>NC_035436.2:182387004-183587004 GCF_002127325.2 Helianthus annuus | reverse complement strand
TCCTCTCATTGTCTTCCCAGACCACTTATGCGAATTACAAGGTTTGCAGGTTCCTATACTTTTCAAACCAAAGCCCTTGAATGCCACAGTTGCCAAAGAACATGACGAGCAACTCATGAGTGCTGCTGCTAAAGCTGAGATAGAAGCTGAAGTGTTAGAGTTGAATGAAGAAGAATCAAACGACATCAGTAATGTGGAAGTGATTGTCTCTGAGAAAGCTGACGAACCTGTTTGAAATCAACGTTAATGACTGAAGAAATCCTACAAGCCCTGATTGAATTCTTGAAGGATATTGTCGGAAACCCTCCTTCCGTATCTATTCCTGAAACTGAAGATGATTCGAAAGATGATGCTGAACAAGCATACAACAAGAAACGAAGAACCGAAACAGCTCCTAATAATCATTCTACTAGCCCAAGCTCAGAACCTTAGCCTACTATGCCCACCGATCCACAAGTCATTGCTGCTACTCAAGAAACAAGCGCGCAAGATCTTGATTTTGATTTAAAATTTGATTTCAATCTCGATCTGCCTGAAACAACTCACTTGCAACCAGAAAGCTCAAGCAGCATCAGGTTCAATGTAGGAAGTTCCAGTGGTGCCGATTTCTCTAAGCATGATAAAGCAGCCATGCGCTTTGCAGCCAACAAATTGAAATTTATTGAAGAAAGAGATAGTGATGATGATACGGCTGTTGATGTAGCGAAGTTGCAGCGAAAAGTGATTGTGTTGAAAGTTAAGCTGGAAAAGAAGTTCAAGATCGTAATCAAGAATCGGTTGTTTGCTGATCCAGCTCCGTTGCCTGGTGGTCCTCCTAACGGATTCAGCAACTAATCCAGTAAACCTAGGGGGAGATTGTTAGGCCCTATAGGTTTATGGATTAGTAGATTAATTGCTTAATGGATCAAGTTCTAGAAGTGGGGGTATTAGAGTGGGCTTTGGGGTAATTATGGGCCTAGGGTTTAGGGGGAAACCCTCCCTGTAAATAGTTAATGGAAATTAGGGGTTAAGGTTGGTTGGTTCATTTGTTTTAAAAACTTATATTAGACAATTGATATTGTATGCAAGTTTAAGCATTTGAATATTCAAATCTTCATATTCTTGTTCTTGATTTCTTGAAGATCATCAAGTTTGGATTCCACCCATCCTTGGTGATTGTTTGATATCGTTGTTTGATCTGGATTTTCGGGACTTACAACACGTGGTACCATGAACTTTTATGATGGACATATTTACATCCGATGTAGTAAAGGACGGGGTGAATGGGACAAACTAAAAAAAAGTACCCAAATGAATCAAATAAGCAAGATGTTTGATAACAAACGTAGATGCAAGTCGGATGACGGAAGCGCATTACGTTAGAATAAGGAGCCCGAGAGAAGGGACAAAGATTAAAGTAAATAAAAATACGAACCAACTAATGTGAATGTTAAGACACAGGGGATAAAGTTTGACTGTCATAAGTGATGAAATTCACACAGACAAGTCAAAGGGGTAGAATAAAGAATAAAGGACTCGACTGAATAAAAACGATGGATTTCGCTAAGACGACCAAATAAATTAAAGTGACGTCTAAACCATATAAGAATGGTTATTTGATGATAACTTCGGTAAAGATACCCGATAGATGGGTTGGATTTTGAAAGTATGCATAAACCAAGAGTTGGGAACGCGAAATAGAAAGTCAAAGGACTCGGATTAAGAGTCATGACTAAAAGACGATGAGAATTTGCAAACATAAATTTTGATAACTACGTTCAACTATTTTAAAGTTGAACGGGTCGAATGAAGAATGAAGTTTGACGTTCATGAGTAATGAAATCTCACACGAATAAGTCAAACGAGATAAATGAAGTATAAAAGCTTGGCAGTGCAAGTAAGCGCAAACCGAATAATGAAAGCGCGAAATAATAAAGAACCCGGGTAACGTATCGTAAAGAAGTATAGGTAAGAACCGGGTAACGGTAAGCGTAGGACAAACCGACGTGTAAAGGACGTTAGAAGTCATAAAGTTGGAAAGATAATTCGAAAGAAAACAAATGTAGCCTTAGACTACGGTCAAGGTTAAATGAAATCCAAAAAGCAAAAGTAAATGATTCTAAACATAAAAAGGGGTGCTTTGATGCCATATACATATATAAACATATATACATCTGGATAAAACTCGAATAAGCTATGATCTACAGGATCATCATAACCTACGGATTAAGGGTAGTGTTAAGGTCTACGGGACCAAAAAGACCTTTGGGTCACAAAGAGAAAGGAATTTTAGGGTCTCACCCTAAAAAGGTGGAAATCTAAAGAGATAGTCTACGGGACTAAGTGAAAGAACCTACGGGTTATTTGGGTAAGGTGTGGAAAACTAGTTACAGTTCTCCATGTAAAATAATAACGGTCAAGAATAAAACTTAGACGAAAATTCCTAGACATGAGAGAAAAAGACGTAAGACAGAGAAAATGTAAACTAAGAATTTAGTTTTAAGTCAAAAGCAGCGTTTTAACAAACATAAGTAGTATGGGGGGATTTAGAAAAATCTTGAACACACATAAGGCCGGAGATGGCAAAATAGTATACCCGGATGACGGGGTATGAAGTGACGGCGACTAATTAGTCTAGCCGGTAAAACTAACCAAAGTTAAGAAAGTGTCCTGACAAATACAAAGCGCTTGTTAATATAAGACAAGCGCGGGATAAACATGTTAACAAACTGATGAGACTAAGTGATCAAGTGACGACTCGGTTAAAAAGGTGCAAAGGATAAGAAATAAGAGGTGAAAGCCTAGGTCAGTGAGGACTTACACAAAAAAAGGACACTGAAAGAATGAGTATCATAAAAACGAAACTAAGTTCGTTTAGTCTAGAAATTAAAAGAACTACGTAAATAAGGTTTCGGGAACGAAACCTCTTTAAGGGGGTAGACTTGTAACACCCCGAAAATGGGTTTGGTAATTAAACCCCGTTAATACTAAAGAACGGGTAAAATACCGTTAGCAGGTTTACCCAGAAATTATTATGATTTAAATAAATAAGCCTAATAATAAATAAAAAGAGAGCAACCGACTTGAGAAGACAAAATAAAATGGATAAAAGGCCAGAGTTAACGGAACTTAAAATAAACGGGTTAGAATTCCCGGGACTCACTAAGTTAACTAGGGGTAATAAACCTAGTTAATTATTGGTTAAAAACAATAAAGAAGCATGGACTAGTAAGCCTTTTATAAACCATGGATAATTGAGGGACCAAAGTTGGACAATTTCAAAATGATATTATTAAAAAAAAATTAAACACCAAACACACACTTAAGTGTGTGTCTGGTCGATCAAAACACAGGGGCGAACAAGGATTCCCCACCAAACCCTAGTTCTTGACAAATTGATCAAATTGAAGGCTCTAATCAGTTCCAAATCGATTTTCAAGCACGGATTAGTGATCTCCTCTGAAAAAAAGGTCATAAGGTATGTAAATTTCATAGAAAAAGTTTCATCTAAATTTCTGGATGAACATAAGAAATTCGAAATTGATGTTGCATGATTGTTGTAGGGATGAATTTGAAGTGAAATAGTGCCTAGGAATAAACCCTAGTCATTAGATTGATGAAATTATGCTCAATACTTGTAAATTCCATAATCACCAATGTAGGTGATTAGTGGGTTTTGTAGAAACATGATAAACACTAGGATTAGGATGGTTATTCTAGTGTAATTTGAGTTATTGGAAGTGATTTCAGAATATGATATGAAAAATTTACATGAACATGCTTAATTGATGTTAATCTTGGCTAAATGACAAATTATGAACTTGATTGTAAATATGCAAAAAAAATTATGCCCGCTAGGTGTTTGTTAAAATGCCTGAATGAAATCGCGGTCTACTCGGTTGTGTATAAAACTTGATTATAATCGGTATTCGGATGAATGCTAAATAGTATGATGAAACGGGTCTCGCTTATAAAATGGAACCTTTGGTTGTTACGAAAATGAATAAAGAAACTAGTCACGATAATCGTTTGAACCAGTTAAAGAAATATGAAGTATAATGAATTTGATGAGAAAACTAGTTAAAACGGTAGTGTAAGAATAATGCCTATCGGATATTTGACAAATTGCTTAAATGAATCGTTGAACTTAATTGTGTAATTGCTCATGTTATAGGTCGTTTGACTTTTAAACTAACCAATAATGAAATCAATTGGTGGTTTTGATATAAAGTCCGTAAGGTGAGATAGTCTTGATAATAATGACTAATCTAATCACCTTGTGAATGATAAAAGGTAGATTGACGCTCGAAAAGCTAGATGGAAGCTTGGGTAGAAGCGGGTCAAACGGAACTAATACGCAAGGAAAAGCATAATCGGAATTCAAGGTAAGTAAAGCTTACGCCCTCTTTTGTAAGTTATGTATTTATTCATAAGTTATAAATACGACAAAAGCTATATCCAAATTATGGTTCCGACGCGAAATGAAACGGGTCGGAACATATAAAATAATGATAAACCATGTTTAATGGTAAAACGGGTGAAATGGTAATTGGTCACGAGATGACATATTTACAAAATGATTTTTTGTTTTTTTGTTTTTAACGAAGTGGTAAATAAATAACATTCGAATATAAGTGCAAAATGTTTGGCCGTTTAGACCAAACGGGTCAAATGGTAATGTTAATACCATTTGACACATAACGACTAACAAGTTCTTGTCGAGTCTAATGTTCACAGGGTAAAACGGCTTATGGAAATTTGCGTTGCTATAAATTAGCAAATTATTGAAGCAAGGTATTAAATGGGTCAATATATTGACCCGAGCCAGGTACGTATAAATAGGTTTACAGTTAAGAATGAGTTTTTAGCCAAATAATTAGTAAGTCCTTTTTAGAAAATGAGAGACTAAAAGTTTACCAAAAAAAAAGCCCTTGATGGGTGAACCGGGTAAACGACCCTTAGAGGTTGTTTAGGATCTTGTTTATTGATTATGAAATCCTTAGATACATATAAAAGTTATAGGCAAAAACATTCGTGGATCGAATGCCTAAAAATGGGTCATTTGCGTAAAATGACTAGTTGAAGGGTAGAATTGGGATTTTGGGTTCCTTACGTTAAATCCACCACAAAAATAGTTGTGGTGGAAGACAAGCAGTTAACTAGTAGTAACTAGTATGGAAATGCGAGGTAAGAAAGGAAAATAGCGAGTTTGATGCTTAAATGCTTAAAGGTCTACTAAACGGGTCAAAATAAATTAATAAGTTAAATGTGAATTAAGTGATTAGAAAGATACATATAAATCGGTGAATGTAAATGCGTACGCGAACCTCGTAATGGGAGTGAAAACGCTAATGTTTGACTAGTACGGGATGGGTAGAAAGGACAAGACATGTTTTTATCATATAAGTTATAGTGTGATGTTATAACCAAACGGGTCGAATAATCATAAAAGGGGATTTATAAGCCTTAAGCTTATAAATCTGATTTTGATGCAAAAAAAGATGACAAACGGGTCCGTAATTAAATTACGGACGTGTAGGAAAAAGAATTTCACGAAACGGACTTCTAGAATGAGAGATATGGCAATTTTAGGTTTGAAAATTTGTAAAGAATGGAGCTGGGCAATTGCAGCACCAGCTAGCTAACTTGCTGTCAAAAAGATGGTGTCGCGTCACGCGTTAGAAAAGCTTAGTCGTTGTCGCGCAACGCGATGGATGTCGCGCCCCGCGAGGGCCTTGAAAGCTGGCAAAACTGATTTTGGTTGTTCGATTTGTCTACGGATATGTTTTAATATGTTATGAACATAATTTAACTAAAATCATTTCATGTTTATGAAAGGTAGGTGTGAGTTGAAGTGCCGGAGGACGATCAAGCTCAACGAAGAACCGAAAATGATCAATATACAAGCTTCCGCATTATGTATCGTCGTTATTTTAAATGACGAATTTACACGTGTTATGTTGTATAATTTTAATTCCGTAAAAGTTTTTATTAAACTCGTATTTTTTTCATTGTATGTGTAAAGGATATTTACACGTTTTTATCCGAAACTAATATAATAATAGCTAATGGAAGTAAGGGTGTTACAGGAACCGGTTATTTATCATTCTAACCTTCTTATATTTAGTATAAATAGTTGTTGAAGGCTTAGGTTTGATTACACCACTTCTTTAACTCTCAAACCCTCTCTATAACCGCAAAACCGCTCAAACCTCTCACTACGATGGCAAATAATGAAGAAGTTGTTTTGGTACTCGAAACCAAAAGAAACCCCGAGAATTAGTCCCACTATGACTTATGTCTTATGCAGGACAACACCGAGAGGGCTCGTTGCAAGTATTCTGGGAAGTTCTTGAAAGGCAAACTCAGTTTCAAAAAACATATTGTTAAACATTGTCTAACGAAGAAAAGCTAAAAAGAGAAGAGGAATCATCTGGATCCACAAACCCTCGTAAGCAATGGCGCATCCAAGATTTTTTTTCCACTGGGCTTGCTTTTTTAGATGCTCCGATTTCATATGACTGAACATAAAAAAATATCGGGTCAGGTAAGGCCCATCACATAATCAAAATACGATTCAATAATGAAAAGAACATCGTCCTTAGAATTTAAAAACATGTAATTTAAAATACGATGGTCTTTACGAATAAAAAACTAACAAGTATATCCAATGAGCAATTTCTAGTAATCTATTGTCTTCGAGTATTCAATCTTAAAATCAAAGCCTACAAAAACAATTACACCATTTTTTCTATAGTAATAAAAACGCATAACAAAGGGAAAATCATGAGAATATGCATGTTACCAAACATATTAGCAAGATAGGCATTTATTTTTACATTTGTTTAAATAGGCAATCCAAAACAACTAATCAGAGTATGACAAATAAGCTTAGACGACACCTTCTTAGCCCATCCAACACCTTCATAGCCCATACTTCGATAAGCCGGTACCTCCATAGCCCAAACTCTAATATTTTGGCACCTTTATAGCCCACACTTCACTCCGATAATCTGGCACTTTCATAGTCCACACTCTGAAGTGAATGCCTATATATACAAATGTAAAAGTCAAATGTATGTTTTGCTTGGTCACTTGCCTGTTCTAATGATTTTCCATAAAATAAACTACTTCTTCCTAACATAAAATATACAGAGAGATGTTTACTAACCAGCGTCCTGTGAGCAGCCAGGTCATAAAATATGGCATCACTATTCTCAAAAAAAATCCAAAAACTTTGAAGGGAATGTGCTGTAACATTATTGTAATTAGAGATAACAAAATAAACAAAAAAATTGAAGTTAAAGAAAAGATAAACTATGGAAAACCAACAGGCAGCCGAAGTGTCCATAGGTATATAAAAGGCTTGTAACCACTAAGCGATTTCGATGCCACACGGGTCACTACATGCACAATCTTTGTCCTTAACATTCTTGCCTGCTCATATCTGTTCATTAAAAGTGCAGCCATCAGGATTACATCTGATCAACAATCACAACACATGCCCTGACATATTGAATTAATGATTATCATATATGGCTGCATGATGCAGAAAACCTCTTAAGCGCTGAAGAGATTTCATATAATGTGATTGCATCAAACCCGCGCTTCTTCATACTTTGCAGTTCAAGAATCAGTTGGCGACAATCCTGCAAATGCAGTGAAATATAAATTTCAGACAAATTTGAAGTGCATATGAGTGACTTTTGTCCCGGTTGATGAAACATGTGTTTAGCTGGGCAAGACGATTCACATGTACTTTCTTTGTTGAATATTGCATACACAAAAAAATTACCTCTCGGCCTGTACTTTATTCATTCAATTAGTTAACAACACATGTTTGGTTTGTTTGTTTATGTTTCTTTATATGTATTTGTTCATTTACGTTTCTTTATGAGTTAGTTTACATTTTCATTTAAATTTATTAATCAGCAGTTGAAAACAATACTAATTGGCCCATCATGTAGCATCATGCATTAATAAGTTATCAACCCAGGCCGGCCAACTTGGGCCGTCACCAGATGCCCAATTTTTCAAAGGGTCCGAACGGTTTTTATAAACTTTTGTATATATATTAAATTATATATTTAACATATGCATTCATTTATTATATATAAAAATGTTGATAGTTGAGTGGAAAACCATCTCAAGATAATGTATAGGTTTCAAGTTCAAGACCTAGTTCCAATACCAAGATCTCATTTTTTTTTAATTTATTTCTTCTCAACCACAATTTTAGGCCCAATTTTTTATGTCGCTCAGAGCCTAATTTTTTTAAGAGTTTTCGAGGACGGCCCTGCATCAACACAATCAAGTTTTAGAACCAAAGCCTTGATTGGTTTACTAACGAACAAGAACACATGTATGTTGTTCATTTGTGTTCATTCATTTATACAGTAGTAGTTTGAATAGTAACAAAAGAACATTAATAATGGTGGACCCAAATGTGTCGGTGTCGCAATGTTTCTGTCTTCGTATGTCCGAGAAATATTTTTTTTTGTAATTATCTAAACGTTTGAAATTTTTAATTAATAACATTTCATCATATATTAAGGTTTTATTTATTTATTTTTTTTACCTGATTCAGTTCATGTATTTTATCATAATAGCAAGTATAAGTAATCATTAAATTATATTACATTTTAAAAATAACAAAACATCTATGTACTTTTAATAATTGAACATTTAATCATATAAAATCTATATATAATGATTCTATTATAATGATAAGGAAGATTAGACCGATAAAGAAAATATCTAAGGTATATGCAATAGTGCATATTCGAACACACAACCTGTCAGTAACATAAACAAGTAAAAGTAAGTGTAGCCAACTTTTCTTGTAGGTGTCATCCTCTGAAAATATCACAAAGTGCCTTTCGATTTCTGGTTGTAAACTATTTTTTAGCGGTCTCACGTGACATTGGTGATAAGAAGTAAGGTCCGCCCATGGACATGACCACACTCGTAATTTAATTTAATTAATAAACATTCATGACCTGTTTGCTTGTTCGGTTAAAGTTAAATAAACAAATCATATCATGTACGTGTTCATTCACAGGCCTAGTAATTACCTCAATTGCCAAGCAACCTCCTTGCCCAAGGTTGGGCTGCATCGGATGAGCAGCATCTCCTAAAAGAGTGACACGTCCTTTCCCCCATGAGTATATCATGTCCCTATCGTAGATATCCCTGCGAAAAATCATATCTTCTCTTGTTGCCGCTATCAATGTGGTGACATCGTTACACCAGCACCCGAACAGTTCCATAAGTCTTTCCTTTTTGTCTGCACGGTCTAGAAAGAGAGCTAAATTTTCGGGCACATTCAATTACCAATAAGCCATAGATTGATCATATATCAATTTGTTCACCATTTAAGAAAAAAAAAACATAGATCCATCTATCACCTTCTGGAGTATCAATGCTTCTCAGGGCTTCCTTATGGAAGGCATACCATTGCATTTTCCCATTGCCTACATCAGAAGCAACAAAGTACTGATTCTGTCCCAAAAACACTCGATAACTGAAAGGAAGACATGAAAAATTCAAAGTTTATTCGAACTAAGTTAAATATGCATATTAATAAGTGTATAAACGCAAAGTACCCGATTGTATTTATGTATGAGGGCACGTGTTCTGCTAGTCCACTATAACAAGTATACCCTGAATAACTTGCTTCTTGTGATCCAAATAACTTTTTACGCACCTATATGTATATGAAACAAACAAAATGGGAGTACGTTAACCGCTCATGAACCTACACGTGTGGTGCATACAGTTGGGTAATAAAAAGGCTAGAGATGTTCCAACTTCCAAGGATATATGAATTTATTAAGTGAAATTTTATAACTCCAGATGATTATGCTTTCTTGGTAAATTTTGTTTTTGAGATGTGAACTTTTTTATGGCTGCTTGCAAGAAACCAATGTTGATACGAATGACAGATCCAGGATTTTTTAACATGCGATACCTCCGACCAAATTCCATCAGCTCCAACTAAAATATCACCTTCAAATTTCCGCCCATCATCAAGTGTTACCACAACCTACATGGATGGGTCATCATATATATGAAGTAAGATCATACACCTTGGTGTACTTGAGTCATTTAATGAAACATAAAATCCGGAGTTTATATGATAAAAAGGGAGATTAATGACCTTATGGGGGTCTTGGGAGAAACCAACAACTTTGGATTTGTTGAACACAATGTGACTTCCAACAGCATTCAGTAGGATTTCTTGTAATGTCATTCTGGATATTACTATAGTGACAGGAAGTTTTGCCTTAGATGCAGGGGCCATGAGATCATATTTGGCAAGCCTGAGGGGTGAAATTGTCATTAGTCAATATTTTGGTGCTGCTTATTTGTTTTAAGAAATGATATAAAGATACATAGAATGGTGTGGACTATTTCAACCTACATCAGTTTAAAATAGTTGAATAAATTAAGGGAGGGGTAATAACTATAAAAAGTTCAAAACCATCTATTATAACAACTTGACTAAATATGTGATGTACATGCCATCTCATCTCACATTAATATTACTTTATAACTCAATTAAACATTTAGCTCAGTTTGTTTTTGACAATTTTCTCTTGACAACTTTATAACTCAATTAAATATTTAGCTCATTTTGTTTTTGACAATTTTCTCTTGACAACCTTAAAACTTTCAAATACACATATATAGTATTTACAAATTTTACGTAAAGCAAATTACTACCTAAAATCATATAGTTTAAAGTTGTTATTAGCTTGTGAATTTAAACTTTGGACAACATATTCCATTATCAACCTATTAGTAACACACATCTATAGAGAGAGATTAAAAACACACATCTATAGAGATTAAAAAAATTGAACTATGATTCGGATATCAAGATACTTTCGATGTTTCGAATCCTTACGTTTTACACCAAAATCTAATCAAATTCATCTAATTGGTTCGGATTAAAATAATCCAATTAAACTCACACTAGCTTTAAAATATTTGTTTTTGAATAAATAAAAGTTGTTTTAGTAAACTAGTTATTTTCCGACCGCGCGTTGCGGCGGGACCCAATGACTACAAAAGGTGTGTCAGCAACAGCAAACATATACCGAATATCAAAACATAAATAAAATGACGTGGTAAGTATAGTCACCCCGTCATAAAAAACGATTTTAAATAACCTAATATATAATAATAGGACCCACACGTCCTACACGTTGGAAATTCGGTTGTTTTCAGTTCAGTTATTACGGTACTAACACGTTAAAATATGGATGAGCTCGGTACCGGTAGCGGCAGCGAAAGTACCGATCAGGAAAATCATCGAAATTAGGTACCGGCACCGAAAATGCTCGGTACAATACGGTATGGTATTTGAAGGTAAAAATCAATAAATACAGGTATGGTGCTAGACCGGTGTCGAACCGAAAGTAACGATTCTGAAAACGCCAAAAGGTGGGTACCAAATTGGTACCGAAAATGATTTGGTATAGTAAATTTGGTACCGATACGATACCGGTTCGTTTACAGGATTTGATACGATTTGCTCATCAATATTCTAAATATCCAAGTTAATTTTACATGCTACAATTCATTCATTACAGAAAAAGACCAAAAAGAAAGCAAAATAAGTTGTTGTGTATATACAACTTCATTCGATGTGTGTATGAAAAGTAATCTAAGCGGTGCAATTACTTGCATTGCTGTGTTGCTATATGATTTGATGAGCTCGGTACCAACAGGTACCGAAAATACCGTTACCGAAATCCTCAAAAGTGGGTACCGGTACCGAATATACCTAGTATGGTACGGTTTGGTACCGGTCGGTACTGGTACGACACCGGTATTTGAAGGTAAAAACTGGTGAATACCTGTGCAGAACCGGTACCGAAAATACACCGGTTTGGTAAATTTGAGACCAGTACCTAAACCCGATAATATTTGCTCATCTCTTAATGATGTTACTATTCATTCTATTCTAATTTTAATTTAATTACTATTCATTCCATTCTAATTTTAATTTAATAATAAATCACTCAATGTTCTAATTCTAATTCTACTGTTCATTCAGTTTTCATTTTATTATATATAGATTTTTAATTTTTAATTTTAATTCTAACTGAAACTCACACTAGCTTTAAAATATTTGTTTTTGAATAGATAAAAGTTGTTTTAGTAAATTTTTAATTCTAACTGACACATCGTTTTGCTTTGTATTTTCCTTTGCCTAGTTGATGAGCATTATTAAACAGCATTAGTGTGCACATATTTCATTTAGTTTGTTTTTTAAAGCATCAACAAGACAAAATTTACAAGAGGTTTTTTCATCTCCATCGACGCGAGGTGACGCTAAGATGAAGGGGGAGGGCGACAGACTTCAAAGGTTTCTAAGGTGGCAGTCTTTCTTCACGAACGGTCCGTAAAAAAAGAAAGGAACAAAATGTAAGAGGAGAGAAGAGAGGATGGATCCGGTCCAAGTCCATGACGGCGACATGGCTGTCCATGGAGCGCCGTCGGTGCATTGCGATGCTCTTATGAATGAATTAGGTTTTTCATCTATTAACATGTTAGTTATGCATTTTATTTTTTGATAAGGATGTCCACTCTATGTTTACTTTAGTGTCACCAAAAATTTGTTAAAAAGCCTTGACCACTTTTATTTGGGTTCATAAGTTTCTTTCCTATTGTCTCTAAACTTTTATCACCAGCAATAAAGAAAAGCTATTAAATTATTTCATACGAAAAATTAAACATAAACTATAACGGGATCAAAATAATTCTTAAGCTACAAAGAGTCAAAGACCATAATATGATAACAATAATCATAAACAAAGAAAAGGAAAGTGAAAAGATATACCAGTCACCAGAAAGGCCATCAGCAAGACCATTAACCCTATTCCCAGTGACACAACCAGCCTCCATGATTTGATCAGCCACACCTTTATCAATACCAACCAAAATACCCAACGCACTGCTCAGAAGCTGAATCGGTCCCCGGTGTCTTCCTTCACCTCTCACGGCACTCAAATCTTTTTCAAACACCATCACCTCGAACCCACTTTGTTTGGCCGCTAGAGCTAGCACCAGACCACCAACCCCACCTCCGGCTATCAGTATCCGAACCCTTCTTTCCTTCTTCTCATTGTTTGCTTCTGTATTGTTGCTTCTTTTCGCCTTTAGAATACACCTTTTTCTGCTAATATAATTTGCGCATATTATGGAGGTTTTCTTGGCTTTAAAGCTTCTGTTTATAGTGGGATATACGTGTTGGTTAAGATGGTGGTAACAAGTCCAGAAAAGACACTGAGAATATGCCATTGAGCAATAAGAGTGAGAGAGAGAGAGAGAAGTGGGACAACTGAGCATAGATTGATCATAATGTATGTACTTTATAAGGGTGTAAGGGGTGCTCACCTAATAGGTGAGTCCCCTCTCTTACGCCCAACCAATCCTCGTGTGCCACGTCAACTCCCCTCTTAAACTCCCCTAACACCCTAAATTGATGGCGGCACTCCCCTCTTAGGTGAATTGTTTTTTTTTTTTTTAAAAAAAAAAAGAAACTTTTGATTGGTCCCCTCTCCCTCTCTCCTCCCTCTCTCCTCCCCCTCTCTTCGACAGCTCCTCACCCATTTCACTCCCTCTCTCTAACTCACCGCTATGTTGGCAGCCCCCCCTAATCGGCAAGTGACCTCCCCGCATGGGTCACCGAATTACACCCCGCCCACCCTAAAGGAAGTGCGGTTAGAAGAAGACAAGTGAAGTGATCAACTGTTTTCTGTGTTTGAATAATATGAAACTGTCTATTTTTGTTAGTGTTTTATATCTTTATATCAATTTGCTCAAGTATCATTAAGGCATACGTAAAGATAAAATCACAAAAGCAGACTTGGTTTGGTTTCACACGTAATTGGTTGTAGGTTACTTATAGACTTAGAAAGATATAAAATAAAGGCATACTTGTCGATCGTAGAAATAATGTTAGACACTAAACAAGTTAGGTGACACGGGAGTGCGGCTCGATTTAATCCTAATATTATTTGAGTTCATTATTATGTAATTAATTTACATGGGCCTTTTTTTGAAAGGTAATTTACATGGGCCTTGTAATTAATACTTAGTTTGTAATTAATGTTTTGGACTTAATATAGATTTTATATTAATTTTGTTTTTTAAGTGGGCCTTCATGATTTTAGATAAGTCTGACAATTTTATTAGACTTAAAAGGTTCAAATGACAAAGTCCAAACACGTGATTTGGATAAAAGGCCTCAAAAGTCTGTTTAGGCTTGGAAAAGGAGAACTCTCGATCGTAATTGATATACACAAGAAGAAAACTTACGGTTACCACAGTGGCTATCACAATTCAACATCACAAATTCATCAAATCCCAATTCCTTCAAGAGTGATCTATGTCTAATCCGATAAATCATTGCGTGTAACCCGCAAATAGGTTTATTTGATACTTCTCATACAATTCAAAGATTAATCCAGGTTTTATCACAAACTTTGCAATTTCAATTCGGGTTCCAGGTTTGTTCTTTGTTTGAATTACTTATTCTAGACCATATATACAACAAAGATAAACCTATTTTAGGGTTCAATCTAGTTCGAATTATAGTTGTAGTTTTGTTTGAATATTTTCCTGGTCTATGATAGTTTTGTTGAAAATTCTAAGTGGCAAAATTTTAACTTTGAATTAAATCATAATAATTGATTTGAAAAAACACTAGGTTTTGAATTTGTTCAACAAAGGAAATCTTGATTCTATGGAATTATTCTATCAAACTGAGTTGCAATTTAATTTGATCATCAATATGTTTCAAGAATTTGAAACTTTTATTTTAATTCAGTGGTGTCTATTGAATTGATCAAGGAATTAGAAATCAAAGGGTATATAATTTTGATATTCTCAAATCTATACGGGTAATTGAAATTTGTTGTCATTAACGAAAGGATATAGTTGGCAGGGGCGGACCTATCCTTTGGCCGCACCCCTTGAAAAACAAATTCGCGTATATTTTAGAAAAAAAAAAAACCCGACTGCACACCTTGAAAATATGATTGAACACCTCATCCGCACCCCCAACAAATATTTTCTGGGTCCGTCACTGAGAGTTGGTGGATTAATTTGACGATTTTTTCGAGGATAATAATTTTGTTGGTTAGAGAATTATTTTAGTGAATTCGGGAAATTATTTTATTAATTAAAGTGAGGTTTTCAACTTGAATTAGAAGGGTATTGTACTTTATTTTAATTTGGTCATCATCGAATTTCAAAGTCAGTTGATTCAAAATGGTTGAACATGATGAGAAAACTGGAAAGTTTAACAAGTTTAAGGATAATAAGAGAATGATTCCAATAAGAAACCAAAAGGGGGTTGTTGGAGATATGGCAAACCGGGTCATTTCAAGAAAGATTGTCTCGTGAAGCCTGCGGATGGAAACAAAGCTAACATATCCGGTCCAAGTGGGTCAAAAGATCCAAATGCTTCACAAGGTACGCTTACTGATTCCACTTTAAGTTTGACAAAACCAATGAGTTTTGTAGTTGATTCAGTTAGTCATTCGAGACATGGTAATTATTTACAAAACACAAAAGTTAGATTTGATTTAAAGAAACAAAATTTATTTTGTGATTTGAATAATAAACAAATAAAAGGTAATGTTTCTAAATCAAATATGTTTAATACAAAGGTGCAGCTCGTTGGCTGTGGTGGTACCCACATGGGGCAATTGGGCCAAATTACTAGAAGTGTACGAGTCGGAAAAAAATCCCTCTGGGTGTGAAATAAATGAAACCCGGTCTTCGGGTTTGTTATTGGACTCAAAAAGTCCAATGGGTTATAAACATAATTCGGTTGAGAATTATGTATCATTTATTTCTTAATCCTTTTATGTACAGGATGATATGCTTGCATGGTGGGTAGACTCGGGTGCTACGAGTCACGTTTGCAAGTATCTCAAATGGTTTGAGGAATTTGAACCACTTGAAGATGGATCTGTACTAAGGATGGAAATTGTTGCAACCGAGCCCATCAAAGGAGTTGGAAAAGTTAGACTTGTATTTACTTGTGGAAAACATCTATTATTAGATAACTAGGTTATAACCCCGTGTATTACACGGGGTTGAATAAATTAATTTTTATACTAATTAATAAAACAATATATCTTTAAAAACCTTATTTATTGTACAGGTTGAATAAATATAATTTTATATTAAATAATAAAAAGTTTTATATATAAGAACCATATTGTACGAGTTGAATAAGTGTAATTTTATATACTAAATAAAAAAGTTATATCTTTAAAACCGTGTGTATTACACGGGTTGAATAAATGTAATATTGTTTACCAAATAATAAAATAATACATCTTTAAAAACCTCATTTATTACACGGGTTGAATAAATGTAATTTTATATACCAAATAATAAAAAAATTACATCTTTAAAAATATGCGCATGAATTAATGTAATTTTCTATACTAAATAATAAAAAAATATATATCCTTAAAAAAACCTCGTGTATTGTATGAATTAAATAAATCTAATTTTATATATCAAATAATAAAAAGTTATATCTTAAAAAACCTCATGTATTACATATTGATTGATATATAAAATACATGTGCTCAACCCATACAATACATGAGGTTCTTAAAAATGTAACTTTTTTCATTATTTAATATATAAAATTAAATTTACTTAACCCGTACAATATACAGGGTTCTTAAAGATATAACTTTTCTATTATTTAATATATAAAATTACATTTATTCAATCAATGTAATAAACGGGATTTTTAAAGATATATTATTTTATTATTTAGTATATAAAGTTACATTTTTGCTGTTCAAAAAAAAAAAAAAAAAAAAAAAACAATCAATCCGATTAATTCATGTTAATATTAAATAAACAAACAAAAGAAAATAACAAATATATTATTTAATATAAGATATTAAACTAAATAATATTTAGTAGGAGGATTATCTATAATTAATTAGAAGAAATTAAACTAAAATAATAATTATCTATAAGAGATGGCCTAATATAATGACAAGTGTCCCTAAAATGGTTTCTTTTATTATATAGTATAGATGTGTTGTATGTACCAGGGATTCGAAAGAACCTCTTATCTGGAATCTTGGTTTTAAAAAGCAAGAGGCGCACAAAAGCAACGAGGTCTAAAATTGAGGCGCAAAGCGCAAAAGCGGTGGGCTTTTCGTACCCGAAGTGCGAGATGTTTATATATTTTTTTTATATATCTCATACATATCCCATAGGTTTTTATCTTCCTTTAACCAAAATATAGCTATAAGTAAGGCTTTTATACCATTTTAATTACATGTACAAGTCAAAAAACCCAAGATACAACATTTTTATACAGTAAAACGCCTAAGTTACATGAGGCGCGCGCCTCAGGCCAAAAAGCCCACAAAAAACAACAAAAAATGTGCCTTTTGGTCGCTTCCTGTAATTACACAAGGTGAGAAGCAAAAAAGCCCCAGGCCCTGCGCCTAGGGCACGCTTTTTAAAACCAAGTCTGGAATTGTGCTAAATAGTTATGGTTATAAACAAGTCATTGAGTCGGATAAGTTTATCTTGTCTCGACATGAAACATTTGTTGGATTTGGATATTTATGTAATGGCATGTTTATGCTTAATATTAATGTCCAGTTTGCTGTTGAATCTGTTTGTATGGCATGTGCATCCTCTAGTAATGTTGAGAATGATTCACGTCTATGGCGTGCTAGACAAGGTTATGTTAATTATTATAGGATGAAAGATGTCCAAAATGAGCCTGATACATGCCTTTGACATGCAAAACTCTAATAAATGTCATACTTGGAGTGGTGAAAGAGTTTAGATGGTCTTAGGGGTTAGTATTTATAAATAGAATTAAGGTTTGGGGTATTAAATGAGTTGGTTGGGGGGTTAGAAGAAAGGGAAACATTAAAAAAAACGCATGTTATTGCGAGCCTGCTACCAGATACACTCATTGCGGACCGCAAGGGGTATGGATACGGTTCGCAAGGACTTTGCATATTTAAAAAAAAAAATAGTTTTAGTTGAAGTTGTTTTGTTTGTTATTTTATGCCAAAAACTCTTAGTTAAGCATGTTTTTGGGTATTTAAGTGTATGCAGACATAGTAAACTATAAAAACACTTATGAAATGATATTCCAAAGAAAGTAGAATCTCGATGATTTGCTCGGTATTGAATTAGAATGCATATTCGTGAGTGTTTATGCATCTTGCAAGGCATAATTAGACAAATAATATAAAAGAGAATTTCTTTTATGATCAAGTCTCGAAATTATTAGAAATTTAAGAGAGGGTACGAATTATTCCATATATAAGTTTGCAACTTTTTTGTGCATTATCAATTGTACATTGTGCATTGGGGCTTTTTCAAAAAAAAAAAAAAAAAACATGATTTTTTAGTTTTAAACCAAAGGTTTCTACTTTTTACAATTTTAACCCTACATAATTTGTTTTTTTAACTTTAACCCAAAACTTTTCATTATTTGCAATTTAGCTTCACAACTTTTGTCACTTATACTTTTCATCTTTCGCAAATTTTCGTTTTACGTATAGTTCTAAATTTTTCGAGTTAATACGACGCAACGTGCATGTGTGGTTCAACATTTTTACCTCTATTTTTTCATGTTTGACAGGTTCGTCGCAACACGCATATCCTAGGTCGAGTCAGTGTTGGTGGTCGATGACGATTGTGTGATATTAGTATTATTTGACACCGTTTTACGCCCCGCCGCAATGCGGGGTGTGCTTTGAGGGGTTTTCAAAGAAAAATGGTTATGCATATGGTTGTTGTAACGTTGGCTTTAGGGGTTTTCCAAAATAATTGATTTTTTTTTTTACTTTTCACCCAAAAGTATTTCATAAATTACTTTTAACTCAAAATTATTTGTTTTTTTTTACTTTTAACCCAAAACTTTTTATCTTTTGCAATCTATACTCATAACTTTTTTTACTTTCAACTTTGGTCCTTTATAGTTTTCATTTTCCGCAAATTTTTCGCTTTATGGTTGGTTCTAAATTTTGTGACTTAACACATTGCAACGTGCGTATTTGGTTTAACGTTTTTACGTTTCGTTCTAAATTTTGCGAGTTAACACGACGCAACGTGCGTGTGTGGGTGAACGTTTTTACATCGTCTATTTTTTCCCCGTTTAACGTGCGAGTCCTAGATTGACTTAGTTATAACTAAAGAATCCCCGCCGCATTGCGGCGGGTCGCAATCCTAGTTACATTAAAATGGAAAAGAAAGAAATATACGGAACGTTACAAGATATCTCGAATAAATCACAAGAGGCTCGGTTGTTTACACCCGTCATTGGAAGTTCAGGGTCCCATGCCCAAGAAGAAACTTATCGAAGTTGAAGGGTTGATCTTTCCATAGTTAAAGAAATCTACAAAACATATGTACGATAGGTCGGATGGATTGGCCAAAAATAGGTGAGGCCCCGTTCACTAGTTTCTAGTTAGGCTTTCTTTTTCTCGGTATCTTTTTTGTCGCATGTATTTTATGATCATCTATATGTTTTTGATAAACATCTTATGATTGTAGATTCACCAATTAATTCACGTACCATATTGGTTACAGAATTTCTCATTGTCCCACAATTTATTGTCTCATATAGTACAATTCATCAATTAATTCACGTACCATATTTTTTTACAATTTTTAGTTTTGGTTTTTCACTTTAACATATATCGTGTTCATTTATGTTAATGGCCTTTAGTGTTGTAACTTTATTACCCAGTCATCTCTTCACCCAAAATGATATATGTATTTTTCCTTTTATATAATTCTAAAGTAACAAGACCATGTGTAGTGGGCCGTCCCCCCCCCCAATCACGCCCGAAAACGCTAAAAACCCACCCCCTGAGCGTGTTTAGGCGTGTTTTTGCAAAAAAAAAAAAAAAAAAAACCCCTCAACGTGTTTTAAATCACGCCAATTGGGGGATCAATTTACCAATCACATTCAGCTTCATTTGTTTTGTCCAATAAGATTTTTTAATGTTTTTTATTTAATTTTATTACAAACATAATGTCCCACAATCCCCGCATCCCCACTACACCCATTTTAGAAAACGCCTCATAATGTCTTATTGCTGACTGGGCTGCCACATGGCGCAAAACACCCAAAGGTGGGGTGTTAACCGCTACACATGATCTAAAGATTATAAAGCATGTGGAATTACCTGAAACTAGAAACAAGTTGTTTAATTGATAGGAATTGTGAAAAGCCAAATGAGAATTAATTTGTTTTAGCTTGGATTTTGAAACCCATTACACATGAATTATATTTAAGTTAAATATCTTTTTAAACCGCATTGGTATTCTAAAAAAAAAAGGATAGTTGCACGGTACCCCTGACCGCGGAAGGGATCTCCCTTCCCAGTTCACCACCGACAAGGACCCCTGGCGGCAAATACCCATAGCCATCAAAGAGGGGTAAGAAACATGTTTCAAACCCGAGACCTCGAGTGTCCTCGGTCCGGCTTTAAAGCGGGTGTCGGTGGCCACCAAATAGGGTAATGCTAGACAGAAAACCCTCAAATTCTTAGAAAATTCTGGAAACCCAAATCTCCCCCCATTTTTACCCAACCTCCCGACATTTTTTTTGAAAAAAATTACACATGTAATATACATGTTTTAGAGTGTTTTGGACCAAAAAAACAAAAAAGCGCCGAAGGGATTTTTTTTAAAAAAATAAACAAAATTCAGTGCCTAACATGTGTTAGACAAAAATGCTGAAAGTTGCTGAATTTTTTTTTTTTAAATTATCCCTTCGGCGCTTTTTTGATTTTTTTGGCCCAAAACTCTTAAAAACATGTATATTACATGTGTTATTTTTTTCAAAAAAAAAAAAAAAATGTCGGGAGGTTGAGTTTTCTAGGGTTTTTTATATAGATAGGGTTTTCTATCTAGCCCTACTAGCAAGAACTTAAAAAAAAAACTTATGATAAAGTTAATTGATAGATATGTTGTTTTTAATCTGCATCACAAAATCAATTTTCAAGCTTTTTGTTTGCGATTATTATCACAAGTTCAATTCACTTTGGCAACGATTTGATCCTTTTGCAAGGTTCCTGCTTGTAGAGTTGCAATGCATTAGGGAGTTATATACTTTCATTTTATGAGCATAATCAATTGTTAAAACTCATGTAGTTTCTATGCAATGTAAGGTTCCTGCTTGTAGTTGCAATGCATTAGGGAGTTTTATTTTATGAGCATAATCAAGTGTTAAAACTCATGTAGTTTCTATGCATATTCCTATTCGAAACAACATTTTTTTACCAAAGAACCATTACCTAGTGTTAAGACAACTTTTGTCATCATATGACCGAACGGTGTGGGGTGGTAAAATGGCGTGGATCCTTTCCTCCACGCCAGAGCACCACTCCATGTGGCATAGTGGGAGTGGCATGGGATTTCCACTGGCATGGGGGTAAAATGTGAGGTGAGATGGCGCAATGTGGTTGGTTGTTGTTGTTTGGCTTTATTTTGATTGATTGTAAGAGTCGTCCCCGAAAACTCTTGAAAAAATTTAGGCCTCGGGCGACGAAAAGAATTGGGCCTAAAATTATAGTTAAGGGTAAATGAATTACAAAAATAAAAACTTAGTGATGGAGCAAAGACTCGAACTTGAGACCTTTACATAATTTTGAGATGATTTTTGCCACTATACCAGCAATATTTTTTTGCATAACAAATGGATGAATATACTAAATATATAATTTAATAAATATATACAAGCTTATAAAGACTTTTCGGGCCCTTGGAAATTTTGGGCCTCAGGCGTCGGCACGGGTTTGCCGGGCCCAGAGCCGGCCCTGATTTTTAACATGGTTAGTACTAAAGGACGTACAGTGTAATGGTTATTAAAAAAAGGACTGTGACTATAATTATTGAAATTAAAGGGCATCCATTGCAATTTGGTACAAACATAAAGGACGAAAAATGTAATTTACCCAAAGGTATATATGTGAATCCGCTCTTAGGATGATTTCTATCACATTAAAAGCTTCATCCATAGTTGTCATAAAAATTAATCACACCACTTTGGAATCATAACCAACAATATATATCAAACCTTTCTAAAACAAAAGGTATATATGTGAAGCGCCAAGTGACACCCAAAGAGGGTAAGCTCAAAAATGGACCGGGTGGAAGGTGCTTAAAAGTGACGATTAAAAAAATTAAACAACAATTAACAGGGCCGGCTCTGGGCCTGATAAACCCGTGCCGACGCACGAGGCCCAAAATTTCCAAGTATCCGAAAAGTCTTTATAAGTTTGTATATATTTATTAAATTATATATTTAGTATATTCATCCGTTTGTTATGCAAAAAAATATTGGTGGTATAGTGACAAAAATCATCTCAAAATTTTGTAAAGGTCTCAAGTTCGAGTCTTTGCTACATCACTAAGTTTTTATTTTTGTAATTCATTTACCCTTAACTATAATTTTGGGCCCAATTCTTCTCGTCGCCCGACGCCTAAATTTTCTCAAGAGTTTTCGGAGACGGCTCTGTTAAAAATTTTAGTTAAGTATGACATGTGCTTTGCACATGAGGGTAATTTGGTAATTTTACCCATTTATATAAAATATTTAATAGGTAAAAAATATAAAATTAAAAAATATATAAAGTTAACCCCATCACTTTCTTAATCAACTCTCTTCTCTTTCTATCACATACTTCTCTTCTCTCAACCTTTCTCCACCACCACCACCACCCCAATAATAACCGGCCACCACCACCATTTCAAGCCACCACTTTCTCTTCTCCATCTTCTTTATCTTCTCCATAACAACCGACCACCACTTTTGGCCTCCCGAAACACCTAAACCCACCTCCCCGCTCAAAAAGCACATGAAACCCACCACCATTTCCGGCCACCACTTCAGATATAACTCTAGATCTGAAAAGCGTATGTGGATCTGACAACGTAAGTCAATCGGAACTCTAGATCTGAACCAGACGCACCTGAAAACCATCGCCATTTCCGGCCACCACTTCAGAAATAACCGGCCACCACCACGTCGCTGATGATTGGGGTTATCCTTTGTAAGGTTCGCTGGAGTTGCCGCAGTTCAGGTTTGAAATTGGCTGTTTTTATTTCTACAGGTACAACCGATGCACTAAGTTTGGTAATTGATTCTGAAAGAATGAGTCTCCAAGAAGATCCATTGTGATCTATAGATCCAAACAAATTGGATATGGGTTTGAAATTAATAGAAAAAAAAAAGCTCAGAATTGGATGGATGGTTTCATAAGTCGATGCATTTGGATGAATTTGGTGGGTGTTTACAAAGTCCATCGTGGTCTTGATTTGTTGTTTCGATTAAATTATTATTTTTTTGTTTATGTTTATGTTTTTTTATCTAAGTGCAGACTAGGGATGAGTTTGGTACAGAACCGGTACCGGTACCGAAAGAACCGGTACCGAAAATCCTCAAAAGTGGGTACCGGTACAGGTACCGAATATACCTGGTTCGGTACGGTTCGGTACCGGTGCGATACCGGTATTTGAGGGTAAATACCGGTACTGAACTGCTACCGTACCGGACCGGTACCGAAAATGTTAAAAGTCGGTACCGAATCGGTACCGAAAAGGTACTCGGTTCGGTAAATTCGGTACCGGTACCGGGTCCATTTTACTCATCCCTAGTGCAGACCAAATCACCTATTAATTATACAAATAGTCATTGGATAGGTTAAAAGACCAAATTACCCTCATGTGCAAAATACATGTCATATTTAACTAAATTTTTAACATGGTTAGTGCTAAAGGACGTACAGTCTAATGGTTATTGCAAAAAAAAAAAAAAGGACTGTGACTGTAATTATTGAAGTTAAAGGACATCCATTGCAATTCGGTACAAACATAAAGAACGAAAAGTGTAATTTACCCTATACCTTTCGTTTTAAAAAGATTTCATAGCTATTATATATTTTTTTTTGATGAAGAACGATCAATATTAACTTTATTTTTATAATAATATGTAACTTTTTATTATTTTTTATTTAATATATTATAACAGTTTATTATTATAGAGTAAACTGCCATTTTGGTCCCTGTGGTTTGGGCACTTTTGCCATTTTAGTCCAAATCTCAAACTTTTTACATCTGGGTTCCTGTGGTTTGCATTTTGTTGCCATTTTAGTCCAAAATCCAAAACCCCCTTTTTTGACTGTTGAAAGCTGCCTATTTTGTCCTGTACTGCAGGGGCATTTTGGTCATTTTTAAATTGAAATCTGATTATTTTTTTTAGCTATCTCTCTCTCTCTCTTATTAAAACCCAGATTATCAGCTCTCTCTCTCTTATTAAAACCCAGAGCTCTCTCTCTCTCTCTATAGCACCACCACAACCGCCACCTCCTCCCTCTCTCTCTCTAGAAAGAAACTCAGCAGCACACTGATTTGGGGAAGGAACTCCGATGACGGATCTGAGATTTGGGGAAGAAAGATGTGTGGATCTGAGATTGTTCTTAGAGAGTGTGAGATAGTTTAGAGAGCGGCGACGCTAAATCATCAATCATCATCGTCCAAAATCACCTTCACCGTCAAACCCACCGTCGCGGTTGCTGTTCGGACCTCCACCAGAACCATTTTGCACTAAATCAGAGGTGAAAACCACAAAATTCCATCACTAACGCCGCCGTGAGCGGCGGCGCCGTCTCCCGCCGTCACTGTGCACCACCGGCTCCTCTCCGCTTCGAATTCTTTCTCTCTTTGGTCGATCTAAGACACGGGTGGGGGTGTGGGAGGAGTGTTATGGGTTTTATTTGTGTGTATGAAGATGATCTTGTGCTGCAGGTAGAAATCGAGAGAGTGGAGGGTGGATTATGGGGTTAATGTACAGTTGAGTGTGAGATTGGAGTTGGAGATTTTGTATTTTTGTTAGATGATTTGTGTTGCAGACAATTGGGGGTGTTGCAGACAATTGGTGGTGGTGCTATAGAGAGAGAGGGGGAGGAGGTGGCAGTGGTGGTGCTATAGAGATAGAGAGAGAGAGAGAGAGAGAGAGAGAGAGAAACGGGAGATCTGGGATTAATTTCTCCGTCCAAGATGATGTTTGATCTAGGTTTTATTGCAAAAAAAAGATGTTTGTTCTGGGTTTTGATGATGATGATGTTTGATTTGGGTTTTATTGCAAAAAAAAATGAAATTTAAAAAATGACCAAAATGCCCTTACACTAAAGGACAAAATAATCAGTTTTCAACAGTCAAAATAGAGGGTTTTTGGATTTTGGACTAAAATGGCAACAAAATGCAAACCACAGGGACCCAGATGTAAAAAGTTTGAGATTTGGACTAAAATGGCAAAAGTGCCCAAACCACAGGGACCAAAATGGCAGTTTACTCATTATTATATTTACTTTTAATAACATATTTTTAATATTTTTTACCTTTTTAAAACAATATATTTCCTTTACCAATTTTTTAATAATTCTCTTTTCTTTGTTTAGAACATATTTTAATTTACCGATTAGTTTGATACTTCTCTAATAATTTATGTTTATAACTTTTTTTTTTCTAAAAACTTGAGTACGTAGTTGTGCTTGATTTTTTCCCTGATATTCCGTTATAAGTTTTGTTAAAAACGAAGTTGTACTAAAAATAAAGTATTTATTTGGTATTATAAAATGGTACGATGATAAACTAACCCGTTCTATGGTTTGGCTTTAATTTCAAATCATGTTTGTTTTACATTATCATTTGCTCGGTTTCGCCACAAGGCGCGACGTCAAGAAAAACTAGTTGTTTATTATAATTCCGAAGCATGCTGATTATTTTTTTAAGAAAACTATGGCTGAAGCCTAAAGATCTTATATCACATAAGTATATATTGGTGTAGGACAATAAGAAATAAAAATGAAATAACAATTTTATTATGCAATATTTGGATTAGAATACATAGGTAGAGGATCATGTAAAAAGTGTGAGAAGTGTATTATAACACTATATATAATACTATATAACACCATATAAACATCATATAATACCATATAACACTATGTAACATTATATATCATTATATAACAAATATAACACTATAGGTTGTCTGATAGCATGTCTATGATAGATGTATAGTGTTATATTTGTTATATAATGATATATAGTGTTACATAGTATTATATGATATTATATGGTGTTACATATTGTTATACGGTGTTTATATGGTGTTATATATAGTGTTATAATACACTTATCACACTTTGAGCACTTTTTACACTATCATTACCCAGAATACATAAATAGGAAATGAACCAAATGGAAACAAAGCACAATAGGAAATCTAAACAGAGACTAAGAAAAATTTAATTGAAATAAAGAAAATGCATAAAACAAAAATCGACTGAGGTACGTGAAGAACATGCTTCCCTTAAAACAGATTACGGGCCACGCATGTGAACCTGTCTGTTTGGTGAACCCGTCTGTTTCCCAGGGTACTGACAGACCGTGTCGTCCCGATCAGTCAAAAACCCAATTAACCTAGGTAGCTAGGGTAGGTCGATTATCGTATACACGAAGAGCATGTAGTCAGTATTGCACGGCCTGTTTGATTAGTTAGACTATTTACAAAAATGTACAAAATAATTATGAAGCTGGCTAATTTTCTTTGTCTATTTGGTTTGAAAAGAAATCGGAGTGAACCGACAAATGGAAATTATCTAAAACAATTGTTTACTAACTAAGATTGCAAAACTTAATTGTAACGACCGTTTAAATTTCTAATTTTATATAATAAAAGATACTTAATTTTAGATATAAAGTACCTTGGTTTAACCTAAGTACAAAATAAAAGTTTCAAAGTAACACCTACTAGTCAACTACCGACTAGTTTAAACATTCATAACATGATTAGCAAATCATTTACATCAAAAACATTGTCTATACAAAGTTAAGTTGACGCGGAAGCTTTCAAAATGCGTGTTCGGTTCTTCATAACATGCTTGATCACCATCCGGAAAGACCCCATCTTTACCTAGAGTCAAAACCACTTTGAAAGTTAGTCTTGACATAAATATAATGCATATAAACAAGTTCTAGAATCAGATCGTCAAAATAAAAATAATATTTCAATTTTTGATCCTGTCGCGGGTCGCTAAGGATCTTCGCGTGGCCCGGGAGGCCCCGCATGTCGCGCCAGAGTCTTAGGCTCCCCTCGCGTGGCGCGGGGAAGTGCGTTTTCCAGCAGGTCCAGTTTCTGGACCTGCATTTTTACCCAGCTCTGGAAATTCACAAAAATCCAACTTTAAATCTTCATAACTTTTTACTCGGTTATCCGTTTTAGGTGATTCTTTTTCCTATGAGTCCGTAATAAAATTACGGAGCCAACCGTGTAAATTTCATATTATAAAAACCGAAATACGAGCACATGGTTTACAAAATCCTTGTTTCAATTATTCGACCCATTAGCTATATGTGCCTAATACCAATTTCTCATTCTAAAACCTTTTAGATGTAATTACCCAAGTCCCCGGGCTTATAAATCTTGGTGTATTTATACCCAAGACTAACGAGATATGAGACTCTCAAGTTTCTTAACACATGATTATTTCAAAAGCATAATTTGGCCCGTTTGGTTGTCGAGTGGAAACCATCACTTCAATGACAAGCCAAACTACTTCTAACCTTTATATTGACCCGTTTGACTGTCGAGTGAACTTCGTCACTTCAATGACGCATCAAACGTGTATGTTACACTAATCCAATACTAACGACTTATGAGACTCTCAAGTCCCTTCATTCATGATTATTTTAATGCCTAATCTTAACCCGTTTGGTTGTCGAGTGAAAGCCATCACTTCAATGACAAGCCAAACTACTTCTAACCTTTATATTGACCCGTTTGATTGTCGAGTGAACTTCATCACTTCAATGACACATCAAACGCGTAAATTATACTACGACACCATTTTTACACTAATACCAAACATTTATGCATAATGTAACGGGACTCAAGTCGCGTACCTTTAGAGCACATCCTTCAAACACGTATCTCCTCCTCCGGCTTGTCCGCTTAACGATCCAGATTCTTTGCCTAAAGAGTTCAATTCACAATAAGTTTAGAATCCTTTCATAAGCTTTAACGCATAATTCTTTATAATAATCAAATCTGCGTTTTTACCCAACTTTTAACATTTTAATCCTCACTTAGGCGTTTCATCAAACACCTAGCGGGTCAGATTTTTATATCATCAAAACCAAGTTCATGACTCGTAATTATCATCTAAATTAACTTCAATTAGACAATTCTACACATGTCTTAACATCAATATTTCTGAAATTTACTCATAAATTCAGATTATGATAGAACAACATCATAATTCTAGGGTTTATCAAGTTTTATTCAAGTTCTTTAATCACTTACAATGGTGGTTATGAACTCTATAATTATCATGCAATCTTTTAACAAGATTTCACCTAGGTTTCATCCCTAGACACCATATCCCTTCTAATTTCATTCATGCAAGACACAATCAAGCTCAATTTCGATTTTTCATAATTAACCTAGAACTTAAGATGAATCAAAACATCAAAGTTTTGCATACCTTATGATCTTTTCAACGAGGTGATCACTAATTCGTGGTTAGAATTTGATTTGGGACTGAATTGAACCTCCAATTGATCAATTTTTAGTGAGCTAGGGTTTGGAGAGGAGCTCTTGGTCGCTCCTGTGTTCTGATCGATTCAGGCACACACTTGGGTGTGTGTTTGGAGTTTATTTTATTCACTAATAATTCAAGTTTCAAATTTAACCATTCTAGTCCCTCAATTATTGCTCTCTTTATGATTTAATTAGTTTTCCATCCATTTATTTGATATCACAAGACTCATATCTAACTGGGTTATCAAATTCCTAGTTAGTTTGTTCTTGTTTAATTCACGTTTTAAATTTTATTATAAAGTCTTGTATTTTCGGGATGTTACAAGTCCACCCCCCTTAAAGAGGGTATCGTCCCCAAAACCAGAATACGTACCAAATAATGTATGGTAGAGTCGTTGCATCTCTTCTTCGGACTCCCATGTGGTATCCGGACCCTTCCTGTGTTCCCATTTGACCTTCACTTGTTTAATCACTTTGTTTCTTAAGTTTTTGCCTTACGATCTAGTATCGCGATTGGCTTTACCGCATAGTTGAGACTGTTATCCACCTCGATGTCATCGTAGTGGATATGAGCAGTTTCATCGGCTAGACATTTTCGGAGATGCGACACGTGGAATGTGCTATGTATCCCACTCAACTCCTCGGGCAGTTCGAGACAGTATGCTACTTTACCAACCCGTTCTATGATTCTGAATGGCCCAATAAATCTTGGGCTCAACTTTCCTCTTTTTCTAAATCGAATTATTCCTTTCCATGGCGATACTTTCAACATCACCTTATCGCCCACTTGAAATTCAATCGGCCTCCTTCGTTTATCCGCATACGACTTTTGCCGATCCTGAGCTGCTTTTAGGTGAGTTCGGACCAAGTCGATTTTCTCATTCGTAATTCGGATTATATCAGTATGTGCTAGTTGACGTGGACCCACTTCTCCCCAACACACCGGGGTTCAGCACTTTCTACCATATAGCATCTCATACGGGGCCATTCCTATGCTCGCGTGATAACTATTGTTATATGAAAATTCGACCAAGGGTAGATAGACATCCCAGCTACCTCCGAAGTCAATAATGCAAGCCCGCAACATATCCTCCAACGTTTGTATTGTTTTTTCACTTTGCTCATCCGTTTGTGGATGGTAAGCAGTGCTAATGAAAAGTTTAGTTACCATTTGTTCTTGGAATTCACGCCAAAAGTTTGAAGTAAACTGGGTATCTCTGTCAAACACAATGGATATCGGTACTCCATGACGTGCTACGATTTCATTGGTGTATACCTCTGACATCTTCTCGGATGTATAAGTCTCACGAATCGGAATGAAGTGAGCACTTTTCGTCAATCTATCCACGACTACCCATATTGCGTCAAACCCGCGGTTGGTTTTGGGCAGTTTGGTCCGCAAATCCATTGTGATTTGTTCCCATTTCTAAAATGGGATGTCCAATGGTTGCAACTTACCATATGGCTTCTGGTGCTCTGCTTTGACTTGCAAACAGGTCAAACACTTCTCCACATATTTCACTACATCTCTTTTCATTCTGGGCCACCAATAGTTTTGTTTTAAGTCATTATACATCTTGATTGCCCCCGGATGGATCGAATAACGAGATTTATGGGCCTCGTCAAGTAGGAGCGCCTTGGCCCCACATGAATTTGGAACCCAAATCATCCCAAATCGAGTTTTCAATCCTTGGTTACCATCCGCCAAGTCTTTTAACTGACCAACTATTCTTTCCTTTTTAACATTTTCTTCCTTCATTGCTTCAGTTTGAGATTTCTGGATTTGCTCAAGCAAACCCGATGTCACAATTAGTTGCATCGATTGCACTCGAATAGGCGTATAATCTGTCTTTCGGCTCAACGCGTCCGCCACTACATTAGCCTTCCCGAGGTGGTAATGTATATCACAATCAAAGTCTTTGACAGTTTCTAACCACCGCCTCTGCCTCATATTTAATTCCTTCTGATCGAAGAAATATTTCAAGCTTTTATGGTCGGTAAAGATAGTGCATTTTACACCATACAAATAATGCCTCCATATCTTTAAGGCGAACACCACCACTGCCAACTCGAGGTCGTGTGTAGGATATTTCTTTTCATGAGTCTTTAGCTGTCTCGAGGCATAGGCTATAACTTTGCCTCGTTGCATCAAAACACAGCCAAGCCCCGAATGTGAGGCATCCGAATAAACTACCATATCATCAGTTCCATCCGGTAATGACAATACCGGTGCATGAGTCAGTTTTTCCTTAAGCGTTTTGAACGCCCTTTCTTGATCCTCACCCTAAATAAACTTTTCATCCTTACGGGTTAGTCTAGTTAACGGCATAGCAATTTTGGAGAAATCCTGTATGAATATTTGATAATAACCCGCAAGCCCCAAGAAGCTTCTGATCTCCGAAGGGTTATTTGGGGGACTCCATCTCGTCACTACTTCTATTTTCGACGAATCTACTAACATCCTATTTACACTAATGACGTGCCCCAGGAATTGCACCTCTCGTAACCAGAAGGCACATTTTGAAAACTTTGCATACAATTTCTCTTTTCTGAGCGTCTCCAATACTTCACTTAGATAACCGGCGTGTTCTGCCCCATCCTTTGAATATACCAAAATGTCATCAATGAATACTATTACCGACTTATCCAGCATCGGCTTGCAAACCCGGTTCATGAGATCCATGAAAGCCGCGGGCGCATTTGTCAATCCGAAGGACATTACGAGGAAGTCGCAATGCCCGTACCGTGTGCGGAATGCCGTTTTCGGTATATCCTCCTCTTTGACTTTTAATTGATGATATCCCGATCTAAGGTCAATCTTGGAGAACCAACTTGCGCTTTGCAATTGGTCAAATAGGTCATCAATTCTTGGAAGCGGATACCGATTTTTCACCGTGATTTTGTTCAACTCCCGGTAGTCGATACACATGTGCATGCTCCCATCCTTCTTTTTCACAAATAGCACCGGTGCGCCCCATGGAGACATACTTGGCCGAATAAACCCCTTGTCAAGCAGGTCTTGAATTTGGGACATCAACTCTTGCAATTCTGATGGCGCGAGCCGATACGGCGCCATGGCCACAGTTTCGCGCCCGGAATCAATTCAATTCCGAACTCTACCTCCCGTTCTGGCGGTAGTCCCGGTAAATCTTCCGGAAATACGTCGGCGTAATCACGTACCACCGGTACATCTTCAATCTTTGGCATTTCTTGATCCGGTTCGTTTGCATATATCATGAATGCTCTGCACCCTCGCCTGATGAGTTTGTGAGCCTTTAGCATTGTGCACATAATAGGATTACCCCCTTTTTCACCATAAATGGTAACGTGTTTTCCACTTGGAGATGTCAATTTTATCTCCTTGCGGAAACACATCACTTTCGCGTGATGTCGGGATAACCAATCCATCCCGACAACCACTTGAAATTCTCCCATCAACATCAGGATCAAATCTATTGAATATTCTTCGCCGTCAATATCTATTTTACAATCTTGGCATACATCACACACAAAGAAACTTTTGTTGTCACCTATTTCTACCTCCAATGGCATAGGTAATTTTGTTAGCATAAAGGAAGGATGTCGAATAAATCCATGCAAAATAAAGGATTTATTCGCACCCGTATCAAATAACACATGTGCGGGAATTGAGTTTATAGAAAATATACCTGAAACCACACCGGGTTCCCTTTTTGCCTCTTCTGCTGTTAATTGGAAAGATCTAGCTTTTGCTCTTGGTGTCTCAGTAGGTGTATCATTGCCTTCTTTCTTTCCAGTCAACTCCAGGCACTCAGACTTCTTGTGACCCGGCTGATAACATTTATAGCATACCGACACTTTCCCCGGGCACAACGCGGCCGTGTGCCCTGTTTTCCCACAGATAGGACATGGTTTGTCCTTAAACCGGCACTCACCCTTGTGCCCTTTCCCGCATACCCTGCAGTTTGGTGACCCGCTTTTTCCTTCTTGTTTCTTCGATGATTCGGTCGTGCGCGCCTTTTTCGCCGGGCTTGGATTAACTACATGCGCCCTTCTTTCGCCTCTTTCAATCTGTTGCTTCAACTCTTACTCCCGTTCCCGAGCAACGTTTATAATCTCGGTGAGGGTCTCATACTTTGAAGGAGTCATAAACTCCCTATACTCGGCGCTCAACATATTATAGTAATAATATATTTTCTGCTCTTTGTTTGTTATCAATTCATCACAAAACTTCATTTTATCCATGAATGTTCTCGTGATTTTATCGATAGATTCACCCTTGTGTCGAAGCTGCATGAATTCTTCCTTGATTTTGTTAATGACTGCCTTGGGACTATGATGTTTAAGAAACGGCGTCTTAAACTCGTCCCATGTCATAGCCTTAGCCACTTCACTTCCGATCTCTTTCTTCTTGTTATCCCACCAGTCTTTCGCCTGACCCCTTAACTGACCCGTGCCACAGGCTACGTAGTCATCTGTATCGCAATTGGTCCTTTCGAATACTCCCTCCATATCACTTAGCCACCGTTGGCATATTATCGGGTCAACCTCCCCATTGTAAATTGGCGGTTTGCACGCCATGAACTCTTTATATGAACAAGGCTTTCATCTTCCCGACTTTTCCTTTGCTAAATTGGTATTATCCTCCAATTTCTTGATTCTTTCATCCACCACTGATAATACCGTGTTTTGGATTTTATCGATGAAACCCGACAAACTGTTTTCAATTGCCTTTCCTTCCTCCTCAGCAATCACTTCTCTCATTTGCTCGGTGACTCTCGGCACCGCATCATCGCTACCTTTATCCGTCATCTTTAAACTGAAATGTTTACATCAAGCGTTAAACATTTCATCTATAGCATATGGTTTATTTACTTCGGTTTATTCAAGTTCATAACTTGTTTTCACCGCTCTTATTTAATGCACTTTCCGGGTTTGAGTGTGTAAACACACTCCTCCCATGCATGTCTATTCATCATTACCTTTTTATACTTAGTACTCTACTTAGAACAATTAACTCTTACCGGATGCTTGATCAAGCTTGAACCGAACACACTTTGTTAACAACCTTGAGCTCTGATTACCAACTTGTAACAACCATTTAAATTTCTAATTTTATATAATAAAAGATACTTAATTTTAGATATAAAGTACCTTGGTTTAACCTAAGTACAAAATAAAAGTTTCAAAGTAACACCTACTAGTCAACTACCGACTAGTTTAAACATTCATAACATGATTAGCAAATCACTTACATCAAAAACATTGTCTAGACAAAGTTAAGTTGACGCGAAAGCTTTCAAAATGCGTGTTCGGTTCTTGATAACATGCTTGATCACCATCCGGAAAGACCCCATCTTTACCTAGAGTCAAAACCACTTTGAAAGTTAGTCTTGACATAAATATAATGCATATAAACAAGTTCTAGTATCAGATCGTCAAAATAAAAATAAAATTTCAATTTTTGATCCTGTCGCGTGTCGCGAAGGATCTTCGCGTGGCGCGGGAGGCCCTGCGTGTCGCGCCAGAGTCTTAGGCTCCCCTCGCGTGGCGCGGGGGATTGCGTTTTCCAGCAGGTCCAGTTTCTGGACCTGCATTTTTACCCAGCTCCGGAAATTCACAAAAATCCAACTTTAAATCCTCATAACTTTTTACTCGGTTATCCGTTTTAGGTGATTCTTTTTCCTATGAGTCCGTAATAAAATTACGGAGCCAACCGTGTAAATTTCATATTATAAAAAGCGAATTATGAGCACATGGTTTACAAAATGCTTGTTTCAATTATTCGACCCATTAGCTATATGTGCCTAATACCAATTTCTCATTCTAAAACCTTTTAGATGTAATTACCCAAGTCCCCGGGCTTATAAATCTTGGTGTATTTATACCCAAGACTAACGAGATATGAGACTCTCAAGTCTTTTAACACATGATAATTTCAAAAGCGTAATTTGACCCGTTTGGTTGTCGAGTGGAAACCATCACTTCAATGACAAGCCAAACTACTTCTAACCTTTATATTGACCCGTTTGACTGCCGAGTGAACTTCGTCACTTCAATGACGCATCAAACGTGTATGTTACACTAATCCAATACTAACGACTTATGAGACTCTCAAGTCCCTTCATTCATGATTATTTTAATGCATAATATTAACCCGTTTGGTTGTCGAGTGAAAGCCATCACTTCAATGACAAGCCAAACTACTTCTAACCTTTATATTGACCCGTTTGATTGTCGAGTGAACTTCGTCACTTCAATGACACATCAAATGCGTAAATTATACTACGACACCATTTGTACACTAATACCAAACATTTGTGCATAATGTAATGGGACTCAAGTCGCGTACCTTTAGAGCACACCCTACAAACGCGTATCTCCTCCTCCAGCTTGTCCGCTTGACGACCCGGATTCTTTGCCTAAAGAGTTCAATTCACAATAAGTTTAGAACCCTTTCATAAGCTTTAACGCATAATTCTTTATAATAATCAAATCTGCGTTTTTACCCAACTTTTAACATTTTAATCCTCACTTAGGCGTTTCATCAAACACCTAGCGGTTCAGATTTTTATATCATCAAAACCAAGTTCATGACTCGTAATTATCATCTAAATTAACTTCAATTAGACAATTCTACACATGTCTTAACATCAATATTTCTGAAATTTACTCTTAAATTCAGATTATGCTAGAAGAAGATCATAATTCTATTGTTTATCAAGTTTTCTTCAAGTTCTTTAATCACCTACAATGGTGGTTATGAACTCTATAATTATCATGCAATCTTTTAACAAGATTTCACCTAGCGTTCATCCCTAGACACCATATCCCTTCTAATTTCATTCATGCAAGACACAATCAAGCTCAATTTCGATTTTTCATAATTAACCTAGAACTTAAGATGAATCAACACATCAAAATTTTGCATACCTTATGATCTTTTCAACGAGGTGATCACTAATTCGTGGTTAGAATTTGATTTGGGACTGAATTGAACCTCCAATTGATCAATTTTTAGTGAGCTAGGGTTTGGAGAGGAGCTCTTGGTCGCTCCTGTGTTCTGGTCGATCTAGGCACACACTTGGGTGTGTGTTTGGAGTTTATTTTATTTACTAATAATTCAAGTTTCAAATTTAACCATTCTAGTCCCTCAATTATTGTTCTCTTTATGATTTAAGAGTTTTCTATCCATTTATTTGATATCACAAGACTCATATCTAACTGGGTTATCTATTCCTAGTTAGTTTGTTCTTGTTTATTTCACGTTTTAAATTTTTTTATAAAGTCTTGTATTTTCGGGATGTTACATTAACTAAGTGGTTGAAAACAATAAATTAGAAATAAGTTCCCACTCGGTTTCGGTAATTGCAAACCTAGGGTTTCTACAAGTTTTAAACTCAACTCAATTGTATAATGATTAACGGATTTAGTGTACCGTGACTTAGGTGCCGATAACTATCAACGTCACGAAGAACGGACAAGAATACACTTTGTAATCACAACAAGTAAAACCTAACCACGACAACGCATAATTACACATAACCATTTCGCAAAGTCATAACTTTATAATCGTTCGAGGATTTACGAATACGAAACAAATGCAAACAATTGTCTATGGTTTACAAAATCAACACAAATTGTCACAACGTTGAATCACATAACAATTCAAAACCCTAGATAAAACAACTACCTACATCGGGGTGAAACCGAAGAGACTAGCCGCTTATGGTTGAAGAGACACGATCACCGGATGACGAACACGAACACCACACCATGATCTTGAGCCTTGGAGGAAGGATGAAGGTTAGGGTTTAGAAGGTGAGTATGAAATGATGATGATGATGGTGATTTAGGGTTTTGAAGTGTGGATGATGGAGAATGTGGATGATGTTAGGGGCTAGAGGTGAAGGAGATTGTTAGTGATGATTAGAGATGGGTTAGATGATTAGAGGTCCCGGAGAATGGTTCCAAGATGGGTTTTTATCTTCCAAAACTCGTAACTCCCGAAAAAATGGTCAAAGGGTCGTTATAACTCGTCAGAACATCAAAGAAAACAAAATTTCCCGACACGACAAACGGCGAGCCGTTGCCGACGGCCTAGTGAGGCGCATTTGACAAACTCACATCATCCATTTCAAATGGGATTTGTCCTGTGCACACACGATGGCTCCGGGTTTAGGCCGACGTCTTATTCGGCTATTTACGAGGTTTCTAGCCGACGGCACTTTCTATGGGGCGTCTCCTACGGCCCCTATAGGCGTCGGCGACGGTCTCTTTTTAACAGAATGTTTTGTTTGTTTGAGCTGCAAATGCCCAGCTCCGGATCATAACCAATTTCTAACTTTAAAACTCTATAACTTTCGTTCTATAGATCCGTTTTACGATATTCTTTTTCCTACGCATCCGTAATTTAAATACGAACACGTTCACTATCATTATTTGCATAAAACTCTGGTTTATAACTGTTAGCCTATAAATTTCCTTTTCATTTATTTGACCCGTTAGTTAAATGTCATACCTTACATAGTTCATCAACATCGATTTCTAAAACATGTTTACCCATTCCCCGGGCTTGTCAACCTTAGCGTATCACTTCCATTCCATGGTTTACGCTTTTATAACTCAAATTTAACGAGTGACGTTTAAGTCACTTCGAACACTACCATTTCGATCATTATTTGACCCGTTTGGTTGTCTAATGGAATTCATCATTTTATCAAGATACCAAACTTATTACAATCAATGTTTTAACCCGTTTCTTTATCTAGTGAGTTACATCACTTTATTTACAATCCAAACATGACTATTTTCACTATATCATCATCAACATATCTAATTAACTACTTTGACTCGTTTGGTTGTCGAGTGAGTTACATCACTTCATTGACATTCCAACACGACTATTTAAACAATATCATCAACAAAATTATCTAATTAACTATTTTGACCCGTTTGGTTGTCGAGTGAGTTAAATCACTTCATTGACATTCCAAACACATACGCCTTTGCTATAAGCTACATCAATCATATTCTAACTATTTGTTTCGACCCGTTTGGTTATCGAGTGATTTCCATCACTTCATTGACTTACCAAACGCAACCATTTTTGCTATATCAACATTAAACATATCTATGACTAGGTTTATCTACATAAGTGTAAGGAGACGACAAGTCGCGTACCTTCAAAGCTTATCCTTCAAGCGCGCGCGTCCGCTCCAATTTGCTACTTGAAATTTCGATTACCTTGCCTATAGAGTTCAACCAAAGACATGTTTAGAACACTTATCACATGATATTTCGCATAATTCGCCATATTATTCAATTATGCGTTTTACTCTAAATTTCAACAAATTTGTATCCTTTTAGGCATTTTTATAAACACCTTATGGGCATAATTTTATACTATTAACAATCAAGTTCATGACTATCTATTTAGCCAAGATTAAACATCATTTTCAAGTTCATTACATCTAGCATGCATAATAACACCTAGATTCATTTCATAAAAATCAATAACACTCGTTTCATGATCAAGATTCTAGTATTCTTCATCTTCCTACAAAACCCATTTAACACATAAGTGGGTGATTCTCAATCTCATATGTATGAACATCAATGCATCAAATTATTGATTAGGGTTCATTCCTAACCATGAATTTTTCATATTTTCAATCAAACATCTAACATTTAAGCTCCAATTTCGACTTCATATGTTCATCAAGAAATCAAAATGTAACCAAAAGACGAAATTCGACATACCTTGTGATCCCCTCACTTGAGTGATCACTAGTTAGAGCTTGGTTTTTTATTTGAACTTGATTTGCCTTCTAGATTTGATCAATTTTATGAGTTAGGGTTTGTGTTTTGGGAAGCTCTTCTTGGCTCTGTGGTTTGTATGACCAGAACACACACAAAGGTGTGTGTTTTGGTGTTTTTAGTTTTAATTAATAAAACCCATTTCTCTTTTAACCATTTTAGTCCCTCAACTTTACCCAGGTTTATAAAGGGTGCTTTTAACCAGGTTTTCCTTATTAATACAAGACTTGTGATTAACTAGGTTATTTATTCCTAGTTACTTTATCTCGTTTATAGCCGACATTTAATATATATGTAAAATCTATATTTTTGGGGTGTTACACCTAATCGAGAGATGCGCTAACTTGGTGGAAGGCACCGATCCAATCCACTGGCAAGGTTGCACTATACAACCTAAGTTGGCCTAAATTTGTGGAGCTAATCCGCGAGACATACTGTCCACCTCAAGAGGTGGACAAAGTTGAATCTGACTTTCTAAAACTAACAATGAAGAATCGCAACTGTCAAGCTTACATATCTGAATACAACTTGTTATCGAGGCTAGTCCCTTATCTGATTACCCCTGAGTCTAAGCGCACTGCTCGGTTTATCAGAGGACTCACTCTGTGTAAGACCCTTACTATTAAATAACGGTTTTCATATAGTTTACGAAAATAAACATGTAATTATGATTTACATATTCGTCGGAAAATATGGGTAAATTAAATCTTTTACAAATTAACAAAATAATACTACATAATGTAATTGAGTTCGTCGTTTTAAAATAACGACGAGGCAATGTGCGGAAGCTTCTTTTTCATGTGTTCGGTCCTTAGACATCGCTTGATCTTCAGCCGGGTACTTCTAATATTCACCTATAATCAAAACCAACTCAAAAGATAGTTTTGATAGCTAATTATCATATTTAAAACAAGTCCAGAGTATAAAATAAACAAAATACAAAAAATCGCCAGCTCTGAAGTCTGTCGTGGGCCGCGACAGGTTTGGCTTCAGTCTTTCGCGGGCCGCCGCAACCTGTGGCGGGGCGCGACAGCCTGTTTTTGATAGAAGGTTTATTTTGTTGAGCTGCATTTGCCCAGCTCAATCTTTAACCAAAATTCCAACTTAAAAACCTCATAACTTTATTTCTACAAGTCCGTTTTACGTAATTCTTTTTTCCTACGAGTCTGTAATATAATTCTCCATCATATGGAGTTATAACCCGACATCCGAACTTATAAAATATGGGATTTCAAGCCCTCGGCTTGAAATTGATTTACTAAGACTTTTGACCCGTTTAAGTTTAAAACTGCCAACTTGTTTCAACTAATCAAAATAAATACCCTAATGTATTTAACACAAAATCTTTCGCTCGGGTTCATACTTTTTTTATAAATTGCGCGACTAGTACGCAAGCTACGTGCATAGTCCGTTTTGACCCGTTTAGGGAATTTAAACAATTTAGTCTAAAACTTGCTCTTTTCTTTTGACACTTCACAATTCCATATTTAAATATCGGCTTATATTTCACCACAACTATTATTGTGGCGGATTCGATATACTAAACCTATTTATCCCGAATATTACCCTTTGGTTAGTCATTTTACTAAAAAGACCTATTCTTAGGGATTTGACCCACAAAAGTTTATGCCTAATATTTTTGTACTTATCAGAGGTTTACATGATCGTAACACATGTCCCTAACAACCCATAAGTGTTGTTTTGCCCGATTCACTTATCAAGGTTGTTTTGGTCAACTTAGTCCCTCGTTTTACGACGAAGGACTTTTACTAAGATAATTGACCAACGTTGCAAGTTTAACTATAAATCTTATATACGCGTACCTGGCTCGAGTCAACATATAGACTCGTTTTATACCTCGCTTTTATTAGTTGTTACTTTATAGCGTCGTAATTATCCAATTGCTATTCACTTCCTGTGAACATATGTCTCGGCAACCAAACATTAGTTGATATTGTCAACTGGTGTTGTCATCACCATTTGACCCGTTTGGCTTATATGACGAAACATTGATGTTTATAAAACTTGGTAATTAATTTCCAATTCACGCATCCGACCCATTTCGGATTTTACCCCAAGATTTCTTTTTCGTAAATTCTTTTTTTATTTTTACATATTTAACCCATTTTGGCTTACGCCATGAGTACCCATTCAACCTCAATTTACATTAGTCGACACTTGACTAAAATTTCCATTTTACCATTAACCATGGTTTTTATCATTTAAAATTTATTCCGACCCATATCATATCGCGTCGGAACCCACATTTCGGATATTACCTCTATCGTATTTCTAGCTCACAAAATAGATACATATTCTATAAAAGGTGTAAGCTTTACTTACCTCTCATCCAATTTACACTTTTCTCCTCATACTTGATTCGTTTGACCCGCTTTCTCCCCAAGCTTCCACCTAGCTTGTTAAGCGCCAAACTATTATTCAATGTTCACAAGGTGGTTAGATTAATCATAATTAAATACGATTATTCCACCTTACGCAATTCATATCAAATTATCATTTATCGTATTGTGGGTTTTTAAAAGTCAAACGCCCATTAGTATATGAAATGCATAATAAAATCCATCAACTAGTTTAAGCATACCTTAATTATCCGGTAGGCGTTATCTCTTGGCCACCGTTTTAACCAAAGTTCTAACCAAATTTATTATATTTCCAACTCTTTAACTAGTTCAGGCGATTATCATGACTAGTTTATTCATTCATTTTCGCAAGAACTAAGGGTTCTCTTTTGTAAGCGAGACCCGTTTCATCATACTATTTAGCATTCATCCGAACACCTAATAAAATCAAGTTCTTCATATGAACTAGTATATGACATGATTTCATACATCTATTTACATGAACAAAATTACCAAATTTCATCATAACATACTAAAACCCATTTCAAGTCATGCATGAGCTTTCCCTCGAACTTATAATTTGTTCAAATATCTCGCTTCAACTATTAATTATGATGATTTTAAGCACCAATATATCATCCTCTTCACTATTTAGTCAAAACCTGAGAATGTTTGATAAAGTTGAAGGAAAATTGTTCACATTGAACTACAAGATTGAAGGCATAAATAGCCAAAGTACAACAGACGATTACAAAGGAAAGGAGCAAGCCTAGCCTACAATTGATTTGTCAATAGCTGTCATAACCAATTCTATAAATACATTTAACTAAAACAATTACAATTATTTTACAATAATATTATTATCATTAATATCTTTAATATGCCCCCGCAAGATGGAGGATCCATTGGAGACTCCAATCTTCGATCGTAGACATTGAAAAGGCCCCCGACTAAGTGGTTTGGTAAGGACATCCGCAAGCTGATCCGCATAGTGAATGTGTTGAACCTGTAATGATCCATCCGCAACTTTCTCATGAACAAAGTGATAATCTAGTGCCACGTGTTTCATCCGCGAATGGTAGACTGGATTGGCACTCAAGTCTGTAGTGCCCGCATTGTCACAAAAAAGTGTAGGTGATTTGGGTATAGATAAACCAAGTTCTAACAGTAGATTCTGGACCTATGAAAGTTCAGCTGCACCATTTGCTAAAGCCTTATACTCAGCTTCGGTGGATGATCTAGACACAGATTTTTGACGCGCCGAGCGCCATGAGAGGATATTGGACCCAAGATATACGATGTAAGCGGTTGTAGAACGCCCCCCATCGGCGATGCCTCCCCAATCCGAATCGGTAAAGGCTTGAAGCTGGATAGGAGATCCACGATTAAGAAATAATCCGTGATGGATAGTATCTTTAAGATACCGAAGAACACGTTTTTACGCTTGCCAATGAAGTTGAGTCGGTGCATGCATGTATTGAGAAAGCTTATTGACAGCAAAGGAAACATCGGGTCGAGTAAACGCAAGATACTAAAGGTAGCCAACAAGTTGGCGATATGGTGTAGGATCAACTTTAGGAGAGCCATCAGCAAAGGATAATGTCTCAGTAGAGTTGAGAGGTGCGGCAACCGGTTTGGCACCATCCATTTTGAGCTTGGTTAGCAAGTTTTGGATATGAGCATGCTGAGATAAAATAGACCACTAACTGTGGAAATGACTTCTATTCCTAAGAGGTGGTGTAACATGTCGAGGTCTTTAATTGAAAACTTTTTTGATAGAGCTCGAATGACATGTTGGACAAAAGAGTTGTCATTGCCGGTTAAGACAATATCATCAACATAAACTAAGAATTAGGAGATAATTCCACCTCAGTTATAGATGAACAAGGATGGGTCAGCAAATGATTTTTTAAACCCGAGTTCAAGAAGAAACGTGGCAAGCTTCAAGTACCATGCACGGGGTGCTTGTTTGAGCTCGTAAAGCGATTTTTGAAGTCGACAAAGATGATTTGGTAGGTCCAGATTGACATAGCCTGGAGGTTGTGACATGTAAACGTCTTCATGCAAGGTTCCATGCAAGAAGGCATTATTTACATCGAGTTGTCGAATTGACCAATTTTAAGACAAGGCTATAGCAAGAACCGTACGTATAGTTACGGGTTTGGTGACCGGACTGAATGTTTCAAAATAATCTTTTCCATACTCTTGAAGAAATCCCTTTGCAACCAAACGGGCTTTGTATTTGTCAATGGAGCCATCCGGGCGTCGTTTTATACGGAATATCCACTTGCAACCGATTGGTTTATGGTGTGAGGGAGGAACAAGTTCCCAAGTGGCGTTTTTTAGAAGAGCATTGAATTCGTTATCCATTGCCTTACGCCACTCAGAATGTTTCATGGCTTGAGTATGAGTGGTTGGTTCAACGGTTAGAGGAATTGGATGGAGTATGGTGTGATTGACAAATTTTGAGTTAAATTACTTGGGATTGGGTTTACGCGTGCGAGGCGGTAGAGATGTTGGTTGCGAATTGGAGGAGGCCAATTGAATTAAAGGAGGTGACGTATTGTTGGGTGAAGAGTAATCAGAATGTGAACGTATGGCGAAGTCGAAGGTAGATGGTGGGTGTTGGTTTTGGGGTATGACATGTGGTTCGGATGGAGGGGTTGAGTTGACTGAGGGAAAGAACGAATCGAAGTGAGGAGGTGGTGGTGTGGGCACTGAGGCTGGTTATTTGGGCTGGGCGGCCCAATATTGTGTGAATGAGTGGGTTGCTGGGTGGATGACGAAGGAGTGGAGGCTGGTGGGGTAGAAGTGAGGATAGAAAAAGGTGAAGAGTTTGAGTGGGCCATTGAATTGGGTTTGGCCACTAGTAACATTTCTACAGTGGGAGTGTGTGTAGATGAGTAAGGTAGTGAACGTTGTGGAAAAGTTGTTTCAACAAACTCCACATGTCTCGAGTGATAGAGACGTCGACTCTTCGGATCATAACATTTGTATGCAGATTTCGATGATGAGTAGCCCAAAAAATGCAGTTTTCCGAACGTGGGTGTAACTTGGATTTTGCATAGGGACGTAGCCACGGGTAACACAATCATCCAAACGGTTTGAATTTGTTGTAAGTGGGGTCTTTTTGGAAAAGGGCGGAGTACGGACTTTTGAAATCAAGGATCAGAGTGGGTAAACGGTTTATTAAGTAGACGGCAGTTTGAAACGCATGTGTCCAAAATGAAAGAGGAAGATTAGCATAGTGTAGAAGCGATAAACCGGTTTCAACAATGTGTCGATGGCGTCTTTCGGCAACACCGTTTTGTTCTGGGGTATGCGGGGGGTGGTGAAATGAGAAATACCTTGAGCTTGGAGATATGCGGTGAGGCCAATATATTCTCCACCGATGAAAAGAGAAATTGAAGGCGTTTGTAAAAAAATTTCGACTAGCACTTTGAATTGAGGAAATAAAACCGAGACATTGGATTTATGTTTCATCGGATATAGCCAAATGTACTTTGTGTGATAGTATACAAAAATTACATAATAGGTGAAACCGTCAATCGATTTTTCTACCGGTCCCCAAACATTCGAATAGATTAATTGTAAGGGTTGCTGGGTAAATGAATTTATGCCTAAGAAATCCTTATGAATTTTATTGATGGAACACGAATTACAATGAAAATTGACGAAATTAAAACGTAAACCTAAACATTAGGTTATTTTATTGAGAATACGAATGGAAGGATGCCCGAGTTTGTGATGCCAATCAGGTGGCGATGTAGTTGAGACCGCATTTATTTGAGGTAAAGTAGGAATGTTTGCATAGTAGATGTCAAGGTAATTCTCGCCCCGCATTAGACGTGCCCCCGTTCGAAGATCCTAGACAAAAAAATGGGTGGGAAAAAATTCCACAGAAACATGGTTAGTCTTACACAATTTTGCAACGGAAATAAGTTTATTTTTGAATTGAGGAACACACAAAACATCTTTTAAGGTAAGAGAACCATTTGACGTATGGAGGTGCGTTTGACCGATATGAGTTATGGATAGAGTGTTACCATTGCCAAGGACAATTTTATCCGGTCCGCCATACTCAGATACGGTGTGAAAGGATGTACGATCCAGATCGACATGATTATTAGCTCCGATGTCAAACATATAGGTGGATGTTGCGACATTAGCAGTTGGTGAAGCTTTGTTTTGGGCCACAGAGATTCCTGTAGTGACATGGTTTTCTCGGAGAAAATGTGCGAGTTTCCTACACTCCTTTGTTTCATGCCCTGCAAAATTACAGAATTGACAGTAGATATGTTGACGAATATCACGGTTACCGCTATTTGGGTTCGAACCACTGAAACAGTGATTGCGGAATGATCTGGTGTTGGAGTTGCTTTGTATGTTGCTGTAACGCCCTGCGTTTTCAAACATCCTACATTTAGAAACCTTACGTGAAATTCTATCTTTGGAAATCTTGTGTTCTTATAACCATTATTTCATCATAATCGTTGTAAAATACGGAACTTGCTTCGTAAATAAAACTTGTACATTACACTTTTTACCTAGTTAAATCATGTTTTATTTCATATTTCACCTTGTTACAAGTTAGGGGAAACATTGTTGCATATTATTACACAACTTAATTAACAAAATTACTCATTATAATGTTTTAAAAAAATAAAAAAAATAAAGAAATATGGCAGCCCAATTCAGCAAAATTCAGCCCCATATAGTTGGGTTTTGTGGGCTAGTTTCAAGGTGTAACCCCTTCTAAACACTTCCAAAGCCCAACCCATTGAAACCCTAATCCTTCCCCCTATAAATACCCACTTATAACCAGCCTCCCTACCACTTTTGCAACCCTAAAAACTCACAAAACATCCACCAAACCGTAGCTGAAAGCAAGGGTTCGAGTAGATTGACACCCCTTCACGAAAATGAGCATAACTCACTCAATTCTTATCCGATTCACTCGATTCTTTTTCCTACTTGTTTGTATAATCATGGGGTTCGATTCCTAGACTTCTCCTTGGAGAAATCAGACCTGGAAATGCCCCGAAATAGTCCATAAACTTTCTGTTTGTTTTTGTGTTCATCAAAAACTTGTTTAAACCTATGCAACTTGTGTCTAACACATCTCATACCTATGTCCTAATGCTTACAACTTATCCCATGGTTGGTTAAGCTTAAAAAACAAGGTTGAGACATTTAAAATCAGAGGATTAAACCTCATAAACTTGGTGTTTTGTTTAGGGTTTTTTAACCCACAAGTCATGTCAAACTTTGTCTTTGATACATGAGTGATTATGGAACAACTTGGGTTGTCCAAACATACAATCCTCACATGATTTGATGATTTCTCTTAGTTAGTGTGTATATTTCTTATTCTTTATTGTATGTTCATGACCCTCCTTGGTTGTTTTTTTTACATCAAGTGTAGTGGTGAACACATAGAGGTGCCTAAATGGAAGACTTGATCTTCCTACCTCCTACATGACTTCTATAACATTTAGAGGTACCAAAATGAAGATTTTAATCTTCTACCTCATGCTTGAACTATTGGACATATATTATATAACCTAAATATATTATTCGAATAATCGAATCTTTGATGATGAACTAGTGTTCATATGTCGGGGTACTAGATTACATCATCCTAGACTATGATAACTTGTCACGATTCTAATGGAACCTTGTTCCATGAAAACATCTAAACTCCTTCGAGTTTCCTAGTGTCAAGAACAAGCATCATATGTACTAAATGATTATTTTCCATGTTATTCTCATATCTTATTTTTATGTTGTTTTAAACACCGAATCTCGACTCTAAACATACTTGAACCTTAACCCTTATACATTCGGACTCTAAATCTCTACTCGTCAACAATTGGATAATCGGAAAACATATGCAAACTTTGTGAGTATACTCGTACTTTTCCCCTTTTACTTTTACCACTTTTGGGGTGTAACATGTTTACCTATTGAAACTTACACATGAACTTTTGTCTAAACACACGAACATTCCTATAACAATGCTTGTATATGTGATGGCTTGATACTTTAAATTTGGGTGATTCTTATGTGTTGAACTTATCATTAACTTCGTACGAGCCAAACCTTGACATATGTAGCGCTATAGGATTAACGACCCGCCTCTACTGAAACTTTGGTTATGTCATGAGCAAGTTGCGTTTTCTTGGTTTGATATGTTAGACACATGCCATGTTTAAATGTTTATCTTGAATCACATGCTTGCTATGAGGAATTGTTCAAACTTATCTTTTGCTATGTACGTATCAAACTTGTATACTCGCCTTTGCTTTTGCATTGAACTTTATTTTAAACATGTTACAGGTTGATGAGGACGATGCTAAGAAAAGAAGTAGCGTTGATGCCTAGATACACATATAGACGTTAGGGTTTAATATGTTGTATCAAATTTTGTTATGTTATCATGTTGTTATGTTAAACTTGTTGTATTTGAATTTCTTGTAATGTTGACTATTTGAAGTTATGAAATGAAATGAAATTTGGAATTTCTAAATATTGTCACAAATAGCGTTATGATGTCTCTAGCAATCTTCACACTTCGTCTCATCCCGATGTTTCCGCCATTGGTTGGGGTGTGACAGATTGGTATCAGAGCCATAACTATAGGGAATTAGGAAAAGTAGGAATGCTTTAGCCTAGTCTATAGTTTTAGAACCTTATTCGTATGCTTTGCTTGGACTACTACATGATACTTTATTTGTTACCTATTTATGCTCTTTTAAACATGTATGTTACTCATGTGTAATATTCGACATGTTATTCTTACGCATTAATGCTTGTTTTATTATGTGTTAACACTTGTTTCGTTGTTCGATTCTTTATGTGTTATTCTCGACATATTTCTCTATGTGTTAATACTTGTTTCATTTCATTATTTAAGTATCATCCTTGATATGCTTTCTTATGTTTTTATACTTGTTTGTGTATCTCCTTCGACATACACTTCCCTCATGCATTTTACTCGATTATTCTAAATCCGACAACCCTCATATTGTACAAATGAGACGAATTCACCAAAATAGGCGTGAAACCCACAATTTGGTGAACGACTCTCAATCTACCTATTCTTTTTTTTACACGAGATATCGCGATTAAGCTAGGAGTGAAATCCACATCTTAATGGTAAATCTCAAATTTCAAGTTCTAGTGGACCCTCGTCAACACGTCGAAATTAAATTTTGACCCGACGAGTACCAACCACACTTAGGATACGAAATCGTCAAGTTAGGGGTGAAACCCGCACCTTGTCGACTAGTTCCACTCCTTGGCATTTTTTCATAAATCCCGCCAAGTCTCAAAATTTCGATTGATTTGGGACATGTAGTAACCGGAAGGGTAAATACCGTTAACCGACTTGTCGGCGAGAGTATTTTACCTATTAAGCCAAAACATGCTCCTCAAATTCAAAAGACTTTTCGACCACTTTGGTTAGTCAAAGTTCCGTTTTGGAACACTCCAAACTTTGGTCAAACATGTGTTTCTATTGTTCATTTTATACGATGCAATCTTTCAACCTCGAGTTTACCTTTGATTTCTCTTTTCACACGCACAACATATCGAACCTTTTCGATACACTTATATACGCATGATTTTCATATAATTTAAATTCATATTCCTTGTAACAACTAGTGGAGATGTATCATCAAGATTGGAGTGACTTCCTTACCTTGACGATTGACTCCACCCCTCTTCCCTTAAAACGACTTCATCAACGAGTTAGGGGTGATTCCCTTACTTAGGTGACCGTTACCCAAAACTTATCTTTCAAAATATTTTATTATGCAAACCCGATCATGTTTTATACCTAAATCATTTATCATTATTCAAAATACCTACTTATACCGATTTCAAAATACATTGTTTATCAAACGTACTTCTTATTCTACCATCCATTTTCACTCAAATCATATACACGAGATTCTTAATCATGTCTTTACCGTTTTACTACACGAATTTCCAAACCTTACGAAATGCTACCTATCAATTTAATCGGTCTAACGAATCTCTTGCCCATGAACTTCACATCTGATTTATTAACTGAAACACGTTCACATTATATCATCATACTAGAGACTTCCACTCTTAATCGAAATCAAACTAACCTTTCTCAATTACTTATAAGACCTCATAGATGTTATATGACCGTTTACCAAATACTCTTTCCAACATCAATAAATCCTTTGTTAAAATTATTTTTAAACAATCACTAAGTTCTTTTACTAAATTTCTTTTCTTTTCTAAGGGTCGACGTTTTCACAAGAACTTTCAAAGTCCAAAATTTTCATGTTTTGATGCAAATGAAACAAACCCGTTATTTAAAAAAAAAAAAAAAACCTTCTCTACAACGCTTAACTCGTCATCCAAATTTCAAAACACGTGGGCTAGAAGACTTCATGGGGACCGACAATTTTCAACATACGTGAACTCCTTTTTTTTAAACAAAAGTAGCATTTCAATCATTACAAAATACATTAAGCATGACCAATGAGTACTTTATGTTCCTTTGCATATACAAACTATATTCTACCTTTCAAACCAAGCTCAATCTAATTTTGATTCGACAAACTCAACGTTTTGTTTAAACAACTATACATGCACATCATCATACACATTTTAGTCGATATCTCGCGATAACATCATTTATATCGTTCGTATCTACATACTTAACCTTTTTTTTTTCTCTACAATGTCTCAACGTACACCATATACGCAATATTTATTTTTCATACCTACACCTATGTTCATACGTTTTATGCTTGTACTCATACACATACTACTTATACGTTTTACGCTTCTGCTTATACACATACTACTTACACGTTTTATGTTTATGCTCATACATACATGCGTATTCATACTTAAACTTATGCTCATAGTTTCATCCTTACTCATGATTCGTACATTCGTACCTATACGCGAGCGTAATCCGAGGGATTCGCTTACGTGGGTCCCATACATGCTTAAACATAAACATGCTTACATACGACATTCTTCTACGTACACATTCTTATTTTCAAATTCATGTATACCTTGATTCATACATAACTAGTACAAGCTATGTGGATCATGCGACAATCAGTATAATCGCGGGTGCACACGGGATTATAGTGATAGGCGTATGAGAACCATAGAGTGTACTACTGTGTATGGTAAGACACGGAACGTAACATGACCCCAAGTAACGAAACGGACGTAATGTGGTTAAAACGTGGTGGATACGCCGCTGGTACTTCCTATATATAAGTGTTTTCACCATGTTACCAAACTTTCGTAAAACGTGCCATGAGAAATTCAGTGTGTTGCAGACCTTTTGGACCTAATACAACTTCACGCAACTCACAAACGCATTATATCCGATTATTCATGACGAGACTTCATCCTTAACACACTACGTTCATCTATCCAACACTTATGCTATTCACATACTTGTACTCTTTAAGAGTCATTCGTTCATTCTATACTCGTATTATTTTATACAAAACTCGTTCGCAATCCAGCTTGTTTAAACATTTGAGTCCTAACTTACCTCGTTACCTATAAAATAGCCTCCCTATTCTTGATTCTTGTGAAACTATACTTAGTATACCTCTATTGCTTTATTTAAAGTAACAAACCTTTTCGTTCCTCTCAATAAACAGGTTTTACGAAAGTATGATTTTTTTTATACTATCCTTAAGAACTTCCCCTTGCAAATCTACCTTGACGTTCTCCAAAATTTGGTACTTTTCAAAACTTTCAAACTTCCCAAGTTTCAATTCTTAATGATCACCTTTATGCCAAAAACTCTTTCAAGCCTTCCTCTTGAATAAATTTCGGGACGAAATTTCCTAAAGGAGGGGAGACTGTAACGCCCTGCGTTTTCAAACATCCTACATTTAGAAACCTTACGTGAAATTCTATCTTTGGAAATCTTGTGTTCTTATAACCATTCTTTCATCATAGTCGTTGTAAAATACGGAACTTGCTTCGTAAATAAAACTTGTACATTACACTTTTTACCTAGTTAAATCATGTTTTATTTCATATTTCACCTTGTTACAAGTTAGGGGAAACATTGTTGCATATTATTACACAACTTAATTAACAAAATTACTCATTATAATGTTTTAAAAAAATAAAAAAAATAAAGAAATATGGCAGCCCAATTCAGCAAAATTCAGCCCCATATAGTTGGGTTTTGTGGGCTAGTTTCAAGGTGTAACCCCTTCTAAACACTTCCAAAGCCCAACCCATTGAAACCCTAATCCTTCCCCCTATAAATACCACTTATAACCAGCCTCCCTACCACTTTTGCAACCCTAAAAACTCACAAAACATCCACCAAACCGTAGCTGAAAGCAAGGGTTCGAGTAGATTGACACCCCTTCACGAAAATGAGCATAACTCACTCAATTCTTATCCGATTCACTCGATTCTTTTTCCTACTTGTTTGTATAATCATGGGGTTCGATTCCTAGACTTCTCCTTGGAGAAATCAGACCTGGAAATGCCCCGAAATAGTCCATAAACTTTCTGTTTGTTTTTGTGTTCATCAAAAACTTGTTTAAACCTATGCAACTTGTGTCTAACACATCTCATACCTATGTCCTAATGCTTACAACTTATCCCATGGTTGGTTAAGCTTAAAAAACAAGGTTGAGACATTTAAAATCAGAGGATTAAACCTCATAAACTTGGTGTTTTGTTTAGGGTTTTTTAACCCACAAGTCATGTCAAACTTTGTCTTTGATACATGAGTGATTATGGAACAACTTGGGTTGTCCAAACATACAATCCTCACATGATTTGATGATTTCTCTTAGTTAGTGTGTATATTTCTTATTCTTTATTGTATGTTCATGACCCTCCTTGGTTGTTTTTTTTACATCAAGTGTAGTGGTGAACACATAGAGGTGCCTAAATGGAAGACTTGATCTTCCTACCTCCTACATGACTTCTATAACATTTAGAGGTACCAAAATGAAGATTTTAATCTTCTACCTCATGCTTGAACTATTGGACATATATTATATAACCTAAATATATTATTCGAATAATCGAATCTTTGATGATGAACTAGTGTTCATATGTCGGGGTACTAGATTACATCATCCTAGACTATGATAACTTGTCACGATTCTAATGGAACCTTGTTCCATGAAAACATCTAAACTCCTTCGAGTTTCCTAGTGTCAAGAACAAGCATCATATGTACTAAATGATTATTTTCCATGTTATTCTCATATCTTATTTTTATGTTGTTTTAAACACCGAATCTCGACTCTAAACATACTTGAACCTTAACCCTTATACATTCGGACTCTAAATCTCTACTCGTCAACAATTGGATAATCGGAAAACATATGCAAACTTTGTGAGTATACTCGTACTTTTCCCCTTTTACTTTTACCACTTTTGGGGTGTAACATGTTTACCTATTGAAACTTACACATGAACTTTTGTCTAAACACACGAACATTCCTATAACAATGCTTGTATATGTGATGGCTTGATACTTTAAATTTGGGTGATTCTTATGTGTTGAACTTATCATTAACTTCGTACGAGCCAAACCTTGACATATGTAGCGCTATAGGATTAACGACCCGCCTCTACTGAAACTTTGGTTATGTCATGAGCAAGTTGCGTTTTCTTGGTTTGATATGTTAGACACATGCCATGTTTAAATGTTTATCTTGAATCACATGCTTGCTATGAGGAATTGTTCAAACTTATCTTTTGCTATGTACGTATCAAACTTGTATACTCGCCTTTGCTTTTGCATTGAACTTTATTTTAAACATGTTACAGGTTGATGAGGACGATGCTAAGAAAAGAAGTAGCGTTGATGCCTAGATACACATATAGACGTTAGGGTTTAATATGTTGTATCAAATTTTGTTATGTTATCATGTTGTTATGTTAAACTTGTTGTATTTGAATTTCTTGTAATGTTGACTATTTGAAGTTATGAAATGAAATGAAATTTGGAATTTCTAAATATTGTCACAAATAGCGTTATGATGTCTCTAGCAATCTTCACACTTCGTCTCATCCCGATGTTTCCGCCATTGGTTGGGGTGTGACAGTTGCGATGGTCGTTGGCAGATCTGGAACCGGTTCGTGCGTGTCTTTGTTTAAAGTTGATTGTAGCCATAAGTGGGGAAGCAACATTGGTTTGATGAAGCTCTCTTTCAAAGTCAACAAGTTTTTCAAATAATTCTGGAAAGGTGAGTTTGAGGTCCAGTAGTCAAAGAGATTGTGCAACATTCTTGAATTCATCACCCAATTGGCAAAGGATGTGAACCATAAGATCTTCGTCTTTCACCGGGTTTTGAACTAGGGCGAGTTCGATCGTCATCTATTGACTTCATGTCACGTAGATATTCGGTGACGGTTCGAGTACCTTTGGGGTTCGATGCAAGTTTTGATTTTAGAGATATAACACGAGAGCGAGATGGATTCGCAAAACTAGTTACCAATCTGTCCCAAGCGTCTCGAGCGGTGTCGGCCAATGCAATCATTGGTTGAATGGTGGGTGTGCAGCTGCCTAGGAGAGCCGTCAGGATGATTTGATCTTGGCGAAACCAAGAATAGTAATCCTGATTTGGTTTGGTGTGTTCAGCATCGAGGAATTTCGTCGGAGCTTTTTTTTGTTCCGGTGATGAAGTGAAGAAGATCGAGGCCGATAAGTGTTGAGTAGACATGCTTACGCCATACTGGAAAATTTTCATTGGTGAGGGGAATGTTAAAATGAGTGGAGGCAGTGAGTTGAACGATGGTGATTGGTGCCATGAAGGTGATTAGAAAGAGTTTTGATCGAAAAAAAAACAGTTGGGATCTATTCTCGTTTGAGATGAAAGGCTCTAGATACCATGAGAATGTTTGATAAAGTTGGAAGGAAAATTGTTCACATTGAACTACAAGATTGGAGGCATAAATAACCAAAGTACAACAGACGATTACAAAGGAAAGGAGCAATCCTAGCCTACAATTGATTTGTCAATAACTGTCATAACCAATTCTACAAATACATTTGACTAAAACAATTACAATTATTTTACAATAATATTATTATCATTGATATCTTTAATAAAACCCACTTCCTAGTTTACTTATTAATCACTTACAAGTAACATTACACCAAGTTCTTCATAATTTCATCATAACTAACAAAATTAAACATACATAAACATTCAATTTCAACTTTGGATCATAATCCAACTATCTATTCGCAAGTAACCTACTTGTCTCAAAAATTCAACTTTAACCAATCTAGGTTTTATGACATACCTTATGATCCCCATGACTAGGTGATCGTTTATATGCGTTTATGCTTCGATTTGGTCTTGAATTGATCCTCAAATTTGGGTTTTTAGCTTGAATAAGGGTGAAACCCTTGTTTTTTTCCCCTTCCTGGTCGAACGCACACACACACATACACTTAGTGTGTGTGTGTGTTGTGTTTTATTTCTTGTTTTTATTAAAAAAAAGTTGGGAATATGCCACAGAATAGTAATGAAGTTTTAGGAGTGTTTCAATTAGGTCACTAATAAAAATTATTGTTCCAATTAGATCATTCTACTCTATTTTGGTGTTCTAATGCTAGATATTTTACCTGAATAGCAGGTCATAGTCCTAGTATTTATTTATTCGGATTTTTCTTTCTGATGATAAATTCATTTACACGTAACATAACTTGTTTTTCTCAACTTTATAATGTTAATCAATGATCATGTGAATTTCTCAAGCATATCGTCTTCTGGTTCATCGGTTTTGAATCCAGTTTTTGTTTGGTACTTTTTGTTTGGCACTTTTTGTTTCACTTTATGATAATATAGCATGTATAGTGTTTAGCATATAGTTTTTACTGCCCTTCAAGTTACCATATCCAACACATATATTCCTCAAGCATATCAAAAGGCAACTGTCAACATATTTTGGTCTTATGGAAGTGGGGCATCGAATGAGTCTCAAGATTCAAGATATGGTTTTGATGGAGTTCATGCACCAATAGAAGAGGCGAACGGGAAACGAGAGTGGTGGCCGCCATGGCTTGTAGCGACTTCTCCGAATGCTACGGGACGAACCGAGTGGCACCCACCATGGGACGAACCGAATCACATTTTTTAATTTTTTTTTGCATTTTTTTAACTTTTCTACAATTTCAAAAAAAATTAAACCTATTTCGCATTTTTTTCTAATCCATTTGGCATTTATGTGCTATGTCAACAATTTTTTTAGATAAAAAACCTAAATAAATGTCATGTAGGAGGATGGATGACCTTCTATTTAGGTAAAATATCTAGGATTGAAACATTAAATGAAACTTGAATGACTTGATTGGAACTAAAAAAATTATGAATGACCTAATTAGAACACTTTTGAAACTTGTTTACTATTGTACAAAGTTAACCCAAAAAAGTTTGCCCATTTTGCCATAATAGCCCCCCATGTTTTATTTTGATCAAATAAAGCTATAACTCACTATTTATCACTTAATCACATATTACTAACTAGGTTAATTATTCCTAGTTATCTTAATGGGTTTGGGAAGTTATAACCCGTTTTATTTTAAGTCCCATTAACTCGGGCCTTTTATATACTTTGTTTTCTCAAAGTATTTATCCCCCTTTTAATTAATAATCAGGTTTATTTATTTAAATCCTAATATTTACCGGGTTAATTTTCACCACTAACGGTATTTTACCCGTCAATAATATTAACGTGGTTTGATTACCAAACCCGTTTTTGGGCTATTACACTCTGGAAATGTAAGGGATGGTTAAATCCTCCCAACCTGCTACATTCAGATCCGCTATAGATCTTGCCTTATCTCTCACTAAAGACGAGATAAGAGTCAGAGCGGCCAAGGCCGAGGGTGATTACAAGCGAAAACATGATGACACCCATAGTAGAGACTTTGAAAAGGGCAAGACTGGTTCGAGTCATCACCAGTCAAAACCCAATGAGGCAAAACCTGAGTATAAAACCTGCGGGAAACAGAATTTTGGGAAATGTCGTAGTGAGCAACCCAAAGGTTGTGCATCTGTAAGCATATGGACCACAAATCCCATGAGTACAATGATCTACATAACGCCACATGTTATAGGTGTGGCGAGAAAGGGCACATAAAGACCCACTGCCCAAAGTGGGCAACTCATGGGAAGAACAAAGCTACTGATGCCAAGAGAGGCAATGCCCGAGCCTTTCAATTGACTGCAAAGCAAGCGATTAAAGATGCAAACGTCATTATGGGTAAGTTTCTCATAAATGATATATTTGCTAGAGTCTTGTTTGGTTCTGGAGCTGATAAGAGCTTTATTGATCATAAGTTTAGCAAACTTTTAAACCTGCCCTTAAGAGCACTAGACATTACTTATGAGGTCGAAATGGCCGATGGTAACATAGAAATAGCTTCCACGATCCTTGTTGGATGCATTATATCCATCAAGAATCAATCTATCCATGTTAACTTTTTAACTATGAATCTTGCGGGATTCGATATAGTTTTTGGCATGGATTGGTTAGCCCATAACCAAGACCGCATTGCCTGCGATAAGAAACTTATCGAAATTAAACCCCATCTGGTGACATACTCACCATTCATGGAGATTAACATTATGGATTGCCTGAAAAAACATCTCTGCTTAAAGCATCCTAGTGCTTGAAAAGAGGATGTGTCATTTAGATGGCACAAGTGACTATTGATGAACCAAAGCCGAAGGTTGAAGATATTCCAATCATCTCAGAATACCCTAATGTTTTTCAAGAAGACGTACCCGGTCTACCTCTGGATAGGCAAGTCAAATTCAGAATCGACATTTTGCCAGGATCGGCTCCCATAACCAGGGCTCTGTACCGTTTGGCGCCCACTGAGATGAAGGAGCTGAATGCACAACTTGTAGAGCTGCTAGAAAAAGACTTTATTCAGCCGAGTTTCTCATCCCGGGGAGCTCCTATTCTCTTTGTTAAGAAAAAGGACAGTTCAATGCGGATGTGCATTGACTACTGCGAACTGAACAAGATCGCAATCAAGAATCGTTATCCTTTACCAAGGATCGATGACTTGTACGATCAACTACAAGGTGCTAGCTACTTTTTCGAAGATCGACCTAAGATCTGGTTATCACTAATAAAAGGTTGTAACGCCCGTCTTATATATCAAGGTTTTATTAATAAAATACACATTTAAATGCTAAAATGTGACTTTACAAAAACTTTTCATACTAACATTTCCACATGTTAACAACATTTCAAAAATTGCAACTTAATGTAATTGGATTCGTCGTTTTAAAGATATGACAAAACGCCACGCGGACGCTTGTATTTTATCGTGTTCGGTTCATCATCGAGCTTGATCTTCATCCGGGCACTCTTGGCGATCACCTATGATCAGAACCAACTTAAAAGTTAGTTTTGATAGTCAAATATTAAGTTCAAACAAGTACAGGGGTTAAAATGACAAAAATTAAAAATTTTCCGGAGTTAGGGGCATCGCGTGACGCCAAGGGCCTAGGCGTCACGCCTAGCCCTTGTTTTCACAGACTGTTGCCTTCAGCTGTTGCTGTACATTCCCAGCTCAACCCGATTTCACGAAAACGGCCATAACTTCTTCGTTATTGATCCGTTTTACCCGATTCTTTTTCCTACGCATCCGTAACTTAATTCTCCATCTTATGGAGTTAAAATCCAACATCCAACATAAATAAATTTTGAGACTTTCAAGCCTTCGACTCGTTACCTTTTTATCAAATTTTACCCGTTTATGCATTTTATCAAACAAACATATTTGTTTGATTCCTACATCACCACACTTCTTCAAATAAATGTTATATACCATATTAGGTTCTAATTCACAGGTTTATTACACAATTTAAACCCATTTTCGCTCGTATGCTTATTTTGACCCGTTAAGGGTATTTAAGCACTTTCGAGCCTAAAATAGCTTTCGATTGCTTCTAGCATTCCGTTATCACATTTCTTATCCTATAATCTCCCACCCCAACTATATTTAAGGTAGGTTTAATGTGGTGATCGATATAAACCAAATTTTACCTCTCGAATCATTATTTTACGACAAAAACTCAAATAGTGCCATTTAGCTAATATAATACCTCTTTCAGCTTCTATACTTATTCTAAGTATTTACCTAGTTATAAAACTCGTTTCCAAACAACCTTTAAGGGTCGTTTGTTCCATTTAGCCTACAAGGGCGTTTTGGTCGATTTTAGTCCTTTTATGACGAAGGACTCTCTCTCAAATTATTCGACCAAAATAACACTTTTAACTACAACATAATTATGCATACCTGGCCCGGATCGACAAGTAGACCCGATTTATACCTTGTTTTCATCATCACACCATCAATGGTGACGCAATTATCCGATTGGCTAATCGGTCCTGTTAACGCAAGGCTTGACAACCACATTAGTCGCTATTGTCAAATGGTGTTATCACCACCATTCGACCCGTTTGGACTATATGCCCAACGTTATCTATTTAATCAAAAACATTGTTTTTGATTTCCAATTCATACATCCATCCCATCCCGGATTTTATTATCATGCCCCTTTTCTTTTAAACTCTTTTCTTACAAATTCAACCCATTTTGGCTTACGCCATGGGTATTCTTTTAACTTCGATTTACATTAGTCAACACTTGACAAATTTCCATTTTATCCATTTTATCATTATTAGATTACACTACAAGGTAATCTTAACGGGAATTCATAATTTCTTAAATCATTACATGATTTATTTACCGTTTTGCCCTTTTTTGCCATAAACCAAGGTTTTTATCATCTTTATATGTTCTGACTCGTATCGATCGCGTCGGAAACTCATATTTTCTATATTATCGTTATCGTATTTATATCGTATAGAATAAACAAGTATTCTACAAAACTGTGTAAGTTTCACTTACTTTGCATCCTGAATACGCTTTTTCTTTATGCTTGACTCGTTCGACCCGCTTCCTCCCCAAGCTTCACCTAGCTTGTTAAGCGCCAACTATCATTCATCATTCACAAGGTTGTTAGATTAGTCATTCTAAATCATGACTTTCACACCTTATGAATCTTTGACTACTTTTCTTATTGAACTAAATCATAAATCATGAGTTTAATTCTTGTGTCAAGACCCACTTCAAATCAAGTATGAACTCTTAACAATTCCCCATTTTGTTCAAGTAGTTCATTCATTCAAGTTAGTATGGTGTTTATAAACACCAATACAACATCAATTTCATTAAATCATCCAAAAACCCATTTTTCAAGTCATGTATGATCAACACTCAAACTTGGAAATTGTTCAAGTATCTTGCAACAACTATCAACTATGATGATTTCTAGCATAAACATATCCTCATCTTCACTACACAATCAAAACCCACTTGTCTAAAAGTGGTAAATCATCAAATTATTCAAATCATAGAAATTTTACTTCAAATTTCTACTTAGGGTTTGTTCCTAAGCAATCACACTTCACTAATTCGGCCATAGCCTCTACGATTCGTACATAGATTGCATCATGCATAGTTAATCGATTTTCACAACTTCAAGAATGTTAGAAATTCGACATACCTTACGATCCCCTTGACTTGGTGACCATTTCTATGTGTTCAAATCCGAATTTGGCCCTTGTTTGATCCTCCAATTTGAAGATCTTGTTGAAATTAGGGTTTGGCTCCATGGGAGCTTGCTCCTGTCGATGACAGAACACACACTTCAAGTGTGTGTTTTGTTTTGATTTTTCTTTTATTTTATAACTTATTAAGTTATCCCAATTTAACCCCTCATGTTTGGTTCGTTATTAAGTAGGCCACAACCTACTTATTTTCCACAATATTCCCACTTATTAACTAGGTTACATATTCCTAGTCAACTTAGCGGGTTTGGGAATATTTATGACTAAGTTTATTTTAGGTCCCGTTAACTCGGGCCTTCTATCATTTTATTTCTTAAAAGCTTTTATTCACTTTTTATTTATTATTAGGATTAATTATTTAAATCCTAATATTTACCGGGCAAACTTTTTACCACTAACGGTATTTTACCCGTCAGTAATATTAACGTGGTTTGATTACCAAACCCGTTTTTGGGGTGTTACAAGTCTACCCCCCTTAAAGAGGTTTCGTCCCCGAAACCTTACTTACGTAGTTCATTGGTTTAATTAAACGAACCCAGTTTCGTTTTTTAGGCTCCCGTTTCCTTTGGTCAAAAGTTTTCGTGTATACTGACGCGTACGTCTTTCATGTGTAAGGCCTCACGGGCCGTTACTTACAGCTTTTAACCCTTTATCTTTATTGACTGAGTTGTCACTTGACCACTTGGTCTCGTTAGTCTTTTAACAGGTCTATCTCGCGCTTGTGTTATATTAACAAGCGCTTGTATTTGTCATGACGATTTCTTATCTTTGAACAGTTTTACCGGCTAGACTAATTAGTCGCCGTCACTTCATACCCCGTAACTCACGTTACAACGTGATCATTTTCTATGTTTCTTTTCTTGTCTGTGAGCGCGTCACATCACGTTTAAGTTTAATTCAACGTTTCTTTATAATACTTTTTCTTTTCGAATGCATCGTCTCGCACCTATCGATGTTGAGACCCATACTCTTTGATATTTGTTATTTCCGAATTCGTATTATAGTATTCATATTTGTTAGAACGTTGTTTCTTACTAAAACTAAATTTTAGTTTAACGTCCTTCTCTTTAACTATGTCAATTACTCTCATCGAGGAAATTGACACCTATAATTTATCCTTTTCGTTCTCGTTTACACGAAAAATTGTAACCCGTTCCCTCGCTTTATACTGTCGACCCGTAGGTTCTTTCACTCAACCTCATAGACTATTTCTTTTAAATTTTTCACCCTTTTAAGGTGGGATCTCAATAGTTCGTTTCTTTCATTTATGACCCAAGGGTCTTCTCGGTCCCGTAGACCTTGACATTTCTTTGAATCCCGTAGGTTATGATGATCCCATAGATCATCTTTTATTCGTGTCTGTATTCAAATGTATATATGTATACATGTATAGCTTCAAGGCATCCCTTGTTATATTGGAAATCATTTATTTTCGCTTTTTAAACTTTAGTTGACCTTGACCATAGTCTAAGACTTCATTTGTTTACTTTCGGACTAATCCCCCGACTTTATGACTTCTGACGTTAATTACACGTCAGCTCGTTCTACGCCTACCGTTTCCCGGTTCATTCTTATACCTCTTGACAACCCTTTACATAGGTTTATTAACAAATAACAACTCACACTTTTATTTATTCAGTCCGCGCCCACTTACATTAGCAAGCGTCATCATTTATTTAATTCGTTTGACTTGTTCGTGTGAAATTTCATCACTGGTGAACGTCAAATTTCATTCTTTGTTCGACCCGTTCGACTTTTAACTAGTCGAACGTAATTTTTATGAAAATTTATGTTTGCGAAAATTCTTTTCATCTTTTAGTCATGACTCATATTCCGAGTCTTTTGACTTTCTATTTCGCGTTCCTGTTTCTCAGTCTACGCATGCGTTTTAATCCTTACCCACCAACCGGGTGTTTTACCGAAGTCGTTATTATTGCAACCCTTACGGTATGCATTATGACTTCGTTTCGTTTCGTTTTTTTTATTCCTACTTTGTTTTCAAATTTGGCGTTTTACAAAATTGGCCCGTTAAGAGTCATATTTGCATTCTCCGGGTTCGAGTGTAAGCACACCCCTCCCAATTGCATACCTTAATCATTTTACATTAATCTTTGTCCCTTCACTCGGGCTCATCATCCTAATGTAATACGCTTCCGTCACCCGGCTGTGCTTTTACATTATTATCAAATATTTTGCTCCTTTGATTCATTTGGGTACTTTTTAAGTTAGTCCCATTCACCCCACCCTTACTACATCGGACATAAATGTGTCCATCATAAGAAGTTCATGGTACCACGTGTTCACTACTTACTTGGCCAGAGTAAGCGATCAACACCTGGTATACATGACCTTTTTATAATTTTCACATTACACCCCATGTAAGTAATGCCTCTATTTGTTTCTCTTGGAAATAATATCCCGGATAGGTTTTCTATTCGGGTTTTTCCAAGTTCTCAATCTACATATGCACTTACAATTTCTACTTATTTGTTGCATATTACTATTCACGTAATAATTTAAAACGTGCACCTGATAATGCTTGCTCTAACAGGCTCTCCTTGCCATTAACTTATTCGCGACCGTTACGCGATTTAGGTCCTTGGTGAGCATACTCTACTTGTCATACTTTGGACCGTTCCTTCGTCAAATCCGCAATTTGTTTGACTCTCGTCATCTTCAAACGCGAGTGTCCTTCAATTAAAACATTCACAAAAGTTAGTAACGTCAACTTCAATAATCGCCCGTATTATAATACAAGGTCCTTTTTTTTTTACTATACACGTCAACGCGCGTATTTTCGTCAACTATATTTTTCATTTAATTGAGGTAACGTGTATCACACGATAACCATATAACAACATTTAAACTCATACCTAACTATTAATATACCTGTTCTTACCGGATTTGCGATCAAGCCTCGAACCGAACACCAATCTTTATTAAAAGCTTAAGGTTTAAGTCCAAGCATAGTTTTCCCACCATACTTGAATCTCTTAAACCAAGGCTCTGATACCAACTTGTAACGCCCGTCTTATATATCAAGATTTTATTAATAAAATACACATTTAAATGCTAAAATGTGACTTTACAAAAACTTTTCATACTAACATTTCCACATGTTAACAACATTTCAAAAATTGCAACTTAACGTAATTGGATTCGTCGTTTTAAAGATACGACAAAACGCCGCGCGGAAGCTTGTATTTTATCATGTTCGGTTCCTCATCGAGCTTGATCTTCATCCGGGCACTCTTGGCGATCACCTATGATCAAAACCAACTTAAAAGTTAGTTTTGATAGTCAAATATTAAGTTCAAACAAGTACAGGGGTTAAAATGACAAAAATTAAAAATTTTCCGGAGTTAGGGGCGTCGCGTGACACCAAGGGCCTAGGCGTCACGCCTAGCCCTTGTTTTCACAGACTATTGCCTTCAGCTGTTGCTGTACATTCCCAGCTTAACCCGATTTCACGAAAACGGCCATAACTTCTTCGTTATTGATCCGTTTTACCCGATTCTTTTTCCTACGCGTACGTAATTTAATTCTCCATCTTATGGAGTTAAAATCCAACATCCAACATAAATAAATTTTGAGACTTTCAAGCCTTCGACTCGTTACCTTTTTATCAAATTTTACCCGTTTATGCATTTTATCAAACAAACATATTCCTACATCACCACACTTCTTCAAATAAATGTTATATACCATATTAGGTTCTAATTCACAGGTTTATTACACAATTTAAACCCATTTTCGCTCGTATGCTTATTTTGACCCGTTAAGGGTATTTAAGCACTTTCAAGCCTAAAATAGCTTTCGATTGCTTCTAGCATTCCGTTATCACATTTCTTATCCTATAATCTCCCACCCCAACTGTATTTAAGGTAGGTTTAATGTGGTGATCGATATAAACCAAATTTTACCTCTCGAATCATATTTTACGGCAAAAACTCAAATAGTGCCATTTAGCTAATATAATACCTCTTTCAGCTTCTATACTTATTCTAAGTATATACCTAGTCATAAAACTCGTTTCCAAACAACCTTTAAGGGTCGTTTGTTCCATTTAGCCTACAAGGGCGTTTTGGTCGATTTTAGTCCTTTTATGACGAAGGACTCTCTCTCAAATTATTCGACCAAAATAACACTTTTAACTACAACATAATTATGCATACCTGGCCCGGATCGACAAGTAGACCCGATTTATACCTTGTTTTCATCATCACACCATCAATGGTGACGCAATTATCCGATTGGCTAATCGGTCCTGTTAACACAAGGCTTGACAACCACATTAGTCGCTATTGTCAAATAGTGTTATCACCACCATTCGGCCCGTTTGGACTATATGCCCAACGTTATCTATTTAATCAAAAACATTGTTTTTGATTTCCAATTCATACATCCATCCCATCCCGGATTTTATTATCATGCCCCTTTTCTTTTAAACTCTTTTCTTACAAATTCAACCCATTTCGGCTTACGCCATGGGTATTCTTTTAACTTCGATTTACATTAGTCAACACTTGACAAATTTCCATTTTATCCTTTTTATCATTATTAGATTACACTACAAGGTAATCTTAACAGGAATTCATAATTTCTTAAATCATTACATGAATTATTTACCGTTTTGCCCTTTTTGCCATAAACCAAGGTTTTTATCATCTTTATATGTTCCGACTCGTATGGATCGCGTCGGAAACTCATATTTTCTATGTTATCGTTATCGCATTTATATCGTATAGAATAAACAAGTATTCTACAAAATTGTGTAAGTTTCACTTACTTTGCATCCCGAATACGCTTTTTCTTTATGCTTGACTCGTTCGACCCGCTTCCTCCCCAAGCTTCACCTAGCTTGTTAAGCGCCAACTATCATTCATCATTCACAAGGTTGTTAGATTAGTCATTCTAAATCATGACTTTCACACCTTATGAATCTTTGACTACTTTTCTTATTGAACTAAATCATAAATCATGAGTTTAATTCTTGTGTCAAGACCCACTTCAAATCAAGTATGAACTCTTAACAATTCCCCATTTTGTTCAAGTAGTTCATTCATACAAGTTAGTATGGTGTTTATAAACACCAATACAACATCAATTTCATTAAATCATCCAAAAACCCATTTTTCAAGTCATGTATGATCAACACTCAAACTTGGAAATTGTTCAAGTATCTTGCATCAACTATCAACTATGATGATTTCTAGCATAAACATATCCTCATCTTCACTACACAATCAAAACCCACTTGTCTAAAAGTGGTAAATCATCAAATTATTCAAATCATAGAAATTTTACTTCAAATTTCTACTTAGGGTTTGTTCCTAAGCAATCGCACTTCACTAATTCGGTCATAACCTCTACGATTCGTACATAGATTGCATCATGCAAAGTTAATCGATTTTCACAACTTCAATAATGTCAGAAATTCGACATACCTTACGATCCCCTTGACTTGGTGACCGTTTCTTTGTGTTCAAATCCGAATTTGGCCCTTGTTTGATCCTCCAATTTGAAGATCTTGTTGAAATTAGGGTTTGGCTCCATGGGAGCTTGCTCCTGTCGATTACAGAACACACACTTCAAGTGTGTGTTTTGTTTTGATTTTTCTTTTATTTTATAACTTATTAAGTTATCCCAATTTAACCCCTCATGTTTGGTTCGTTATTAAGTAGGCCACAACCTACTTATTTTCCACAATATTCCCACTTATTAACTAGGTTAAATATTCCTAGTCAACTTAGCGGGTTTGGGAATATTTATGACTAAGTTTATTTTAGGTCCCGTTAACTCGGGCCTTCTATCATTTTATTTCTTAAAAGCTTTTATTCACTTTTTATTTATTATTAGGATTAATTATTTAAATCCTAATATTTACCGGGCAAACTTTTTACCACTAACGGTATTTTACCCGTCAGTAATATTAACATGGTTTGATTACCAAACCCGTTTTTGGGGTGTTACAAAGGTCTGAAGTGAAGATGTTATGAAGCCTGCGTTAAGAACTAGATACGACCACTGTGAGTTCCTTGTGATGCCTTTTGGGCTCACAAATGCACTTGCAGCATTCATGGATCTCATGATTCGAGTCTACAAGCCGTACCTACATAAGTTTCTCATTGTCTTCATAAATGACATATTAATCTACTCACGCAGCAAGGAATACCATGAGAAACATCTTCGATGCATACTCGGTTTATTATAAAAGGAGAAACTTTTTGCTAAATTCTCCAAATATGAGTTTTGGCTATGTGAAGTCTAATTCTTAGGACACATGATTAGCAAGCGTGGTATCTAAGTAGATCCTTCTAAGATTGAAGCTATCATGAATTGGGAAGCACCCAAATCCCCTTCAGAAATCCGTAGTTTCTTAGGATTGGTTGGCTATTATAGAAGGTTCATTGAGAACTTTTCTCGAATTGCCACTCCTTTGACTGAATTGACCCGCAAGAATGTGAAGTTTGAATTGGGTCCTAAACAGAAAGAATCCTTCGAGATTCTAAAGCAGAAATTGAGCAATGCTCCTATCTTGACACTACCTAAAGGAATTGGAGACTTTGTCGTGTACTGTGATGCTTCGCACATAGGAATAGGTTGTGTGCTTATGCAAAGAGGCAACCTATGCATCATGACAACTTAAATTACATGAAAATAATTACACCACCCATGACTTGGAACTGGGTGCAGTTGTGTTTGCATTGAAACTTTGGGGCATTACTTATATAGCATAAAGTGTATTATATACACGGACCATAAAAGCCTCCAACATTATTCAACCAAAAAGATCTTAACATGTGACAACGCCGTTGGATAAAAACTTTAAACCATTACCAATGCGAGATTGGTTACCATCTCGGTAAGGTAAATGTCGTAGCTGACACCTTAAGTCGTAAAGACATGATTAAACTAATTAGGGTTAATGCCAAAAGCATTGAGCAACGAACTAGCTTGAATTAAAAGTTTTTGAATGCTCAGAAGCAAGCCTTGTTAGAGGCAAATGACCCGACTGAAGGATTAGGTAGAACTGTAGAACAGTTAGCACCTGGGAAGGATGGAATCCTAAAACTAAATGATAGAAACTGGATTCCCATCTATGGAGGACTCAAAGAGTTAATTCTTGAAGAATCACATAATCGAAATATTCGGTACATCCCGGTGGAAATAAGATGTACCAGTACTTGAAAAAAAACTTTTGGTGGGTGGGCATGAAGAAGTCCATAGCCACCCATGTAGCCAAATTTCTAACATGTTCGCAAGTTAAAGCCGAACATCAGAGACCGTCTGGTCTGCTACAACAACTGAAATCCCCACTTGGAAAGGGGAGATGGTAACAATGGATCTGATCACCAAGTTACCTAAGACCAGCTGTGGCAATGACACAACATGGGTCATAGTCGACAGACTGACTAAGTTAGAGCACTTCTTGCTGATGAAGGAAACTTACAATTATGACAAGCTGGCTAAGCTGTATGCCGACAACATTTTGTCTCTTCATGGAGTACCGTTGTCTATACTATTAGATAGAGATACTAGATACACTTCTCACTTTTGGAAAAGTTTCCAGCAAACACTAGGCACACGCATAAACTTCAGTACAACTTACAACCCCAGAATGATGGATAGAATGAGCGTACAATCAACTTTGGAAGACATGCTACGCGCATGCACAATTGACCTGGGTGGTAGTTGGGATGAGCATCTACCCCTGATGGAATTCTCCTACAATAATAGTTATCACACTAGTATAAAAGTCGCACATTTTGAGGCTTTATACGGGAGAAGTGTCAAACGCCCGTTTGTTGGGCTGAAATTGGCGAAAGCTAGCTCTTTGGACCTGAGATAGTCTTGGAGTATAACAGCTCTCCTAAAAAGTCTTATAACACCCCTTTACGCCTTAAAATACACCCCGTATACGAAAAGTGGGCCCCAAATACCTTAATTTTTACAAAAATAAAAAAACAATATTTTACTGCGGCGCGACAATGTCAAGTAAGGCTGTCGCGGGGCGCGACAGCTTGGCCATCAGGCGCAACCCTAGGCCGCCACGTGTCCGTATCGTGTCGAAGCTAGCCGTTGATTCAGCAACCCTAGGGCCTACCTTAGAGGCTCTCGCGGGCCACGAAGGCTTTGCCTTCAGTTCTCGCGGGGCACGAGATAGTCAAGATCAGGCCCTATAAATAGAGGCCATCGGCTTCAGTCTCAAATCGTTCAAAATTTCAATCTCTCTCGCAATATCTGATAGCAATTATAATACTCGGGTATAATACCCATTAAAATAGCAAAGCTCTGCCTCGATGTAAGTATCATAACCCCCGGTTACGTATTAGATACGCTGCCCAATTGATCTAGTGCTCCGTAACGCATGTCAAGGTTCTGCCTAACTCAGTCGTTGGAGTTCTGTCTCGGGGAGGGTATAGCTAATATAAATTTGGGTTATTATACTAACACGTGTGCATTGTTTAATTTAATAGATTATAACCAGGAAGTCAAAAGAAAATACCTAAATTAGCAATGTGAGTGATTCCTCTTTTCACAAAATGTTTTTACAAAACCTCAATTCTTTTTACGTTATAATTAACAGTGATTGAGTATTTGTAATTCTACAATTATCGTCGGTATGTTGGGGTTTTGTATACAAAATTTGTTACTACACTATGAATAGTAACATTACCACAAGTCAGGATTGGCAGTACCGTGGGTGGTAATTAAAGTAGATATAAACAAATGTACTTGTTGGATTGCCCTCAATACTGTAAAATGATAAAACTTGTTTTGATTAAACAAATGTAATCAGAGCTACAGCCACTGATTTCAGCCACAGAAGTGTTCTACCGATGCCAAAATTTTATCTATTATGTTAGGAAATAATCTATGGGATTACGTGCATATCTGTATATTATTGTTTCGTGTTATTTGACAATTCGTTAGTTTACAGTATGAGTGATCAAGGTCCATCCGACGCCTATCGTTAATTGTCTAGTTCTTCTAGAGATGAAGGAACCTCCTCCCAGCCTACTCCTTTGGGGTATTCAGCTGATACAGAAGAGGGGATCTTCATATTTAAGGCACAATCCGAAGAACCATTCCATACCAAAAAGAGAGGATGATTCAGTCGGGGAGCACACGAGCGTAGGAAACGAATGAGGAAATTACAGCAACAAAAGGCTTTAGCAGCAGTAAATAGGGAGATGAATGCCCAGACTCAAGACATAATCAATAGGCGATTAGCCAACTTTCACATACTAGCTACCACTGTCATAGAACCAAACATAGAACAAATCATTGCACCACAGCCACTACCACTGTTCCCAACCCAACCTATGGAAATAGAACCAAACCTAGGAGACTAGATTCCCATACCCGCATTCGACTCAAATGAAATGTAACAACCCGACTTTTAAAGTCAAAGTACAAGTCAAAGTCAAGGAAGAAAAGATTGCTAATCAGATCTGTCATTTCTGACTTAATTATTGCTTGTACTCTTTGCCTCGGTAATCGATACGTTAGTTAATGCTATTTTAGGCTACGATTTGTTAAATTTGTGAAGTAACAATGCGATAAACGTAATTAAACGCTAGTCTACTTAACGCTATCTCATCGCAATTATTGATTGTTCTATGTGTGTGTTATTATGTGCTTTACTTGTGTGTGCTGATGTGATGTTTAAAGGTGTTATTCGCAAACGCAATCGCAACTCTATCGCAACGCAATCTAATCGCAAACGCTAAACGCAAATTTAAGTACTTGTATGTTAGTTATGTCATTTGTGTAACTATTATTTAAAACTATCGCATCGCTTACTCGCAACTCGCTAAAACGCATCACAACGCGCAAAAAACGAAATGGAAGTCGGAAACTAACTCACACGCACCATCCGATCGAACGACCTTTCGATCGAATCCCGACCGGATGACCATCCGATCGGATGGATGTCCGATCGAAAGGCCGTCTGACCCATTACTCTGCACACCTTTCTTTTCCTCTCATTATAAATACCCCTCCTGTCACAACGCTGTTCATGATGTGACAGCTCCCTCCGACCCAGCGCTCTCCCAAGCTATTTTCTCTCGATTCCTCATGATTCTTGTAACTTTTCACTCCAAATCTTGTATTTCTATCATCTACACACACTTTCTCATCATCTTCACCATCGAATCTTGCATTTCCACCGTGAAATCCTCTGATTCGGGCTGTTCTATGGTGACGTCATCATGGAGTTCTTATGAACATTGAAGTGTGACCTCATCTCATCAAAAATGGTTCGGATCTAATGGATTTCTACATGTTTAAACACTGATTTCACCTAAATCTAAACGTTTTCAAACAGATTTAAACTTCTTTCAACTCTTTTACACTATTTCACTCAAAACCATTAGAATCTGGATTCGTTCGGGATCTCTACTCATTCTCTAGGGGAGAACCGGGCTAAGAACGGATTTCTATCAGAGAGATGACGATTCACGGGTTGAACATGAAACTCCGTCAAGAACAGTTATTGATCGAACAGGGTGATTCCCATCCGATCAGACGACTTGGACTTGATGTGGTTTTCCGTTGTTTGACACGTTGTCACACCGTCTCGGTTCGACCGCAAAACATTCTAACTTAACAAAATTTCACAAAGTTTCACCAGTAGTTGCCTGAACAAATCGTCGTCCGATCGGACCACCATTCGATCGAACGACAATTCGGTCAGGTGACAACCCTTTTACAAAGTTCAACGCTTAATCCATTTTTGCAAAACTTCAAGGAATATCAACTTCCAAACGAATAGTCATCCGATCGGACGACCATCCGATCGCACGACTATCCGGACGGGAGATGTAGTTCTTTGTAATTTCCACTCAAACGAATCACCATCCGATCAAACGGCCATCCGTCCGGATAACCATCGGACCGGATGGATGGACATATAGAGATACTTCCCACTTTTCAAAATGCTACAATAAAAACTTCAAAGTTCCAAACAATACACAAACACATCCCCCCCAACCGAATGACCCTCTGACCGGATCACTGTTCGTCACTTTTCTCACCAGCGCATTGTTTTACACGCTGTTTAACACTTATACTATCGTTCTCTTATCATGCTAACTCTCCAGCGCTCCCTTCAATCCAAGCTTGTGTTTATTTATTAAGCACGAACTGTGAGTATGCTCGATCCCTTTTTGCTTAACGCACTTTTGGGTGTTACATACGTTACTTATATTAGATCACTTCGACACACACAACGCAAACTACTTTTGTACGATAACCGCTCTGCATGTTATACGTGTTATTCGATGAATGCTTGTATGTTATGTTTACACAGTGATTGTTGTCTGACACCTTATCAACGATAGTACTATAGTTTGGACTCAGCATCTGTCGTGGACAGGGGTTGTTAAGGAAATTTCTTCACGTGTCACAGTGGTGATATGTGTTGCGCATTCTACAACTCGCAGTCATGTCTATGCATATTTCATTGTCGATAGCTTACATGCTTCACATTTCTACGTGTTACATGCTGGTTATGCGTAAATTGCTTTCGCTACTATATTACTACAAAACCTGTAGGCTTACCTCTACACTATGTGTATTGACCTATTTTAACGTATGTGACAGGTGTTTAGGATGCTATGTTTTGCTGAACCTTCGGGAATCAAGCTAGGGGAGTCTAGAAACAAACTAAATAAATTTGAGTTGTTTGGCCAATGTTATTGTCTTTGAGAAACTATGTATGTAGTAACTGTTTTGCTTGATATGTTATGGTATGGGACATGACGTTAAATATTTGGTAAATATAGTTGTTATGGATTCTCCTGGACAACCTGTTTCGCTCAGTGCCTCACCCCGATGTTTCCGCCATCCGTTGGGGTGTGACAGATTGGTATCGGACCCATAACTATAGGGAATTAGGCAAGACTCGACCTAGTCCGGGTCGATGTCTTAGGAACGACGTAGTCTATAGTCTAAGTACCAACAGACCGCCTTGTGCGAACCAAGTAGGGGTTCTGCACGAGCCTATTACTGTTACGCTCTCTCGAACTTATTCTCACACGAACACCGCACGATATGGCCTTAGGAAAGGAATGCAAGCCCTACACACGCACGATTTTTCAAAAATGAATGAGTGATTGGATCGAGATTAGGTGTGAAAACCGCAAATTCTCGACTTGATCGCTCGCTCGACGCGCATTTTTACTACAAACACGACAATTTGCGTTGAGTCGGGAGTGAAACCCATATCTCGACGCAGATCCCCTATCTATCTCTCGTGATTCTATCACACAAATAGGAATACAGTCATTAAGTTAGGGGTGAAACCCGAATCTTGATGACTTGTTCCGCTCTCTATTTTGGTTTTGCAAAACTTTCACCAAAGTCTCGATGGATTCCAATGACTCAATTCACGAATATGCTGAAAGGATGCGTGCCATTCACCGCATGATGGTGAGAGAGCATAGTCTATTAGGCCAAAGCATGTACTCAAAGTCCTTGTGAGTAGTCGAATCATTTTGGGTAGTCGATGTCTCAACACCCAGACACTCTGTTTCGTTTCTGAGCTCACGGCCGCTGACTCTGTGATTTATCGCTTTATGTGTTTTTATGCGTTTTATGTGGTTTTACATGTTTTTGTTTTGGAAATTTGTACGCTTTCCGATGTTCTCTTTGATAAACACGCACAACTCGCACTGCACAATCATCTCAAAACGCTAACAAATCGCAGTCAATCGATGGAATCTCGTATGCTATGCTACTCGCTAGTCACACTCGCTACTCTCGAACGCGCTCGCGAAACTTGAATGATAGGTGAATACGTACAAAATATAGTTAGAGCTGTGTTTATGTGATTATGTGCTTACGTGCTTATGTGCCTATGTGGATTATGTGCCTACGTGATTATGTGACTATGTGTTATATGCCGACGTGTTCCTGTGCTTTATATAAGGTAGCGTGAGATGATACTATAGACTATACTCGATTTAATCGCGTCTGAGTCCTATGACGATGTCTGTTGCAGACAATGTCGTCGTTTGGATCTCACACTTTCCGTGCTACCCGCCGCAACCACGCTGACAAACGCATCGCCTCGCTAGTCGCCAAGGAAATGGCCAAGGTCATTCTGCAATTCGTCAGCGAAATTAATGAAATCAATAGCAAGTCCTCTAAGGAGTCTAGGACTGACTCTTCGCACGCTACTTTTAGCTTCAAGCAGTTTAAGGCCTGCGGCCCCAAAGACTTCACTGGTGAAGACGGGCCCAGCGCCATGTTTCAATGGTTCGATTTGATCGAAGTCACTTTGCGCCAAAGCGGTTGTCCCGATAACCTCTGCAGTGTCAACGCAACTGGCGTTTTCCAGTCCAGGGCTCTGGATTGGTGGACCGCCGAAAGGAACAGGCGAGGGAATGACGCAGCCTATGGGCTTACTTGGGAGGAATTGAAGGAAATAATGATGAAAGAATTATGTCCCCCACATGAGCTTCAGAAGCTGGAAGACGAGTTTTGGAACATCAAGCAAGACGGTGGCGACAATCTGGTCTTACTGCCCGCTTTAAGCAGCTAAGTATCATTTGTCCTGGCCAAGTCTCAACTCCTGACATCACAATCAATTAATATATCCGTGCTTTACCTGATTGTGTTGCTGATTTCGTGCAAGCCGCCATGACGACTACCATTGAAGAGACTTATCTACTCGCTGCAGAAATCAATGACAAACGAGTTAGGGCTGGTTACTTCAAGAACACCACTAAAAGTCTCCACCAAGTCACCGCTACTCCTGCTCCCGAAACCGCTGCACCTCAAGCTTCCAAGTCTTCACGCCGCAAGCGCAAGAGCAACAACAACAACAAGAACTGTGCTGTCACCGCTGCACCTCTTAATGTTGTCCCTGCTCAGCCCCAAAACCAGACCCGCCAAGTAGCTGCACCCGTGACCAATGCACCTCCTGCGAAACGTGCATACACTGGTCCGCACCCCCTGTGCCCTACTTGTACTTATAATCATCCTGTTGGGATCGCTTGTCGATTTTGTGTTCACTGCAACCTTTACGGCCACTTTACTGTCAACTTCCGTACTGGTCCCCGTCAAGCTCAAGCTCAGGTTCAAGCTCCTGCACTGCCAGCTCCTCTTCCCGCTCCTCAGGGTCAACAAGCAGCTCCTGCTCCCGCTTAGGGCTGGCATATCGTGTATACCCATACACGATAAGACACGACATTATAAGACACGATACACGAAATCCCATACACGAACACGACACGATATACACGAAAATTACCTGTTAATACATGTTAACACGACTCTTCGACTATTATACACGAAAATTGCCTGTTAATACCTGTTAACACGAACAAAATCACGAACACGACATGCTATCTGAGAGTTACAGAGGGAGTTTAGGGTTTTATTTTTTTGAATTGAATGAGGAATGAAAATAGAAAGGAATTAAGGAACCCAAATGCACATGGCTGATGAGTTTTATTTAATTTAATTTCTTATCGTGTACTAACAGGTATTAACAGGTAAACAGATATTTAACCTGTTTATACACGGAAATTAACAGGTAATCTCGTGTCTACCTATTTGGTACACGTTACCTGTTAAGGCCATACACGATACCTGTTAACTTCGTGTAGGTTCGTGTCGTGTATTCGTGTAAAATTGCCAGCCCTACTCCCGCTGCTCACGCAAGAGCCTGCTTCGCATGTGGTGACCCAAACCACTTCGCAAATGTCTGCCCGAACCGAGTGGTAAAGCAAGAGCCACAGCAGCAACCAGCACAACAACAACATCAACAGCAGCAGCCTTAGCAGTAGCAACAGCAACAACAGCCAGCAGCCTGCGGACGAACATTCAACATCAATGTCCGCCAGGCCCAAAATGACAACAATGTGGTTAATGGTACGTTTCTTGTCAACGGTATATATGCTTCGTGTTTATTTGATACTGGAGCCGATAACTGTTTTGTATCGTTAGAATTCGAAAAGCTCCTAAAACGTAAACGCGCTAATCTCCCTACGACGTTCGATGTAGAAATTGCCACGGGAAGAACCGTCGCTGTTAATTATGTTCTCCGTGATTGTACGCTTGAACTCAACAATCATGTCTTCCCGATCGACCTTATCCCGATGCAGCTTGGTAGTTTTGATATCATAGTAGGCATGGATTTTCTTCGTGAAAATCGTGCCGAAGTCGTTTGTTTTGATAAAGTGATTCGTTTCTCTCTCGTAAATGGTGATCAACTCCATGTCTATGGCGAAGTCTCATCGAAGGATCTTAAACTCATGTCGTGCATACAAGCGAGCAAGTATCTCCGAAAAGAATACAAAGCTTTCTTGGCGCACATCTTAGTAGCGGGGGAAAAGGAAAAGAAGGCAATGGATAAGGTGCCTTGTAACACCCGTCTCACAATAGACAATTTTATACGAAATACGCATATTTATATATAAAAATACGACCTTTCAAAGATTTATCAGTTTAACTTCATTATGTTTAAATACATTTAAGTGACTACATGTTTTATAATATAACTAAACAAAAGACAACATTTGCGGAAGCATCAAATGCGTTGTGTTCGGTTCTTGACATATGCTTGATCACCATCCGGATATACACCAATATCGCCTAACATCAAAACCTTCTCAAATGTTAGTTTTGATGACATAACGACATTTATAATCAAGTTCTAATACCAAACAAGGGAAACAAAAACAAAATTTCAGCATTTTGGTTTGTCGCGCCCCGCGACAGATACTGTACAAGTTTTCGCGGGCCGCGAGCGACCCCCGCGTGTCGCGCCAGCATCAGTGACTCCCTACGCGTGCCGCGGAAGAGACGGTTTTCCAGCGGGTGCAAGCTTATAACCTGCTTTTATGCCCAGCTCCAAAATTTCTAAAAATTCAAACTTTAAAAGCGCATAACTTTTTATTTACAAGTCCATTTTAGGTGATTCTTTTCCTACGCGTTTGTAATAAAAATACGCATCAACTTATCCTTTTTCCCGCATGTGAAACCTGAATTAATGGAAACCTCCATTTTTTATCATCGTACTAGTTTAATTCCAATACACATTTTTTAACACAATGTCATGCCTAATGAACTTCGTCATTTCGACATTATACCAATTTCACTATTAAACTGATTCAAGTTAACTAACTATATTCGATATACAAACATGATGTAACGGAACCAAGTTACATACTTGCATAATTCATCAACATTGGTTTCTAACCATAATTACCCATTCCTAGGCTCGTCAACTTTAGCGTATCACTTCCATTTCATGGTTTACGCTTTTATAACTCGAATTTGAAGAGAGACATTTAAGTCGCTTCGAACACTACCATTATTTATGTATAATGTGACGAAACCGAAAGTTACACTACAATCCCGTTAATATTTCTAATACTATTATTTATGTATAATGTGACGAAACCGAAAGTTACGTACCTATAGTGCTTTTCCTTCAAGCGCACATCAACTCCGGCTCATCCGCTTGAAGATTCAATTCCCTTGCCTATAGAGTTCAATCAACGACTTGTTTCGAACTCTTATTATTTCATATAACGCATAATTCACCATAACATTCAAATATGCGTTTTTACTCAAAATTTCAACATTTAGTTTTCTTTTAGGCATTTCAACAAACACCTAAAGGGCATAATTTTACAAAATCGATAACCATGTTTCATGACTAGTTATTTAGCCAATTTTGAGCATTTTTCAAATATTCGAATGTCTAGTTACACATCAACACCTAGACTTATTTCATGGAGCTCAAATAACACTAGATTGATAATCATAATTCTAGTGTTCACCATCTTTCTACAAAACCCATTTAACACACAAATGGATGGTTATGGACCTCATATCTATGAACACTAATTCAACAAATTATTGACTAGGGTTTGCTCCTAGACATGATTTCATCCTAATTTCATCAAAACTTCAATCATGCAAGCCAAATTTTCGATTTCATATGTTCACCAAGAATTCAAGATGAATCTAAATAACAAAATTTGGCATACCTTATGATCCTTTCACGGAGGTGATCACTAATTTGCATTTAGATTTCTGTTTGGACTAGATTTGCCCCTTTGATTTGATGAAATTTGGTTGATTAGGGTTTTGAGCATAAGAGCTCCCCTGGCTCTTGTTGGAGTCGCAGAACACACACACGTATGTGTGTGTTTTGTGTTTTAGTATTTTATTTAATTAAAACTCTAATTCAATTGCCCATGTTCAGCCCCTTGACTTTACCCAAATTTTATAAAGGATTTTAACCATGATCGTTCTATGATTTCAAGTCTTTTAACTAACTTGGTTATTTATTCCTAGTTATTTTATCTTGACTATTTCCACCATTCAATTTATAATATAAAATCTATATTTTCGGGGTGTTACAAGTCCACCCCCCTTAAAAAGGGTTTCGTCCCCGAAACCTTCTTTAAGTGGTCCTTTGGTTTGGACCTAACTATCTTAGTTTCGTTTTTCAAGGCATTCTTTCTTTTTTTCGGCATAAAGTTTTTTTTATTCGTATTGATATGTGCGTCTTTTAGGCATATGTCCTATTGGACCGTAACCTTTTATCATTTATTTTCTGTCTTTGTCGCCTATTTGACCGGGTTGTCTTTTGACCATCCAGTCACTGAGTCCGTCAGCATACTTAATTCACGCTAGTCTTACATTGACAAGCGCTCTACATAGGTCACAACATTATTTTGACTATAACTTGTTTTATCGCCTAGACCGATTGGTCACCATTTTACCTCATACCTCGTCATTCGGGTATACTATATTGCCGTCATCGGCCCTTTGCGTGCTTATAATTTCATATCTAGTAACTCATATTACGACGTGGTTGTATTCTGTATCGCTTTTGTGTTCGTGATCACATCACGTCATGTTTAGGTTTACGTCAGCTTTTCATTATTATGAATCTTCTTTCGAATGCATCGTCTTACACCTATCGGCGTTAAGACCTATATCCTTCAGTATTAACCATTTTCTATTTCTCTCATAATATTTATATTTGTTAGAACGTCGTTTCTTACTAAAACTGAATTTTAGTTTAATGTTTTTTTTCTCTTTAACACATGTCAATTAATCATATCAAGAAATTGATGACAAGAATTATTCTTCTTCGTTATCATTTTATGCGGAAAATCATAACTGGTTCCCACACTTTATATTATCGACCTGTAGGTTCCTTTACTTAGCCTCGTAGGCTATTTTATTAGGTCTTCACCTTTTTAGGGTGAGACCCTATAGTTTGCTCCTTTGTATTTGCGACCCGATGGTCATTTTGGCCCAATAGACTTTTATATTGTTTATAACCTGAGGGTTATGGTGATCCCATGGATCATCTTCTATTCATGTCTTTATTTAATTGCATATGTATACATATGCCGTCAAGGCACCCCCTTTTAATGTTTAGAATAAATAAATTTTCACTTTCAAAATTTATTTGACCTTGACCGTAGTCTAAGGCTACACTCATTTTCTTTCGAATTATCTTTCCGACTCTATGACTTCTTACGTCATTTTCGCTTCGGTTTATCTCACTCGTACCATTATTTGGTTTACGCCTCTATTTCCTTTCAACCCGTTACCCGGGTTCTTTATCTTAATGTTTTTAACACTCCGGTTTCATTGGTTTGCGTTTTCCTTCCCATACTCTTTTACGACCTATCACATAGATCCATTAATATTTCGCACTTCCATTATTCGGTTTACGCTTACTTGGAATATCAAGTATTTTACTTATTTGATCCGAACACCACCTTTCTTTTGTTAGCGGCCCTTAGGTCTGTTTCTTTTATTAATGTCCCGAAGGCCCATTTCTTAAGCCTTATTTGGTAAAACCACTGCTATTGCTATACGACTTTTGGGGTTTACCCATTCTTATTCTAACACTTTCAAAACGTTTATTTTACTAATCTTTTATACAACCACATCCATCACTATGATCACCATCCTTCCTCATAAGGATTTGATTAGTAATGTATTACTTGGATGGTTACCCATACCCAAGTTTCTAAATTTGCATTTATTGATACTTCGTTATTCACATTAGCGAATAATACGTATCATCCCTTTAGCTTCCTTCTCGAGGATATTTTCGGTCCGAGTCTTAATTTCTCATTCATTTTTTTACCTTAATCCATTGTAACAATAACAAAATTAATTCATTTGATTTTATTATTCCATATCGTTGTATGAAATTTATCTACATCATTTATTAATATAAACGATGCTTCTACATGTTTTATTTAGTTTAGCCAAGTCTATAACCTTGTGTTCGCCATTTATTACTATTGCAATTTCCGAGTTCGGGTGTAATTACACTCCTTCCCAATACAACATTTATTCCCTTCATTAAGTTCCCGGGTTCGAGTATACACGCACTCCTTCCCATTGCAATATTCATTGAGATTACTTTTTGCTCCGGCTTCACATGCTCACCATTATTTATTTTCCTATATACATACATATATATATATATATAGGTATTTCTTTTACATAATTCACTCATTTCACTACTCATATATGCCCTTATGCAACATCGAATAAAATTTGTGTTAAATTAAATTTACAAGAAACATACCTGAAACGGCATTAGGTTCAGCTTTAGCCTCTGCGGCTGTCATGTAGGAAGGCCTTGCCTTCTCTTTCGGGATATCAAACTTTGCGTCAGCTGTGTCTTTGGTTCCAACCAATCCCGGGCATTCAGACCTTTTATGTCCCGGGTTATAACATTTATAACACACTGACACCTTCCTTGGGCAATTTGCAACCACATGTCCCACTTTACAACAAATAGGACATGGTTTATTTCTAAAGTAGCATTTGCCCCGGTGAGTTTTTCCACACATTTTACACTTAGGTGTCCCTTTTCTTGTAACTCCTTTCTTAGAAGCTTTATTAATCTTTAATTTCTTTACGAGACTTGGGTTCACATCCAACACTCTCCCGTCATCTTTTCCTTGTGAGAGACTGTCTTTTATCTCAGTCATCGTGTCCTCCACCACTAACAAAATTGTGGTTTGTAGTCTCTCGACAAACTGCGGTAGACTGGCTTTTACTGCCTTTCGACTTCTTCAGAAATTTTAGCTTCCATCTCTTCAGTTAATTGAGATGCTAATTCGGCCCCGGTTACACCGGACATTTCTTTCATCTGTTCGGTGACTTTCGGCACCGTATCGTTATTGCCCTCTTCATTCATCTTGAATCTGAATGTTTATATTAATTGTTAAACATTTCATTCTATATCATTTGCATCTTTCGTTTTGATTTAGCCAAGTTCACAACTTGCTTAGACCATTCATGTTTGGTGCACTTTCTGGGTTTGAGTGTATTACGCACTCTTCCCATGCACATCTAATCGTATTCATTTTCTAATGTTTTAATGAAATCTACTAAAATAACTAATTCTTACCGGATGTTTGATCAAGCTTGAACCGAACACACTTTATCAACAACCTTGAGCTCTGATTACCAACTTGTAACACCCGTCTCACAATAGACAATTTTATACGAAATACGCATATTTATATATAAAAATACGACCTTTCAAAGATTTATCAATTTAACTTCATTAAGTTTAAATACATTTAAGTGACTACATGTTTTATAATATAACTAAACAAAAGATAACATTTGCGGAAGCATCAAATGCATTGTGTTCGGTTCTTGACATATGCTTGATCACCATCCTGATACACACCAATATCACCTAACATCAAAACCATCTCAAATGTTAGTTTTGATGACATAACGACATTTATAATCAAGTTCTAATACCAAACAAGGGAAACAAAAACAAAATTTCAGCATTTTGGTTTGTCGCGCCCCACGACAGATACCGTACAAGTTTTCGCGGGCCGCGAGCGACCCCTGCATGTCACGAAAGCATCAGTGACTCCCTCCGCGTGCCGCGGGAAAGACGGTTTTCCAGCGGGTGCAGGCTTATGACCTGCTTTTATGCCCAGCTCCAAAATTTCTAAAAATTCAAACTTTAAAAGCGCATAACTTTTTATTTATAAGTCCGTTTTAGGTGATTCTTTTTCCTACGCGTTTGTAATAAAAATACGCATCAACTTATCCTATTTCCCGCATGTGAAACCTGAATTATAAACGAATAGTTTATAATTTCTTGTTTCATTTATTCGACCCATTTGTTTTATTCTTTGCAAAACTTGATGATCATTCATTTTTCACTTCTAAGTGTACATACCCATTCCCCGGGCTCGTGAACTTCAGCGTATTAATACCATTCCATGGTTTTACGCTTTCATAACTTCCAGTTATAGTGTGACGTTCACGTCACTTTAATATTACTAATTTACCCTTATTTTGACCCGTTTGGTCATTTAATGGAAACCTCCATTTTTTATCATCGTACTAGTTTAATTCCAATACACATTTTAACACAATGTCATGCCTAATGAACTTCGTCATTTCGGCATTATACCAATTTCACTTTTAAACTGATTCAAGTTAACTAACTATATTCGATATACAAACATGATGTAACGGAACCAAGTTACATACTTGCATAATTCATCAACATTGGTTTCTAACCATAATTACCCATTCCCGGGCTCGTCAACTTTAGCGTATCACTTCCATTTCATGGTTTACGCTTTTATAACTCGAATTTGAAGAGAGACGTTTATGTCGCTTTGAACACTACCATTCCGACCATTATTTGACCCGACTGATTTTTCTAATGGAATTCTCCATTTTACCAACATACCATCTTATTTCAACCAATAGTTTAGCCCGTTTATTTATCTAGTGAGTTTGAACACTTTATTTTCATTCCATACATGACTAATTTAACCATACTATCAACAAACAAATCTAATTAACTATTTTGACCCGTTTGGTTGTCGAGTGACTTACATCACTTCATTGACATCCGAAACACGACTAAGTAAACAATATTCTCAACGAACATATCTAATTAACTATTTTGACCCGTTTGGTTGTCGAGTGAGTTACATCACTTCATTGACGTTCCAAACATGCTTTAGCCGTTTATTTTGTCCCGTTTGGTTTGTCGAGTGAACTTCATCACTTCATTGGCTTACCAAACTCGCATTTTACACTACAATCTCGTTAATATTTCTAATACTATTATTTATGTATAATGTGACGAAACCGAAAGTTACGTACCTATAGTGCTTTTCCTTCAAGCGCGCATCAACTCCGGCTCGTCCGCTTGTAGATTCATTTCCCTTGCCTATGGAGTTCAATCAACGACTTGTTCAGAACTCTTATTATTTCATATAACGCATAATTCACCATAACATTCAAATATGCGTTTTTACTCAAAATTTCAACATCTAGTTTTCTTTTAGGCATTTCAACAAACACCTAAAGGGCATAATTTTGCAAAATCAATAACCAAGTTTCATGACTAGTTATTTAGCCAATTTTGAGCATTTTTCAAATATTTGAATGTCTAGTTACACATCAACACCTAGACTTATTTCATGGAGCTCAAATAACACTAGATTGATAATCATAATTCTAGTGTTCACCATCTTTCTACAAAACCCATTTAACACATAAATGGATGGTTATGGACCTCATATCTATGAACACTAATTCAACAAATTATTGACTAGGGTCTGCTCCTAGACATGATTTCATCCTAATTTCATCCAAACTTCAATCATGCAAGCCAAATTTTCGATTTCATATGTTCACCAAGAATTCAAGATGAATCTAAATAACAAAATTTGGCATACCTTATGATCCTTTCATGGAGGTGATCACTAATTTGCGTTTAGATTTCTGTTTGGACTAGATTTGCCCCTTCGATTTGATGAAATTTGGTTGATTAGGGTTTTGAGCATAAGAGCTCCCCTGGCTCTTGTTGGAATCGCAGAACACACACACGTATGTGTGTGTTTTGTGTTTTAGTATTTTATTTAATTAAAACTCTAATTCAATTGCCCATGTTTAGCCCCTCGACTTTACCCAAATTTTATAAAGGATTTTAACCATGATCGTTCTATGATTTCAAGTCTTTTAACTAACTAGGTTATTTATTCCTAGTTATTTTATCTTGATTATTACCGCCATTCAATTTATAATATAAAATCTATATTTTCGGGGTGTTACATTCCTGTGGTTCGTGATTTTCCTGCTGTCTTTCCTGACGATTTACCTAGTCTACCCCCGAGTCGTGATATTGATTTCCGTGTCGACCTCAGTCCCGGAGCCAATCCTGTCGCTAAAGCTCCTTATCGCTTCGCTCCGTCTGAAATGCGCGAACTCTCAAGTCAACTCCAGGAATTGCTTGATAAAGGCTTCATTCGCCCTAACACCTCTCCTTGGGGCGCGCCTGTCCTTTTTCGTCAAAAAGAAGGATGGATCGTTCCGGATGTGCATTGATTATAGGGAATTGAATAAGCTGACTATCAAGAATCGTTATCCCTGCCCCGAATCGATGATTTGTTTGATCAACTACAAGGTGCTACATGTTTCTCAAAGATCGACTTACGCTCAGGTTACCATCAGTTACGAATCCAGGAGGAAGATATTCCCAAAACCGCTTTCCGAACCTGATACAGCCATTATGAATTCGTCGTAATGCCCTTTAGTTTAACTAACGCACCCGCTGTTTTTATGGATTTGATGAATCGCGTGTGTAAACCCTTTCTCAACCCCTTCGTCATCGTGTTCTTCGATGATATCCTTATCTATTCGAAATCGAAAACCGAACATGCGCAACATCCACGTTTGGTTCTCGAATTACTCCAAGGGAATCGACTCTATGCCAAGTTCTCCAAGTGTGAATTTTGGCTAGAGGAGGTTCAATTCCTCGGTCACATCGTCAATAGTCAAGGTATACACGTCGACCCCGCGAAGATTGAAGCTGTTAAGAGCTGGGTTACACCAAAATCACCGTCCGAAGTTCGTTCATTCCTCGGATTGGCGGGCTATTACCATCGATTCATCGCTGATTTCTCGAAAATCGTTGTTCTGCTCACCTCCCTGACGCATAAAGACAAGCCTTTTGTTTGGGGAACCGAACAAGAGCTAGCCTTTTAGACTCTCAAGCATATGCTCTGCAATGCTCCTATCCTTGCTCTACCCGACAGAAATGATGACTTTGTAGTCTACTGCGATGCCTCTAACCTCGGTCTCGGTTGTGTTCTCATGCAACGGGACAAGGTTATCGTGTACGCCTCTCGTCAGCTCAAGATCCACGAGAAGAACTATACAACCCACGATCTCGAGCTAGGTGCAGTTGTTTTTGCGTTAAGATTTGGCGACACTACCTTTACGGTACCAAGTGTACGGTCTTCACCGACCATAAGAGCCTGCAACATATCTTGAACCAGAAGGAACTAAATATGCACCAACGCCAATGGGTTGAACTACTCAATGATTACGACTGTGAGATCCGTTATCACCCGGCAAAGCAAATGTCGTTGCCGATGCTCTAAGCCGACGAAGCCATTTGCATTGCGTTCGTAATACTCACGCTCAGCACGACCTTGAAGCTCTGATTCGTGGCGCTCAGCACGCCTGCTTCATTGAGAATACCTTGCGAGAGGAAATGAAGAAATGTGGTGCTGAAACTCAATTTGTCACCAATTCGAACGGTATCTACTACTATCTCGATCGCATCTAGATTCCAAGTCGCAATAACCTTCAGGAGATATTGTTGACCGAAGCCCACAAGTCTCGATATTCCATTCATCCGGGTGCCGACAAGATGTACCATGACCTCCGTCTTCGGTATTGGTGGCCTGGAATGAAGAAGGATATCGCTATTTATGTTTCGAAGTGCCTGACTTGTTCGAAAGTCAAGGCCGAGCAACAAAGACCCTCTGGCTTACTCGTACAACCCGAGATCCCTATGTGGAAATGGGAGAGTATAACTATGGACTTCATAACGAAACTTCCCCGCACGCCATTAGGTCACGATAGCATTTGGGTTATCGTTGATCGTCTTACTAAATCTGCTCATTTTCTGCCGATACGAGAAGACTTTAAGGTAGAACGGTTAGCACCAATCTACACCGACGAAGTTATATGTCGACACGGGATGCCTCGTGACATCATCTCTGACCGCGATGGTCGGTTTACCTCGCGTCTTTGGGAAATGTTTCAATCTGCTTTTGGTACTACTCTTAATCAAAGTACCGCTTTCCATCCCCAAACCGACGGTCAAACTGAACGCACGATTCGGACCCTGGAAGACAAGCTTCGCTCATGTGTGATAGATTTCGGTGGTAGTTGGGATTCGCATTTACCTTTGGTCGAATTCTTGTACAATGACAGTTAGCATTCTAGCATTCAAATGGCAATATTTGAGGTATTATATGGAAGAAAATGTCGATCGCCTATTGTGTGGCACGAGATCGGAGATGCGCAAATTACCGGTCCTGAGTTATTACAAGAAACGACCGACAAGATCCTCCAGATACAAGACAACCTGTTGAAAGCTCGGAGTCGTCAAAAGAGTTACGCCGATAAACGCCGCAAGCCCCTTGAATTTGACGTTGGCGATCACGTACTCCTAAAGGTTTCACCTTGGAAGGGGGTGATCCGATTCGGCAAGAAAGGAAAGCTCGCACCTCGATATGTTGGACCCTTTAAGATTCTGGAAAAAATGGGCAAAGTGGCCTACAAACTCGAATTACCGGAGGAACTCAGCAACGTCCACCCGACTTTCCATGTTTCGAACCTTAAAAAGTGTCTAGCCGAGCAGAATTTACATGTACCACTTGAGGATCTACAAGTGGACGAAACATTACACTTCGTGGAAAAGCCAGTCGAGATCATGGACCGAGAGACCAAGAAACTCCGACGCTCACGCATTCCCATAGTGAAGGTTCGCTGGGAAGGCAAACGCGGCCGCGAGTTCACCTGGGAACTCGAAAGTGACATGAAGGATAAGTATCCACAGCTATTTGTTACGCCTGCGCCTTAATTTCGGGACGAAATACCCTAAAGTAGGGGAGGCTGTAACAAACCGACTTTTAAAGTCAAAGTACAAGTCAAAGTCAAAGTCAAGGAGGAAAAGATTGCTAATCAGATCTGTCATTTTTGACTTAATTATTACTTGTACTCTTTGCCTCGATAATCGATACGTTAGTTAATGCTATTTTGTGCTACGATTTGTTAAATTTGTGAAGTAACACTGCGATAAACATAATAAAATGCTAATCTACTTAACGCTATCGCATCGCAACTCGAATCGTAATTATTGATTGTTCTATGTGTGTGTGTTATTATGTGCTTTACTTGTGTGTGCTGATGTGATGTTTAAAGATGTTATTCGCAAACGCAATCGCAACTCTATCGCAACGCAATCTAATCGCAAATGCTAGACGCAAATTTAAATACTTGTATGTTGTTATATGTTAGTTATGTTATTTGTGTAACTATTATTTAAAACTATCGCATCGCTTACTCGCAACTCGCTAAAACGCATCACAAAGCATAACAAACGAAACGGAAGTCGGAAACTAACTCGCACGCACCATCCAATCGAACGACCGTTCGATCGAATGGTCACCCGACCGGATGACCATCCGATCGGATGGCCGTCCGATCGAAAGGTCGTCCGACCCATTACTCTGCACCGCCTTTCTTCTCCTCTCACTATAAATACCCCTCCTGTCACATCGCTGTTCATGATGTGACAGCTCCCTCCGACCCAGCGCACTCCCAAGCTATTTTCTCTCAATTCCTCGCGATTCTTGTAAGTTTTCACTCCATATCTTGTACTTCTATCATCTACACACACTTTCTCATCATCTTCACCATCGAATCTTGCATTTCCACCGTGAAATCCTCTGATTTGGGTTGTTCTAAGGTGACGTCATCATGGAGTTCTTATGAACATTGAAGTGTGACCTCATCTCATCAAAAATGGTTCGGATCTAATGGACTTCTACATGTTTAAACACTAATTTCACCTAAATCTAAACGTTTTCAAACAGATTTAAACTTCTTTCAACTCTTTTACTCTCTTTCACTTAAAACCGTTAGAATCTGGACTCGTTCGGGCTCTCTACTCATTCTCCAGTGGAGAACCGGGCTGAGAACGGATTTCTATCAGAGAGACGAACGATTCACGGGTTGAACAGTTACTGATCGAACGGGGTGATCCCATCCGATCGGACGAACTGGACTTGATGTGGTTTCCATTGTTTGACACGTTGTCACACTGTCTCGGTTCGACCGCAAAACTTTCTAACTTAACTAAATTTCACAAACTTTCAAACCAGCAGTTGCCCGAATGAATCGTCGTCCGATCGGACAACCATCTAGTCGAATGACAATCCGGTCAGGTGACAACCCTTTTACAAAGTTCAACGCTTAATCCATTTTTGCAAAACTTCAAGGAATATCAACTTCCAAACGAATAGTCATCCGATCGGACGACCATCCGATCGAACGACTATCCGGACGGGAGATGTAGTTCTTTGTAATTTCCACTCAAATGAATCACCATCCGATCGAACGGCCATCCGTCCGCATGACCATCCGACCGGATGGATGGACATATAGAGATACTTCCCACTTTTCAAAATGCTACAACGAAAACTTCAAAGTTCCAAACAATACACAAACACATCCCTCCCAACCGAATAACCCTCCGACTGAATGGTCATCCGTCCGGACGGTCATCCAACCAGATCACTGTTCGTCACTTTTCTCACCAACGCACTATTTTACATGCTGTTCAACACTTACACTATCGTTCTCTGATCAGGCTAACTCTCCAGCGCTCCCTTTAATCCAAGCTTGTGTTTATTTATTAAGCACGAACTGTGAGCATACTCGCTCCCTTTTTGCTTACGCACTTTTGGGTGTTACATACGTTACTTATATTAGATCACTTCGATACACACAACGCAAACTACTTTTGTACGCTAACTGCTCTGCATGTTATACGTGTTATTCGATGAATGCGTGTATGTTATGTTTACACAGTGATTGTTGCCTGACACCTTAGCAACGATAGTACTATAGTTTGGACTCAGCACCTGTCGTGGACAGGGGTTGTTAAGGAAATTTCTTCACGTGTCACAGTGGTGATACATGTTGTGCATTCTACAACTCGCAGTCATGTCTGTGCATATTTCATTGTCGATAGCTTACATGCTTCACATTTCTACGTGTTACATGCTGGTTATGCGTAAATCGCTTTCGCTACTATATTACTAATAAACTTGTATGCTCACCTTTACACAATGTGTATTGACCTATTTTAACGTATATGACAGGTGTTTAGGATGCTGTGATTTAATGAACATTGTGGAATCAAGCTAGGGGATTCTAGAAACAAACTAAAAAATTTGAGTTGTCGAAACAATGTTATTGTCTTTGAGAAACTATGTCTATAATAACTGTTTTGCTTGATATGTTATGGTATGGGACATGACGTTAAATATTTGGTAAATATAGTTGTTATGGATTCTCCTGGACAATCTGTTTCGCTCAATGCCTCACCCCGATGTTTCCGTCATCGTTTGGGGTGTGACATGAAATCCTTAGAATCCCAGCACCAAATCCTCTAGCTTATGACCCATGGGATGATGAACATAGGGATTATCGAGAACTCTACCCACAAGAGGAACCCATACCAAACCCAGTAGCACCATACCCTAACCTTGACCCTCTAGATCCATATTGGGATGCTGATCAGTATGTTCGGGAAATGCTAGAAAACCCATACCCATATGGAGAACCCGTACCACAGTACTCAGACCCAATACCAGCACCACCACCACCACCCATGAGTACTGAAAACGTGCAGGAACTCCGCACTTTTGGTGAGGAGTTAGTGGATGAAGGAAAAAGAATAAGACAAGACAAATAGGGGAAAGGCTCGTTTGGAAGTACGACAAGCGAAATATGCAGTACTGGATGAACCCCTAGTAATAGTAATAATATATATATATATATATATATATATATATATATATATATATATATATGCGTGTAGTTTGAAAAAAAATCAACTAAAATAGATAATCCAATACCTACTGATGCATAACTAGTATTGTATGTTAGATTCTAGTTGCCACTTGTAATAGATATAGATATCTATAAAATTGAGTAAATGTCACAATGCACGACGATTTTGATCAATGTGTTTGTTTGCGTGATTGTTCGTATTAAATTTTGTTCTATGATATTAATACTTGGTAAATGTTTACAATCCAGATGGACAACAAAGTGAATCAGGCATTGGCGAAGCTTTTAAGGGGCAGGAGGGGGCGGCCGACCCCTCGAACTTTTCGCTCAGTAGCGGAGAGTATGTAATTTTTGTGTAGAAATTTTTGGGTATATACGTTTTCGAACCCCCGGTTTTATAGAAATTTTTAGGTCCGGTGACTTCCGTCCCCCCTGTCGGAAATCTCAAGCTTTGCCACTAGAATCAGGAAAACCCGAATAATGATAATAATGGGAACCAAATAGTTAACAGTGCCATCCAACACATAGTGGCACAAGGGATTATAGACGCTATGCCATATATTATCAAAACGGTTAAGGAAGCAGAAAATAATAAAACTAATAACGGAAGTAAACGACCACCTACTGAGCCTAGTCACAGCGTAAACAATGGACCGTCACTTCAATTGCCTATTCCAAAAAGAAGAAGAACCATGTCTTACGGATGTTCTTACAAAGAATTCTAGTCTTGCAAACCAATGGAATTCTCTAGCAATGAAGGAGCCATTGCAGCTCTACGTTGGATAGAAAAGACTGAGACAGACTTAAAAATAAGCAAGTGTGCAGGGGAAGATAAAATCATATTTGCTTCTAGTCTTTTTAAGAATGCAACTTTAGAATGGTGGAACACTATTTTCCAGTCTAGGGGAAGTGACAGAGTCTATAATATGGAATGGACTGAATTTAAGAACATGGTCGAAAGGAAATTCTGTCCTCCCAATGAAAAAGAACAAATAGCTAATAAGTTCTTAAACCTTAGAATGACTGGAGTAGACTGCAAGGGTTACACTACCGTATTCTTCGAATATGCTAGAATAGTACCAACCCTAGCATCACCCGAACCAGTGTTAATCTCCCGTTACATCTGGGGATTAATCAGTGAGATTAGATATGTAGTCAAGGCAGCTAGACCACAAACCATAGAAGAAGCTGTAGAACTAGCAAATACCTTGACTGATGAACTCGTACGTACACGAGAAGAGAACCAGAGGAAGAACCTAGTCCAAAAGCTTACCCAAGAATTTCGCTATGGTAATTCTAACCGTGGGAAAAATATAGGTTCTACTTCTGCACCTTACTGTAAGTCCTATAAGAAAAAGCATTCAGGGAAATGTTCCACATACTGCAACTTCTGCAAGATACCGGGACACAAGGAAGAAGAATGCAGGAAGAAACCCAGCAATGGAGTATGCTTCAGTTGTGGAGAAAAGGGGCATATTAAGCCGAACTGTCCGAAACTAGCTCCAGCCATGAACAACAAGACTACCAAGAATGCTAGAGCATTTGTTCTGACAGCTGAAGAAGCAAAGATGATTCCGGACGTGATTTCCGGTACGTTTTTAGTTAATGATGTTTTTGCTAAAGTATTATTTGACTCTGGTGCGAACGAAAGTTTTATTAATACTTCATTTTGCAACCTTCTCAATCAACCATTAACTAAACTTCAACAAGAATGCCTGGTAGAAACAGCAAATGGAGAATCCATTAAGATTACTGAAATCTTGCAGGGAGCAAGAATAGAAATTTTAAACCATAATTTTATTGCTAATCTTTATCCAATGAATCTGGCTGGATTTGATATCGTATTAGGAATGGATTGGTTAATAGCCAACCATACCAGTATTCTATGTGATCAAAAGTCAATACAAGTAAATTCGCCCAAGGGTGAAAAGATCACAATTACAGGAGATAAGCCATCCCCACGAAATTCATTTCGGTGATGAAAACAGCCAGTTATGCAAGAAAAGGGTCATTAGTGTGTATGATTTCCATAATCATTAACACTAAAGGAAAGAAATTGAAAGATATTCCTGTAGTATCTCAATTCACAGATGTTTTTTCAGAAGAGCTATCGGGATTACCGCCAGACAGGGAAGTTGAATTCAGAATTCACCTACTACCAGGGACAACACCAATTGCCAAGGCACCTTATCGCTTAGCACCCGCAGAGATGCAAGAATTGAAGAAACAGTTGGATGAACTTTTGGAAAAAAGGATTCATACAGCCTAGTTCATCGCCATGGGGAGCACCAATCTTGTTTGTCAAGAAGAAAGACGGATCAATGCGTATGTGCATTGATAACCGAGAACTCAATAAAGTCACGATTAAAAATCGGTACCCATTACCGAGAATCGATGATTTGTTTGATCAACTGCAAGGAGCTCGATTCTTTTCCAAGATCGATTTACGTTCAGGATATCATCAACTGAAGGTCTAGGAAGAGGATATTCCTAAAACCGCTTTTAGGACAAGGTATGGCCACTATGAATTTACCGTTATGCCATTTGGTTTAACCAATGCCCCAGCTACATTTATGGACATGATGAACATAATATGTAAACCATATTTGGATAAATTCATAATTGTCTTTATAGATGATATTCTCATTTACTCTAAGAGTAAAGAGGAACATGCAGCGCATCTGCACGCACTCCTTACATTATTGAGAAAGGAAAAGCTTTATGCAAAATTTTCAAAATGTGAATTTTGGTTAGAAGAAGTACAATTCCTTGGACATTTGGTTAATCATGAAGGAATTCATGTAGATCCCACAAAGATCGAGGCAATTACTAAATGGAAAGTCCCTGAATCACCGACAGAAGTAAGAAGTTTTCTTGGATTAGCAGGATATTATAGACGGTTTATCCGAGATTTTTCTTGGATAGCCATTCCCTTAACAAAACTGACTTATAAATCTGTTAAGTTTGAATGGGGACCAAAACAAGAAGAAGCCTTTAGAATCCTTAAGTAAAGATTAACCAACGCACCCATACTAGCGTTACCAGAAGGAACTGAAGACTTTATAGTCTATTGTGACGCGTCTAAATTAGGTTATGGATGTGTGTTGATGCAACGTCAAAAATTTATAGCCTATGCCTCTAGACAACTTAAGAATCATGAAGAGAATTATACAACCCATGATCTAGAGTTAGGAGCCATAATTTTTGCCCTTAAAATTTGGAGACATTACCTTTACGGTAGTAAGTTTACCATTTTCACCGATCATAAAAGTTTAAGATATGTTTTCGGGCAAAAGGAGTTGAATATGAGACAGAGACGCTGGATGGAATTCCTTAGTGATTATGATTGTAGTATCCAGTATCATGCAGGAAAGGCTAATGTAGTAGTCGATGCTTTAAGCCGAAAGTATCATGAAAAACCTAGAAAAGTACGCCTCTCAAATTAAATCTGCAGATAGATTTAAACGAGCAAATTAGGGAAATACAGGAATCAGTAATCAAAGACGATACTGAAAAATTAAAAGGAATGATTAAGGAATTAGAACAAGGAACAGATGGAATTTGGAGATTCCATAAGAAAAGAATCTCGATACCCAAACAAGGAAACCTACACCACCGAATATTAGAAGAAGCCCTTAAGTCTAAGTATACAATACATCCTGGAAATGATAAGATGTATCAAGACTTAAGAAAGAATTTTTGGTGGATAGGAATGAAAAAGGGTGTAGCAGCTTATGTTGCCAAATGTCTAACCTGTTCACAGGTTAAAGCTGAACACCAGAAACCCTCAGGCTTATTGCAACAACTAGAAATGCCAATATGGAAATGGGAATTGATAACAATGGACTTTGTTACCAAATTACCCAAGACACGAAAAGGTAACGATACAATCTGGGTGATTGTAGACAGATTAGCCAAGTCAGCTCATTTCTTACAAATGAAGGAAACTTTCAGTATGGAACAATTAGCCAAGTTGTATGTAAATGAAATAGTTTCATTACATGGAATTCCTTTATCTATTATAAGAACTCTCGGTAAAACCGACATCCTCATAATATTTCTGACACCCTAATATCTTTAAAAATATCAATATGTCTTTATATGCACCCCGTATGTGAAAACCAAGCCCAAAATACAATATAACATGTTAAATAAAATAAAAACAATAAATAATAAGTTGAGGCGGGCCGCATGGGACCTCACCTCAATTTAACGCGGGCCGTGTAAGGGTATAACCAGATTTCGCCAAAATCTTAAGTTCATGCGGGCCGCGTACAAGTTTGCTTAAGCTAAAGCGGGCCGCGAGCGTCCCAAAATCTGGCACAGCCCGGTGTGGCCACGTGTCCGATGCGTGGCGAGTCTATGCGATGATCGGGCCAAGCTACGCATTGACCGCATGTTGACGCGGGCCGCGTAGAGCCTGGCCTTATTTGACGCGGGCCGCGAGGAAGTCCAATTTCACAACTATAAATAGATCGCATCAGTGTTCGTTTTCCGTCGCTCACATTCTCAATCTCAAATCACAATTTCTGTAGTGGCGTTATTATACCCGGGTATTATACCCCCTAAAATAGCGAGGTTCTGCTACGATGTAAGTATTATAACCCCTGGAGACGTATTAGATACGCTGCCCGATTGATCTAGGGTTCCGTAACGGCTGTCGTGGTTCTGCCCGACGTAGTCGTTGGAATGCCGTCTCGGGGAGGGTATTACTAATGTTAAAATGGGTTATTATACTAACACACGTGCATTTGTGTAAATTATAGATATTCACCAGGAAACCCTAAAGAATAATCTAAGACAGCAATGTGAGTAATCTCCTTTTTGTTAACAGTTTTTACAAAACCTTAACCTTTTTACAATGCAATTTAGCAGTGATTGAGTCTTTGTAATTCTACAATTACTGCCGGTATGTTGGGGTTTTGTATACAAAATGTGAGTAACGTTACCATTGGACGAAGAGTTAGCCAATGTGTAATATGACCCTCAGTCAGACTTGACACTACTGAATGAGTAATTGGGTAGATATAAACATTGTAATCGCCCTCAATACTGTTTAAATTAAATTAATGTTTCTTGATTAAACTGGGATTCACTCACCAGTATTTCCCACTGACAAAACCTTTTTAAAACGCGTTTCAGGTAACAAAATGTGAAAGCCAAATAGAAGCCAGCTGGACAGCACTGAAGGCTTGGAAAAGTGGCTATAAAAGTTACCTAAATAAAAGAAAGCGTTTATTTCAATAAAGTGGGATTTATCCCTGTAAATCAGTTTGTAATAAAAACTTGGGTTTTACCCATTTGTTTAAGATTATAAAATATGGTGGTTTACTATGATTTAATATTTCCTAACTACGGTCCTGATGAAAATTTCCGCTGCCAAATAAGTAATTAACGTGATACCACCGAAACTGGCTCACGGCCGCCCGTTCCCGGGAGAAAGGGATCGGGGGCTGTGACAGAAGGTGGTATCAGAGCTATGCTACTGATTCAGCCACAGAAGTGTTCTGCTGACATCAAAATTCAAAGTGTTAGGAAATAATTTATGGAAATACGTGTATAATTGTATTTCTTGCTATGTGTTATCTGACTATTTGTTAGTTTACAGTATGAGCGACCAAGGACCTTCTGACGCCTATCGTCAACTGTCTGGTTCGCCTAGAAGCGAAGGCACCTCCTCTTCTCAGCCTGCCCTCTCAGGGTATTCTGCTGACACAGAAGAAGGGATCTTTGTGTTTAAGGCTCAGTCTGAAGAGCCATTTCCTCAGAAAAAGAAGGGATGGTTCAGTAGGGAGCGCACGAGCGTAGGAAAAGAATGAAAAAGTTGCAGGAACAGCGAGTGTTAGCCGCAGCAAAAAGAGAAACTGATGCTTATAATCAGGATATGCTCAATAGGGGTATTGCTAATATCCATATTTTAGCAACCACTGCTGCTGACCCAAACCTGGAACAAATGCTAGCACCACAACCACAAAATCCTGACCAACCCATGGAAGTAGAAAACCAGATAGAAATGCCTGATTACAACCCGGAGGAGATACCTAGGGTACCTGCACCAGATCCTCTAGACCCAAACAATTACGACCCCTGGTGGGACGATGTTAGGGACTACGTGCAACAAAACCCAATACAGGAAAATGTGCCAATGCCCAACTTAGGAGCTTACCCAGGGTTAGATCCTCAAGATCCCTATAACATTAGTGATGCATATGTTAGGGAAATTTTAGAGAATCCATACCCGTACCAGGCCCCTATGCCTCCGTATCAGGAACCCGTACCTCAGTTTCCAAACCCAGTCCTAGAACCTGCACCCCCAATGAGTGCAGAAAATGTCCAAGAACTTAGGACTTTTTGGGGAGGAAATTTTAGAAAGCAGTGATCGTATGCGACAGGTGGGAGAACGCCTCGTATGGAAATACGATGAGCGTAATATGGATTTTTGGATGAATCCATATCAGTGAAGGTGATGACAGGAACGGTAGTAGTAATAATAATAATAATAATAAAATAATATATGTGAGTATGTGTTAGAAAAAAAAAACTACGGATGCCTACTATTAGTATTGTAGCTTTACATTTTAGTCAGTATTGTAATTTAAATTTCAGTACTAGTGTGTAATGATGCATACTATATAAATAGAGTAAAAGTCGCAATGCTCGACGTTTTTGGTTAAACGTGCGTGTCATGTGATTGGCTATATTCAAATATTAATTGTGATATTCATATTTGGTAAATTGTTTAAAATTCAGATGGCCGACGAGGAAAATCAGGATAATCTGAATAACGATAACCAGAGTAACATTAACGTGGTTAATGAGAATCCGGACAACAATAACAATGGAAACCAAATAGATAATAGTGCCGTTCAACATATAGTGGCACAAGGAATTATAGATGCAATGCCATTTATTATTCAAACGGTTCAAGAAGCGAATAATAAAAGTAAGCATAGCAGTAAACGACCAAGTGAACCGGAACACAGCGTGAACAATGGACCCGTACTTCAAGCGCCCATTCCCAAAAGAAGAAGAACCATGCCATATGGTTGTTCTTACAAAGAATTCTGGTCCTGTAAACCAATAGAATTCTCGGGCAATGAAGGACCCATTGCAGCCTTACGCTGGATCGAGAAAACTGAGGCTGTTCTAAAAATAAGCAAATGTGCTGAAGAAGATAAGATAATGTTTGCTTCAAATCTGTTTAAAAACGCAGCCTTAGAATGGTGGAACACTGTCCTCCAGTCAAGAGGAAGTGATAAGATTTATAACATGGAATGGGAGGAATTTAAAAATATGATAGAAAGGAAATTCTGCCCTCCCAATGAACAGGAACAGATAGCAAATAAGTTTCTAAATCTTAGAATGACCGGGGTGGACAGTAAGGGTTACACTACCACATTCTTTGAATATGCTAGGATAGTACCTACCCTTGCATCACCCGAACCGGTATTAATCTCCCGATATATCTGGGGATTAATTGGAGAGATTAGACATGTAGTCAAGGCAGCTAGACCTCAAACTATAGAAGAAGCTGTAGAACTAGCCAATACCTTGACAGATGAGTTAATCCGTACTAGGGAAGAAGATCAGAGGAGAAACTTAACCCAAAAGCTTACCCAAGAATTCCGTTCTGGGAATTCCAACCGTAGGAATGTAGGATCTACATCTGCACCTTATTGCAAGTATTGCAAAAGGAAGCATTCTGGAAAATGCTCCATTTATTGCAATTTTTGCAAAATATCAGGTCACAAAGAAGAAGACTGCAGGAAGAAAGCCAATAGCAGGGTGTGCTTCAACTGTGGGGAACAAGGTCACATCAAGACCAACTGTCCGAAATTGACTCCAGCTACAAACAACAGGAATACTAAAAATGCTAGAGCATTCATTCTAACTGCAGACGAAGCTAGGATGATTCCGGACGTCATTGCTGGTACGTTTTTAGTTAATGATATTTTTGCTAAAGTATTATTTGACTCTGGTGCCAACCAAAGTTTTATTAATACTTCATTTTGCAAACTCCTAAGTCAATCATTAACTAAACTACCACAAGAATGTCTAGTAGAGACAGCAAATGAAGAAACCATTAAGATTTCTGAAATCTTGCAGGGAGCAAGAATAGAAATTTTTAATCAAAAATTTATTGCAAACCTTTACCCAATGAATCTGGTAGGATTTGATGTCGTATTAGGAATGGATTGGTTAATAGCCAATAAAGCTAATATCTTACGTGATCAAAAGTCAATTCAGGTAAAATCACCAAGAGGTGAAAAGATCACAATTAAAGGAGATAAGTCATCTAGATCCACTAAATTCATCTCTGTGATGAAAACTGCAAGTTGTATAAGGAAAAGATCTATAGTGTATTTGATTTCTATAATCACTAACACTAAAGGAAAAGAATTAAAAGATATTCCAGTAGTGTCCGAATTTTCAGATGTCTTTCCAGAAGAATTGCCAGGACTACCGCCAGACAGGGAAGTTGAATTCAGAATTCACCTGTTACCAGGGACAGCACCGATTGCCAAAGCACCTTACCGTTTAGCACCCGCTGAAATGCAAGAACTAAAGAAACAACTAGACGAATTGTTGGAGAAAGGATTCATACAGCCAAGCTCATCGCCATGGGGAGCGCCGATTTTATTTGTCAAGAAAAAGGACGGATCAATGCGTATGTGCATTGACTACCGTGAATTGAACAAAGTCACGATTAAGAATCGGTACCCATTTCCGAGGATCGATGATTTGTTTGATCAACTTCAAGGAGCTCGATTTTTCTCTAAAATCGATTTAAGATCAGGATATCATTAACTAAAGGTACAGGAAGAGGACACTCCTAAAACCGCATTCAGAACAAGGTATGGTCATTATGAATTTACTGTCATGCCATTTGGTTTAACTAATGCCCCAGCCGCATTTATGGACATGATGAACCGAATATGTAAGCCATATTTGGATAAATTCATAATTGTTTTCATAGATGATATTCTAATTTACTCTAAAAGTAAAGAAGAGCATGCAAAGCACTTGCATTTACTTTTAAGTTTATTGAGAAAGGAAAAGCTTTATGCTAAATTTTCAAAGTGTGAATTTTGGTTAGAACAAGTACAATTTCTCGGACATTTAGTTAACCATGAAGGAATTCATGTAGACCCAACAAAAATCGAGGAAATTACCAAATGGAAAACCCCAGGGTCACCAACTGAAGTTAGAAGTTTCTTAGGATTGGCCGGTTATTATAGAAGATTTATTCGAGATTTTTCTAGAATAGCCATTCCTTTAACTAAGTTAACCTGTAAATCTGTTAAGTTTGAATGGGGACCAAAACAAGAAGAAGCCTTTAGAATTTTTAAGCAAAGATTAATCCATACACCCATACTAGCATTACCAGAAGGAACTGGAGACTTTGTAGTCTATTGTGATGCTTCTAAATTAGGTTATGGATGCGTATTGATGCAACGTCAAAAGGTTATAGCTTATGCATCTAGACAGCTTAAGAGTCATGAAGAAAATTATTCGACCCATGATTTGGAATTAGGAGCCATAATTTTTGCCCTTAAGATTTGGAGACATTATCTTTATGGTAGTAAGTTTACCATATTCACAGATCATAAGAGTTAAAGATATGTCTTCGGGCAAAAAGAATTGAATATGAGACAGAGACGCTGGATGGAATTACTTAGTGATTATGATTGTGATATCCAGTATCATGCAGGAAAAGCCAATGTGGTGGCTGATGCTTTAAGTCGAAAATATCATGAAAAGCCAAAAAGGGTACGTTCTCTTAAATTAAATCTACAAGTAGATTTAAACAATCAGATTAGAAAAGCACAAGAAACAGTAATCAAGGAGGATACTGAAAAATTAAAAGGAATGATTAAGGAATTAGAACAAGGAACAGATAGAATTTGGAAGTTTCATAAAAAGAGAATGTGGATACCTAAATTAGGAAATTTACGTCACCGTATATTAGAAGAAGCCCATAAGTCTAAATATACGATGCATCCAGGAAGTGATAAAATGTACCAGGATTTAAGGAAAAATTTCTGGTGAATAGGAATGAAAAAGGATGTAGCAGCTTATGTTTCTAAATGTTTAACTTGCTCGCAAGTTAAAGCTGAACATCAGAAACCCTCAGGTTTGTTACAACAATTAGAAATACCAGTTTGGAAATGGGAATTGATAACAATGGATTTTGTTACCAAATTGCCTAAAACAAGGAAAGGAAATGATACAATCTGGGTGATTGTAGATAGGTTAACCAAGTCAGCTCATTTCTTACCAATGAAGGAAACTTTTAGTATGGAACAATTAGCACAATTGTATGTAAATGAAATCGTTTCTTTACATGGCATTCCTTTATCAATTGTTTCAGATAGAGATAGCCGTTTTACTTCTCATTTTTGGTCAAGTTTCCAAAAAGCAATGGGAACCAGGTTAAATCTAAGCACAACTTATCATCCTCAAACGGACGGACAAAGCGAAAGGACAATTCAGACAATGGAGGACATGCTTAGAGCTTGTGTAATTGATTTTGGAGGTAACTGGGACGAACACTTACCTTTAATAGAATTTTCTTATAATAACAGTTATCACACAAGTATCAATGCTGCACCATTCGAAGCACTTTATGGACGAAAGTGCAGAACCCCAGTCTGTTGGGCAGAAATTGGGGAAAAACAATTATCTGGACCCGAGATAGTACAAGAAACAACTGATAAAATCATTCAAGTCAAGGAACGACTGAAAACAGCACGTGATCGCCAAAAGAGCTATGCCGATAACAGACGCAAACCATTAGAATTTCAAGTGGGAGATAAAGTATTATTGAAAGTCTCTCCCTGGAAAGGAGTAGTAAGATTCATCAAGAGAGGAAAGCTGAGTCCCAGGTATATTGGACCTTTCAAAATTCTTGAAAGAGTAGGACCGGTAGCCTACAGCTACAACTGCCAGAGGAAATGGCAGGAATACATGATGTGTTTCATGTATCTAATCTCAAAAAGTGTTTAGCTTATGAATCACTCGTAGTACCTCTCAAAGATATAGAGGTTAATGAACAACTCAAATTTGTAGAAAGGCCTCTACAGATTGAAGATAGAAAAATTAAGAATCTCAAACATAAGAGATTAGTTCTGGTCAAAGTGAAATGGGACTCTAAAAGAGAACCTGAATACACATGGGAACTTGAATCAGAAATGCAAAAGAAATATCCACACTTGTTCCAGTAGATCTCGAGGACGAGCTCTAAAACAAGGTGGGGAGCATATAACAACTCTCGGTAAAACCGACATCCTCATAATATTTCCGACACCCTAATATCTTTAAAAATATCAATATGTCTTTATATGCACCCCGTATGTGAAAACCAAGCCCAAAATACAATATAACATGTTAAATAAAATAAAAACAATAAATAATAAGTTGAGGCGGGCCGCATGGGACCTCACCTCAATTTAACGCGGGCCGTGTAAGGGTATAACCAGATTTCGCCAAAATCTTAAGTTCATGCGGGCCGCGTACAAGATTGCTTAAGTTAAAGCGAGCCGCGAGCGTCCCAAAATCTGGCACAGCCCGGTGTGGCCACGTGTCCGATGCGTGGCGAGTCTATGCGATGATCGGGCCAAGCTACGCATTGACCGCATGTTGACGCGGGCCGCGTAGAGCCTGGCCTTATTTGACGCGGGCCGCGAGGAAGTCCAATTTCACAACTATAAATAGATCGCATCAGTGTTCGTTTTCCGTCGCTCACATTCTCAATCTCAAATCACAATTTCTGTAGTGGCGTTATTATACCCGGGTATTATACCCCCTAGAATAGCGAGGTTCTGCTACGATGTAAGTATTATAACCCCTGGAGACGTATTAGATACGCTGCCCGATTGATCTAGGGTTCCGTAACGGCTGTCGTGGTTCTGCCCGACGTAGTCGTTGGAATGCCGTCTCGGGGAGGGTATTACTAATGTTAAAATGGGTTATTATACTAACACACGTGCATTTGTGTAAATTATAGATATTCACCAGGAAACCCTAAAGAATAATCTAAGACAGCAATGTGAGTAATCTCCTTTTTGTTAACAGTTTTTACAAAACCTTAACCTTTTTACAATGCAATTTAGCAGTGATTGAGTCTTTGTAATTCTACAATTACTGCCGGTATGTTGGGGTTTTGTATACAAAATGTGAGTAACGTTACCATTGGACGAAGAGTTAGCCAATGTGTAATATGACCCTCAGTCAGACTTGACACTACTGAATGAGTAATTGGGTAGATATAAACATTGTAATCGCCCTCAATACTGTTTAAATTAAGTTAATGTTTCTTGATTAAACTGGGATTCACTCACCAGTATTTCCCACTGACAAAACCTTTTTAAAACGCGTTTCAGGTAACAAAATGTGAAAGCCAAATAGAAGCCAGCTGGACAGCACTGAAGGCTTGGAAAAGTGGCTATAAAAGTTACCTAAATAAAAGAAAGCGTTTATTTCAATAAAGTGGGATTTATCCCTGTAAATCAGTTTGTAATAAAAACTTGGGTTTTACCCATTTGTTTAAGATTATAAAATATGGTGGTTTACTCTGATTTAATATTTCCTAACTACGGTCCTGATGAAAATTTCCGCTGCCAAATAAGTAATTAACGTGATACCACCGAAACTGGCTCACGGCCGCCCGTTCCCGGGAGAAAGGGATCGGGGGCTGTGACATCTATTGTGTCTGATAGAGATAGCCGTTTTACTTCTCATTTCTGGACCAGTTTCCAAAAAGCAATGGGAACCAAGTTAAATCTAAGCACAACGTATCATCCTCAAACAGACGGACAAAGCGAAAGGACAATTCAGACAATAGAAGATATGCTTAGAGCTTGTGTAATTGATTTCGGAGGAAATTGGGACGATCACCTACCACTAATAGAATTTTCCTATAATAACAGCTATCATACCAGTATCAATGTTGCACCATTCGAAGCACTTAATGGACGAAAGTGTCGAACTCCAGTCTGTTGGGCAGAAATTGGAGAAAAGCAACTGTCTGGACCAGATATAGTACAAGAAACCACGGACAAGATTATTCAAATCAAGGAAAGAATAAAAGCAGCATGCGATCGTCAAAAGAGTTATGCTAATAACATATGAAAACCATTGGAATTTCAGGTAGGGGATAAGGTATTATTAAAAGTTTCTCCTTGGAAAGGAATATTTAGATTCATCAAAAGGAGAAAGCTAAGCCCCAGGTATATTGGACCCTTTGAGATTATTAAAAGAATAGGACCAGTAGCTTATCAGCTACAACTGCCAAAGGAAATGGCAGGAATACATGATGTATTTCATGTATGTAATTTCAAGAAATGTTTAGTAGATGAATTATTAGTAGTACCTCTTAAGGACATAGAGGAAAATGAGAAACTTAAGTTTGCAGAGAAATCCCTATAGATTGAAGACAAAAAGATCAAGAATCTCAAACACAAGAGACTAGTTCTAGTCAAAATAAAATGGGATTCCAAGAGAGGACCAGAGTACACTTGGGAGCTCGAATCAGAGATGCAGAGGAAATATATGTACCTGTTCCAGTAGACCTCGAGGACGAGTTCTAAAACAAGGTGGGGAGGATATAATGTTGGTGCATATGTCTGTCGACTTCGTCTTCTATCGAGTCTTGTAACTAGTATGATAGATCAGGGCACGAAGATCGAGAAAAGCGAGAAACATATGGGTTACAGCCATTTCGCACGAAATGGAAAAGTCCATTTCGCACGAAATGGAACATGTCTATTTCGTATGAAATGGGCAGATAACCATTTCGCATGAAATGGGTTGCCTATAAATAGTTGTACTTGGTCTTTCATTTGTAACTTTGAATTCCGGAAGCCGAGGTGCTGCCGAAGTGTCTCTAGCCTGTAAAACGCTTTCAAATCAATAAACAAGACAGTTAATGTGTATATCAAGCTGATTCAAAGTCGATACGTTTGTTTCCGCCTTTCGTATTGATCAAGATCTCTTCTGAACGACTCGTTTTGGTCGTGCAAATGATCCTACATGTGGTATCAGAGCTCAGGAGGAAGAGTTCTTACCGATTCAGCTCGATTACACCAAAAATTCTGACTTCTACACCTTCTTTTTCAAAATTAATCAAGATTTCACGGTTAAAATGGACTGATTTTCTCAAATAACAAGCAAAACACTGTTTTAATCAATCCTTGAAGAAATCAGACCTAAAATCAACCTAAAGCTTGATCAATTTTGTCAAAACCCGTTCGATTGTGTGACGTCATCATTCATTTCATACGAAGTGAACTACCATTTCGCACGAAATGGATTTTTAGTATGCCCATTTCGCTTGAAAAGCCCATTTCGTGTGAACCAGTGTGTCATTTCGCACGAAAAGCTCATTTCGTGTGAAACATCTATTCATTTCGTACTTGGGAATTGTGATCTATTTCGCTTGAAAAAACATTCATTTCGCACGAAATGGTCATATAGAGAACCATTTCGTTTGAAAAGGCCCATTTCGCACCAAAGTGTCAATTCGTGTGAAAGATACTTTCATTTCGAACAAATTGGACAGAACTGATTCCATTTCGTTTGAAAGGTTCCATTTCGTTTGAATCTATTCCGCATCAAGTCAGATTGTTTGGAATCATTCCAATTCGTTTGAAATTAGTTTCATTTCGCTTGAAAAGTATTACAGATTGTACGGTTTGAGTAAACATCACATCAGGTTGTTTGAAGTGTGATTAAAATGTTTGACGAAAAGGAAAACGATAGTCTTGAAAGTTTAAATAATTGGGTTGATGGGTTTTGGTATAACGGTAATGAAAATGGGAATAAGAAGGTTTGGGTGAATAGACTTGAATATTTTTTGTGTAAAAAGGATGAAACGTTGGATGAGTTGGAAAACCGGTTTGAAAGTTTAATGAACAATTTAAAAAGGTATGAGATAAGACTGTCAAATGATGAAAAGATATCAAAATTTGCAGATGCGTTACCTGCAGAGTGGAATGAATTTTTGATTGAAATAAAAAAGGATTCTAGATTTTCAGAATTTTATCCAAGAGAATTGATCAATAAGTTTAAAACACACAAATATGAAAATGATAAGAAAAAGAAAGGTGTGTTAAATGAAACAGAAGAGAATTTTGAAAAAATAAGTTTGGATGTGATTTTTGAAATGAGAAGAAGGGTATATATGTGTCTTGCAGCAAAAAATGTTATGAAATATGATATTAAGAGGGGTTGTTATATTGATGAAAAAATGAATCCTCTTGATTTTGTTAAACTTTTTTGTGCAGGCACATACAAGACAGAGCATATTCAAGAAGAGTCAAGTTCTGAACCAGTGTGCTCAAAATGTGATAAATCTGAATCAGATAGTGTCAAACTCCTGAAGGATGTGGAGAGTTTGACATTGGAAAACAAAAATTTAAAAGAAAATGAAAAAGAACTTCAAAATAAAATAAAAATTTTAGAAAATGAAGATGTGTTTTGGGTAAAATTAGAAAATAAAGTTTTAAAAGAAAAAGAAACAGAATTTCAAGATCAAATAAACATTTTAAAAAATGAAAAATCTGTTTTAGAAGAAAATAGAATTGAAAATGAAGAGGCAATAAATTCTCATCTTGAGAAAATCACTCAACTTGAAAATGAAGTTGAGTGTGCTAAAAATAAAATTGATGAGTTGGAGAAGAAATTGAAAGGTTTTGTGACCTCATCAGTATTTCTGGATCATTTATGTCCAAAACCGATCAATGAAATTCCAATAAGTGACAATGTCACAAATTATGACAAAGTCATAATTGAGGATTGTGATGGTGAATCTGATGATGAAGATGAGAAAAAGAAAATATTTTTGAAATTAAAAGAAAAATTTCAAGAAACTGTTTTACATTCTACTGAAAAAGGTGAAGGCTCAACGCAAAAACCTTTTAAGAAGAATGTGGAACAAAAACAAAATCAAAATTTCAAAAATGTTCAAAGTAAAAATAAAAGATCATCAGTTCGATCATCCAATCAAAATTCACAAAAAGTTGAAAATCAAAACTCACAAAAAGTTGGTAATAAGTGGTGCAGGTTTGACCACAGTGCTCAAAAGTCAAATCAAGCTTACAGGAGAAGTCAGGATTACCACAAGGCCAAACAATGTCACGATCTAAGTGTTTGGTTTGAAAGTGGTGAACGGTATGATAACAGGGTGTGTTACAAATGTGGTTTTGAAGGACACATTGCTGTTAACTGCCAGAGTCAGAGTTTTGAAACAAGAAGATGCTATAATTGTCAAATCAGAGGTCATGTTGCCAGAGATTGCCCTATGAGATCAAAGGGAAGATCGAGGGCTGAATCTCATGGAAAGATGAAGAAATCAGTCAAAATTGAAGAAAAGCCCAAAGAACAGAAAGAGAAAGAACAGAAAGTGAAACTTTCACAAGGGCAGAAAGATAGACTGAGAAAGAAAAGGAAGAAAGCACGAGAGTATCTCGAAGAGATTTTGTCCTCGGGTATAACTGGTGATTCAGATAAAAGTTCTGATGAATCGATTTGCTCTACAAAAAATGGTCAGCCAAGCAAAACGAATTCATCAGATACAAATCTGAGGACAAAAGAGAGGATAAAGAAAGAAAAATCAACTAATCAAACTGATAAAAAATCAAAGAAAGTTAATTTTTCAGACAAAACCTTTATCAAAGTTTTTGAGTATAAAAGAGACTGTGAAAGGTCATTCATGTCACAGGTTGATAAATTTGGAAAACCTAAATCTTGTAAGGATTGGGTTCAAATAAAGGATGGCGATGAATTTGTTTCTGCGAAAACAAAAGAGCCATCTTCTGGCGATGAATTTGACTCGTCAAAGTCAAAGGAGCCACGTTCGGGCAATGAATCTGATTCGTCAAAATCAGAGGAGCCACAAATTGAGGTGAAAAGTGATGCTTCCCTGTCGACAATGGATGATGCAAACTTTCCATCATTGTCAAACGGAAATTTAAAACAAAAAGCTGGCAAACCCAAGGCACGTCAGGCTTGGGTGGATCTTTTCAAATAAAAAATCCTGACTTACCGGAACTCCCAGGTTGGTAATTGGGGAGTAGGAATCGGCATCTTTCTTGAGAAATTCACAGGTTGCTAACTGTGATATTTTGACTCACAAGTGGTTAATCAAGGACATTAAGTTGTACTTGTTTAACTTTCTTATAAGTGATTAAAGAAAAGGAAAAGTGAATCTACAAGTGGTTGAGAAAACAATGTGATGAAATAAACCACATGTTTGTGTAATGACAAACAAACTAATTTTCCGAAAAAACCATTTTGATTAAAACAAACTTAAGTGTTTTGAAACCATTATGGGAAAATAGTTTGTTGTCAGGAGGAGTTCTGATTGTTTATGCCAAATGGATGGCGAATTGAAGCAATTCACAATAGTTGTCATTTTTCTTTTATACAGTTCATTTTTCAAATCTTCCCAGAAAATCAAAATTGAAACATATTTTGATTTTAGGGGGAGTAAAAATTTTAGAAAAAAAATTCGAAAATTTGAAAAATTCAAAAACATGATAAAATAAAAAATGAGTATTGTTGGAAAAAGAGGAAATGATAGTACATCAGTGGACTATCACAACATGCTAAAGAAATGTAAAGTTAAAATGATTTTAAACAAATATCACTAATGATGTGCCAGTAGGCTTCACACAGTTAGTAAATTGTATTCGAGATATAAACCTAAATTTCAAAACTTGCTTATCTCGTGGGGAACATCTCTCGGATATATGGGTAACCCCCGAAATCTTGTTTGAGAGATTGCCTGATTCTGAGATACTAGGTCTTTATACTGTTTAATATCTGGGGTATTATACCTGGCCTTCTGATATTGCGAAAGCAATGGCCTAGACCTCGTATAATACTTTAATGCGCTTAAAGCTCTCCCTCTGCTAAAAAATTGAAAAATATCGAAAGATATGAATCAATAGCAGTTGAAGAAAAGATTCCCTAAAGGGAACACACCGAAAGTCGAGCCTTCATCTCTTTGATTGAATGGTAGTTTGTACCTGAGCTCTCAAGGTCTCGCACTAACCCGAATACAGATATCAGATTGGTATACTCACATGTAAGACTGAATCTAGGGAGTTTTGATACAGGAGTATATTCTGAGGTGGAACACATGAGTAAGTTAGTCTTTAAAACATTAATTCGTATCTTGAAGCAATTGAAACTTGTGTAGAAGTTTAAGTGGACAACAATACTGACAATCAGAAGTGAATTTGTTTAATATTTAATGTTTAATCAAGATCAACGGTGTTGGTGATATGTCTCAAAAACTGATATGATCCTCTTGCACAAACTCACAAAAATATTGTGTGTAAATATTTCTTTATTGCATTTCATTAAAATCAAAAATCCAAAAAGATTGTCTTTTAGCATAAAATTTTGAAAAATCCAATAATATTTTCGACAACTGATGTTGGATAGCTAATTTTCAAAATTCCAAGTGCTAAACATGATGAACAAATGGCTTGGGAGAGTTTGATTGAAATGAGATTTGATTTTGAAATGTTTAAATGATTCATTAATTTGAATCAAAATTTTGAATATTACAAATTCAAGAGCTTATTAACGTCAAAAATTGTTTATCTTACAAGTGGTAGAGGATTATGCAGGTTAAAGCCAGGTTTCTGATCCTGTTGCTACGGAAAGCCAGGGGATGTTTCAGATCCTGTGAAAGCCTGGGCAGAGTTTGAGTCAGGATATGATCTTAAGGCGATAGTGAATTCCAGACTGCGATCCCAGCTGATCGATAGGGGGAGTCTGATGATGTTAGAGCCAGATTCAGATCCTGGAACAATACTCAAGATAGAAGCTGCTAATACTGAAGAATTCAAAGATTATAAGATCAACATCCAAGGGGGAGATTAGCTGTAGAAGCTGATGAAAGAAGAGAAAAGATGAGGATACGTACAATGGAGAATATTTTGGAAAGAACAAGAAGACTGATCAAGACTGAAGAGTCGACATGCTGAAGACTCCTACCGAAGACTTCGTCAACATCCAAGGGGGAGACTGTTGGTGCATATGTCTGTCGACTTCGTCTTCTATCGAGTCTTGTAACTAGTATGATAGATCAGGGCACGAAGATCGAGAAAAGCGAGAAACATATGGGTTACAGCCATTTCGCACGAAATGGAAAAGTCCATTTCGCATGAAATGGAACATGTCCATTTCGTACGAAATGGGCAGATAACCATTTCACACGAAATGGCTTGCCTATAAATAGTTGTGCTTGGTCTTTCATTTGTAACTTTGAATTCTGGAAGCCGAGGTGCTGCTGAAGTGTCTCTAGCCTGTAAAATGCTTTCAAATTAATAAACAAGACAGTTAATGTGTATATCAAGCTGATTCAAAGTCGATACGTCTGATTCCGCCTTTCGTATTGATCGAGATCTCTTCTGAATGACTCGTTTTGGTCGTGCAAACGATCCTACATATAACAACTCTCCTAAAAAGTCTTATAACACCTTTTACGCCCTAAAATACACCCCGTATACGAAAAGTGGGGTCTTTTTGGAAAAGAGCGGAGTACGGACTTTTCAAGGATCGGAGTGGGTAAACGGTTTATTAAGTAGATGGCAGTTTGAAACGCATGTGTCCAAAATGAAAGAGGAAGATTAGCATAGTGTAGAAGCGATAAACCGGTTTCAAAAATGTGTCGATGGCGTCTTTCGGCAACACCGTTTTGTTCCGGGGTATGCGAGGGGGGTGGTGAAATGAGAAATACCTTGAGTTTGGAGTTATGCGGTGGGGCCAATATATTCTCCACCATTATCGATGAAAAAAGAAAGTAAAGGCGTCTGAAAAAAAATTTCGACTAGCACTTTGGATTGAGGAAATAAAACCGAGACATCGGATTTATGTTTCATCGGATATAGCCAAATGTACTTTGTGTGATAGTCTACAAAAATTACATAATAGGTGAAACCGTCAATCGATTTTTCTACCAGTCCCCAAACATCCGAATAGATTAATTGTAAGGATTGTTGGGTAGTAAATGAATTCATGCCAAAGAAATCCTTATGACTTTTATTGAAACACGAATTACAATGAAAATTGACGAAATTAAAACGTAAACCTAAACATTTGGTTATTTTCTTGAGAATACGAATGGAAGGATGCCCGAGTTTGTGATTCCAATCAAGTGGCGATGTAGTTGAGACCGCATTTATTTGAGGTAAAGTAGGAAGGTTTGCATAGTAGATGTCAAGGTATTCTCGCACCGCATTAGACGTGCCCCCGTTCGAAGATCCTTGACAAAAAAATGGGTGGGAAAAAATTCCACAGAAACATGGTTAGTCTTACACAATTTTGCAATAGAAATTAGTTTATTTTTTAGTTGAGGAACACACAAAACGTCTTTTAAGGTAAGAGAACCATTCGACATATGGAGGTGCGTTTGGCCGATATGAGTTATGGATAGAGTGTTACCATTCAAGGACAATTTCATCCGGTCCGCCATACTCAGATACGGTGTGAAAGGATCTACGATCCGGATCGACATGATTATTAGCTCCGGTGTCAAACATATAGGAGGATATTGCGACATTAGCAGTTGGTGAAGCTTTGTTTTGGGCCACAGAGTTTCCTGTAGTGACATGGTTTTCTCGGAGAAAACGTGCGAGTTTCCTACACTCCTTTGTTTCATGCCCTGCAAAATTACAGAATTGACAGTAGATATGTTGACGAATATCACGGTTACCGCTATTTGGGTTCGAACCATTGGACCAGTGATTGCGGAATGATCTGGTGTTGGAGTTGCTTTGTATGTTGCGATGGTCATTGGCAGATCTGGAACCGATTCGTGCGTGTCTTTGTGTAAAGTTGACTGTAGCCATAAGTGGGGAAGCAATAGTGGTTTGATGAAGCTCTCTTTCAAAGTCAACAAATTTTTCAAATAATTCTGGAAAGGTAAGTTTGGAGTCCAGTAGTCAAAGAGATTGTGTAACATTCTTGAATTCATCACCCAATTGGCAAAGGATGTGAACCATAAGATCTTCGTCTTTCACCGGGTTTTGAACTAGGGCGAGTTCGTCAGCTATTAACTTCATGTCACGTAGATATTCGGTGACGGTTCGAGTACCTTTGGGGTTCGATGCAAGTTTTGATTTTAGAGATATAACACGAGAGCGAGATAGATTCACAAAACTGGTTACCAATCTGTCCCAAGCGTCTCGAGCGGTGTCAGCAAATGCAATCATTGGTTGAATGGTGGGTGTGCAGCTGCCTAGGAGAGCCGCCAGGATGATTTGATCTTGGCGAAACCAAGAATAGTAATCCTGATTTGGTTTGGTGCGTTCAGCATCGAGGAATTCCGTCGGAGCTTTTTTTTTTTGTTCCGGTGATGAAGTGAAGAAGATCGAGGCCGATAAGTGTTGAGTAGACATGCTTACGCCATACTGGAAAATTTTCATTGGTGAGGGGAATTTTAAAATGAATGGAGGCAGTGAGTTGAACGATGGTGATTGGTGCCATGAAGGTGATTAGAAAGAGTTTTGATCGGAAAAAAAAACAGTTGGGATCTATTCTCGTTTGAGATGAAAGGCTCTGGATACCATGAGAATGTTTGATAAAGTTGAAGGAAAATTGTTCACATTGAACTACAATATTGGAGGCATAAATAGCCAAAGTACAACAGACGATTACAAAGGAAAGGAGCAATGCTCTCCTACAATTGATTTGTCATTAACTGTCATAACCAATTCTACAAATACATTTGACTAGAACAATTACAATTATTTTACAATAATATTATTATCATTAATATCTTTAATAAAACCCACTTCCTAGTTTACTTATTAATCACTTACAAGTAACATTACACCAAGTTCTTCAGAATTTCATCATAACTAGCGAAATTAAACATACATAAACATTCAATTTCAACTTTGGATCATAATCCAACAATCTATTCGCAAGTAACCTACTTGTCTCAAAAATTCAACTTTAACCAATCTAGGTTTTATGACATACCTTATGATCCCCATGACTAGGTGATCGTTTATATGCGTTTATGCTTCGATTTGGTCTTGAATTGATCCTCAAATGTGGGTTTTTAGCTTGAACAAGGGTGAAACCCTTGTTTTTTCCCCTTCCTGGTCGAACGCGCACACACACACACACTTAGTGTGTGTGTTGTGTTTTATTTCTTGTTTTTATTTAAAAAAGTTTGCCCATTTTGCCATAATAGTCCCCATGTTTTATTTTGATCAAATAAAGCTATAACTCACTATTTATCACTTAATCACATATTACTAACTAGGTTAATTATTCCTAGTTATCTTAATGGGTTCGGGAAGTTATAACCCGTTTTATTTTAAGTCCCGTTAACTCGGGCCTTTTATATACTTTGTTTTCTCAAAGTATTTATCCTCCTTTTAATTAATAATCAGGTTTATTTATTTAAATCCTAATATTTACCGGGTTAATTTTCACCACTAACGGTATTTTACCCGTCAATAATATTAACGTGGTTTGATTACCAAACCCGTTTTTGGGGTGTTACACTCTGGAAATGTAAGGGATGGTTAAATCCTCCCAACATGCTACATTCAGATCCGCTATAGATCTTGCCTTATCTCTCACTAAAGACGAGATAAGAGTCAGAGCGGCCAAGGCCGAGGGTGATCACAAGCGAAAACATGATGACACCCATAGTAGAGACTTTCAAAAGGGCAAGACTAGTTCGTGTCATCACCAGTCAAAACCCAATGAGGCAAAACCTGAGTATAAAACTTGCAGGAAACAGAATTTTGGGAAATGTCGTAGTGAGCAACCCAAAGGTTGTGCATCTATAAGCAGATGGACCACAAATCCCATGAATACAATGATCTACAGAACGCCACATGTTATAGGTGTGGCAAGAAAGGGCACATAAAGACCCACTGCCCAAAGTGGGCAACTCATGGGAAGAGCAAAGCTACTGATGCCAAGAGAGGCAATGCCCGAGCCTTTTAATTGACTGCAAAGCAAGCGATTAAAGATGCAAACGTCATTATGGGTAAGTTTCTCGTAAATGATATGTTTGCTAGAGTCTTGTTTGGTTCTGGAGCTGATAAGAGCTTTCTTGATCATAAGTTTAGCAAACTTTTAAACCTGCCCTTAAGAGCACTAGACATTACTTATGAGGTCGAAATGGCTGATGGTAACATAGAAATAGCTTCCGCGATCCTTGTTGGATGCATTATATCCATCAAGAATCAATCTATCCATGTTAACTTTTTACTTATGAATCTTGCGGGATTCGACATAGTTTTCGGCATGGATTGGTTAGCCCATAACCAAGACCGCATTTCCTGCGATAAGAAACTTATTGAAATTAAATACCCATCTGGTGACATACTCATCATTCATGGAGATTAACATTATGGATTGCCCGAAAAAACATCTCTGCTTAAAGCATCCTAGTGCTTGAAAAGAGGATGTGTCATTTAGATGGCACAAGTGACTATTGATGAACCAAAGCCGAAGGTTGAAGATATTCCAATCATCTCGGAATACCCTAATGTTTTTCAAGAAGACTTACCCGGTCTACCTCTAGATAGGCAAGTCAAATTCATAATCGACATTTTGCCAGGATCGGCTCCCATAACCAGGGCTCTGTACCGTTTGGCGCCCACTGAGATGAAGGAGCTGAATGCACAACTTGAAGAGCTACTAGAAAAAGACTTTATTCAGCCGAGTTTCTCATCCTGGGGAGCTCTTATTCTCTTTGTTAAGAAGAAGGACAGTTCAATGCGGATGTGCATTGACTACCGCGAACTAAACAAGATCACAATCAAGAATTGTTATCCTTTACCAAGGATCGATGACTTGTACGATCAACTACAAGGTGCTAGCTCCTTTTTCGAAGATCGACCTAAGATCTGGTTATCAGTAATAAAAGGTCCAAAGTGAAGATGTTACGAAGCCTGTGCTAAGAACTGGATACGGTCACTGTGAGTTCCTTGTGATGCCTTTTGGGCTCACAAATGCACTTGCAGCATTCATGGATCTCATGATTCGAGTCTACAAGCCGTACCTAGATAAGTTTCTCATTGTCTTCATAAACGAAATATTAATCTACTCACGCAGCAAGGAATACCATGAGAAACATCTTCGATGTATACTCAGTTTATTATAAAAGGAGAAACTTTTTGCTAAATTCTCCAAATATCAGTTTTGGCTCTGTGAAGTCTAATTCTTAGGACACATGATTAGCAAGCGTGGTATCTAAGTAGATCCCGCTAAGATTGAAGCTATCATGAATTGGGAAGCACCCAAAACCCCTTCCGAAATCCGCAGTTTCTTAGGATTGGCTGACTATTATAGAAGGTTCATTGAGAACTTTTCTCGAATTGCCACTCCTTTGACTGAGTTGACCCGCAAGAATGTGAAGTTTGAATTGGGTCCTAAACAGAAAGAATCCTTCGAGATTCTAAAGCAGAAATTGAGCAATGTTTCTGTCTTGACACTACCTGAAGGAATTGGAGACTTTGTCGTGTACTGTGATGCTTCGCACATAGGAATAGGTTGTGTGCTTATGCAAAGAGGCAACCTATGTATCATGAAAACTTAAAATACATGAGAATAATTACACCACCCATGACTTGGAACTGGGTGCAGTTGTGTTTGCATTGAAACTTTGGGGCATTAGTTATATAGCATAAAGTGTATTATATACACGGACCATAAAAGCCTCCAACATTATTCAACCAAAAAGATCTTAACATGTGACAACGCCGTTGGATAAAAACTTTAAACCATTACCAATGCGAGATTGGTTACCATCCCAATAAGGTAAATGTCATTGCCGACACATTAAGTTGTAAAGACAGGATTAAACTAATTAGGGTTAATGCCAAAAGCATTGAGCAACGAACTAGCTTGAATGAAAAGTTTTTGAATGCTCAGAAGCAAGCCTTGTTAGAGGCAAATGACCCTACTGAAGGATTAGGTAGAATTGTAGAACAGTTAGCACCTGGGAAGGATGGAATCCTAAAACTAAATGATAGAAACTGGATTCCCATCTATGGAGCACTCAAAGAGTTAATTGTTGAAGAATCACATAATCGAAATATGCGGTACATCCCGATGGAAATAAGATGTACCAGTACTTGAAAAAAAACTTTTGGTGGGTGGGCATGAAGAAGTCCATAGCCACCCATGTAGCCAAATTTCTAACATGTTCGCAAGTTAAAGCCGAACATCAGAGACCGTCTGGTCTGCTGCAACAACTGAAATCCCCACTTGGAAATGGGAGATGGTAACAATGGATCTGATCACCAAGTTACCTAAGACCAGCTGTGGCAATGACACAATATGGGTCATAGTCGACAGACTGACTAAGTTAGAGCACTTCTTGCTGATGAAGGAAACTTACAATTATGACAAGCTGGCAAAGTTGTATGCCGACAACATTTTATCTCTTCATGGAGTACCGTTGTCTATACTATCAGATAGAGATACTAGATACACTTCTCACTTTTGGAAAAGTTTCCAGCAAACACTAGGCACACGCATAAACTTCAGTACGACTTACACCCCAGACTAATGGATAGAATGAGCGTACAATCAACTTTGGAAGACATGCTACGCGCATGCACAATTGACCTGGGTGGTAGTTGGGATGAGCATCTACCCCTGATGGAATTCTCCTACAATAACAGTTATCACGCTGGTATAAAAGTCGCACATTTTGAGGCTTTATATGGGAGAAGTGTAGAACGCCCGTTTGTTGGGCTGAAATTGGCGAAAGCTAGCTCTTTGGACCTGAGATAGTCTTGGAGTATAACAACTCTCCTAAAAAGTCTTATAACACCCCTTTACACCTTAAAATACACCCCGTATACGAAAAGTGGGCCCCAAATACCTTAATTTTTACAAAAATAAAAAAACAATATTTTAATGCGCTCGCGGGGCGCGACAATGTCAAGTAAGGCTGTCGCGGGGCGCGACAGCTTGGCCATCAGGCGCAACCCTAGGCCGCCACGTGTCCGTATCGTGTCGAAGCTAGCCGTTGATTCAGCAACCCTAGGGCCTACCCTAGAGGCTCTCGCGGGCCGCGAAGGCTTTGTCTTCAGTTCTCGTGGGGCGCGAGATAGTCAAGATCAGGCCCTATAAATAGAGGCCATCGGCTTCAGTCTCAAATCGTTCAAAATTTCAATCTCTCTCGCAATATCTGATAGCAATTATAATACTCGGGTATAATACCCATTAAAATAGCAAAGCTCTGCCTCGATGTAAGTATCATAACCCCCGGTTACGTATTAGATATGCTGCCCAATTGATCTAGTGCTCCGTAACGCATGTCATGGTTCTGCCTGACTCAGTCGTTGGAGTTCTGTCTCGGGGAGGGTATAGCTAATATAAATTTGGGTTATTATACTAACACGTGTGCATTGTTTAATTTAATAGATTATAACCAGGAAGTCAAAAGAAAATACCTAAATTAGCAATGTGAGTAATTCCTCTTTTCACAAAATGTTTTTACAAAACCTCAATTCTTTTTACATTATAATTAACAGTGATTGAGTATTTGTAATTCTACAATTATCGTCGGTATGTTTGCGTTTTGTATACAAAATTTGTTACTACACTATGAATAGTAACATTACCACAAGTCAGGATTGGCAGTACCGTGGGTGGTAATTAAAGTAGATATAAACAACTGTAATTGTTGTATTGCCCTCAATACTGTAAAATGATAAAACTTGTTTTGATTAAACTGGGATTCACTATCCAGTATTTCTTGCTAATAAATTGTTTTTAAACGCGTTTCAGGTAACAAAATGTGAAAGCCAAATAGAAGCCAGCTGGAGAGCACTAAAGGCTTGGAAAAGTGGCTATAAAAGTTACCTAAAGAAGAAGTTTCCTTTCAATAAATTAGGGTTTATCCCTATAAACATGTTTGTAATGGAAACTTGGGAATTTCCCATGTAATTATTAATTATAAAAATGTGGTGTTTTACTCTGATAAACTATTTCCTAACTACGGTCCTGATGAAATTTCCGCAGCCAAAATTAATAAACACCGATACCACCGGCTCTGAGTAGCTGGCGGTCGCCCGCCTCCCGGGGCAGGGGTCGGGGGTTGCGACATGGAGACCACTAATAAGATCATACAAATCAGAGATAGACTCGAGACTGCCCGTGATAGGCAGAAGAGTTTTGTTGATAAAAGGCGGAAGCCTCTTAAATTCCAAATCGGAGATAAAGTGATGCTCAAACTCTCGCCTTGGAAAGGCGTAATGAGATTTGGAAAGAAGGACAACTTGAGCCCAAGATATATTGGACCAATCGAGATAATCGAATGGGTCGGCTCCGTGGCTTATAAACTTAAGTTGCCAGATGAACTGAGTGGAATTCCACATCTCTAATCTGAAAAAGTGCCTAGCTGTTAAAGCACTGGCCATGTCTCATCAGGACGTATAAATTGACGAGAGCTTAAGGTTTGTTGACAAATATTTGTTAGGGGTTGTTTGTTTAGCTCTTAATGCGGCTTTTGATTGTTTAGACCTCTTATTGGTTCAACAATTAATGGTTCAAACTGTATGTTTTGTGAGCAAATGTCTGAATGATTCAGACATATGCATCTTATCTGAATTGGTCAAGCATTTACCTCTGAACGGTTAAGCATTATATTAATTCTTAATGGTTTAGACCTCTTATTGGTTCAGCACTTAATGGTTCAAACCTCTTACTAGTTCAACATTTACCATTCAAAAGTTGTCAAACAACCCCTTAATGACTTCTATTTTTGTTGTGACAAATCTAGTAAACGAAAAAAAATGAAACAAAGGATAGAGATGGCAAAGATACGAACTTGACCGAAAATTTTGAAAAACAAAACATTTGATACAAGTATTTGGATACGAGACTAGACATGAAATTAGTTTTAGAAATATTAGTAGGTTTTTTTTGCCCGCCTACACAAAATCAGTTTAGCCGATTATATTAATGTATTACAGATGTTAAAAATATGCTAAACAGTTGTTAATGTCGTTGGAAACTTGTAGTTATTAAATTTATAAGATTTTTACATGCATAGTTGTATATTTAATATTGCAATTGGGTTTCGGATTATTAGCATCTCAACGGGTACTTTAAACTGCATAAGAACATAAATGGGTATATCCGATACCCATGTACCCAACTGGTACTATGTAATGAGTACCCGACAAATATAAAACCAAGTGTAGAACCTAAATTTTATTATCGGGCATGAAACTGAGACTACCGAAACCCATCATATAGGTTACCCATTCCCACACCCGACTTTAAGAGGCATGGTGTGGTAGTAAAGTGTTTCCCATTTATTCAAAGATGAAGGGTTCAATTACTAAAAAAGACTGGTATTAAAGTATTTAGGAGTAGATTAGTTATTTAGGGTAGATGCCCATGGCTTTATAGCCTACTAGCACCTTCGGGGTGGGATATGACTTTGAAACCAATAGGTACTGAGTTCGATTCCCACAAAGGAGGGTTTTTCCCATATTTATTGGTTTCCTTCTGAATTGGTATATATGCATTATGCCTAGTGGAGATAGATATGATCAAGTGGTTCTGCTAGTTGGTGTATATGCATTATGCATAGTGGAAATAGATATGATCAAGTGGTTCTGCTAGTGGCACGACGATACTACAGTGGTCCGTCAGTGACTCAAATTTGCCGTTAAAAAGATTATTAAGGGTAGATTAATTTTACATTAAAAAACTAACTAAAATCTAGTGGAAATTAGATTGACACAAATAAGCCAAATAGAAGTGTGATTGGATCAATGGGGTGGTGGTCCATTAATAAAGACAATGCCTTAAACACCTTGGGAAAGGAAGGTATTCGGCTCAAGTCTTATAGACGACAGGAGTAAAGAAATTTGTCGTTAACAAAAACAAGAAGTGTGATTGGGGTGTTAGTCAGTTGTTGTTCACCGCGTCCTCTATGCCACGTGCCAGCAATATAATTGTCCACATTTCCCCAAATCAACACGCTCTCACATTTATATGTCATCAACCTTGTTTATTTTCCAACTCATAAACCATACCCAAATTGAAATTAGGGAAAGTTGAGAAAATGGAGAATGCCCAAGGTTTCCATGGCCCCCAGGGACCCCCTCCCCAACCAACACCCGGTATTCTAAAGTCTTTAATTAAACCATTTCCATAGTTGAATCTTTATATATGTTGCATTGAAGTTATTAATTGTTATTATTTTGTGTTAATTTAGAATTTTTTTTAACTCTTAATGTAAAGGTTCGCGTTTTTTCATAGTTGGATATGAATTCAAATCGAATGTAACTTCTACTTCTAGAGTACCTCCTAAGTTGTAATCGATTGATTTCAATTGAATTGCTAGAAAATTACTCGTTTTAATTCAATTGTAGTGATTTGAATTTCTTTATATCAGATCGGCATAGATAACATCGAAAAAATTGTTGAAAGAAAGAAGGAAATATCATTTTTTTTATTTGTATAATTCATTTCACAAAATGTACCCTTAAAATTCAATTGTCCAAATTTGTATCTCTCTTTATCAGATCGGCGTAATTACGTCGATTGGCTTGAATTTTTCGAGACAAATTTCAAGAAACGTACTCGTTTTAGTTCAAATTTCCCGATTGGTATTTTTTGGTTAGATCGGCGCAATTGCGTCGACAGATTTGGATTTTCGAAATAAATTTTCAAAAAACGTCCCTATTTTCAGTTCAAACGTCTAGATTTGTATCTCCATCAGTTCGGCGAATTTGCGTTGATGAACTTGGATTTTTGAAAGAAAATTCATGAATTTAGATTAATTTTCTAGATCTTTATCTCTATTTATCAAATCAGCGTAATTACTTTGACAAACTTGGATTTTTGAAAGAAATTTTCAAGAAACGTGTTCGTTTTAGTTCAGTTGTCTAGATTTGTATCTTTTTTAATCCGATTGGCATAACTATGTCGACGAATTTGGAATTTTAAAGGAATATTTCAAGAAATGTACCAATTTTAGTTCAATTACCTAGATTTGTATTTCTTTATCGGATCGGCATAATGGCGTCAATGAATTTGGATTTTTGAAAGAAAGCAAGTATCAATTTTTTTTATTTTTATGAAGATAAAATATTAAATTATAAAAATATATGTTTATGATATACAAATTGTTGTCTAAAATGTTGTTTGTATATAAATATTTATATTTGCAGGTGTTCCACTTTTTTTTCATAAATTAAAAAAGTGTTTTGAATGAAAATGTTTTCCATGTTATTATTCTGATTGGGAGGAGGATAGACAAATAGATGAAACAAGTGGCATGCATGCTCTCTTTTTGACCCCACACACCTCTTTATTCTCATTATTCTATTGATAATTTTAAGTCAATTTATTAAATAATAAACATACGTGACAACTAGCTTTTTGGGGTTGGAAGTGCATTTAGTATATATTTATGTCCTTTTTAATTTTTAGTGTCTCGATAAAAGTAAATATTTAATTATATTTTTTACTTACTTGAGAAAATCATATAAAAAAATTTGTACAAATTACTTACTTGAAAAAAAAAAACAAATATAAAAAGTTGTACAACTTAAAACCTTATATTATAAAAAAAAATTAGTTATTTTGTGGTAAGTTATTCTATAAATACTTACAACTTAAATATACAAGAACAGTAAGAATGGTACAACAATAGTTGTGAATATGATACATAAACGATTTTGTAACCGTCTCTCCCTCTCTAAGTACTTTTGGTCATCTTCTTTAGGCATTATGATCATTTTCGCGACGACTAACTTTTATTATTGGCCTAGGCAACAACGAATGCATTGTTCGAGAACAAGACCGGTTGATGCCGATAGCAAACGTGATTCGTATCATGCGAAACATCCTCCCTCGCAATGCCAAGATCTCTGATGATTCCAAAGAGACAGTCCAAGAATGTGTTTCCGAGTTCATCAGCTTCGTGACTAGCGAAGCTAATGACAGGTGCCAACGTGAGCAAAGGAAGACTATAACCGCTGAAGACATTCTTTGGGCAATGAGCAAGCTCGGGTTCGAGGACTACCTCGAGCCCTTGACCCTGTACCTCCATCGCTACAGGGAGACCGATGGTGGAGAACGTGGGCCCATGAGGGCAGCTGAGCCACAAGCCAGGCCGGTTGGCATGGGTGATGGTTATCATATGAGTCATCATCATCTCTTTGGCCCTGCTGGACTAATGAATGGTGAGTCATCAAATGCTGCTGGTCCTTCTGGGCCTGTTGCTGGGTTCAAGCCATATGCTCAGTGTAAAGAGTAGGGCTTGATCATATATGGCATAGTGGCTATATGATATGATGGTCATGTTTCATGTTTGTTTCTTTTTTTTCTTTTTTTTTTTTTTTTCTGTCATGGAGGCTATATAATACTATGCCATAGGGTGTTTGTGTGTTTGACTTTGGATACCATCATATATAATACTATGCTAAGGGGTGTTTGAAATTTGGATGTGAGATGAATTAGTGTTGTTTATTGGTCTGGTTTTTTGGTTTACTCGGTTTTATTTATTCAGTTCTAAGGTTTTTTCGGTCGTAACAGAAAACTGAATCGATTTTGTTTGGTTTTTCGGTTTGGACGGAATAAACCGAGTAAGGGTTTTTTTTTTTTATTTCTAAACATATTACCATTATTTGTCATTGGACTGGGTTGGAAAGATTGGGCTAAATTGTAGACGGTTTGGACTAGGTGGCAAAATTTGGATAAATATTATTTTTTATTTGATTTATTTGGGTTATTCGGTTTGACTTGAACCGACTTCAGATTTTGTAAAACCAAAAAAACTAATTGCCAAGCCGATGTCGGTTTAGAACCGAATCGAAAACTGCATTTAGTTCGTTCGGTTTTTATCAGTTTAGGTTCAGTTAATTTTTTTTTTTTTTCAGATCATTTTGAAATTCCACACGAAAACGGACAATTACAAAGCAATGGCAGGTAGTCGGGCAACAAGTTGTGCCGCCACCCCCTTTTGAATAGAAAAACCAATTCTACTAAATACAAAGTTTGAAACCTTTAGCGACGAAGAGTTACTGTTAACGACTTTTTGAACCCGATTCAAGAGTCGCACAGCGTCAGGAGCGAGACCACCAAAGGTATCAAACGCAAACGGGACAAACACATGTTGGTTCAGTTCAATCGGCAACAAACCCGATAATGACCCCAAAAATGATTAAATAGTTTTTAGTGTTGTGTTTGGAATGAGCGAGTTGATTTTGCCTTTCTTTTTCGTTTTTCCCTTTCTTAATTAGCTTTCAGTATATTTTTTATGCTATTATTTTGAGAAATGATGAATGTTATGATTTTAGATGATGGGTTTTCTTTTTTCTAAAAAAACTAGCTAGTAATGATGTTAGAAAATATTATTATACTTGATAGAAAATGTATTGTTTTATGTTAAATTTATGCATAAGAATATTATTATGCATAAGAATAAAAATACTAATTAGTTTAACAAAAATTGACGAACCTGAAATAATTATTTCTATTTATGTTGAATAACCAGACATGCTTAAATCATGTGTCGAAAGATGTATGAATGTATGATGCACTTGATTTCACATGTAAATTATGCATTTTTTTCATCCCGTCATCTTCTGCTTTTACAATTGACATCCATATTTCATTTCATCCTTTTTCATATTCGGTGTATATTTAGCTTGAAATATTATTAGTTTTTTTTATAACTTTTTTACATCATATGTAGAAGCGATTTATACCATCACCAATGCAAAGAGGTAAATACATGCCTAGCCAATTGTCATATTAAATTTTCACAAATACATTAAAACCATTTAATTTCCCTCAAACCCTACAAACTTACTTATCAATACTTACATTTCCACATTTTCATCACCTTTTACATTTATTTAATACTCAAATTCTTTTATATACTTATTTATATATATATATATAGGGGAAGGTTCTATGCAGAACACTAAATATCGGGAGAACACGCAGAACAAAATGAATCACTCATTTTTTCAATCCTAAAAACCAAAAAAGTAAATGAAAATGTTATAAATGTAAGATTTATTGTTTCTCATACTAGAATTTAAAACAAAAAATGAAGAATCTTCAGTTTTTAAATAACCTACACACATGTAGGTTATGTGTAGCCTAAATTACCTACATGTATGTAGACTATATGTAGGGAAAAAGATATAATTTTTTTATGTATATATATAATACACATATGAATGTGAGAAACATAAAATTTAAGAAATATGAACCTTAAATCCTAAAATTTAGTTATTTAGAGTTGTTCTTTTTGTTCTCGCAATAATTAGTGTTCTGTAATGATCCTTATCCTATATAGTATATATATATATATATATATATATATAGGGGGCCGCTAGAATGAGAACCACCCCGAGTTGTAAGAACCGCGAGAACTACACCCCATGGAGCGCTGTTCGCCATGATTTTTTTTTTACAAGTAGATGTGTATATTATAAACACAGCCGTAAAAAATCATGGCGAACGGCGCTCCGTGGGGTGTAGTTTTTTACACCACAAGTTTGGTGAAAAAAAAAAGAAAAAAAAATTAAAAAACACCAAACTTGTGGTGTAAAAAACTACACCCCACGGAGCGCCGTTCGCCATGATTTTTTACGGCTGTGTTTATAATACACACATCTACTTGTAAAAAAAAATCATGGCGAACGACGCTCCGTGGGGTGTAGTTATCGCGGTTCTTACAACTCGGGGTGGTTCTCATTCTAGCAGCCCCCTATATATATATATATATATATATATATATATATATATATATATATATATATATATATATATATATATATAATGTAAGTATCTATAGAAAACCCACTTTAATTTAGAAAACCCGGGAAACTCAAAGCTCCCGATGTTTTTTTTTTTTTTTGAAAAAATTTACACATGTTATATACATGTTTTTAAGGGTTTTGGGCAAAAAAAATCAAAAAAACGCCGACTAGATATTTTTAAGAAAAATAAACAAGTTTTGGTGTAACACATGTTAAAAATATGTCAGATGAATGTAACATGTGTTACACCAAAACTTGTTTATTTTTTTTAAAATATCTACTCGGCGCTTTTTTGATTTTTTTTTTTTTTTGCCCAAAACCCTTAAAAACATGTATATAAGAGCATTCACATCCAATCCACTATATTTTCACCCTAAATTACATTAAAAAACACTATATTTTCTCTCTCATTTTCAATTAAATAATATTTTTTATACCTTTATCATTAAATTTTCTCTCTCCTTCACTCACAACCATTTTCAAAATATATTAAAAAATTATAGGGGGTGAACAGTGTCCCCCCCCCAAATATACAGATGAGCAGTAACATTTTCTCTCTCCTCCACTCACAACCACTTTTTATACTTTTTATATTTTAAAAACACCACACACACAATTTGATTATTTGGATGTGAATGCTCTAACATGTATAAATTTTTTTTTTTAAAAAAAAACATCGGGAGCTTTGAGTTTCCCGGTTTTTCTAAATTAAAGTGGGTTTTCTATACATCCTTCCCCTATATATATATATATATATATAGAGAGAGAGAGAGAGAGAGGTTAACATACAAAAGCCCTTATCATACTTCACGTACGCGACAATGGTAACCGTCAGATCAGGGCTATAATCACGCATGGAACAGATAATAACGCGTGGGAACAGATAATAACGCATGGGATCAGTTTTTTTTTTTTTTTTTTATAATCACGCATGGGATCAAAATAATAACGCATGGGATCAGTTTTTTTTTTATAATCACGCATGGGATCAAAATCACGCACGTTAAGTTGATCAAAACTGTAATCACGCATGTTATCCATTTCGTCGCGTACGTTAAGCCGTGAAGTACATTATACTTTCTCTCTCTCTCTATATATATATATACATATATATATATATATATACATATATATATATGTATATACATATATATATATATATACATATATATATATATATATATATATATGAATCCTAAGAGAAGTCCACCCTATTTGAGAATTATTTTGGACCATACATTTTTCTAAGCTTTTTGTAACATACACATATGTATAGCTTAAAATTGACTATATACACGTATGTTGTCAAATCTTGAATTACACACGTATGTATATTGTCAATTTTAAACTATACATATGTGTATATTACGAAAAGCTTAGGGAAATGTGTGGTCCAGAATGTTTCTCAATTAGCTTAGTGCTTCTCACACGATCCTAACCCGATATATATATATATTCTTTTAAGATATTTTTCTAAATAATAGGGGTAAAACGCAAGTACCCTGATGTGCGTTGCAAATGGTTTGATTTAACAAAAAATAAATAACCGGGTTAGCCTCAAAAGACATAACGTACAAGATTTTGAAACATTAAGTATAGAATTCATCAATTTTTACACCAAAGAACACCGTCTGAAATTTGGTATATAGATAAATGAAAAAAAAAAACTTATAATTTACTCTAGATCACATATTCATGATGGATGAACGTTAACTATTTTTTAAGTATCAATATAATGATGTTCTTAAGTCATGAATCATCACATAACCATTACAAGCTATAGTATTCATACATATACTTTTGATTTACTACAGGAGGACGTTTGGATTGTTAGTTGCTGCTGGTGAGTTTGTTCATTTCTAATAATTGATAGTGACATCATAGGCATATCTCACATCCCCAACAAGAGAGATTCTGAGTCATAAACAATGCCATCTCTAAACACCACCAACATGTGTTTGGGTGTATTGGTTATGGAAACGGAGTCCAATGTTAATCATGCTCGAGTGGGAGTAATTTCATGATGAGTGCCATCTTGAGACGTATCCATTTAGATACACATAAAAATGTAAGCTCTTTGTGGCCATAACAAACGATTTTGGTTGGTATGAGGGGTGGATGTTTTCATAGCCGCCACTCATGCCTTGTTTACAATGACATGGCAAGACTCATGGAGGATAAGGGGAGAGGGGGTGGGGGCAAATTTTTCCGTGATGGTTTCTTATAACGCGTGTGTCACAACCCCCGATCCCTATCTCGGGAGCGGGCGGTCGTGATTCAGTTTCGGTGGTATCCTGTTATTGTCTAATTTGGCAGCGGAAATTTTCATCAGGACCGTAGTTAGTAAATATTTTATCAGAGTAAAATACAACATTTCCATATCATTAAATACATGGGTGAAACCCAAGTTTTCAGTACACATATCTTCATAGGGATACACCCTATTTTATTTAAGAAAAACATCTATTTCTTTTTAGGTAACTTTATTGCCACTTTTCCAAGCCTTTAGTGCTGTCCAGCTGGCTTCTATTTGTCTTTCACATTTTGTTACCTGAAACGTGTTTAAAAACATTTTGTCAGTGGAAAATACTGGTGAGTGGATCCCAGTTTAATCAAGTTTAAATAAAAACCAATTTACAGTATTGAGGGCACATCTGCAATTACATTTGTTTCCAAGATATAACAATTAACATCCGTGGTACTGTCATACTCAACTTGTGGAAATGTTACCCCTACAGTAACAAATTTTGTATACAAAACCCCAACATACCCACGATAATTCTATTCTTACAAATTCTCAATAATTGCTTAGTATATATTTAATTAAGTGAGGTTTTGTAAAAACAATTTGCAAAAAGGAGATTACTCACGAAAAGGTTTACACAAAAAGAAGGATTACTCACATTGTTGTTTTAGGGTTTTCAGTAAGGATTTCCTGGGAATAAACTATAAATTACACAACTGCACGTGTGCTAGTATAATAACCCATTTTAACATTAGTAATACCCTCCCCGAGACGACATTCCAACGACTACGTCGGGCAAAACCACGACAGCCGTTACGGAACCCTAGATCAATCGGGCAGAGTATCTAATACGTCTTCAGGGGTTATGATACTTACATCGTAGCAGAACCTCGCTATTTAGGGGGGGGGGGGTATAAGACCCGAGTATAATGCCCACTATTCAGAAATTGAGATTGAGAAAGAAACTTTGAACGAATTCGACTGAAATCTGATGGCCTGCTTATATAGTTGCTGAGTCTGGTCCTCTCCCAGCCCGCGTAACACAAGCACAGGGCCTACGCGGCCCGCGTTGACTCCGGGTCAACGTGTAGCTTGTCCGGATCAGCATGTAGCTTGTCCGGATCAGCAGGTAGGCTTGTCGTGTGTTGGGCCACGTGACCGCACCGGGCTGAGCCACCTTTTAAGTTCACGCGGCCCACGTGAAGGTTGGGCTTAGGCTTACGCGGCCCGCCTCAAGCCCAAACTTTAAATTTTTAATTAAATTTAATAGTATTTAGGGTATTCGGGGTCCGTTTTCACGTATGGGGTGTTTTTAGGGACATATTGGGATATTTTACAATATTTTAGGGTGTGGGAAAAATTATGAGGGTGTCGGTTTACGTTAGGGTTGTTATATCCTCCCCCACCTTGTTTTAGAGCTCGTCCTCGAGATCTACTGAAATAGGTGTGGATATTTCTTTTGCATTTCTGATTCAAGCTCCAATGTATATTCAGGTCCTCTTTTGGAGTCCCACTTTACTTTGACCAGAACTAATCTCTTATGCTTGAGATTCTTAACTTTTCTATCTTCAATCTGTAGAGGCCTTTCTACAAATTTAAGTTGCTCATTTACCTCTATATCCTTAAGAGGCACTACAAGTGATTCATTAGCTAAGCATTTCTTGAGGTTAGATACATGAAATACATCATGTATTCCTGCCATTTCCTCTGGTAGTTGTAGCTGATAAGCTACAGGTCCTATTCTTCTAATAATCTCAAAAGGTCCAACATACCTGAGACTTAGCTTTCCCCTTTTGATGAATCTTACCACTCCTTTCCAAGGAGAGACTTTTAACAATACTTTATCTCCTACCTGAAATTCCAATGGTTTACGTCTGTTATCAGCGTAGCTCTTCTGTCGATCACGTGCTGCTTTCAGTCGTTCCTTGACTTGAATGATTTTATCGGTTGTTTCCTGTACTATCTCAGGTCCAGATAATTGCTTTTCCCCAATTTCTGTCCAACAGACTGGGGTTCTGCACTTTGGTCCATAAAGTGCTTCGAATGGTGCAGCATTGATACTTGTTTGATAATTGTTATTATAAGAAAATTCTGTTAAAGGTAAGTGATCATCCCAATTACCTCCGAACTCAATTACACAAGCTCTAAGCATGTCCTCCATTTTCTAAATTGTCCTTTCGCTTTGTCCGTCCGTTTGAGGATGGTAAGCTGTGCTTAGATTCAACTTGGTTCCCATTGCTTTTTAGAAACTTGCCCAAAAATGAGAGGTAAAACGCCTATCCCTATCAGAAACAATTGATAAAGGTATTCCATGTAATGAAACAATTTCATTTACATACAATTTGGCTAATTGTTCCATGCTAAAAGTTTCCTTCATTGGTAAGAAATGAGCTGACTTGGATAGCCTATCTACAATCACCCAGATTGTATCATTACCTTTTCTTGTTTTGGGTAATTTGGTAACAAAATCCATTGTTATCAATTCCCATTTCCAAACTGGCATTTCTAACTGTTGCAGCAATCCTGAGGGTTTCTGGTGTTCAACTTTGACTTGTGAACATGTCAAACACTTAGAAACGTAAACTGCTATATCCTTTTTCATTCCTATCCACCAGAAATTTTTCCTTAATCCTGATACATCTTATCACTTCCTGGATGCATCGTATACTTAGACTTATGGGCTTATTCTAATATATAGTGGCGTAAGTTTCCTAATTTAGGTATCCATATTCTCTTTTTATGAAATCTCCAAATTCCATCTGTTCCTTGTTCTAATTCTTTAATCATTCCTTTTAATTTTTCAGTATCATCCTTGATTACTGATTCTTGTGCTTTTCTGATCTGATCATTTAAATCTACTTGTAGATTTAGTTTAAGAGAACGTACCCTTTTTGGCTTTTCATGATACTTTCGACTTAAAGCATCAGCCACTACGTTGGCCTTTCCTGCATGATACTGGATATCACAATTATAATCACTAAGAATCTCCATCCAGCGTCTTTGTCTCATGTTCAGCTCTTTTTGCCCAAAAACATACCTTAAACTCTTATGATTTGTAAAAATGGTAAACTTACTACCATAAAGGTAATGTCTCCAAATCTTAAGGGCAAAAATTATTACTCCTAATTCTAGATCATGGGTTGAATAATTCTTTTCGTAATTATTAAGTTGTCTGGATACGTAAGCTATAACCTTTTCATGTTGCATTAAGACACATCCGTAACCTAACTTAGAAGCGTCACAAAAGACTACAAAGTCTTCAGTTCCTTCTGGTAACGCTAGTATGGGTGCATGGGTTAATCTTTGCTTAAGGATTCTAAAGGCTTCTTCTTGTTGTAGTCCCCATTCAAACTTAATGGATTTACAAGTTAACTTGGTTAAGGGAATGGTTATTCTAGAAAAATCTCGAATAAATCTTCTATAATAACCGGCCAATCCTAAGAAACTTCTAACCTCGGTTGGTGATTCAGGGGTTTTCCATTTGGTAATTGCTTCGATCTTCGTTGGATCCACATGAATTCCTTCATGATCGACTAAGTGTCCAAGAAATTGCACCTGCTCTAACCAAAACTTGCACTTGGAAAACTTAGCGTAAAGCTTTTCCTTTCTTAATAAACTTAAAAGTGCATGCAAATGCTTTGCATGATCCTCTTTACTTTTAGAGTAAATTAGAATATCATCAATAAAAATAATTATGAATTTATCCAAATATGGCTTACATATTCGGTTCATCATGTCCATAAATGCAGCTGGGGCATTGGTTAAACCAAATGGCATGACAGTAAATTCATAATGGCCATACCTTGTTCTGAATGCAGTCTTAGGAATGTCCTCTTCCTGTACCTTTAATTGATGATATCCCGATCTTAAATCGATTTTGGAGAAAAATCGAGCTCCTTGCAGTTGATGGAACAGATCATCGATCCTTGGTAATGGGTATCGATTCTTAATCGTGACCTTGTTCAATTCACGGTAGTCAATGCACATACGCATTGATCCATCCTTCTTTTTGACGAACAGTATTGATGCTCCTCATGGCAATGAGCTTGGCTGTATGAATCCTTTCTCTAACAACTTGTCTACTTGTTTCTTTAGTTCCTGCATTTCGGCGGGTGCCAAATGGTAAGGTGCTTTGGCAGTCGGTGTCGTTCCTGGTAGAAGATGGATTCTGAATTCAACTTCTCTGTCTGGCGGTAGTCCTAGCAAGTCTTCTGGAAATACATCTGTAAACTGGGAAACTACTGGAATGTCTTTTAATTCTTTTCTTTTAGTGTTAGTGATTATAGAAATCAAATACACTATAGATCCTTTTCTTATATTACTTGCAGTTTTCATTACAAAGATGAATTTCGTGGATCTAGATAGTTTATCTCCTTTAATTGTGATCTTTTCACCCCTTGGTGAATTTACTTGGATTGACTTTTGGTCACATAAAATATTGGTTTTATTGGCTATTAACCAATCCATTCCTAACACAACATCAAATTCTGCCAGATTCATTGGGTAAAGGTTTGCAATAACTTTTGATTAAAAATTCTATTCTTGCTCCCTGCAAGATTTCAGAAATCCTAACGGTTTCTCCATTTGCTGTCTCTACTAGACATTCTTGTGGTAGTTTAGTTAATGATTGATTAAGAAGTTTGCAAAACGAAGTATTGATAAAACTTTGGTTTGCACCAGAGTCAAATAATACTTTAGCAAAAATATCATTAAGTAAAAACGTACCAGCTATGACATCCGGGATCATCTTGGCTTCATCTGCAGTTAGAACAAATGCTCTAGCATTTTTAGTGTTCTTGTTGTTTGCAGCTGGAGCCAATTTCGGACAATTTGGTCTGATGTGACATTTTTCTCCACAATTGAAGCACAGTCCATTACTAGATTTCTTCTTTCAATCTTCTTCCTTATGTCCTAGGGCTTTGCAGAAATTGCAGTGAGTGGAGCATCTTTCTGAATGCTTCTTTCTGCAAGTTTTGCAGTACGATGTAGAGGTAGAACCTACATTCCTACGGTCGGAATTCCCAAAACGGAATTCTTGAGTAAGCCTTTGGGTTAGGTTTCTCTTCTGGTCTTCTTCTCTAGTACGGATTAACTCATCTGTCGAGGTATTGGCTAGTTCTACAGCTTCTTCTATGGTTTGAGGTCTAGCTGCCTTGACTACATGTCTAATCTCTCTAATTAATCCCCAAATGTATCGGGAGATTAATACCGGTTCAGATAATGCAAGGGTCGGTACTATTCTAGCATATTCAAATAATGTTGTAGTATACCCCTTACTATCTACTCCGGTCATTCTAAGGTTCAGAAACTTATTTGCTATCTGCTCCTTTTCATTGGGAGGGCAGAATTTCCTTTCTACCATGTTTTTAAACTCCTCCAATTCCATGTTATAAACCCTATCACTTCCCCTTGACTGGAGGATAGTGTTCCACCATTCTAGGGCTGAGTTTTTAAATAGATTAGAAGCAAACATTATCTTGTCTTCTTCTGCACACTTGCTTACTTTTAAAACAGCCTCAGTCTTTTCTATCCAACGTAGAGCTGCAATGGGTCCTTCATTGCCCGAGAATTCTATTGGTTTGCAGGACTAGAATTCTTTGTAAGAACAACCATATGGCATGGTTCTTCTTCTTTTGGGAATGGGCACCTGAAGTAAGGGTCCATTGTTCACGCTGTGTTCCGGTTCAATTGGTCGCTTACTGCTATGCTTACTTTTATTATCTGCTTCCTTAACAGTTTGGATAATAAATGGCATTGCATCTATGATTCCTTGTGCCACTATGTGTTGGATAGCACTATTATCCACTTGATTTCCATTGTTATTGTTGTTCGGATTCTCATTATTCAGATTATCATTATTCAAGTTATTGCCGTTCTGGATATTATCATTCTGGTTTTCCTGATTCACTTCGTTGTCCATCTGAATTTTAAACATTTACCACATATTAATATCACCAATAATATTTGAATATAGCCAATTACATGACACGCACTTTGGTCAAAAGCGTCGAGCATTACGAATTTTACTCTATTCATATACTATGCGTCTATTACACACCAGTACTGAAATTTAAAACTACACTACTAGTAATAGGCAGCCGTAGTTTTTTTTAACACATACACACATATCTTATTATTATATTATATTATTATTATTACTACCGTTCCCACCATCACATTCATGGATATGGATTCATCCAAAAATCCATATTGCGTTCATCGTATTTCCATACGAGACGCTCTCCTACCTGTCTCATTCTCTCACTACTCTCTAAAATTTCCTCACCAAAAGTCCTAAGTTCTTGTACGTTTTCTGCACTCATTGGGGGTTGCAGGTTCTAGGACTGAGTTTGGAATCTGGGGTGCGGGTTCCTGGTATGGGGGTAGAGGGGCCTGGTATGGGTAAGGATTCTCTAGAATCTCCCTAATGTATGCATCGTTATCGTAATAGGGATCTTGAGGATCTAACCCTGGGTAGGCTCCTAGATTGGGCATTGGAAAATCTTCATGTATCGGGTAGCGTTGCACAAAGTCCCTAACGTCATCCCACCAGGGGTCATAATTTGGGTCTAAGGGATTTGGTGCAGGCACCCTAGGTATTTCCTCCGGGTTGAAATCATGCATTTCTACTTGGTTTTCAGGGTTTTCTATCTCCATGGGTTGGTCAGGAATTGGTGGTTGTGGTTGGGGTGCTAACATTTGCTCCAGGTTTGGGTCAGCTGCAGTGGTTGCTAAAATATGGATATTGGCTATACCCCTATTAAGCATATCCTAGGCATAAGCATCGGTTTCTCTTTTAGCTGCTGCTAACACTCTCTGTTCTTGCAACTTTTTCATACGCTTTCTACGCTCATGTACTCCCCTACTGAACCATCCCCTCTTTTTTTTGAGGAAATGGCTCTTCAGATTGAGCCTTAAATATGAATATTCCTTCTTCTGTATCAGCAGAGTACCCCGAGAGGGCAGGCTGAGAAGAGGCACATTTGCTGCTAGGCGAACCAGACAATTGACGATACGTGTCAGATGGTCCTTGGTCGCTCATAATGTAAACTAACAAATAGTCAGATAACACATAACAAGAAAATACAATTATGCATGTATTCCCGTTATTTATTTCCTAACACTTTGAATTTTGATGTCAGCAAAACACTTCTGTGACTGAATTAGTGGCATAGCGTGATACCACCTTCTGTCACAACCCCTGATCCCTATCCCGGGAGCGGGCGGCCGTGATCCAGTTTCGGTGGTATCCTGTTATTGTCTAATTTGGAAGCGGAAATTTTCATCAGGACCGTACTTAGGAAATATTTTATCAGAGTAAAATACCACATTTCCATATCATTAAATACATGGGTGAAACTCAAGATTTTAGTACACATATCTTCATAGGGATACACCCTATTTTATTTAAGAAAAACATCCATTTCTTTTTAGGTAACTTTATTGCCACTTTTTCAAGCCTTCAGGGCTAGGGGTGTTCAGGATTCGTTTCGAATTCGAAAAATTCGAAATTCGTTTTAATTCGATTCGATTATCAAGAATTCGTTTCGATTATAAGAATTCGAATTCGAATTCGATTCAATTCGAGTCAAGTAAATCGAATACGAATCGAATACGAATTTATAATTTCAAATTCGATTCGATTCGAAATTCGAATAAAAATTATACATTTTTATTTATTATTTTTATATATAATAAATATATAACTTTTATTAAGCTATATTATAAATTCTTTTTGTAAAAATTTTCCAATTATTAAAATTAACCATTACCAAACCCATTACATGACCCATAAGTAAAACCTAATTAACAAATCTATCATTAGATTTCTAAACATAAAAATATTAACTTATAATGTGGAGTGGTTATTCCCGGCTTCTCGTTTTGAATTTTAGACTTGTGGTACTTTATTTGAAACTTTTTAATGTGATATCGTGTTTTATGGCTGCTTTAAAATTTATGTTTCATTTTTATAGTTTTTACATGTTTTAAAGAATCTGAGTTAAATCGAATTTATTCGAATTCGATTCAAATTTGAAATTTTAATCGAATACGAATTGGATTTTTTATTCGAATACGAATTCGATTCGAATTCGATAGGTTTTAATCGAATTCGAATCGAATACGAATTCAAGGAAAAATAAAAATTATTCGAACAATTCGATTCGAATAATTCGAAAATTCGATATTCGATTCGATGAACACCCCTATTCAGTGTTGTCCAGCTGGCTTCTATTTGGCTTTCACATTTTGTTACCTGAAACGCGTTTAAAAACATTTTATCAGTGGGAAATACTGGTGAGTGAATCCCAGTTTAATCAAGTTTAAATAAAAATCAATTTACAGTATTGAGGGCACATCCACAATTACATTTGTTTCCAAGATATAACAATTAACATTCGTGGTACTGTCATACTCAACTTGTGGAAATGTTACCCCTCCAGTAACAAATTTTGTATTCAAAACCCCAACATACCCACGATAATTGTATTCTTACAAATACTCAATAACTGCTTAGTATATATATAATTAAGTGAGTTTTTGTAAAAACAATTTGCAAAAAGGAGATTACTCACAAAAAGGTTTACACAAAAAGAAGGATTACTCACATTGCTGTTTTAGGGTTTTCAGTAAGGATTTCCTGGGAATATTCTATAAATAACACAAATGCACGTGTGTTAGTATAATAACCCATTTTAACATTAGTAATACCCTCCCCGAGACGGGATTCCAACGACTACGTCGGGCAGAACCACGACAGCCGTTACGGAACCCTAGATCAATCGGGCAGAGTATCTAATACGTCTCCAGGGGTTATGATACTTACATCGTAGCAGAACCTCTCTATTTAGGTGGGGTATAAGACCTGCGTATAATGCCCACTATTCAGAGATTGAGATTGAGAAAGAAACTTTGAACGAATTCGAATGAAATCCGATGGCCTGCTTATATAGTTGCTGAGTCTGGTCCTCTCGTGGCCCGCGTAACACAAGCACAGGGCCTACGCGGCCCGCGTTGACTCCGGGTCAACGTGTAGCTTGTCCGGATCATCAGGTAGGCTTGCCGTGTGTTGGGCCACGTGGCCGCACCGGGCTGAGCCACCTTTTAAGTTCACGCGGCCCGCGTGAAGGTTGGGCTTAGGCTTACGCGGCCCGCCTCAAGCCCAAACTTTAAATTTTTAATTAAATTTAATAGTATTTAGGGTATTCGGGGCCCATTTTCACGTATGGGGTGTTTTCAGGGAGATATTGGGATATTTTAAAATATTTTAGGGTGTCGAAAAAATTATGAGGGTGTCGATTTATGTTAGGGTTGTTATAGCGTGGAACAAACAAATATACCACCGCCACCATCATAATTCAACAAGTGATGATATATTTCCATGAATTTTTTCACGCGTGATAAATGGATGGATGTGAGGGGGTGTGAAGGTTTATTGTTGGGTGTTGTGAGTGATGGGCGTTTCCACTAAAATGTTGTGAGTGATGGAATAATGGTTGATGACTTGGCGGAACTTGATTGGATGTTGTGAGTGATGAGTGATCACCACCCCCTCCCCCTAATGAGTGTCAAGAGGGGAGGGGGTCACTTTATGTAAACCCTATATTGTTCCATCCGCAAGAGAGATACAACCTCAAACACATTCGGGTAACCAAATACAAAATCACAAATTTTGTACGATAAAACGAACAACAATGATTAATAAAGGGGTCCAATGTGACAACTAATTAATGTAACTAGGGTTATGCTAATAATTAAGGGGGTGTTTGGGATTCCATTTACAAGCTCCTTATATATGTATAACTTTAATAAAAATGAGTTTTTTTATATAGAATGATGTTTGGGTAATGTGTTGAAAAAGAGTTTTGATGCTTTGAAAATGAGAAAAGGAGAAATTAGCTGGTAGTGACTTTTTCAAAAAGGAGAAAAGGATAAGGAAAAAGATAAAAAGAGAAGTTGATAAGCAATCCCAAACACCCCCTAACTAAACACCTTATTTGTCACACCCCCAAAAATACCCCAAGCGGAAACCCCCGCGAGGCGTGTGACGTACCAGGATCTAGCCACCAATCACATTGAACCATATCATAGTATTTAATAAAAGTTTCCATTTATTTCATAAGGTAAATTCAAACACAATCCAAAACAAATACGTTCAGCGGAAGCATAAGATAAGTAGTTATTTCAAGTGTTTTAAAATAAATGGTTGGACTGTCGAAATTCAGTGATCTAGACACCAATGGAGAGTGATCCTCCGCTGATCTCTTCAATTTCTTGATGTCATCAATCTCTTGAAGGATCATGTCATTGGTTTTGTCCTGCTGTTGCATGTAATCCCTCATCTGCAAAATCAAAGAATAAAGATCATTGTTAGTAGGGCTAGAAGAAACAACAGAAGTTGGTGGTTTTGAGAAAATGGGGGTTTGTTTTTTCGCAGCATTCTCAGCATTCTTCTGGGATCCAAAAGGTGTTGGAGGCAAAGGTGGAATGCCCTGTGACGAAGTGACCGCCGGCATGGAGCTTGAAGTGTTCTTCGCTTGAGAAGCCATGTAATTGAAGGTGATGAACCGGAATGATCGAAATAAACAAAATTTCTTAGAAATGAAGCACCAATTGCCCCACGGTGGGAGCCAAACTGTTTTGGTCAAAAATCACACAAGGATAATACAACCAAATCCGATTTTGTGAGGTGTGATGCTTTAATTAATGGACAAATGTATGAATAAAATGAATGTGGGACACAAGGATTGATACGAGGAAAAAGCCCTTGATCAAGATATGATCTCCGGCACAAAAAACCTCGGATAGTGAAAACTATCACTATCAAGTATATTCAATAAGCAAGTTTACAACTTCGGAAGTATTGAGCTTGATACAATGAGTTCTAGTGTGTGTTTGTTCGAGAGAGAATAGCAGAAGTATTGTATGTAAACCAGGTGCAAAAGTGTTTCTAAAAATAAGCTCAATACCCCTTTAATCTTTGCCAAACATATCCTAACTAACTATCCGAAAAATCTGCCCATCACCCACGATCACCACCAACGGTAACTAGCTCATGCACATGTTGAAAAAGTAGAGCATATTCCCCTGGAATCTCGCATGGAATAAGTCTTCTTCGAAACATACCTGCAAAACAAGCCAAAGGTGATGGAAACAATTGTTACGTTAGAATAATAATGAGGATCCTGGATCCTTATCCCCGCAGCGTCTCATGAGGATCCTTAATTCAAACTGAACTGAGGATCCATGATCCATGCTACACTTGAGGATCCGTGATCCATAGGCAGTAAGATTCTATCCCTAACACTTATCTCAGTGCCTCTTAACTCGTGCTAAAAGGTTCCCCCACATTCAAATAGCAACACGAAAGGCATTACAAGATTAAGAATCACAAGAGTCGAAGGGTAGTGCCACACTATCTAGCTTCACTAAAACATGCAGCACATGTAATCACATCATGGTATCTAGTGTGTAGTTTCTTGCCAGTCGTGTGTGTGTAACTATCAATCGAGTAATGCATAAAGTAAACAGAGGACGAACCTTGCAATCTGGAGCTGAGTGTCATGGTCGTTTTCGAAACTGTTTGGTTATAGTTTGGTTTTATGAAAACGTTTTAAATCCTAGTTCACTATAACCTGGCTCTGATACCAAACTGTCACACCCCCAAAAATACCCCAAGCGGAAACCCCCGCGAGGCATGTGACGTACCAGGATCTAGCCACCAATCACATTGAACCATATCATAGTATTTAATAAAAGTTTCCATTTATTTCATAAGGTAAATTCAAACACAATCCAAAACAAATACGTTCAGTGGAAGCGTGAGATAAGTAGTTATTTCAAGTGTTTCAAAACGAATGTGCAATAATCATTAAGTTTGTATCCAAGAGCTACGACCCATGACCACTTCAGCACTCCCAGATAGCAAGTTCCCATCCATGAACCTAAGGACCTGCAAGCATGCAGAAAAGTGTATCAGACAACGCTGGAGAGTTCACAGTTTGCTTTAACCGTTTAATACCAAGTAGTGATTTATGATAAGTTATGTTGTGCTATGTTGACAATAACTCGATACCGTAGACGGCCCTTTTTTCCCTTCTCCAATGCTCTATCAAACATTGGTCATGATTTAAAGTTATTAGTTCACGCCCGTCCTATCCAGGTACGTCGTGAGGGTGCCAAACCTAATAGCGCTATCAACTAATAACCTCGTTGCCCTACAAGCAACTAACCCGGTAGTATGATGGGATTAAGTGATAGAGAGTGAGTGTATTATCCAACATTAACATTACTGAAAACCGTTGCATATCCCCTACAAGGATATGTGTTTGTGAAATCTGCCTCACATCCCCTACAAGGATGTGGGTATTTGAAAACCGCCTCATATCCCCTACAAGGATATGGGTTTGCGAAAATTCGTTTACATGTTTTGTCAGTTTGATTGTCCCCACCGGATGCATGCTTGTTTTATGAGAAGTGAACTCACCTTGGTTTGCTCGATATGATTAGTTACTTGTTCACAGTTAATCAATCAAGCCTATTGTATCCATATATACGAAATCAGTTTATGTTCGCAGTGTACACGTATAAGTTTATATTCGCAGTGTGCATTTAAAACAACGATCTCTAAATAACACATAGCAGCTATTCAAGCCCATGCAAAGCCATTCTTCACATATATGATTCATAGCAACGCTTAACAGTTAATTGTGCCATCCATAAAGGCCAATCTATAGTTCCTCAGTCATCACTAACATCATTAACAGTCAAAACTCAACATATAGTCATTCATTATCATTCGTGTTCTAACTATAGTCTGTTTGTGAGATTCTGTCATAGCGACAAACCATCATCAAGTTTCGTCGATATGATGGCCGACGAACCATCATTATTCGTTGAGAGACAAGCCGACGAAACATCATTGTTCGTCGAAGGAACTGACCAACGAAACACCATTGTTCGTCGAAGGGACAGGCCGACGAAACATGATTATTCGTCGAAGGAACTTCTGTCACTGTCCTATCAGCTGCTAATCATGCACAACCCTAATTGCAACTGTTCCGTTCATAACAATACGATCATTTACAATCATTACTTAATCATCAATTACATTCCACATAATTCCAATCATCATTTAATTATGAACACACAATTACCATCAAACAGTGATCGCCCCCTAATGATGTGCAACCCCTTGATTATCAACATTCAACAAGATCGTCACTAATACTATCAAGTTTGTAAGACCCCGTGTAAAATACTAAATTTTATAAGATAGAACCTTACAGATTGTGCCAAAACTTCCGAGTTTACAAAAACAAAACTTTCAAGATTTGAAAACCAACTAGTTACAACATTCACATGTTTAACCTACCAAACGATGTTCAAGGTAAAACTACAAGTGTTAACATAGAAACAAAGCAAAAGATCAAGTGCGGAAGCGTTGTATTGTGTGTTCGGTTCGACTCGATTGCTTGATCATCATCCTTTCACTTGAGTACCTGAAGACTAAATATTTTAAACAAGTATTAGCATTATGATTCTAAAATTTCACGTATTCAACCAGATTCGAACACGTATTCAAGAAATTAAAATAGAAATCACATCAAGCTGGGCTCCACCGTAACTTACGGTGTCACCGTATGTTACGGTGGCTTCTGGACAATTTGGAACCTACCGTAAACCAGTAGGATCCCACCGTAGCATTATACTGGCCACCGTAAATTACGGTACCACCGTAATTTACGGTGTGCCCTGTACAAAACTCCCTTGTTTCTAATGCAGTTTTGCTGATTCTTTTCGTGCGACAAAACAGCTTAATTTCACATAAATTGTTAAGCGACTGGGCTAATTTCTCCATACTTGTATTTTACTTATGGTAATACTCAACTATTCTCATGAGGGCATGTCTACGGATTAGCTTACAAGCTAAATTACAAGGCTTTTAGTTTAGTCGTTTGTGCTATTGTCATGCATCAAATATCTAAACTTTAACTCCTATATTAAGAGCAAAGTTTCTTAATTTGCTTATGATGTTCGCTACACGGCTTACACGTCATGTTAGTCATGCATTATGTAATAGTGTCTTGCTTCGTGCTTATTACCAAAACTTGTTTGACCCGTTTGGGTGCTGAATTTACACGCCATTAAGGACATGCAAGGTTTCATGCTTATCACTTGTTTTGACCCGTTTACTTGTTTAAGACGCACAGTCACTTTCGTGACACAATGGTCTATCCTGTTTACCATGCTTTTTACTACAACATAAGAATGATAGTTAACCTTAATGTAACGAAGCAGTAGTTTCGTACCTTTAGAGCACACCCTTTCCCCGTGGATTCCCTTCGGCTTGTCCGCTTGACGATCCGGACTCTTTGCCTAGAAATTTCAGCTTACAACATGTTTAGAACTCTTTTATGACCACAATCACATCATTATGGACCATTATCAAATCTGCGTTTTTATCCAAAAATTTTTTACATTTAAATCCTCACTTAGGCATTTCAACAAACACCTAACGGGTCAGATTTTCCTAAAATAATTACCAAGTTCGTGACTTGAAATTTAACATCTAATTTCACTTTATTCAATAAATTTTTACATACATCTTAACATCAATATTTCTGAATTACTTCACTAATTCAGATTTTGCTAGATTAAGAGTCAAAATCTCTAGTATTCACCACGTTTCTTTCAGTTCTTTGTTCCCCACATGTAAACCCCAACCCTTACAACATGATGCAAGGTTTTGACAAGGAATCACCTAGTGTTTAACCATAGACATCAAATTACTTCAAGATTCATTCATGCATTACATATCTAGGCTAAATTTCAGTTTATCCTATTTAACCTAAGATTCAAGATGGAACAAAATATCAAGATTTTACATACCTTTATGATCCTCACTACAAGGGGATCACTAATTTGTGTTCAAGACTTGATTTAGGGCTGATTTGAGGCTTCAATTTAGAGATTTGCTTGATGTTAGGGTTTGGGAATGGGGAATGTCGCCCCCTGCTTGTTCTTTGATCGACCAGACTCCCAATTTTGGGATGTTTGGTTTGTTTTGTTACTATCAGTAACATAATTTGAGTTTTTGACAAGTTTAAACCCTCAATTTTGGTAAAACTTTAAGTTTTAGTGTTTTAACCCTATTATGACTTACTTTAGGACTTGTAATTAACTAGGTTAAAATTCCTAGTTGGTTGATTCTTGTTTATTTATTCTTTTATAATCTTTAATATAAAGATTTATATTTCCGGGGTGTTACAAGTCCACCCCCCTTAAGAGGGGTTTCGTCCCCGAAACCGAATCACGTACCGAATAAAGTAGCGTATAGCCGTTGCATCTCCTCTTCGGATTCCCACGTGGTATCCGCCCCTTTCTTGTGTTCCCATTTGACCCTCACTTGGTTGATCTCTTTGTTCCTTAAGGTTTTCACCTTACGATCTAAAATCGCAATAGGTCTTACCACATAGTTGAGGCTGTTATCCACCTCGATATCATCGTAGTGGATATGAGCGGTCTCATCGGCCAAACATTTTCGAAGATGTGACACGTGGAATGTGTTATGTATCCCACTCAACTCTTCGGGTAATTCAAGACGATATGCTACTTTACCAACCCTTTCAGTGACTCTAGATGGCCCAATAAATCTTGGGCTTAGTTTTCCCCTTTTTCTGAATCTAATAATACCCTTCCATGGGGAAACTTTTAGCATAACCATATCGCCAACCTGAAATTCAGTTGGCCTATTTCTTTTATCCGCGTATGCCTTTTGCCGGTCTTGAGCCGCTTTCAAGTGTGCCCGAACTATGTCGATTTTCGCATTTGTAGTTCGGATTATATCGGCAGGTGCTAGCCCCCGCGGACCCACTTCTCCCCAACATACCGGAGTCCGACATTTTCTGCCATATAATAGCTCATACGGGGCCATTTTAATACTCGTGTGATAGCTATTGTTATATGCAAATTCAACCAAGGGTAAATGGACATCCCAGCTACCTCCAAAGTCAATAATGCAAGCCCGCAGCATATCTCCCAACGTTTGTATTGTTCTTTCGCTCTGCCCATCCGTTTGTGGATGGTAAGCAGTGCTAAGGAACAATTTAGTTCCCATTTGTTCTTGGAATCCACGCCAGAATTTCGAAGTAAACCTAGTATCTCTGTCTGACACAATGGATATCGGTACCCCATGCCTTGCTATGATTTCATTGGTGTATACTTCCGACATTTTTTCAGATGTATAAGTCTCATGAATCGGGATGAAGTGAGCACTTTTAGTTAACCTATCCACGACTACCCATATAGCATCAAAACCACGGCTTGTTTTAGGCAGTTTGGTCAATAGGTCCATCGTAATCTGCTCCCATTTCCAAACCGGGATTTCTAACGGTTGGAGTTTACCATATGGCTTTTGGTGTTCCGCCTTAACTTGTAGGCAAGTTAAACACTTTTCCACGTATTTCACGGTGTCCCGCTTCATTCCGGGCCACCAATAGTTTTGCTTCAAGTCTTTATACATCTTGGTCGCTCCCGGATGAATGGAATAACGGGATTTATGAGCTTCATCAAGTAGAAGCTTCTTAACCTCACATGTGTTAGGGACCCAGATTCTATTAAAACGAGTCTTTAGGCCGTGACTGCCTATCTCTAGGTCTCTAACTTGGCCGATAATTCTTTCCTTTTTCCAGTTTTCCGTCTTTACAGCTTAATCCTGTGCTTCTCGAATTCGTTCTAGTAAGCTTGAAGTCACAACAAGTTACATTGATCGTACCCGTATCGGGGTATAATCTGCTTTGCGACTCAGCGCATCGGCCACTACATTGGCCTTCCCGGGGTGATAATGTATTTCACAATCGAAATCTTTGACCGTTTCCAACCACCACCTTTGTCTCATGTTTAATTCCTTCTGATCGAAGAAATATTTCAAGCTTTTATGGTCGGTAAAGATTGTAAATTTTACCCCGTACAAGTAATGCCTCCAAATCTTTAAGGCAAACACCACCGCCGCCAATTCCAAGTCGTGAACCGGGTATTTCTTTTCATGAACCTTCAATTGTCTCGAGGCGTAGGCGATGACCTTACCTCGTTGCATCAAAACGCACCCAAGCCCCAAATGGGAAGCATCCGAGTAAACCACCAAGTCGTCAGTCCCTTCCGGTAATGTTAACACCGGAGCGTGGGTCAACCTTTCTTTGAGCGTTTGGAAAGCTTCCTCTTGCTTAACGCCCCATACGAACTTTTCCTCCTTGCGAGTCAATTTGGTCAATGGCAAGGTAATTTTGGAGAAATCCTGTATGAATTTCCGATAATATCCCGCAAGCCCTAAAAAGCTTCAGATTTCCGAGGGGTTTCTTGGAGGGTTCCATTTTGACACCGCTTCTACCTTGGACGGATCCACTAGTACTCCATCGGTACTAATGATATGTCCAAGAAATTGCACCTCTCTTAGCTAGAAAGCGCACTTAGAAAATTTTGCATATAGCTTTTCTCGTCTGAGTGTGTCTAATACTTCCCGCAAATGACACCCGTGTTCAGCTTCATTCTTCGAATATACCAAAATGTCATCGATAAATACAATTACCGACTTATCTAGCATGGGTTTGCAAACCCGGTTCATGAGGTCCATGAAAGCCGCGGGTGCATTTGTCAATCCGAAAGGCATTACAAGGAACTCATAATGCCCGTACCGTGTACGGAAGGCCGTCTTCGGTACGTCTTCCTCCTTGACTTTCAATTGGTTATAACCAGATCGGAGATCAATTTTGGAAAACCAACTTGCTCCTTGTAGTTGGTCAAACAAATCATCAATTCTTGGAAGTGGGTATCGATTCTTCACCGTGAGTTTGTTTAACTCTCGGTAATCGATACACATGCGCATACTGCCATCCTTCTTTTTCACGAATAAGACTGGTGCGCCCCACGGAGACACACTCGGTCGGATAAACCCCTTGTCAAGAAATTCCTGAATTTGAGACATCAATTCTTGTAACTCCGACGGTGCAAGTCGGTATGGCGCCTTGGCCACGGGTTTCGCGCCCGGAATCAACTCGATTCCGAACTCTACCTCCCGTTCTGGTGGTATCCCTGGTAGTTCTTCCGGAAACACATCTTCATAATCTCGCACCACCGGTACATCCTCAATTTTGAGGGGTTCTTTTTCCGTTTCGCTTGCGTATACCATATAGGCCTTGCATCCATGTTTCATGAGTTTATGGGCTTCTAGCATTGTGCATATCACCGGGTTACCTCCTTTTTCACCATATATCGTAACTTGTTTTCCACTAGGAGACGTTAGTTTTATTTCCTTTCGGAAACAAACCACTTTCGCGTGGTAACGGGATAGTCAATCCATTCCCACTATCACTTGGAATTCTCCCATCGACATCGGAATCAAGTCTATTGCGTATTCCTCGTCATCAATGTTCATTGTACAGTTTTCACATACATCGCAAACAATAAAGCTTTTGTTATTACCTATCTCTACTTCTAAAGGCATAGGTAATTTTGTTAGAACAAATGAAGGGTGCCGAATAAACCCATATGAAACAAAGGATTTATTCGCACCAGTATCAAATAACACACGTGCGGGAATTGAGTTTACAGTGAATATACCTGAGACCACGTCAGGTTCGACCTTTGCTTCAGCAGCGGTCAATTGGAAAGATCTTGCTTTTGCTTTCGAGGCTTCTCCTTTCGAGTCTTGCCCTTCTTTCTTTCCAACCAGTTCTGGGCATTCCGATCTTTTGTGACCCGTTCGGTAACAATTGTAACAAACAGTTACTTTCTCCGGGCATGATATAGCCATATGTCCCGTTTTTCGACATATGGGACAAGGCTTATCTTTGAAGCGTCATTCACCCTTATGATTCTTGCCACAAATTTTGCAACTTGGTGTACCACCCTTTGTATCTGATTTCTTCGTTGTTTCATTTGTTCTTGCTTTCTTGGTAGGGCTCGGATTTACGTCTTGTGCCCTTCGTTCACCCCGTTCTATACTCTTTTTCAGTTCGATCTCCCTTTCCCGAGCGGCATTGACAATCTCGGTAAGGGTCTCGTACTTTGAAGGGGTTATGAACTCCCTATACTCTGCATTTAGCATGTTATGGTAGTAATAAACCTTTTGCTCTTCATTCGTTATCAGAACCTCGCAGAACTTCATCTTGTCCATAAACATCCCCGTGATCTTGTCTATGGATTCACCTTTGTGTCTGAGTTGCATGAACTCTTCCTTAATCTTATTTATAACCGCTTTGGGACTATGGTGTTTAAGAAACGGTGTCTTAAACTCCTCCCATGTCATGGTCTTAGCCGCTTCACTTCCAATCTCCTTCTTTTTATTATCCCACCAGTCCTTTGCTTGACCTCTTAATTGACCCGTACCATAAGCTACGTAGTCATTTTCATCGCAATGAGTTCTCTCGAATACCCCCCTCGATATCGCCTATCCATCGTTGACACACAATTGGATCAACTTCCCCATTATATATGGGTGGTTTACAAGCCATGAATTCCTTGTATGAACAAGGCTTTCGTCCTCCGGATTTTTCCTTTGCTAGATTCGAATTATCCTCTAGCTTCTTGATTCTCTTTTCTACTACTGATAAAACCGTGTTTTGAATTTTATCAATGAAGTTCGACAAACTGTTTTTGATCGCCTTTACAACCTCTTCGGCAATCACTATTCTCATTTGTTCGGTGACTCTTGGCACCGCATCACCATCACCTCCGCCCGCCATCTTTAATACTGAAATGTTTACATACTTTGTTAAACATTCCATTTATAACACATGCTTTACTTGTTTTGATTCAATCAAGTTCATAACTTGATTCAATCGTTCTTGTTTCATGCATTTCTTGTGTTTGAGTGGGCTTACACACTCTTTTCATGCATATTTATTCATGATTTGTTTCTATATTCTTCAAATTTTACTTAAACAATTACTCTTACCGGATGTTGATCAAGCTTGAACCGAACACTTATTGGCAACCTTGGGCTCTGGTTACCAACTTGTAAGACCCCGTGTAAAATACTAAATTTTATAAGATAGAACCTTACAGATCGTGCCAAAACTTCCGAGTTTACAAAAACAAAACTTTCAAGATTTGAAAACCAACTAGTTACAACATTCACATGTTTAACCTACCAAACGATGTTCAAGGTAAAACTACAAGTGTTAACATAGAAACAAAGCAAAAGATCAAGTGCGGAAGCGTTGTATTGTGTGTTCGGTTCGACTCGATTGCTTGATCATCATCCTTTCACTTGAGTACCTGAAGACTAAATATTTTAAACAAGTATTAGCATTATCATTCTAAAATTTCACGTATTCAACCAGATTCGAACACGTATTCAAGAAATTAAAATAGAAATCACATCAAGCTGGGCTCCACCGTAACTTACGGTGTCACCGTATGTTACGGTGGCTTCTGGACAATTTGGAACCTACCGTAAACCAGTAGGATCCCACCGTAGCATTATACTGGCCACCGTAAATTACGGTACCACCGTAATTTACGGTGTGCCCTGTACAAAACTCCCTTGTTTCTAATGCAGTTTTGCTGATTCTTTTCGTGCGACAAAACAGCTTAATTTCACATAAATTGTTAAGCGACTGGACTAATTTCTCCATAATTGTATTTTACTTATGGTAATACTCAACTATTCTCATGAGGGCATGTCTACGGATTAGCTTACAAGCTAAATTACAAGGCTTTTAGTTTAGTCGTTTGTGCTATTGTCATGCATCAAATATCTAAACTTTAACTCCTATATTAAGAGCAAAGTTTCTTAATTTGCTTATGATGTTCGCTACACGGCTTACACGTCATGTTAGTCATGCATTATGTAATAGTGTCTTGCTTCGTGCTTATTACCAAAACTTGTTTGACCCGTTTGGGTGCTGAATTTACACGCCATTAAGGACATGCAAGGTTTCATGCTTATCACTTGTTTTGACCCATTTACTTGTTTAAGACGCACAGTCACTTTCGTGACACAATGGTCTATCCTGTTTACCATGCTTTTTACTACAACATAAGAACGATAGTTAACCTTAATGTAACGAAGCAGTAGTTTCGTACCTTTAGAGCACACCCTTTCCCCGTGGATTCCCTTCGGCTTGTCCGCTTGACGATCCGGACTCTTTGCCTAGAAATTTCAGTTTACAACATGTTTAGAACTCTTTTATGACCACAATCACATCATTATGGACCATTATCAAATCTGCGTTTTTATCCAAAATTTTTTTACATTTAAATCCTCACTTAGGCATTTCAACAAACACCTAACGGGTCAGATTTTCCTACAATAATTACCAAGTTCGTGACTTGAAATTTAACATCTAATTTCACTTTATTCAATAAATTTTTACATACATCTTAACATCAATATTTCTGAATTACTTCACTAATTCAGATTTTGCTAGATTAAGAGTCAAAATCTCTAGTATTCACCATGTTTCTTTCAGTTCTTTGTTCCCCACATGTAAACCCCAACCCTTACAACATGATGCAAGGTTTTGACAAGGAATCACCTAGTGTTTAACCATAGACATCAAATTACTTCAAGATTCATTCATGCATTACATATCTAGGCTAAATTTCAGTTTATCCTATTTAACCTAAGATTCAAGATGGAACAAAATATCAAGATTTTACATACCTTTATGATCCTCACTACAAGGGGATCACTAATTTGTGTTCAAGACTTGATTTAGGGCTGATTTGAGGCTTCAATTTAGAGATTTGCTTGATGTTAGGGTTTGGGAATGGGGAATGTCGCCCCCTGCTTGTTCTTTGATCGACCAGACTCCCAATTTTGGGATGTTTGGTTTGTTTTGTTACTATTAGTAACATAATTTGAGTTTTTGACAAGTTTAAAACCTCAATTTTGGTAAAACCTTAAGTTTTAGTGTTTTAACCCTATTATGACTTACTTTAGGACTTGTAATTAACTAGGTTAAAATTCCTAGTTGGTTGATTCTTGTTTATTTATTCTTTTATAATCTTTAATATAAAGATTTATATTTTCGGGGTGTTACAAAGTTTCAGAATTCCATATCAGGTTATTTCACGTATGACTAGATCAATGTTTTAACATATTCCCTAGATGATTACTATATCTATATCATCAACAGGATACTCCAACTACCTCTTTATAACTATACATTCATGATTGACATTTCCAATAAGCAATCAACAGTTTATACATAACCTAGAACAAGCAATACATATTAAAACAAGTGTTGTCGCACTCACCGAAGAATCGAAAAGGAATGACAGTACTTGAATCGGTGAGAGGGGAAAGCTTTGTGTGAGTGTAAGGTTGCCGTCAGTATTAGAGAGGAGGAGGAGATACTAGGGTTTCGCTAAATAAAACTCCATGTACAATATGTGAATATAATGTAAATATATAACCGAATCGTGGTTGGGCCTTACTTGGGCCAAAAGCCCATCTCGGCGACGACGAAACATCAAAGGGGTGACAAAACTCCCTTCTTCGTCGGGTCCGTCTTTCGTCGAGCCCACATGTACTGTTTTTCGTCGGACACCAATTGTATTATAATGAGTTTTTATTTAAGTGCCCAAACCTTAACTCACCAAATAACTTACTTATATTGAAATCATTTTAAAATATATACGCGGTATATCGTACAACGAAATGTAAAACAGGATTGTAAAACAGATGGCGCGTAAAGGAAAGGTCTTGGAATCTCGGGTTGTCACATTATTCCTCAAATGCTCAAAGTGTGTGTATGTCTATAAGGTTGTAACACCCCGAAAATGTAAATCAATTATTTTAAATATAATGTCGGTGAATAAACAAGTGAACTAACTAGGATTAAAAATAACCTAGTTAGATAAAAGTCTTGTAGTGATGTATAAGTGGGTTAAAACATTAAATGTAAGAACTAAACAAAAGTCGAGGGGCTTGTGTTGTAAAACTTGAAACTTGTTTTAATTAAAACAAATAACTCACACCAAACACACACAAAAAGGTGTGTCTGGTCGATCATCAGAGAAGGGGCGACCCAAGCTCATCTTCAAAACCCTAAGTTACATAAAAACTCAAGAATTGAAGGCAAAGATCAGTTCCAAAATGAAATTAAAGCTTAGATTGGTGATCTCTACTGCAAGGGGGTCATAAGGTATGTGAATCTTGAAGGAAATCTCTACTTTGATTTCTGGATGAATTTATAAAATTCGAAAATCGTTAATGCATGATTGTTATATTGATGAAATAGGAACATTGTAGTGTCTAGGAGTAAACCCTAGACAAGTATATGTTGAAATCATGCTTAATTCTAGCAAAATCCATGAACACCATTGAAGGTGATTAATGGGTTTTTGTAGAACTAGATAAACACTAGGATTTTGGTTATTGTTCTAGTATAATCAGATATTTGTGAAGTGATTTCACATTTATTGATGTTAACTCATATATGAGATAGTCCGATTGATGTTAATTTAGCAAAAATAACAAGTTGTGAACTTGATTCTAGTTAGATAAAAATCAGACCCGCTAGGTGTTTGTTAAAATGCCTAAGTGAGGATTAATATGTTAAAAATCGGGTGAAAACGCATATTTGATTGTAATAGCAAATTATGCATTAATAACTGCGAAAAGGGTTCTAAATTGATTGTGAATTTAACTCTTTAGGCAAGGAATCCGGATCGTCGAGTGGACAAGCCGGAGGAGATACGCGTTTGAAAGGTGTGCTCTAAAGGTACGTAACTACGGTTTCGTTACGTTATGCTTAATTATGTATTTTCGTTAGTAGACTTTAAAATAAGCATAATATATGAAGTTGGTATTTAGTTGAAGTGACGGAGATCACTAGATAAATAAATGGGTCAAATATTGGTTAGAATAAGTTTGGTGTGTTGTAAAATGGTGGTTTCCAATAGACAGCCAAACGGGTCGAATAATTGTGTAGTAAGTAGTGTTAATGTTGGAAGTTGGCTTTTTGGCATTGACAAATCATAAGAGCATGAAGCCATAGGATTGGTAATGAAATGCCGGTGATATTAAGCCACGGATGTTGGGTAAAAACGCCTTAAGGTTACTATTGTAATGGTAGAAAAATTTGTGTAAATATAGCGGGTCAAATATTTAAATAGAGATTTTAGTGATTCATCCCGTAAACCAGATTTTCGGTATAATAATTGTGGTATGCACGTCGGTAATCTAATTACGGACGTGTAGGAAAAAGAATCACTAAAAACGGACTTACGGATCATAAGTTATGGCAATTTTAAGTTGGGACTTGATAAAAGATTCAGTTGGGTATGTGCAGCAACAGTTTAAGCAACTTGCTGTCAAAAAAGGGGCTAGGTGTAGCGTCTAGCCCCCTGATTCCGAAAATTGTTTAATTTTTGTTGTTTTGACCCATGGGACTTGTTTATACCCATTCTAACATTATCAAAACTAACATTTGATGTGGTTTTGACCATAGGTGATATTGGGGACATTCCGGATGGTGATCAAGCATCTTTGAAGAACCGAACACGAACTTTTGAAGCTTCCGCGATTACTTAAATATGTTTAAAACAATGTCTATGTAGTTAACACTTAAATACTTGTTTTGGGGTTGTTAAACTAGTAGTACTTATCTAGAATGTTAACTTGGTCAAAATTTCCTTATGTTTGATATAAAAATCAAGGTTTTGGTTTACTAAGGCTTTGTTTATAATAAAATATTATGAAAACGAGTAGAGTGTTATAAGTTGGTAATCAGAGCTCAAGGTTGTCAACAAAGTGTGTTCGGTTCAAGCTTGATTGATCGTCCGATAAGAATTAATTAATTATTTTAGTAGATTTTATCTTATGTAAGAAACAAGATGTGAATTAATGTGCATGGGAAGAGCGTGTTAACACACTCAAACCCGTAAAGTGCACTAAATGTGAACAGTTAAAGCAAGTTATGAACTTGGCTAAACCGAAGCAAATAAAGCTATGTTATAAATGAAATGTTTAATAATTGATGTAAACATTTTAGTTGCAAGATGAACGAAAGAAACGACGATGATCCGGTGCCGACAAGCACCGAACAAATGAAAGAGTTAATTGCTGAAGAAGTGGGGAAGGCAATTGAGGGTAGTCTATCCAGTTTCATAGACAAAATTCAAAATATGGTGTTATCATTAGTTGAAGAACGAGTTAAAAGGTTGGAAGATAATGTCAACCTTATGAGAGAAAAATTCGGAGAACGCAAAGGGTGTTCGTATAAGGAGTTTATGGCGTGTAAGCCGCCAACCTACAATGGGGAGGTCGACCCGATAATATGTCAAAGATGGCTAAGTGATGTAGAAGGGGTATTTCAAAGGTCCCACTGTGACGTAAGCGATTATGTGGCTTACGGAACGGGTCAATTAAGGGGTCAAGCCAAGGATTGCACTACTAGAAAATTGGGCAATTGTCACGTCAACAAAAAAATTGGTAACAAGATTAGCTACCATTTTACAACCAAAATTTTATTGGTAGCAAATACAATGGAAAAATCCTAAATAATAATAAGAAAAAGTTAGTTTACAAATATGTATAAAAGAAAAAAATTGGTGAGAGTTGCCATGGTGGCAAATATGTATAAAAGAAAAAAAAAATTGGTGAGAGTTGCCACCACTTTCTGACCGAAAAATTTGTGACGGTCTCAGCAGTCACAATATTGGGGGGGAAATTTAAGCGGGACTTTGAATTTATTTCAGCGCCCAATGTCACGGCCCCCGACCCGGTTTGACCCATTTCAGGAGCCGCGGGACAGAAATCCTGCGGTATTTAATTTAGGCGACAGCGGAAGTCTTTTTAAAACAGGATCCTTCAATAATTTAAACTGCTCGTTTTATAACTGAGGGATAAAATCCCATAATTTACAATATTATGATTTCTCCGGGAAATCATTTATTTTCAAAACATGTTTCTTTTATTTATTTACAGTGAGCCACTTTTCTAAGCTGGGAGTGCTCCACGGCACTTTTCTTTGCTCACATCATATCACCTGAAACATGTTTGAAAAAGGTTTTGTCAGCGGGGAAATACTGAGTGAATCATTCAGTTTACTAAAACGACACGTTAGTTATAATTTACAGTATTAAGAGCAATTACAATGTTTCTGATTATCAAACCAACTACCCACGGTACTTTACCACTCGACCCACTGGCCCGCCTGTCCAGTGGTGTCTGTGATTATGGTCATATCACCCATTGGCTGCCCCAATGTTGAAGATTATCAAGTAATGTATACAAAACCCCACATACCGGCTGTAACTTGGTGATTACAAAGACTTAATCCCTGTAATTATAACTTTGAAAATAATTTGGAGTTTTGTAAAACAGTTGATAAAAAGAGAATGACTCACATTGCAGATTTACGAGCAGAGTATAAGCTTTACTGATTAGCCTTCTAACCTAATTTAAATAACAATGCACACACAAACGGGATTAGTAACTAATTCAGCAGTTACGTCAATTCACGAGATTAAACCCTCACAACTATTATCAAGTGCGATACTTAACAATTCAATGGATTCACAACGAATGACAGAGCATAGTCCGAATTCGAACAGCACTCAAACATTCAAGTTGAAATCACAATGAATAACAAAGTACAAGCTCAATTTGAGCAGCACTCGGACAATCGTTGGATAGTTATAATCGATCGGACGTTGAATCGTAATAGCGATCGAGTTATTACCCTGATTGCGGCAGCACCTCGTGATCATGTGTGTGTGTTGTGAACTGTTTTGAGTATAACTCGACGTACACAGGGACAATTTACGTCGTTTCAAGTTCTCTGTTCAAGTCCCAAGGTCGGCTATTTATACTAATTTTTGGGACTCCCTTACGGACCGTATGCCTGACCCCTTACGGTCCGTAAGCTAAGCAGTCTAATTATAGGCTGCCTAGGCTCGGGACTAGCTTGGGTGAATCAAAACAATTGGCCAATCAGCTTTCAACAACGATTTTAATAGATAAATATTCAACTAGGGTTTGCCCCCTCGAGTTTTAGGGGTCCTGATCCTAATTCCGATTGTCCTGAAAATTTTAGGGTTAGTGCAGAATTACTTGGGTGTTTCAATTAGGGTTTTCTTATTGACTAATTATTGTCCTAATTATTGATTTTAGTGGCAGTTGTTACATCCTCCCCACCTTAAGAAAAATCTCGTCCTCGAGATTTACTGAAATAGATGAGGGTACTTTCGCTTCATCTCTGATTCCAGTTCCCAAGTATATTCTGGTCCTCTCTTGGATTCCCATTTGACTTTCACTAGCACTAGTCGTTTGTGTTTGAGAAATTTGATCTTCCGGTCTTCCATTTGTAAGGGTTTCTCTACGAATTTCAGCTTTTCGTTTACCTCTATGTCTTGAAGAGGTACTACCAGGGATTCGTCTGATAAACATTTCTTGAGATTGGATACATGAAACACATCATGTACTCCAACTAATTCTTCTGGTAGTTGTAAACGATAAGCTACTGGTCCTATTCGTTGGATCACTGGGAATGGTCCAACATATCTGGGACTCAGTTTTCCTTTCTTACCGAATCGTACTACTCCTTTCCAAGGAGAAACTTTCAAAAGTATTTTGTCTCCTACCTGAAATTCTAATGGCTTACGGCGATTATCCGCATAATTTTTCTGGCGATCTCTAGCAGTCTTCAGTCTCTCCTTGATTTGAGTTATTTTGTCTGTGGTCTCTTGTACAATCTCTGGACCTGATAACTGATTTTCTCCTATCTTTGCCCAACAATCGGGAGTTCTGCACTTGCGCCCATACAGTGCTTCGAATGGAGCAGCTTCGATGCTCGAATGATAACTATTGTTATAGGAGAATTCAATTAATGGTAAATGGCTATCCCAATTACCACCAAAGTCAATTACACATGCTCGGAGCATGTCTTCCATGGTTTGTATCGTCCTTTCACTTTGTCCGTCCGTTTGAGGATGATATGCAGTACTTAAATTAAGTCGAGTTCCGATTGCCTCCTGGAAACTTGTCCAGAAACGGGAAGTAAAACGACTATCTCTATCCGATACAATGGAGAGTGGGACTCCATGTAAGGATACTACTTCATCTACGTACAACTTGGCTAACCTTTCCATGCTAACGGTTTCCTTCATTGGTAGAGAATGAGCTGATTTGGTTAATCGATCCACAATTACCCAAATAGCATCATTACCTTTTCTGGTTTTGGGTAACTTAGTAACAAAATCCATTGTTATGAGTTCTCATTTCCATACAGGCATTTCTAACTGTTGTAGTAGTCCTGAAGGTTTCTGATGTTCGGCTTTAACTTGTGAACAGGTTAGACACTTAGATACGTATTCGGCTATATCCTTTTTCATTCCTATCCACCAAAAAATATTTCTTAAATCTTGGTACATCTTATTATTTCCTGGATGTACAGTATACCTAGATTTATGAGATTCTTCTAAAATCTTATTTCTTAATTCTCCTTGCTTAGGTACCCAAATTCGTTTCTTGTGGAATCTCCAAATTCCATCTTTTCCTTGTTCTAATTCCTTTAGGTAACCTTTCATTCCTTCGGCATCGTCCTTGATTGCCGTTTCCTGAATTTTCTTCAATTGTTCCATTAAATCTAATTGTAGATTTAACCTAAGAGCATGGACTCGCTTTTGCTTTTCATGATACTTACGACTTAAGGCGTCTGCGACTACGTTTGCCTTTCCTTCGTGATATTGAATATCACAGTCGTAATCACTTAGGATTTCCATCCACCTTCTTTGCCTCATGTTTAACTCTTTTTGCCCAAACATATACCTTAAACTCTTATGATCCGTATAGATAGTAAACTTATTTCCATACAGATAATGTCTCCAAATTTTAAGGGCGAAAATTATGGCTCCTAAATCTAGGTCATGAGTTGTATAATTTTCTTCGTGCTTTTTCAATTGCCTAGAGGCATACGCAATTACCTTTTTGCGTTGCATCAACACACATCCATATCCTAATTTTGAAGCATCACAGTAGACTTCAAAGTCTTTGTTCCTTCAGGTAAAGCTAAAATTAGAGCATTTATCAATTTGTGCTTTAGAATCCTAAAAGCTTCCTCTTGTCTAGATCCCCATTCAAACTTAACGGCTTTACAGGTTAGCTTAGTTAAAGGTACAGCTATCTTAGAAAAATCTTTAATAAATCGTCTATAATATCCAGCTAATCCTAGAAAACTTCTAACTTCCATAGCCGTTCGTGGAGCTTTCCAATTTGTGATTGTTTCTATTTTAGCAGGATCTACGTGAATTCCTTCGTGATTCACTATATGACCTAAAAATTGCACTTCTTGTAGCCAGAATTCACACTTCAAGAATTTGGCATAAAGCTTTTCCTTTCTTAACAAAGTTAAGAGTGCATGTAAGTACCCACAATGTTCCTCCTGACTTTTGGAATAAATAAGTATATCGTCAATGAAAACGATCACAAATTTATCCAAGTAGGGTTTACAGATTCTATTCATCATGTCCATAAATGCAGCTGGAGCATTTGTTAATCCAAAGGGCATGACTGTAAACTCATAATGACCATACCTAGTTCTGAAAGCAGTCTTAGGTATGTCCTCTTCTTGCACTTTCAGCTGGTGATATCCAGATCTTAAGTCTATCTTAGAGAAATACCTAGCTCCTTGCAATTGATCAAAAAGATCATCAATCCTAGGTAATGGGTATCGGTTCTTAATTGTAACTTTATTCAAATCCCTATAATCGATACACATTCTCATTGATCCATCTTTCTTTTTCACAAACAACACTGGTGCTCTCCAAGGGGATGAACTAGGTTGTATAAATCATTTGCTTAGTAATTTATCTAATTGCTTTTTTCAATTCTAGCATTTCAGTAGGTGCTAATCGATAAGGTGTCTTAGCTATTGGTGTAGTACCTGGAATTAAATGAATTCTAAACTCTAATTCCCTATCAGGTGGTAACCCAGGTAATTCTTCTGGAAAAACATCTGGGTATTCTGAAACTATAGGGATGTCCTGGAGTTCCTTACTTTTAGTGTTAATGATTACAGAAATCATATACACCGTTTCGTGTTTCCTGGAATAACTAGCCAAGTTCATTACTGAAATGAATTTCAGTGGCTTTCGAGGTCTATCTCCTGTAATTAGAATTATTTCTCCTGTGGGGGTACGGATTTCTACGGAATTCTTATCACACAGGATTCGAGCATGGTTGGTGACTAACCAATCCATTCCTAATACTATATCAAATCCGGCTAGATTCATAGGTAACAGGTTTGCAGAAAACTTATGGCCTAATAATTCTATCTCTTCTTCTTGCAGAACCTTATCTATGTTAACATAATTCCCTTCTGCTGTTTCGACTGTATAAATCTGCCTAAGGTGAGTTAGAGGTAAGTTAAGAGCTTGGCAGAATGCAGTATTAATGAAACTTTGGTTTGCACCAGAGTCAAATAATACTTTTGCATAGACGTTATGCACTAAGAACGTACCCCCTATCACGTATGGAATAAGTTCGGCTTCTTGAGTGGTCAATTGGAATGCACGCGCATTTTTCTTAGTTGCCCCTTCAGCTTGCTGGCCTTTATTATCTGTGGCTTTAACCAATTTAGGGCATTCTGTTTTGTAATGTCCGGTTTCTCCACAGTTATAGCAGACTATGGCTTTCTTTTTGCAGTTATCTTCACTATGTCCTACTGTTTTGCAAAAATTGCAGGTTATATAGCATCTTCCAAAATGCTTTCTCTTGCAATTTCTGCAGAATGGCGGGGTTGAGGATTGTCCTGTTCCTCTTCTTTTAAAGCGGTTATTATTACCCGTACGAAATCCCTGGGTAATCTTCTGAGCTAATTCCTTCTTTCGATCCTCTTCTCTTGTGCGTACTAGTTCATCGGTTAAAGTGTTGGCTAACTCTACAGCATCGTCAATAGTGCGTGGTCTTGCAGCTTTAACGATGTTACGAATTTCTCCGATTAATCCCCAAATATAACGGGAAATGAGTACCGGTTCTGGCGAAGCCAGATTAGGTACCACTCTCGCATATTCGAAGAATGTCGAAGTATATCCTCGACAGTCTACACCTAACATACGATGACTCAGGAACTTGTTTGCCATTTGTTCCTTCTCGTATTCGGGACAGAATTTTCTTTCTACAAGACTCTTAAATTCTTCCCAATTCATCGCATAGGCCATCCTTCTTCCTTTTGCTTGTAGCACCGTGTTCCACCATTCTAGCGCCCCTTCTTTGAACAAGTTTGACGCATACATCACTTGATCTTCTTCAACACATTTACTTATTGCAATTACTGCTTCGGTTTTCTCTAACCAACGCAGTGTTGCAGTTGCCCCTTCATTACCTGAAAATTCTGCGGGTTTACAGGCAAGAAATTCTTTGTAAGTGCAACCAGGTGTTGCAGCTTTCATTCTTTTAGGGAGTGGGGCCTGTTGCGGATCATGATCATTATGATTGCCGCCTCCATTTATGTTGTTACTGCCGTTATCTTCCGAAGTACGTTTACTAGGAATTAATTGTGGTTCGGCAGGTTTCTGAACAGCAGCCACAATTTCTGGAATAGCATTGGCTATCCCTTGAGCAATAAAGTGCTCAATATCTTGTCTAGTTATATATTGATCTTCCTGATTTTGCTCAGACTGATTTACTTTATTAACTGGTTCACTATTAGCGTTTTCCATCTGCTAATTAGTATTAATAGGAATTATTAGTGTCTAAATATTGATAAAAAAATCACAGATAATTACACAGATCATTATAACATGCAAGCATAGCTAAAATTGTCGATGCCTCGACTTCTGTTTTGTTTTATATATTATACCTGCTTCAATACACACTTTTATCTTACATTGTTTTATTGCCCATTTTACAGAGTTAGTTTTACTGTATTAGTTATAATACAAACAAACTTCTCCAAACCCCTCCTATCTTTTAGTTTACTGGCAGTTTAAGTAAGACGCTCTCTCTCGTCGTACTTCCAAGAGATCTGCTCCCCCATTTCCCGGATCCTATTCCCGGTGCCTATCAGTTCTTCACCAAACTGACGTAGTTCAGCTAAATTTTCATAGCTCATTGGCGGATTAGGGATAGGTTCTGGATCAAACTGTGGGAGAAAACTATAGGGGCTATTAACTATATTTTGGAATTGCCAGTCACTGGTCCACCATTCCTCCATTTGGCCTAATGGTCGGGTGTGAACTAGTGGGTCTGGAATAGCTGGTCCTAGGTTTATTGGGAATTGGGCTGTAGCAGGATAAGAAAAGAGATTATCATTGATAGGCTCTAGTATATCACAATTATCCAGTAGGCGGTCTATTTCGTCCTGGAATGTGATTTCCTCAGGCTGTTTAGAGCTTTCTCCGATCTCTATTCCCTTTTGCTTTAGGTCTATCCCTATTTCTGCTGGTTTGGAACTTTCTCCGATTTCTATTTCTTTTCCCTTGCTCACACTCACAGGATTTTCTATTTTAGGGAGTCTCCTAGGTTTCCTTCGGCGCACCTTTCGCCACCCTACATATCTTCTCCTCTTTTTAGGTTTTGCTTTTTCCAGCGGTGGAGCTTGGAATTCCAGAGGTTCCTCTATGTCAGCAATGTAACCAGTGAAGTTGTGGGAGACTTCAATTGGCACAGGATAGAGGTTGAGATTCTGAAATGCTTCCGACATCTCATTCATGCTGTACGGCATATATGCAAAATGCACAAAATGTTAAGTTAAAACTTTGGAACAAATCTTAACAAATAAACATTTTTATTGCACACCACTTTGTACAACATAACAGCAAACGGAACACACTCAGATTTATTTATTTATTTATTTACTGGGAAGTACTTATTCCTAGATTTAGAGTTTAAAGGTTTGCATTTTCTGCTACAGTAGCGAGCAGATACAGATTTGCCCATTTTTCATCTAAATTGTCTAGTTCCTGGACTTCTGGGTTAAACCTCACTCTCTTGGCTTGGGGTTTCTTTTTCTCTTGACCCTTTCTAAGAATTGAATTCCTTTTCTCCAGGGTAAGAGGGTTTTCATAATTTGCCTTACGGACAAAGATTCCTTCTTCTAAATTGGTGGGAGATTTGGAGGAAGAGGTTCCTGGTTCTTTGGGTGTACTATCTAATTTACGGTAGATAGCAGAAATCTTTTGTTTACCCATACTGTAATTTTAACAATTAATCAGTTAATAAGCATATATTCATAGAATGACAAATAAAATTTTCCTAATTGTTTTTCAATAGTCTTAAATTAATTAGAACAGTGAGCTTAATCAGTAAGCTTAAAACAGTGGCTCTGATACCACCTTATTTCTGTCACGGCCCCCGACCCGGTTTGACCCGTTTCAGGAGCCGCGGGACAGAAATCCTGCGGTATTTAATTTAGGCGACAGTGGAAGTCTTTTTAAAACAGGATCCTTCAATAATTTAAACTGCTCGTTTTATAACTGAGGGATAAAATCCCATAATTTACAATATTATGATTTCTCCGGGAAATCATTTATTTTCAAAACATGTTTCTTTTATTTATTTACACTGAGCCACTTTTCTAAGCTGGGAGTGCTCCACGGCACTTTTCTTTGCTCACATCATATCACCTGAAACATGTTTGAAAAAGGTTTTGTCAGCGGGGAAATACTGAGTGAATCATTCAGTTTACTAAAACGACACGTTAGTTATAATTTACAGTATTAAGAGCAATTACAATGTTTCTGATTATCAAACCAACTACCCACGGTACTTTACCACTCGACCCACTGGCCCGCCTGTCCAGTGGTGTCTGTGATTATGGTCATATCACCCATTGGCTGCCCCAATGTTGAAGATTATCAAGTAATGTATACAAAACCCCACATACCGGCTGTAACTTAGTGATTACAAAGACTTAATCCCTGTAATTATAACTTTGAAAATAATTTGGAGTTTTGTAAAACAGTTGATAAAAAGAGAATGACTCACATTGCAGATTTACGAGCAGAGTATAAGCTTTACTGATTAGCCTTCTAACCTAATTTAAATAACAATGCACACACAAACGGGATTAGTAACTAATTCAGCAGTTACGTCAATTCACGAGATTAAACCCTCACAACTATTATCAAGTGCGATACTTAACAATTCAATGGATTCACAACGAATGACAGAGCATAGTCCGAATTCGAACAGCACTCAAACATTCAAGTTGAAATCACAATGAATAACAAAGTACAAGCTCAATTTGAGCAGCACTCGGACAATCGTTGGATAGTTATAATCGATCGGACGTTGAATCGTAATAGCGATCGAGTTATTACCCTGATTGCGGCAGCACCTCGTGATCGTGTGTGTGTGTTGTGAACTGTTTTGAGTATAACTCGACGTACACAGGGACAATTTACGTCGTTTCAAGTTCTCTGTTCAAGTCCCAAGGTCGGCTATTTATACTAATTTTTGGGACTCCCTTACGGACCGTATGCCTGACCCCTTACGGTCCGTAAGCTAAGCAGTCTAATTATAGGCTGCCTAGGCTCGGGACTAGCTTGGGTGAATCAAAAAAATTGGCCAATCAGCTTTCAACAACGATTTAAATAGATAAATATTCAACTAGGGTTTGCCCCCCTCGAGTTTTAGGGGTCCTGATCCTAATTCCGATTGTCCTGAAAATTTTAGGGTTAGTGCAGAATTACTTGGGTGTTTCAATTAGGGTTTTCTTATTGACTAATTATTGTCCTAATTATTGATTTTAGTGGCAGTTGTTACACCCAATCATTTTTACCCAAAATTAAGCGGGGATATCACAATTAGGGTTCTGAACTTTGCTCTCCCTTTTGCCCCAAATTAAGCAGGGGGATACCAATTAATCTCTCAAGCCATCACGTGCGCTCCACCGTCACCATCGAAGTTCCCCCTCAAACGCTACACAACCCTAATTGCTCCAAAAGAAGCAAGCGTTTAATGATCATTGTTTAACATTGGCTTGGACATGGAAATGTGATAACATCTGGTTGTTCTTGATCGAATGTGAGTAAAATTTCTTGTTCTTCTTTCTAACCACTAGCAACTTCATAATTACCGGTTGTTTCTTGAGTTCAAAACTCTTATATTGTAAGCGTATCCCAAGAGTGAAGGATGGAAATCAGGGTCTTGAGGTCAGATATTCGATTCATCATATTCTGTTATAGTTTATTCTTTGTACTAGTCACTATATGTCATATGTGCATTAAGGCTGGGATCAATTGCTCGTGTTACCGATTTAGTTAAAATCTTATGATGTATGTATTCATGTAAGTCTAGTTCATCGACCGCCTTAACGGATCATTGCATTTGAGTAGTTGATTTTCTGGTAAAAGAAGATTTTACTACTTAATCTTCTTCAAATATTGTGTAGATGTGATAGATGGCCTTGATTCTCACTATGGAAAAGGAATGGCAGCATTATACCCATGGTCTCCCAAATAGTAAGTGCATCTATTTTGTTATACATCCAGAGAATGCTTCTGATTTCTTATTTTCTATTGATAATCATGTGATTTGTGCTATCTATAGCTAATTGATTCAGTTTCTATGAAAAAGGAGCAATAAAATATATTTGTATGGCTCGATTTGGCAGAGAATGATTACCTTCACCCAGTGAATGTTCATCAGTATGTTGTGCAAGGAAAGAAAGGCACTTTCGGGCACACAACCGCTGAAGTGAAGGTTTCAAGTCTTGAATGCCGGTCTTTGGCTAGAGATGCGCAAAGCAGCCGGTTTGCATTTTAGATCTGGGAATCAATGAGTGAAGAAGCCAGTTGTTCTAAGCGATCCTGAAACAGGGAAGAAAGAGCTCGGTATAGAATTGGGTGAAGTGAACTTTCATCATTTCAAAAAGGGAGATCTTCTATACGGGAAAAGGCTTGCAAAGAATCTCCTGATTCAAGTCTTGGGCGAAGGGTGCCACGGGAAGGCTCTGACTGTGAAACAGGGTCAAAAGCTAGTACAAGAAGCCGCTGAGACGTGGTCCAACTACTTGAACTAATGCGGGCGGTTTCAAACCTCCACTAAAACTCCCTTGGTCGATTGACTTCGTTCGTCTACCCGCGGACTCTCGGTTGAGCTAGTACATCGCTACGTACCCTCTCGCTACCTACCTTGTTTAACGCCCTATCCCGTAGGTCGAGAGCCGACTACACACCCTCCCGAACGAACTGATTCCAAGAAGGTTTCTCATTCGCTTTCCTTGATTTGAATGTCTGACTTAGCTTAGGAAATCAAGTGAGAAAATACTCGGAAGAGACACTTCCTTAAGGAGTTATAAAAGCCAGACAAAGAATCTCGTATGTGATGTTAGAGAGCATGCTCAGGTTAGTTGGCGGAGGATACTCCGATAACGAATTCTGCCTCTTTCTTTTCCTGGAGCGGAAAAAGGGTTAAGGAATATCTCAGAGCTGATGCGCGATCTCCTTAAAATTGTTAAAATGATCCAACGTGCTCGTCATGAGAAAATGGTTATCAAGCTTTGCCAGTTTCATGATTGCTTGTAGTTTTCTTTTTTCCGGGGCAGTGTACTAAGGTACAAAAAAGAATGCCTGTATGTCGATTTTTCGAGTTCGAGAAAAGGTCCCATCCTTCAAATCATGATTGGGTCGACCAGGCCAGATGATGAGCGAATAGAAAAGAAAGATAGAATGCCCTTTTCGACTCGAGTTAAAAATTGATCTAGTAGTGTACGTAGTTTGATCAATTTATCCCTGGAAAGTTTATGTAGTTTGATCAGTTTATCCCTGGTTTTTAGGATTTCTATTCTATTTTTGTTGCTGGGCCTACTTGTACTTGTCTTTCTGGGAATTTTCCAGCCCCCCCCCCCACCCTTTTTAAAATAGGAATAGCTCTGGGGGTCAAGCCCTCGCCTATACTTTAGGCAAATTAGGCCTACCGATGGGGCTTACCTTGGCCATATGAGTTTTTACGAAGGGCCTCATTACAAAAGTCGGAGTCTCAGAAGTACTAGCGGGTCCTCTTCGCATGATGCCCGCAGGGTCGGATTCGGTGGGTAACTCTGGCGGTTGGGAAAAATTCCTCAACCTGCCGTCTGATTCAGAAGGTCAGGGGCAGGGCATCGAAGGGGAGCCCACTTCTAGAAAACGAGACCGAAGCCTTGATCCCGTAGAGGACGTCGGTCCTTCCTTAGGAAGGCGACAAGTAGATTCGGAAAGTAAAAATCTTGTGGTAGGCCCGTCACAGCAGGTTCCATTATCAGACTCAAGCACATGTAGCAGTTTTGGGGAGCGTGTGCTTCTCGAGCCCATGCCAGATTCGTCATCCCCCTCGGTAGATGAGGCGATAAACGCCGGGGCACCCAACCCCCTCCCCCCCCCCCCCCCCGCTTATGATCCTCAAATCGGATGCGGAGACTGATTTCAAGTTTCAAGTTAATGTAAATGTCACGACAAGGTGTTGTAACCAACAAATGATTTAATGGAGGTGAACACTAAACAAGTCCATTATGATTCAAAACAAATGAAGTGCTTTGTTCGGGTCAACCTGGTCAGGCTGGCGGGTTGACCCGTTTAACCCCTTTATATTATATAATATTTTTTTTACAAATGTTTTATGTTATTAACTAAATTGGGTATGTATTTTATCTTATAATTATAACTTAGAAAAAGAAATTCACATAAGATTTTATAATTTAAATGTAATTGTACTATATACATTTGTGTTTCTTAAGTACACTTTAAATTTAATATATTAATTTGTGTAAAAAAAAAATAAAAAATAAAAGTTTTCGGGTTGAACGGGTCATGTTTAGGTCAACCCACGAATATTCGGGTCGGGTTCGGGTTCATTGGTATTTTCGGGTTCGGGTCGAGTTCGGGTTCGTATAAATTTTTGGGTTCGGGTCGGGTTGAACCCGCCAACCCGTAAACACGACCCGTTTAGCACCTCTACTTTTTTATTGTATCTCTGATGTTATAACTGTTAACTGTTGAGCAGCCCTACCTACTAAAGATCTGAAATTTTTGTGGTGATTCATCTATCTGCTGGTTGTACTCGCGTGTCAAAATCTCTAAAAAAAATCATTTACTTATCATTGCCTTCCTGATAGCCCAACTCTAGCATTCGATGATGTAGTTGATTTCTTAGGTATGTTTGCTACTTAGGGATGAGCACGGTACCGAACCAATACCGAACCGATACCGATCCCGAAAATCCCAATCCCGATATTCATGAAAAGTTGATACCGAATACCGTACCGAAAATTACGGTACGGTACCGGTATGGTATCGGTATCGGTACCGGTTTTTCGGTATGATACCGGTTGATACCGAATTCTTAAATTGATAAGTTAGTCATATACTCTTTCTCTTCAGGAAGTTTATAATTTATTTGTATACACATCCACCTTTTTCAACTTTTTCAACTGACCATAGGTGCTGTTTGGGTATATTAACAAGAACTGCTACTGTAAAAACAATAGAATTTACATGATTTTATGCGATGAAGCCTTTTTTTCCAAAAAAAATTCTAAATACAATATATACCCCATCTTTAATAACTCGCATCCACTGGTTGGTTGCAGACTTGTAGTGCCCTTCTCCCGATTAGCTCACTAGTAGAGGCGACATAATGGGTGGGTTAGGCAGGGCTTGAACTTAGGATTAAAATTTAATTATTATTTTAATTTAAACTAGCTTGTCAATTTGTATAAAACCCCAACCTAAATTGGCCCTTTTCATAAGAAACTTGGTTAAAATGGCCAGTTGCACTCACAACCAAACATCGATTGAGGTTTCTACCTTTTGTGTTCTTTTGACATAAAAATGAGCTATCACTGATACTGAAAACATTATTAAACTTCTGATATATGAATATCTAAAAAAATCAAACAGGGCCAGGGGCGCCTTTGAGGTTTCTACTATAAGTTTTTAAAGGTAAATACAACACTTATATCTGATCAAATCTACCAAACAGAAGGTTACACATCTGATCTGAATCCATTGTCCTCACTTGTGTCCATCTTCCTTTTTCATCCTTGCTTCTAGTGACCCCTTCACTCTCTCAAGCGCGCTTTCTAAATTCTCCATCTGTACAATCCACATATCACGTTAAGTACTTAAGTCCCGTAATTTAAAAATCTGTCACAACACTAGATATACAATGCTTAATACCTGCTGTTTGGCAAACCTGTTGTGTATGAACAGCCCGCTATAGAGATTCATACTATCATTCGCTGTGTTCTCTTTCTGCGTGTGGCCATCTCATGTTAATCGTGTCACATTTATACATAATTTTCTCTTTTTTTTTTTCTGTTATGTCTTGCCTTCTATAGTTCTATATCAGTAACACAGCTATAATGTATTGAAATTATATATTAAGATTGACCATACCACTTGAACCAGCTTTTCAAATCCCTTTGTGTCTATTGGTGTGTTTGTAATCTGTATTTCTGATAAAATCCTGTACAAACGATAACAACATGATTCAAAGTCAAGACTCATGCCCTTTTCATTTTACCATACTTTTTTCTTTAGAGGTGACAGTTATTTTCGACCTCTTTGTATATGTTGGGTCGGTCAAATCATGTCAAAAGTAGTATTAAGTGTATTATTAGTGCAAAAAACTTTCTAAATCATTTATGACGTTAAGATACATTAAGACTTATTAAACTAACATAAAGAATTTTCAACAAAATTGCACCTTGATGTACAATCACTTTTTTTACAACAAAAAAAACATTTTTTAACCAACCCGACCCGACCCGAAACTCGTTCTGACCCGAACCCGTTCCGACCCGAACCAGTTCCAACCCGAACCAGTTTTGACCCAAAAGGGGTTGAAGTGGGTCACTTAAAAAGTTAAAACTTTTAATTTGATGTGGGAGACTTTACTGGATTTATGATCAAGAAACTTGATTGAGTGCTTTGTTTTTACATGACTAGTTGTGCCTTTTTTAATGCCACTCACTACACAGGGATTATTATTGTTGATGCATGGAATGTCTGTTGACTACGTCTGCATTACGTCTTAGGTCAACATAGGAGCTTAAAAGTCAAATTTAGGTTATTATGTAATAGTTTCGCTCATGTGTACATATAGGTTAATAGTTCCGCTTATGTGTCAACATGGTTTCGCTCATGTGGTTTAAGTGATAGTTTCGCTTATACGGCATGACGTATAAGCGAAAGCACTGGGACTATATATAGCAGGTATGAGCGAAACCATATCACTGATTCTTGTATGTTGGAGCGGAACTGTTTCATGCTTGTGGTAGCTAAACTCTGTCAAATCGTAATCAGAAATCAATAAAAGAGAAGGAATTGAATAGGAAAAGCTGTGTAACTTCATTTACGTTGATTCCGCCTTCGTACGTGAAGATGAACGTTCTCAACTGACTGTTTAGGGTCGGAACACGGTCCAACAAGTGGTATCAGAGCTCAGGACGAGGAGTTCATACTACTACAGCTTGATTCTACAGAATTCTCTCATTTCTACTCACTTTCTCTTATACTTTTTCGAATTGAACTAGTTCCTACGGTTGAAATGGCCTGATTTTTTAGTATATCGTGCGAAACATACAATTAACAAACCCTAGAAAGTTTCAGGTTAAAACACGGCTTAAAATGGTAAAAATAGGGTAAAAACATAGTTCCGCTTTTACGGACATCGCAGGTTCCGCTCAAAAATCATAGTTTCGCTCATAGGTTCCGCTCGAAAGTGCTAGTCCCGCTCATACGAACTGAGTAGTTCCGCTTGGTCGGACAACCTAATAGTTTCGCTCGAACGGACAATTGATAGTTTCGCTCGAAAGGACATTAAGTTGTTTCGCTCGAACGGACATTGGGTAGTTTCGCTCGTACGAACCATATAGTTTCGCTCATTCGGTCAAGCATAGTCTCGCTCATTCGATCAATTTGTTACTTTCACTTATACAGACAAGTGTGGTTTCGCTTATCTGTCACAATAGTTGATAGTTTCGCTCATTTGTCACATTTTTCAAAAATTCGGAAATTTTTCTAAGTGTTGGCTGATTTTGCAGGTACACTCAAGATGGATGATATATTCTTGAATCCGTTCAGCGACATGTACGCGTTCACGGGAAATTCCGGAAACGATGATACTTCATCAAGCAAAGAAAATGAGAATCCGCCAAAAGAAAAGAAAAAGGAAGCTTGGGAAGCGGAAAGTGCTTTTGGAACCTTCAATAAACCTACAAAGCGAATGGCTATCGAGGAATACAATCGGTGGTCAAGAAAGTTTGAAGATTGGTTGATGGCATTTGCATTTCCCAGCTGGAAAAGTTTGAAAAACGGTTATGAAAATGGAAACAAAAATGGTGAAACGTTAAGATCAGCTGAAGAGATTGATGCATTTGTAGCTGAGCAAAAATGTGTGGCATTGTTATTTCAATCAATTCGGGAAGACATAATCTCATTGATCAATTATTCTAATGCAAAAGATCTCTGGAACAAGCTAGAAAAGAAATGTCTAGGAAGTGCTGAAATTGTAAAAAGTAAAAAGAAACTTCTTAAGAAAGAGTTTGATATGTTTGGTTGTCTAAAGAATGAGTCAGTCTGTAAAATGATAGAAAGGTTTGGTCATCTGAAGCTGGAATTAGCAAGACATGATATCAGATTTCCTGATGAAGAGCTTGTCGACAAGCTGTTCGATTCATTACCAGACGAGATGGATTGGAGATATTATGCGCTTATGCTGAAAAACACTATCGAGCCTACAAAGTTGACTGTGGATTTGGTGATTGAGAGACTTGAAAGTCACGAGTTGGAACTGAAGAAGACATACAAAGTCAATCATTCATCTTACCAGCAGAATTTGGATTTGTATTATCCAAAAAGCATGATGCCAAAAGCAACTTCTTCCAAAACTGCGTTTTCTGCTGAGAATGTGTCTACATCAAGCAAAGAAAGTCAAAGTGGTCAAAGCAGTGGAAATCACAATGGTTATCATAGTGAATCTTCATCATCGGCAAGTCATTCTGATGCAAAGAATCGTTTTCAGTGCAACATTGCAATAGACTTGAAGAATGCTCAGAATTTTGATGAAGAATCGGCTAAACAGCAGATGATCTTCCAAGCATCGGTGCTGGAATCGTATGAAGGGTTAGTAGCTGGGAAGATAGGCAACACCAACCTAACGAAAGAGGACTATGATCAAATAGATCCTGAAGAAATGGAGTTAATCGATATTCATTGGGCTATGGCAAGTGCTGTTCGTCGAGCACAGCGTTTTATGGAAATTACCGGCAGGATGACAATTGGTGGTCCATCTACCAAGCTGGGGTTCGATAAATCCAAAGTGACATGCTTCAAGTGTAAGCAGAAGGGTCACTTCAAGCGAGAATGCAGAAACGCATATGCTGATGAATCCGAGAATCCTTTCAAAGATGATTACTACAAGAAGGCGATTTATCATCAGAATAAATCCGAGCCGCCTAGATTGAAGCAGGTTGAAGACAACAAAGAGAAATCTAGAGCTCTTGCGGTGATTTATGATGATGATGGGTATGATTGGAGTCAAGAGGTTCTACCAGAAGAAGATGCGATTGGTTATGCATTCATGGCGAAAAACGACGAACCTATTCCTTGGAAAGATAACCGAACTGAAGAGCAGAAGTATAGATACAGAAAAATGATTGCTGAGAACAAAATCATTAGAATTTCTGGTATCTATCTGGAAGCGAGAAGAGCGAGAAGATGGGATCCGGACAGGGAGTGTTATCTTGACCCATATGGAAACATTGCAATCGATGACAAAACGCTTGATATCGAAGCCATAATCAAGGAGTTAAAAGAAGAAGATGAGTATTGGCAGAATAAATGGTGGGGAACTGGAGACGAGAAAGAGAAAGAAGAGAAAGAGAAAAAGGAGAAAGAAGAGAAAGAGAGAAAGGAGAAAGAAGAGCAAGAGAAATCAAAGAAGATTGATACTGGGGTTATTGATACAACGTAGGAGTTGACTGCTGAGAACTTGGGAAGAATGGCTGACAAAGTGCTGGCTGCTAAGGCACTTGAGGTAGACTCTAACTCCGTGTCTGAGTCAAAAAGCCAGGTTAGTTCAAACGTGTCAACAAATGCGTCAGGTAAGAAAATTGATGGAAATGTTGATTGCAAAAATTGCAACAAAGAGTGCAAATTTTGTAATACAGTCACGTATCTCAACGGAAAGAAAGTTGATGATCTGACAGCAAATGTCAGAAGCGTTGTGAATCAAATTCTCAATCGTGACAAAACAGTTAAAGCTTCAACTGAACGGATAAGAGAATTAACTAGCCAAATTGAAAATGATAAAATTGATCATGAAAAAGTTAAAAAGGAAAATGAAAAGTTAATTCTTGAAAAGCGTCAAATTTTTGAAAAGTTTGAAAAACTTAAAAGCACAGTGAAAGATAGTGATGATCGAAATGGTAAAACTTTTAAAGAAAACGAGCATTTAAAAGCAGTGCTGAGAGTAAAAGAAGAATCAATCAACAAACAACTGGATGAAATCGCTAAATTGAAACTTAAATTTCAAGAGGCTGAAATTGAAAATGAGCGAATCCAGTTGAAGCTTAATAGTTACAGTTCTGCAAGCTTTGTTTTGCAACACATTGTTCCCAAACCCATAGGGAAAAACAAAGCTGGTGAAGATGTTTATTCTGATGGAACCGGGGTGGGTTTTCATAGAGTTCCACCACCTGTTCTTGATAACTACACGAAAAAGCAATCGGGGTTGGTTGAAATTGAGGAAGAAAGTGAAGTAAAACTTCCGGAGAACATTGATGTCACGTTCACATCTTCCAGTGATGATAGTGTCCAAAATGATATTGTAAAAGGTGTTGTTGAAAATGTGCTAAAAACAGATAGTGACACTACTGAGGAAGATGGGTGTTTCTTGGACAAATACATTCCGAAACAAAAGTCCAAGAACAACTTAAATGAAGAATCAAATCTTGTCATGTAAAAGATGTTGGGTTCGGATAAGTTGTTTTCGGATTCAGAGTTTCCGATAGAGAATGTTAACATGAACAAATTGACAAATGTTTTCAAGTTGGTCGAAGTCGAATTGTCAGCAGTGAACAATCTGAGTCAAAAGAAAAGTAAAATGAGGTTTGAGAAAGAAAAAGTTTACAACAAGAAATCTGTTAATCCACCGCGTGTTTATAATAATAACCGAAACAATTGGTCGGGTGGTTATCAGGGGGGTAAGTCTTATCAGAAAAGAAATGTTCTAAACAAGAGGTTTGTTGAGAAGAAAAATTTTGTGAACAGTTCAAGTTCACTTGCTGATGAAGAGAAAGAAATTTTTTCAAAATCAAACAAAGAGTTCTTTGAGAAAAGAGCTTCTCAGTCTCAGTCTGAAAGCACAAGCCAAGTGGCTGATACTCGAACATGCTTTAGATGTAATCAAGTTGGCCACATTGCACGAAAGTGTACCAATGTGAAGCCTAAGACTGAAACTGTGAAGACTCAACAAAAGAAAGTTGATGTGAAGGGTAAAGCACAAATCGTTGTTGAGAAGAAGAGTGTGAAAAATGATAACATCAAAGTGAAAAATGAACCCGTAAAGAAGTCGGTAACTAAAAATGAAAAATTTTACAAACGGGTTGCATTATCTCAACAAGTTTGGAAACCCAAAACTGAGAAAAAGGTTTCACCTTCTGAGGAATCAATTCAAGTTGATTATGATGCGAATTTTCCACCTCTGAAGGCTGAAAACTTTAAAATTCAAGTTGCGAGAGTTAAAACAGTCAAGGTTACACCTAAGGCTGATGAGGCCTGGGTGGACACCATGTTTGACTAAGCAGTTTGAATTGCCGGAGCTTCCTTGATCGCGAAGCATGATTCGTCATCTTTATTGAAGTTGGTTAAGTCAAAATTTGTTATGTGCAGGATCTTCCAAAACTTGTATCCAGATGGATCATGGATAGTGGAGCTTCAAGACATATGACAGGGAAGACTGCGTTGCTGTATGATGTGAGAAACATAAATGGAGCATACGTAGGATTTGCTGGTAATCAAGGAGGAAGGATTGTAGGTGAAGGAACGTTATCCAATGGGATTGTAACGTTTGAGAGAGTTAACTACATTGCTGAGCTGGAGAATAATCTGCTGAGTATCTCCCAGATCTGTGACAGGATGTATACCACTCACTTCACTGATAAAGAATGTTTGATCTTGAAACCAGGATTTGTTATCCCTGAGGAATGGATTATCATGAGGGCACCGAGAGTGAATGATCTGTACGTGTTGGATATGAGCGTAGCTACTACAACCACGGGTCAGGCTCATTGTTTCGTGTCCAGAGCAACTGAAAAAGAATCGAGATTGTGGCACCGGAAGATGGGGCATATACATCTTAGAAAAATGAATCATTTGGTGCATAATGATTTGGTTACAGGAGTTCATGTCAAAGGTTTTCATCTGGAAGGGGAGTGCATTAGTTGTGTTAAAGGCAAGCAGAAGAAAAAGTCACACCCTACAAAGCAAGTCAATTCAGTCTCAAGACCCCTGGAAAGACTTCACATGGATTTGTTTGGTCCGGTGAATGTCAAGAGTATTACGGGAGATAAATATTGTCTTGTGGTTACTGATGATTATTCCGGATTTTCGTGGGTTTCTTTCTTGAAGACGAAAGACGAAACGTTTGATAGTTTAATGGCGTTGTTCAAGAAGATTGAGAATCTGTACCAACTTCGTATCAAAAGAATTCGAAGTGATAATGGTACTGAATTCAAGAACAGCAGGATGGAAGAATTTTGTGATGAAAGAGGTATGTTGCATGAGTTTAGTGCTCCGTACACTCCGCAGCAGAATGGAGTAGCAGAACGTAAAAATCGGACGCTAATTGAGACGGCTAAAACGATGCTTGCAGATTCAAAGTTACCAATTAATTTCTGGGCTGAAGCTGTTTCTGCCGCATGCTATACGCTCAACAGGGTTCTTACTGTCAAAAAGTTCAACAAAACATGCTTTGAGCTGATCAATAATCGCAAACCGAATTTGAAGTATCTAGAACCGTTCGGGTCACCCTGTACAGTTATAGAGCCTTATGGAAAGTTTGGTCCGAAGTGCATTCAGGGTATATTTGTTGGATATTCAAGTCCTACAAGACGTGTTTCGTTCCAAGTGAGAAGCGGATTATTGAAGCTGCAAATGTTGAATGTCAAGGTTATACTATGCCGCCACAAAGTCCAGGAGATTCATGGCGATATCATTACGACAAGTTGTGGGAATCGTTTGACATGATGGAAGAAGAAGAAGAAGAAGATTTCTTTGATGAGTTGGATATTTTGCGTGAGTACGAGTCACAGCAAAGGTTGCCAGCTGAGTATTCAAGACGATCACGGGAAACTTCCAATGACAATGAAGTAGGTCCGAGTAATGCTGGTGAACACGATGATGTCCAACAGAATGAAGTTGCTCAAGATAGTCAGTCAGATCAGAATGATAATCAAGAATCAGAGAACATGCCGATCTTTGATCATGGAGATTCAGATTCTGAGGGGGAGCAGATTCAGGATTCAAGTCAAATAAACCAAATTGGTGAACAAAGTGCAAATCAAAATGTTACTAATCTGGAAGGTGATGTGGATGTTCCAAGCGAAGTGATGCCGCGAACTCTTTCTTATCATCCAGAGGAGTTGATCATAGGAGAATTGCATTCAGGCGTTCGCACAAGACGTCAAATAGACCAGGGCTTAACATGTTTTTATTCTACAGTAGCACCTTTACAAATTGAATTTTCATTAAGTTTTTTTATCTCGCAGATCGAACCGAGAACTTACAAAGAGGCGCTTACTGAAGACTCTTGGGTCATTGCAATGCAAGAAGAGTTGAGTCAGTTTGAAAAGTTGGGAGTGTGGAAGCTAGTGGATTTACCGGATGGTCAAAGGAAAATCAATACAAAATGGGTATTTAAGTGTAAGAGAGACGACAGAGGAGTTGTTGTGAGGAACAAAGCTCGACTCGTTGTTCAGGGCTTTAGTCAACAGGAAGGGATTGATTTTACTGAAGTCTATGCTCCTGTGGCACGACTAGAGGCAATCAGAATTTTCCTAGCATTTGCGTCTTGGAGGAACTTCAAAGTTTATCAGTTGGATGTAAAATCGGCGTTTCTTTATGGGAAGGTCAAAGAGGAGGTTTATGTCGGTCAGCCGCCGGGCTTTACTGACCCAATCCACAAAAACAAGGTCTACTTATTGGACAAAGCGCTGTATGGTTTACACCAGGCCCCGAGAGCTTGGTACGAGATGTTGTCTCAACACCTACTAGCCAACAAGTTTATACGTGGAGAAGTGGATGCCACTCTCTTCACTAAAGAGGTCGATGGACATCTTCTGATAACACAGATTTATGTAGACGATATAATTTTTGGGTCAACGAATGAAAGTCTGTGCAAAGACTTTGAATCAGTGATGAAGCAAAAGTTCGAAATGTCATCAATGGGGGAGATTAAATTCTTTCTGGGTCTACAAGTTGAACAACTACCTGAGGGAATTTTCATTCACCAGATGAAGTACGTTCGTGATATTCTAGAGAAATTTGGGATGTTAAGTTCTACTCCAGCTGCTACCCCACTTGCGACAAATCATGGAATTCATCCAGATCTCATCGGAGATAGGGTTGAAGAAACGCTTTATCGTTTCATGATAGGTTCTTTGATGTACTTAACTGCTTCACGTCCTGATATCATGTACCCAACGTGCCTCGCAGCAAGATATCAATCTAACCCGAGAGCTTCACACATGATTATTGTGAAGAGGATATTACGCTACCTGAAAGAAACTCCTACATTGGGGTTGTGGTATCCTAGGAAAGGCGAATTTACGCTCGAAGGGTATTCCGATTCGGATTTCAGATGCTGCAAAGTTAATGCTAAATCAACAACTGCAGGATGCCAGTTCTTTGGACCTAGACTGGTTACCTGGCAGTGTAAGAAACAAACGTCTGTGGCGTTATCTACATGTGAAGCGGAGTACGTATCTGCTAGCAGTTGCTGCTCTCAGATCCTGTGGATACAGCAACAGATGCGCGACTACGGTTTGCAGTTTCTTAACACACCTCTTTTTGTTGATAATGAGGCCGCAATAAATATAACAAAGAATCCAGTACATCACGCTAAAACTAAACACATAGAAATTCGTCATCATTTTATTCGTGATTGTTTCGAGAAAAAGTTGATAAGAATTGAGAAAATCCACACTGACGAACAGAAAGCTGATTTACATACCAAAGCTTTTGATAAAAATCGGTTTAAATATTTGTTAAAACTGAATGGTATGAAGCTTCTTTCGGTGTCGGATGGCATAATTAGCGTTGATGAGAGTACTGTTGCAGATGAAGACGAGAAACAATCTGCAATGGTTTGTCGATTTTTTACCTGTTTTGGTATTTAGGGGGAGTAGATAGTTGTAAATAGATATATTTCCAGAAAAATACAAAAACAGTAAAAAATGCAAAAATACAAAAACATGATAAAATTGAAAAAGTGCTTGTGTATATAGGGAAAATGATAGTACATCGGCTAGACAATTACAGTATGCTAAAGAATTGTAAAGATTAAATGAGTTAAACAATCTCACTAATGATGTGTCGATAGGTTTTCGCACATTTAGTAGATTTATTCGGGATATAAACCTAAAATTTCAAACTTGTGAAATTCGTGGGAAACACTACTTGGATATATAGGTAACCCCTGACATCTCGTTTGAAAGGTCCCATATTCTGAGATACTAGGTCTTTATACTCAGTGATATCTGGGGTATTATTCCGGGACTTCTGCTGTATGGAAATATTGACCTAGTCCCCGAATAATACTTTCTGCAAATGCTTGAAACATAGCATCGCCCTCAGCAAGCTGATCACACAATAAAATTGATAGTCGCTGTTGTTGTAACTAAAAGATCCTCTAAAGGGGACACACCAGAAAGTCGAAGCCGTCATCTCTCTGCGTATACGGAAGTATCGACCTGAGCTCTCACGGCCCTCGCATTTAACCCCTTACAGATATCATTTGTGGTATACTCACCTGTAAGACTGAATATCTGGGATTCTGGATACGGGAGTATATTCAAGAGGTGGGACACATGAATTGAGCTAAGTTCATAAGTCATCTAAATCGTATCTTGAATAGATTGAAATCTATGTGAGAATTTAAGATGGATCAGTATATCGACAATCGAGGTGAGTTGTTTAAGTCTGAGCATGAAATGAAGCTTAACGGTACTAGTAATTTGTCTAAAAAACTGATATGATTCCCTGACATGCTCACCAAAAATGAGTTTGTATATAGTTTACTTTGTTTACTTTCTGCAATTTAAGTTTTCTGCATTTCATATCTTAGTTTAGAACACTTTATAAAATACAAAAAGATTTTATTTCTGCTTTATTTTTGACAAACCAAAGTGGAGAGTTAATCGTTGGATTCTCGAAGATTGAAGCAGATGAAGGAAAGTTCTGAGCTGAAGAATGAGGAGATCTTACTTTGTCAGAGATTAAGATGTTTTCAAAAGATAAAACAAGTTCATTAAGTTGATTCTTGTTACATTGTTGTTAGCAAATGTGAAAATGTTTTTACAAAATCAGTTTGATTCGTCAAATGATCAACCAAGGTCATTCAGTTGAACTTGGTAGATTAATTGAGTAATCAGGGTCATTAACTTGGACCTGAATATTTGAGTGGATTTCTAAAGCTGATTGAATTTGTGATTTATTGTTAAAAAGATAGTTTGTAATGTTATTGTTTGAGTCACAGGTTTTTGGACTTCATTATTCCCAACGGAAGCTAAATGTCAAAGCTTGAACCAGATCAAGACCTCAGATTCTAGCATATCGAGAGGGGGAGTTTGTGAAAGGGGGAGTCTGGATCAACAGTCAAATGGGAGTTTGAAGATAGAGCTAGGTTGTGATCCTAAACCTGAGAAGATAAAGTGCTTATGATGAGAAGACAGAGAGTTGGAGAAAAGACCAAGACTGAGGACTCAGAGCTGAAGACTACGTCAACATCCAAGGGGGAGTCTGTTGATGCATGGAATGTCTGTTGACTACGTCTGTATTACGTCTTAGGTCACGATAGGTCAACATAGGAGCTTAAAAGTCAAATTTAGGTTATTATGTAATAGTTTCGCTCATGTGTACATATAGGTTAATAGTTCCGCTTATGTGTCAACATGGTTTCGCTCATGTGGTTTAAGTGATAGTGTTGGAACCCGAAGGTTTATTCATGTAGGTTAGCAAAGTTTAGGGGTTGATCTTGTCATTATTTAGTTCTTATGTTTTGGGTTAATTATGTAAGGGTTGGGCTAGTCTTGTAGGTGTCGCATGGGCTTAGGAATCGGCCCAGATGGTTATGTATTTAAACAACCTTTAGTTCATTGTTTAAGTGTTGTTGATCTGGTGAATAGTTGGGGGCGACACATAGGAGACGGAACCGAGTTCCATTCGAGTCTTGTATCAGTCTTTGGCAATCATTGAATGCAAGATTTCGGTTTGTTCTTTGTTCATTGTTTATACTTTGATCATTATATTTATTCTTGAATCACCTATTGATTGGTTTCCGCACAATCAATAGTTTGCTTGATATCATTGAGAGATCCTCACGGGTTTTACAATTGGTATCAGAGCCATTGAAGCCATTCAAGGGCTCGGTTTTGATATCATTCGGATTCAAGAATTTTATATGCTACTGATCTGTTTTGTTGAGTGTTTTGCAGCAATATATTTCATCTGTTCTTGACAGAATCATCGAAATAATACTGATTTTGGTTTGTTAATTTCTGGAAAAGGTGTTCGCTGAATTTACGGGAAATCGGTGGTCAACAGATTCAAAGATTACAATATCTTTGAATTTTGGAATTGCTGAAAAGTCGGGATTGCGAGTAAACAGATCTTATCATTTATTGTTTTGCAGGTTACGACTCGCATTCATCTAGTTGCGGCTCATCACGTTCCAGTTACGACTCGCAACCATCACTGGTTTCGGTTCATCTTGCTTCAATTGCGACTCGCAACCATCAGCTCAGTCTCCACTCGCAATCAAAGCTATTACGACTCGCAACCTTGATTTCGGCTCATTCTGTTTTCGTTACGACTCGCAACCTCTTCAGTTACGACTCGCAACTACAGTAGACTTGACTCGCAACCTCAGCTGTTACGACTCGCAACGACACTGTTTTACGGACTTTTGGACTGTTGACTTTGGACTTCATAAAATTAATTAATTAATTAACTGATTAATTAACCATGTCATCGAACAACAGTAAACTGTCTGCCCTAAATCAACAACAAGAATTGGACTCAAAGCTTGGAACTACAACACGAATTCCTAGGTTAACTGATGCTAATGACTTTCCCGAGTGGAAGTGGCGCTTTGAACAACATCTGAAGGTTAAGGATTACAAGTTATGGCGCAGCATCTTGAGAGGACCTAGGGAGATCATGATGGAAAGCCCCACAGAACCAGATGTCAAAATAAAGAAGCCTCGAGATCAGTACACTGAAGATGATGTGCTCATTGTTGAAGAAGATGATCGAGCTCTTTCCTACTTAACCATGGGTTTGGGTCCTAATATTGCTATTGGTTTTCGCACCTGCAAATCTGCCAAAGAATTATGGGATTCTCTAGTCGAAGTGTATGAAGGAAACGAAGATATGAAAGAGAGCCGAAGGAATTTGCTGCAACAAAACTTCAACAATTTCAACCATATTTATGGTGAAACGGTAGACAATCAGATTCAGAGGTTTGTCAAGCTGGTGACTCAAATGCAAATGGAAGAAATTCATACCACAAACGCATCCACCAACAGACAACTCCTTAATGCACTGCCCAAGAGTTGGGATCATCATGTAGCCATGATCAAGAAAACCAAAGATCTTGCAAGATGTACCCTGTCAGAGATGATCTCACATATCAAAGCTTGTGAGTTGGATGATAAGCAGAGAGAGACTAACTACAAGAATAGCATGCTGGCTGCAGGTTTCTCAATTGCTCCCACCACATCTAGCGACAGTAACACAGCTCTTCTGTCTCAAGGAGGATTCCAAATGTTTCGCAATGCTACATCTGCTAAACCTGCTCCCACTTCAGCAAATGTCTACAGCTCAGGGTCCTCTACTCAAGCTTCTCCTACAAGTGCTGGAAAGGCTTCTGCTGCACCTTCTGCCTCCGTTGCGAGCAATGAAATGGTTGCCTTTTTCTCGAAACAGTCAAAGGAAAACCTTGAAATAGCAGCTTCCGTCATAAATTGTTTGAATGCTTTTGCTTCAGGAAACCTGGGTCCTCCTAAGTTTTCCATGGATGATTTGGATCAAATTCATCCAGAAGATGTGGAAGAAATGGATATAACTTGGCAGATGGCCATGGCAGCTTTTAGAGCTAAAAACTTTGTGAGGAAAACAGGGAAAAACAAATGGCAAGGTCTTACATTTTCGGGCCCCGCAAAAATGTCATTTGAGTTTCGTTGCTATAATTGTCATGAACAGGGCCACTTGGCTAGAAATTGTACTAAACCCAAGGTGAATGGTGAACAAACTCCAGCGCAGCCTGCTGCTCCTGTTACGCCCAATCGAGAAAGAGCTCTTGTGACTGCCTCTGGTGTGCCTGCTGATAATGTCAACAGTGGAAGCCCACAACCAATGGGATTGGCCCAAGCTTTGGTGGTTCAGCCTGATTCGCCCTTTGACTGGAATTCAGAGATCGAAAGACTTTACATCTCAGCACCTGAAAATCAAGCCAACTCAAGCAATATCGCTTTCATGGCCAGCGACGATCCATATCCAGTGAATGCTGATGCGAAGGTGGCACATGAGGAGGAGGAGTCGTCAGCTGAAAACTTTGCCTTCATGACTCAAATCCTGTCAGCACCTGTCAAAGGTCTCACGAAAGAAGAGGTAATTTCTGTTTTCTGCACTCCTGAATGTAGAGAACGAGTTGAGGCCTATAGAATCCACAACGCTGAGCTAATCGAAGACTATAATGAAATTAAACGGAAAAATTTCACTTTAACGAAAAACGAAAAACTTTTCAAAGAGAAAATCGAAGCTCAGCGTAAGGACATCGTCCAACTCAAGGACGATGTTAGTGTAGCCACGGCCCAACTCATCATAGTCAAAGAAAAACTGTGTGAGGTGACTAAAGAACTGGAGAATGTCAGGGATAAATACCAAATTAATCAGTTAAACATTAAAAAATTCGATTCCTCCAGTAAATTAGTCAAAAATCTGTGTGATCAACAATTGGCTTATTCTAAAAAGAAAGGGTCGGGATTGGGTTATAATCAGACTCCTCCTCCGTACAATAACAATTACACATACTTGCCTATGACCGAGGAGGAGATGCTGAATGAAAGTAAAATGACATACGGACCCAAAAATAATAAGCCCTCAGTGAACGTCGAAGGTCCCAAAAATAGTAAGTCCTCAATAAATGTTAAATTTGCTGAAGAGCAGGTAAAACCAGAGACGTGTTTTGTATCAAAGGGTACTTTTGATCCTAACAGTTCTTCGTCATGTGCAGATAAAGTACCTGAAGTGATATGGGGAGATTTGTTTGGAAGTGAACAAGTTTTAGACTCTGATTCTTCTAAAACTTCTTTTGATAATACTAATTCTGGTTGTGTGTTTGGACAAGCGTTTTTGAACTCATTTCATAGTTATGTTTCGTCTTCTTTTGGGCCTGATGTTTTGGGCAAAACAGTAAATGCTTGTGATGAACCTTTTGAAAATGCGTGTGATGATGAATGTTTTACAACTGCTGAAAATTGTGATTTTGATGTTTCTGATTCTCAAGGTGAAAATAGTGTGACCAATGATGTTCCTCAGGACACTTTCAGTGAAACCACTGAAAATGCTTCACAAGAGAATCAATCAGACACTGATTTTTCGTGTGAATCAAATTCAGTGGACGTTTCTACTGATGAATCTGGTGGGACCTCTTTGGATGGCAACGATAAAAAGGGATCATTATTTGTTAATGACGTCTCAGCCTCAATTGAGACTGAAACTAAAAATGATCTGCAAAACGAGAAAGAAGTCATTTTCAATGAAAATTTGAAAGAAGCTTTTTGTGAAGAAAATCTTAAACCAACATCTGAAACACCAGCTCAAAATGATTTTCATGAAACAATAAGAAATGATAACTCTACTTTTTCAGATTCTCATGCTTGTGCCAGTGCTAGTTCTGATCCTCAGGTATCTACACGCTCAGGGAAGGCACAAGCAAGTCAATCAAAACAGAACAAGCAAGCTCCATCTTCAAGACCCAAAAGACCCGCAGCCACTGTGAATCGTCAAAACACTTCCACAGTGAAACGACAAACGTGTTTCAACTGTGGGATAGCCGGGCACATTGCCAGAAACTGTGTTTCTGTGCCTTCCTCTGTGCAGTCTAAAAATCAACATGCACAACATCAGAAAGTCAAACCAAATCGATTTGGTCCTTCTAAGTCAATGACGACTCATAAGTCTAAGACAATGAAGAACGACCATCGTAGGGTCAGGCCTTCTGATCAAGATTGGAATGCAGCCAAACGTAGACATAAAAATCAGCAAAATCATTTTTCAGAAAACAGATTTAAGGCGTTTGGTAATTATGCTAACAACTGGTCTAAACAATATTGGAAACCTAAATCTAGAGCCATGCATTCCAACTTGCCTCATACACTTCATAAAAATTCTGCCAATGAGAATTCATCAAAGTTTTTAAATAAAGACAATCTGGTATGGCAGAGGGTAACTTACATCGATGCAAAGGGACTACCCAGATCCACTATGGGCTGGGTACCTAAATCTAACTAATCCCGCAAATCGTGCAGGAACAGCTGTGGAGGACTACCGTGCGCCTCTGGTACATGGATAGTGGCTGTTCCAGGCACATGACAGGAGACTTATCCCAACTTGTAAACGTCAAAGAATTTAATGGAGGATATGTCTCATTTGCGGGAGGTGAATCTGGCAGAATCACATTGAAAGGAACTGTTCGAAACGGTGTTCTCAGCTTTGAAAATGTCAATTATGTTCCAGAACTGAAACACAATCTGTTAAGTATTTCGCAGATTTGTGATCGAGGGAATTCAGTTCATTTCACGAAGAAGGGATGTCATGTTCTTAAGCCTGGGATTGTTATTCCAGAAGACTGGTTCTTGATGACAGCTGAAAGAAAGGGAAATGCTTACGTCATTGATATGAACAAGAAACCGTGTGAGGAGATCACTTGTCTATTTTCAAAGATTTCAGAGCATGATGGTCTGCTGTGGCATCGTCGACTCGGCCATGTGAATATGAAAAATCTGAACCGTCTAGCTAAAGGTCAACTGGTACGTGATCTTCCGATCAAGGACTTCATGTTGGTGGAAAAATGTGTTGCTTGTGCGAAAGGGAAAGCTCATCGAAAACCTCATAAGACTAAACCAGCGCCCTCGACAAAAGCTGTACTCGAGCTACTTCACATGGATCTTTTTGGTCCAGTAAATGTGCTGAGCATTGGGAAGAAAGCTTACTGTTTAGTAATCGTCGATGATTACTCTCGCTACACTTGGGTGTATTTTCTCAGTCACAAAAATGAAACTGCTGTCTTGGTAAAACAATTCATCACTTTGGCTGAAAATCAAGCGAGCACTAAGGTGAAGGTTATTCGGTCAGACAATGGGACAGAATTCAAGAACGTGACTTTAGATACTTTCTGTGTTGATAAGGGAATCGATCGTCAGTTCAGTGCGCCTCGAACTCCACAACAAAATGGAGTGGCTGAAAGAAGGAATCGTACTCTCATTGAAGCTGCGCGTACTATGCTGGCTGATTCAAAGCTTCCTAGCTTCTTTTGGGCCGAGGCTGTTAGCACGGCTAGTTATATCCAGAATCATGCTTTAGTAAACAAACGTCACATGAAAACCCCTTATGAGATTCTGGAAGGACGTAAACCTTCGGTTTCACACTTTCGCATCTTTGGTTGTCCATGCGTATTATTACTAATGGACTCCAACGGAAAGTTTGAAGTCAAAGGTGACGAATGTTACTTTGTTGGATATGCTAAAGGCTCTGCTTATAGGGTATACAACAAAGTAACTAAAAAAGTCGTCGAGTCGTGCAACATTGAGTGGCTTGAAGAGAATGCTACGGACGCTAGAGTTGGTCCAGATTGGTTATACGATTATTCTGCTCTGTTTAAATCATTTAACATTTTGTCAAGTGATGTTTCAGTTGCAGGTGTGTCTATTCCCAAACAACCATTGTCGTTTGAAGATACGGAAGACGAAGCACAGATGCAAGACAACGTGAGGCATCATACCGTTGATCCACCGGGAATGGTGTTTACGCAACATCCTACACCGACTCCGATGGTCAATCGATCCCCTGAGGGTGCATCAACTAGTGACTCTGCATTGTTTCCTGAACCTATTCCTGAGGATTGTACTGTCACTTCTCCTGTAGTTCACACTACAACCGCACCTAATGAGGGGGAGTCTAGCAACACCACCACTTAAGAGGAGATTGTACCTGATTTGGCCATACCTACGAGCGTCCAACGCAATCACCCAATCGAAAATGTGATTGGTCCTGTAAATGCAGGAATTTTGACCAGGAGTCAATCAGGAACCATTAACACTTGCTTATATTCTTGTTATCTTTCTCAAATCGAACCTAAAACCATTGATATAGCTTTGTAGGAACCTGGCTGGGTAGATGCTATGCATGAAGAGCTGAACCAGTTTGAAAAACTTGGAGTATGGAAGCTCGTCAAGTTGCCAGCAGGAAAACGTAAGCTTGGAACTAGATGGGTATTTCGAAACAAGCAGGATTCTGCAGGTGTCATCGTTCGAAACAAAGCAAGGCTGGTGGTTCAGGGATTTAGACAAATCGAAGGACTGGATTATGATGAAGTATATGCTCCGGTTGCACGACTTGAAGCCATCCGGATCTTTTTGGCTTACGCGTCATACATGGGATTCACTGTTTATCAGATGGATGTCAAGACCGCGTTTCTCTATGGAGATGTGAAGGAGGAAATTTTTGTCGAGCAGCCGCCAGGGTTTGTGCATCCAGATCATCCTGAGTACGCTTACAAGCTAGACAAGGCGCTGTACGGGTTACACCAGGCTCCTCGAGCTTGGTATGCCACACTAACAGAGCATCTGTTGGCTCATGGGTACACGCGTGGCACCATAGACCAGACTCTGTTTATCAAGAAGGTAGGACGTGATCAAATCTTGGTTCAAATCTATGTTGATGATATCATTTTCGGATCTACAAGCGAGGATCTTTGCAAGGAATTCGAGAGAGTTATGAAAAAGAAGTTTGAAATGAGTGCTCTGGGGGAGATGACACTGTTTTTGGGTCTACAAGTCAAGCAGAGTTCGCAAGGAATTCTTATTCATCAAGGGAAGTATGTGGATGATGTGCTGGCAAAGTTCAAATTCACGGACGCAAAGCCTGCTGAAACACCTATGGCAGAGAGACCATTATTGACTGAAGATGAACAAGGAGAGTCTGTCGATCAACGTCAATATAGGTCCATGATCGGGTCATTGATGTATCTCACAGCTAGCCGTCCGGACATCATGTTTGCTGTTTGCAACTGTGCACGCTATCAGGCTAATCCTAAAACTTCTCACCTTACTGCTGTTAAAAGGATCTTTCGGTATCTTAAAGGCCGACCTCGGTTTGGCCTGTGGTATCCGAGGGATTCCAATTTTGACTTGTTTGCTTTCTCTGACAGCAATTTTGGAGGTACTGACAGTGACAGGAAATCTACATCTGCGGGATGCCAATTTTTAGGTGATCGGCTCATTTCTTGGCAGTGCAAGAAACAACAAACAGTGGCGATATCCACAGCTGAAGCTGAGTATGTTGCTGCTTCTGCTTCTTGCTCTCAAGTGGTGTGGATGCAACATCAATTGCAGGATTATGGTTTGACTTATCTTAACACTACTATTTACTGCGATAATGATGCTGCAATACAAATTGTTCGAAATCCTGTTTTCCACTCCAAAACCAAGCACATTGATATTAAAGTTCATTTCATTCGAGACTGTTTTGACAGAGGTCTTATTACTCTTGAACAAATCGACACAGATGCAAATGCTGCCGATTTGTTCACCAAACCTGTCAGCAGCTCGAAATTCAGAGTGCTTGTGGATTTTCTAAAAATGATCCGTTTTACTGATTGAGCGTGTTTTTGTTTTTCGTAGGTAAATTTGTTCATAAAGTTTTCTATTCTTAGGTAGTTTTTATTTCTGCACAAATTTAGGGGGAGAAAAATCGAAAAATACAAAAACATTAAAAAAATCGAAAAATACAAAAACATTAAAAAATTGAAAAATACAAAAAGAGGTTTAAAAGGAAGTGTGGCTGGACTGGGAAATGAAATGAATTTTCACATTATGGTCGAGGGCTGACTCATGTAAGACCAGTATCGAAATAGTTTGACTCTAGTATGATGTGTTGGTAGGCTCTATCCTTAAGATTGGAAACATTAGCTGTTTCTGTTCAGAACTAAACTAGTACATGACCTCAGAAAAGAAAATCACTTGGAATTAGCTCATGTCTATTTGAATGTCTGTATGTTATCCCGATACACACAATTTTGATCTGATTCTGAAATCTTATCTGAAAAAGTCGTGTACCTCCTCTGCTGCATCCAGATACATGCTGACCTGGAGGTGCTAGGCAACTACAGCTTCTGCTGCATCCAGATACATGCTGACCTAGCTGTACGTTGTCGATCTGTAGATCAATTAACACCCGAAAGAGGCCCTCAAGTGCCCAAAAGAAACCCAATAAACCTATATCAAATTGAGAAAACTCATTTGATCTGTATATTATACCATCTCTGCATAAGATCTATTCTGTTCTCTTCTCATCCTATTCCCAGTTAAGATTTCAGAAATTTGGATTGGACTTGTGAAATATGTGGTAGGGAAACTGCTTGCATGATAGAGTGAGCTGTGCATAATTCCAGGATTTGATTAGTATTTGTTTGGGTGATCATTATTAAAAATATCAAAACATGATAAAATGAGATACAGGCAGTTATATGGAAAAGGTCTAGGGAGATGAGTTTAAGAGGACAAATATACTGGCAATCGTCTAGATCATCCTGTAGTAGATCAGTGTTGATAAGTGAAGTCAAGCCCGAAACCTTGTGATTTGATCCCTGAGTATCTATGCAAATTTCCTGATTTATTTTTTGTAAATAATATTTTATTATTTATTTTTGTTTTTAGGTTTTATTTTGCAAACATTGCTCAAAAGGTTTAATGGATAGTTTTTATTAAATCAGATTTTGAAAAGGGTTTAAAAATAATTAATAAATCTGTTTTGAGCCCAAGTCCATAAGGCCCAAGCCCATAAGACATGGGCCCATGAAAACAGTTGAGTATAAAAGGTGATTACGAGTCATATTCCTTATTCACTCGCAATCTGATCTCATTTCTCTCTCAAGATTCCGGCAATTATCATCGATTCCGACTGGTTTCCGATTGCGACTCGCAATCTGATTTGATATTCATCAAGGTACAATGACGTAATCATTCAAGTTTTGCAGGAAAGTTTGAATATTTGTTGAAGATTCCGATGAATTTTTGAAGATTCCGATGAATTTTTGAAGATTCCGATGAGGATATGAAGTTTCAGATGATGTTTCCGATGAACTTTTGACTCGCAATCAAAACTTTTAAGACTCGAAACCAGCGGTTACGAGTCGCAACATCAAGATTGCGACTCATGGTTGCGACTCAAATTGTTTGTTGCGACTCATGATTGCGACTCGTAATCTGCTGGTTGCGACTCAATTTTGCTGGTTGCGACTCATGGTTTCGAGTGAACAGTGACAGTGTTTGTTTTGATTTTTAATTTTTATCACTGTTATATCTGTAATTGGAAACTTATATGATTTGTGTTGTGTGCAGAAAAATGGATTTAAAGTTTATATCGTCTCATAATCAAGTTGCATATTTGGCACCTCCACCAGTGAAGCATAAGCAGCTGTTTACGTCATTGATAAAAGGCCTAAATACACGTCGAATTGTACATGCTCTTCGTGAGAATCCTGTTGTGTATGAAAGCCTTATTCGAGACTTTTGGAAGACTGCTCAAGTTGAAATCATTGAAGGAAAGGGAGCTATAGTTGCTGAGATTGACGAGACAAAGGTTATAGTGACTGAGCAGATTATTAGAGATGTGTTGAAGTTTAATGATCAGGAAACAGATCCAATCGAACTTGCTGCTGGAACCATTGAAGCAATTTTGCCTCGTTTGAGTTATGAAGGAAAGTTTCCTCCCCTGGTTAAGAAGTTTGTTCATCCTTACTGGCGTCTATTACTGCACATGTTCCTCTTGTGCATGACAGAAAATAGAGGGGGAATTGATCAGTTGAACACTACACAGACTGCTGCGTTGATTTGTGTGATTACAAACGAGCCGTTCAATTATTCTAAATACATCTTGGAAGCAATGAAGAGGAATGCAATCGGGCTTCGAAAGGATAAGTTTCTTATGTATCCAAGATTTGTACAGATGATTTTGAATGAGTGTTATCCTGAATTGAAGAGATCTGGTAATACGTTGGAGTTAAAGCCTATGGGTCCTTCATGTTTTGGTGCTCTCACTACGAAGAAAGGAACTGAGAAAAGGTTTGAAGGTTTGATCGAATTGGAGAAATTTGGTCAGTTCGCAGAGACAGAAGATATTGGTGAGAATCCAGTGATGGCACGATCTGCAACTGCACGTGCTATTGTTGCTGAAGAACATGATATTCCAAGGAGAGCTGAAGATGAGCCTGAGCCAGAGCGTATTACAATTAACTCTGACGATGAAGGTGTTGAGATAATGTGTAATTCTGATGATGACATAGAACTTCCTCCTGAAGTTAATGCTGATGCTGTTTCTACGGTTAATCCAGTGATTACTGCTGAGAGGTTGGCTCAGTTATTAAAGTCTGTGACTGAAAAGATGGGAAATCCTCCTTCTGGTCTTTCAGTTCTAAATGAAGAGCCTAGTGAAAACCCAAAGGATCCTGATTCCCTACCCTTGAAGCGGAAAAGGAGGGATCCTCGGCTTGGAATGTATGTTGAGAAACACAAAGATTAACCCTTGATTACTGATGAAGATGATGAAGGTCTTTACGATTTTGATTTTGAAAAGAATATTACTGATACCACCACCTCTACCACAGACATCTTTGAGTCTGATGTTGACGCTCAAAGAACTGATATGGATACCACCGATGTTACTGTCGAAGTTCAAGCTACGAGTGTTCTTTCTGAGCATGTTGGTGCTGTGTCACTTGGTATTTCTGATTCTGCTGGTCCTTCTAATGTTGTTCATGATATGCCTAGTAGTTCAAGTGGTAAAAGGCCTGAGGAACCAGTAAGAATGCCTTTTGACGATGACTCAAGTGATGAAGATGAGTTTATCAGTATGAGAGAGATGAAAAGAAGGTTGGTTGTTGTTGAGCAAGACTCGATTCACAAGGAAGTGAAAATTATCCAACTTGAAGACACCATAGTGAAAAAGGATCAACAGATTGAGCAACTTCAAGGAGATGTTAGTTTGTTATTCTCTATGGTCTATGATCTGCGTGGTAGACTTGAAAAGAAGTTTGGGCAGGAATTTTCTGATCCTACAGACGTTGAAAACAAAAGGAAGGCCTTTGAAAAGGATAGTGCTGAAAAGAATGCTGCAATGGAGAAATATTTTGAGAGAGTTACTGATCCAGAAGCAGATAAAGCAAAAGCAGAAAGAATTAAAAGGAAAAGGGAGTTGGTGATTTTGAAGAACAAGAATCTGAACCCAGATGATGTTGATGCTCAGGCTACTCATCATCTGATGGATGTTGGTGAAACTTTGTATGATCAAGTTGGAAATCGCTCAGGTGTGGTAAGCTGGGGTTATGACCATGATAGAAAAAGATGGTGGATCAAGAGGAAAGTTGGTCCTGTGGAATGGTATAAACATCCTGGTCAGTTTCAATCATTTACGAAGGTTGATCTGACTGAATTGTCAAATGCACCTTACGTTGATGATAACCCTGGAGGTCCTGGACACATGTTTTTCGAAAGATTGAAGAGGGAAGTTCAGCGTAACTTTCCATCGTTGCGTACTGATGACTCTATTGTTAAACCTCTTAAAGGTATTCGGGATCCATTTACTAATAAGCGAATGAAAGCAGTGCACTGGCCTGTGACAGACAAAGAGAAGGTGATTCTGTTGGTAAAGAAGATTCCTCAAGGTGCTTTGAAGTCTCTACATTTCTGGGCTTATGATGAGCGTCTTGGTCAGGCAGTGTTTGTTTGTGATGGTGATGTTAATTTTCGCTTAGTGGATCAAGTAGATGTGCTCAACATTGCTCTTGAAGATTTAGAAGTGTTGGCTCAAAATCAGATACGAGCTACTGAGAAATATGAAGCAATCGCCAAGGGATGGACTGCAGCTGTTGCTTCAGCCATTCATATTCGCAAGAAGGGATTCGGTGGTCTTAAGGATCGGTTGGGTGGTGATCGTGATACTTGAAGTTAGAAGAACCTTCATGCATAAACCTAGGGGGAGATTGTTGGAACCCGAAGGTTTATTCATGTAGGTTAGCAAAGTTTAGGGGTTGATCTTGTCATTATTTAGTTCTTATGTTTTGGGTTAATTATGTAAGGGTTGGGCTAGTCTTGTAGGTGTCGCATGGGCTTAGGAATCGGCCCAGATGGTTATGTATTTAAACAACCTTTAGTTCATTGTTTAAGTGTTGTTGATCTGGTGAATAGTTGGGGGCGACACATAGGAGACAGAACCGAGTTCCATTCGAGTCTTGTATCAGTCTTTGGCAATCATTGAATGCAAGATTTCGGTTTGTTCTTTGTTCATTGTTTATACTTTGATCATTATATTTATTCTTGAATCACCTATTGATTGGTTTCCGCACAATCAATAGTTTGCTTGATATCATTGAGAGATCCTCACGGGTTTTACAGATAGTTTCGCTTATACGGCATGACGTATAAGCGAAAGCACTGGGACTATATATAGCAGGTATGAGCGAAACCATATCATTGATTCTTGTATGTTGGAGCGGAACTATTTCATGCTTGTGGTAGCTAAACTCTGTCAAATCGTAATCAGAAAGCAATAAAAGAGAAGGAATTGAATAGGAAAAGCTGTGTAACTTCATTTACGTTGATTCCGCCTTCGTACGTGAAGATGAACGTTCTCAACTGACTGTTTAGGGTCGGAACACGGTCCAACAATTATCACCAAACTTTATTAAAAAGTTTCAAGCTTGTTACTTGTATGCACAAAATTGTTATATGTTATACACGCAGTTACACACATGTATCATGTATGTGTGTATGAATCTTTTATCTTGGCAACATATGGTTTTAGGTTTGTTGACATATTTTGGTGCATCTTGGATATATTCTTGAATGATTTAATGTATAAATCTGCAAATTTGATTCATTATCAGTAGTGATATATTGAAATTTTGAAATTAGTAATGGTTGGTTGTTGTAATTGGTCAAAGAATCACAATACATTGCAATGATAGGTTTTCATATGAATATTTATTTAAAAAAATGGTAGTGACCCGTGTGTACATAGCAGAGAAGACTTGTGGTCACGAGCTGAGGGCAAGAATAAAGGAAAAGTGTACGGGTTAGGCAATGATAGTGACCCGTGTGTACATAGCAGAGAAGACCCTGAGGTATTTTTAATCATTTTAGACTAATAACTTTTGTGCATTTGTATCGTTTCCCACTGTTATTATGTTTGTTTGGTTTGAGATGCTTGTTTTTTATTGTTAGGTTTGATGCTCTTAAATTAGTGAGAATGTTAAGGAATTTCATAATGATTTGATTACACCTTCTTTACGGGTTGTTTCATACAAAAAGATGTTTTTAAAATTAGGTATAAGTTCCTTCTTAATATGTAAACAAACTGGAACATGCTATTTAGCTTCTAGCACTTGAATTGTAGCTCACAGTTGTATTTTGTTTTCTTTGCAACCAACTTGACCCATTATTAGTTTTTGTTAATTCTGATTTCTTGATTCTATTCATTTGTTATTTCGTAGATTGAAAAGTTGAACTTAGTTATCAAGAAGCTCGTTAAGGAAAAAGAAAAAGAAAAAGAAAAAGAAAGGTTCAACGGAATTATTGCGGGGTTGTTGGCTGACAAAGAAAAAGATAAGGTGGATAAAGATGTGTTGCTTGATAGGATGTCACAAATTGAAGCTATGTTAACAGCTACAGTTCGAAGATAGGCTATAAACACTTGGTTTTGAATGTTTAGATGTTTATCTTATTAGGATAATTTTAGTTAGTTTATATTTTAGTTGGTATTTTATATGCTTTTGAAAACAAGATGTTTTATATAATTTTGTGATTTTGTTAGACTTTTTTTATATTATTTGTAGTTGTATTGATATGTAATTTTGATGAAAATAGCAGGGAGAAAAAAAATCTGAATTAAAAACCAATATTCCAGTAATCAGTAAATGGTAGCAAATAAATGGTAGCAAATGGTTGCAATTGTGTAAAAAATGGTGGCTAAATGGTGGCAATATCAGAGGCTAAATGGTATCAAAACTCGCAAATGGTGTGAAAAATGATGGCTAAATGGTGGCAATATCGGTGCTAAATGGTGACAACATAAGTGGCTAAATGGTGGCAATATCGGTGGTTAAATGGTATCAAAACCTGCAGAGTGGTTAAATGGTGGAAAATCAGTGGCTAAATAGTATGAAAACGTAGCAAACATGAAGCGGTGGCAAATAATTTTGACTAATTTTGTGGTGGTAAAATAAGGTAGCAAAATATAAAAATGGTGGCAATTTGGTGGCATTAGGGCAATTGACACGGGTGTTTTTGTCATCGTATTTTCGGTGGCAAACTGGTGACAATAAGGAAATTGCTACCATTTTGTAACCAAAAATTACATGACAAAAACCTTGTTTTCTAGTAGTGTTGTTGGGATAACAAAAAGAAGGAGATTGGAGCCGAAGCGAGATCAACAGAATCAAGGAGGAATTCATCCAGTTAAGGCAAAAGGGTGAAACGATTGATAAAATCACGGGTATTTTCATGGATAAGCTGAGATTCTGCGATGAGCTAGTAACTACCGAGGAGCAGAAAATATATTATTATTATTATTATTATTATTATAATATGTTAAGTGCAGAATATCGGGAGTTTATGACTCCTTCCAAGTATGAGACACTCACCGAGATCATAAATACGGCTCGGGAAAGAGAAATTGAACTCAAGAAGCAAATTGAACGAGGCGAACGAAGGGCGATGGATGTCAACTCGAGCCCTATAAAGAAGGCTCGAACAACTAAGACGGTAAATGAGACAGATGCGAAGGGTGGAACACCGAGTTGCAAAGTTTGTGGAAAGGGGCACAAAGGCGAATGCCGCTTTAAAGACAAACCATGCCCCATATGCGGAAAGACAGGGCATACGGCCGCGCTATGTCCCAGGAAAGTTTAGGTGTGCTATAAGTGCTATCAGCTGGGCCACAAAAAGTCAGAGTTCCCGGAATTGGACGGAAAAAGGAATGAGAAGGATGTGCAGATGGAGGCACAAAAGGCAAGGGCCAGATCCTTCCAGTTAACCGCAACCGAAGTAAAGATAGAACCTGATGTCGTTTCAGGTATGTTTCTTGTGAATTCAATTTTAACACAAATTTTATTCGATACGAGTGCGAAATATTACTGAATCTATGCGATAGGTTGTAAAAGTGTATGGGAAGGAAAATGTAAAACCAATGAAACTGAAGTGTTAAAAACATTAAGATAAAGAACGCGGGTAACGAGTTGAAGGGAATTAGGGGCATAAACCAAATAAATGAACGAGTGGGATAAACCGACGCGAAAACGACGTAAGAAGTCATAGAGTCAGAAAGATAAGCCAAAAGAAAATGAGTGTAGCCTTAGACTACGATTAAGGTCAAATGAATTTCAAAAGCAAAAATAATTTATTCTAAACATAAAAGGGGGTGCCTTGACACCATATATATATATATACACAATTAAATAAAGACACGAGTAGAAGGTGATCCACGGGATCACTATAACCTTCGGGTTATAATCAATATAAAGGTCTACGGGACCAAAATGACCCTCGGGTGACAAATACAAAGAAACAAAGTATAGGGTCTCACCTTAAAAAGGTAAAGATCTAATAAAATAGCTTACGAGGCAAAGTGAAGGAATCTACGGGTCACTAGGGGTTAAGCATGGGGACTGGTTACGATTCCCCGTGCAATATAATAACGGAAAAGAATAAATTCTTGTTGTCAATTCCCGAATATGAGTAATTGACATAAGTTAAAGAGATAGATGTTAAACTAAAATTCAGTATTAGTACGAAGTGGCGTTTAACAAATATGAATATTAAAATAGTTAATGTTAAAGAATATAGGTCTCAACACCGATAGGTGTGAGACGCTATGCTCGAGAGAAGATTCGTGGTAATGAAAAGTTTATAAAAAAAACTTAAACATAATGTGATGTGATGTAATCATAGTCACAAGAGTGATATCAAAATGCAGAAAATAATCATGTCGTAACGTGAGTTACGGGATAAGAGATCATAAACTCATGTGAGGCCGAATATGGCAATATGAAAGACCCGAATAACGGGGCATGAAATGACGTGCTTAATCAATCTAGCCGACAAGACCAGCCAGAGTCAAAATAGTGACGTGATTTATACAAAACACTTGTCAATATAAGATTAGTATGGGGCAAACATGTTGATGAACTCATACTATTGAGTGGTCAATTGACAATTGGGTCAAATAGGTGACAAAATAAGAAATACAAGATTCAAGTTACAGTCCATGAGGACTTACTCGTGAAAGACGCATGCGTATGATAGCTTTTGGCTAGAAGAAACAATGACTTAAAAACGAAACTAAATTAGTTTGGTCCAAATCAAAGAACTACTTAAGGAAGGTTTCGGGGACGAAACCTCTTTTAAGGGGGGTAGACTTGTAACACCCCGAAAATGTAAATCAATTATTTTAAATATAATGTCGGTGAATAAACAACTGAACTAACTAGGATTAAAAATAACCTAGTTAGATAAAAGTCTTGTAGTGATGTATAAGTGGGTTAAAACATTAAATGTAAGAATAAACAAAAGTCGAGGGGCTTGTGTTGTAAAACTTGAAACTTGTTTTAATTAAAACAAATAACTCACACCAAACACACACAAAAAGGTGTGTCTGGTCGATCATCAGAGAAGGGGCGACCCAAGCTCATCTTCAAAACCCTAGGTTACATAAAAACTCAAGAATTGAAGGCAAAGATCAGTTCCAAAACGAAATTAAAGCTTAGATTGGTGATCTCCACTACAAGGGGGTCATAAGGTATGTGAATCTTGAAGGAAATCTCTACTTTGATTTCTGGATGAATTTATAAAATTCGAAAATCGTTAATGCATGATTGTTATATGGATGAAATAGGAACATTGTAGTGTCTAGGAGTAAACCCTAGACAAGTATATGTTGAAATCATGCTTAATTCTAGCAAAATCCATGAACACCATTGAAGGTGATTAATGGGTTTTTGTAGAACTAGATAAACACTAGGATTTTGGTTATTGTTCTAGTATAATCAGATATTTGTGAAGTGATTTCACATTTATTGATGTTAACTCTTATATGAGATAGTCCGATTGATGTTAATTTAGCAAAAATAACAAGTTGTGAACTTGATTCTAGTTAGATAAAAATCAGACCCGCTAGGTGTTTGTTAAAATGGCTAAGTGAGGATTAATATGTTAAAAATCGGGTGAAAACGCATATTTGATTGTTATAGCAAATTATGCGTTAATAATTGCGAAAAGGGTTCAAAATTGATTGTGAATTTAACTCTTTAAGCAAGGAATCCGGATCGTCTAGTGGACAAGCCGGAGGAGATACGCGTTTGAAGGGTGTGCTCTAAAGGTACGTAACTACGGTTTCGTTACGTTATGCTTAATTATGTATTTTTCGTTAGTAGACTTTAAAATTAGCATAATATATGAAGTTGGTATTTAGTTGAAGTGACGGAGATCACTAGATAAATAAATGGGTCAAATATTGGTTAGAATAAGTTTGGTGTGTTGTAAAATGGTGGTTTCCATTAGACAGCCAAACGGGTCGAATAATTGTGTAGTAAGTAGTGTTAATGTTGAAAGTTAGCTTTTTGGCATTGATAAATCACAAGAGCATGAAGCCATAGGATTGGTAATGAAATGCCGGTGATATTAAGCCACGGATGTTGGGTAAAAACGCCTTAAGGTTATTATTGTAATGGTAGAAAATTTTGTGTAAATATAGCGGGTCAAATATTTAAAAAGAGATTTTAGTGATTCAGTCCGTAAACTAGATTTTCGGTATAATAATTGTGGTAGGCACGTCGGTAATCTAATTACGGACGTGTAGGAAAAAGAATCACTAAAAACGGACTTACGGATCATAAGTTATGGTAATTTTAAGTTGGGACTTGATAAAAGATTGAGCTGGGTATGTGCAGCAACAGTTTAAGCAACTTGCTGTCAAAAAAGGGGCTAGGTGTAGCGTCTAGCCCCCTGATTCCGAAAATTGTTTAATTTTTGTTGTTTTGACCCATGGGACTTCTTTATACCCATTCTAACATTATCAAAACTAACATTTGATGTGGTTTTGACCTTAGGTGATATTGGGGACATTCCGGATGGTGATCAAGCATGTTTGAAGAACCGAACACGAACTTTTGAAGCTTCCGCGATTACTTAAATATGTTTAAAATAATGTCTATGTAGTTAACACTTAAATACTTGTTTTGGGGTTGTTAAACTAGTAGTACTTATCTAGAATGTTAACTTGGTCAAAATTTCCTTATGTTTGATATAAAAATCAAGGTTTTGGTTTACTAAGGCTTTGTTCATAATAAAATATTATGAAAACGAGTAGAGTGTTACAAAGGTGGTGTTTGTTTTCTAAAAAAGATCTGTGCAGACTCTTCGTTTGCGTCGTGCAGGCCACGCGCAGACATTGATATCTGCAGACTGTTTGTTTTTCCGAAAACGTTTCACTAAAAAAGTCTACGCGAGCTAATCTTGGTGCAGACTTTGCCTAGCGACTTTCAAGACCTTCTAAGGCCTGCAAAGGATTAAACATCACCACCCACCACCACCTTCCACCACCACCGTCTACCACCACTGTCCACCACCACCGTCCACTTTCGACGTCCATCACCACCCATCACCCACCGTCAACGTCCACCACCCACCACCACTCTCCAGCACCACCGTCCACTTTCCACGTCCATCACCACCCACCACCCACCGTCCACGTCCACCACCCACCACCACCACTACCGTCCACCATCACCATCACCACCACCACCCTCCAGAACCACCCACCACCACTATGATTTCTAAGTTGGATTTAGAGTAAATTGCCATTTTAGTCCCTGAGGTTTGTCCAAATTTGCCATTTTAGTCCAAATAGTTTCTTTTCTCCTTTGGGTCTTTGACTTTTCCCTTTTGTTGCCATTTTGATCACATACCCTAACTTCGTCCAAAACACCCATTTTTAACAAGGGTATTTTTGATATTTTCAATTTAAATCTTTCCACATGCCAATCTGAACCATTTTTTTATCACAGTAAAATGACAATTTACTCTTTACATAACAACGCAAAATGTTAGTTTTTTTTTTCTTATTAAACACCCCACCCTTATCCTCTCTCCTCTCTCTAACACCACCACCATGTCACCACCATCACCTCCTCAACCACCGACACACATCCAACGCCGATCATCACCCTCTTCCTCTTCATCAACAACTCTTAACAGCTTCTTCATCTAAACTACCCAAACCCTAGTTTTGCAAACCCAATGAGCTTCCAGACGACCGAAAAAACGTAGTACCAGCGACAATTAGGGTTTTCGAAGGTCCGAGGGTTGGCGAGTATCACATGGCATCAGAGGTTTGTGGTTGTCGCAACTTGCGTAATTAGGTGAAGCTGTTGTGGTCGGCTTATGTATTTGGGTTTAGATCTGCCAATTTCAAGGAGATTACTGGAAGTTGCAGGTGGCCGGAAAAGGCGCTTTCTTGTTGAAAAACGTTAGGGTCCGACTAGGGTCGTTTTCCAAGTGGTGATGTTGATAAAGTTGAGGGAGAAGGTGAGGTGCGTCGGCGTGGGTCGTTCATCTCTGTTGGATGTGGCGTGGCGACATTTTTCTGGTAGTTGTTGTGGTCCTATGGAAGTGGTTAATCTGGTGGTGGTTTATGTTTTTTAAGAAATAGCAGTGAATTATTAATCTAGTGGCGGGCAATTACGGTGGAGGTGGTATCTGGATTATTGGGCATTTGATGGTGATGAGAGGTTAGACCATGGGGTATGGTGGGGCTTGGGTTGGGGCTTGGGTTGGGCATTGGTTGACACGTGGACTTTCAAAACTCAAGGCTTCAACCCACTTTTGAAGGGGGTATGGTGGGCGTGGCCAAGCCACATCAGCTTTTATATATATATATTATATATATATATATATATAACCAAAAACTACTACACATACAACATAATTATTAAAATAAACATACAAAATAATTATCAAAATAAAAACCTATCATTCTTCGTCGTCTTCGTCGGTTTCAAACCCAGGATCTGAGGTACCGTGTCTTGTGAACGATTTTACGAAACCCCCCACTCTGGGTAAATCCCATCAACTAGGTAGTACCCGTACACGTACTCAACCCCGTTTATAAAGAAAGTTCCTTTGGGTCCTATACCATTTACCCGATCATTGAAAATAAACGAGTGATTTATGATGGTAATATCATTATGTGAACCTGGCATATCGAAGAACGCATGCCATATCCAAAGATCTTGGGACGCAACCGCTTCAAGCATGATGGCTGGCACCCCGTGAAATCCACTAGTGTGAGCGCCTTCCCATTGGGTAGGACAAAGTTCCCAAGGCCATTTCATACAATCTAAACTACCTAGCATCCCGGGTAGCCCATGATAATCTGTGTGATGTTCCAATATTTGTTACATGTCACTGAAGGATGACTTTCTCAAATATCTTTTCCTATAAAGTTCTAGAATACACGAACAAAAGTTGTGAAGAGTTTCTCTAGCTACACGTGCAGACATTTTTAAATAGTCATCCATAATGTCCGAACTATTGCCGTACGCTAACTGCCTAAGTGCGGACGTGACCTTTTGCCACGTACTAAATCCTAATTGCCCAGTTACATCGGGGTTTTGTTGGAAATAAACATATTTCTCCTCAAGATCTCTAGATATCCTTAAAAATAAGTTTCTACTCATACGAAAACGACGCCTAAACATTTTTTCATCATACTTAGGTTCCGCTGAGAAGTAATCGCTTACCAACAAATCGTTAGCAGTGTGCCGTTCACGAGTGATGTACCTTCTCCTCCGTTTAGGTTGTTGAGTCTCTTTCTCATAGTCTTCGTCTTCCACGATAGCTTTCACCACCGCCGCGATCGTTTGTAGAAATATTTCCGCACCATCGTTTGAAGAACTCATGACGATTCACTATAACTTGAAGAACTCATGACAATATTGTGTTTTATGTGTTTGATATTGTGTGAGAAAGATGTTAAATGTGGCAAGTATTTATAAAGAATTTTTTTTTTAAAATATAGACCCCAACGGCTACTTTGAAAGGGCCATTCACAACCCGCCATGTCAGCTTGCTCCCCCGTCCCACACCCGGCTTGAAAGCCAAGCCCCAAGGGCCACGCCACGCCCCAACCCAAGTCCACCCGAGATGGTGGCTTGGACGTTTTCCCCCAACCCAAGCCCCACACCCCATGGCCTTAGTGGTGGGGCCATAGATTGGCTTCTGTATACAAAGATGGAGATTTACGACGATATATACATATATGTGTATTAAAGTTAATAGATTTTAAAATATGTGTTTTTTATATATAAATAAATATGTGTGTGTTTTTTATAACATTTTTTTTAATATATAATAAGTTTTGGACTAAAATGACAAGTTGAAAAGTTTATAACGAAAATACCGAAAATATTATACTTCTGGTTAAAACTGAGTTTTTTTTTTACTGAATTAGGGTATGTGATCAAAATAGTAACAAAAGGGAAAAGTCAGAGACCTAGCAAAGAAAAAAAAACTATTTGGACTAAAATGGTAAATTTGGACAAACCTTAGGGAATAAAATGGCAAATTACTCTTGGATTTAAATAATCCTAGGTATTACTTATTGGTCAGTAACAATCCTTGTGACAGTTCCAATTTTTAACCTATTTTCACCCCACGAGCTTTTTCTAACTAAGGTCTAATCCAGTTAATTTTTTTACTGAAGTTGATGACTTATGTGTGAACAAGTCAAAGGTTTGATGATGTGGACTAGTTATGTGGCAAAAGTTTTAACGACATGGTCTGACTAAGAAAAAGCCCGTTCAAAGAATATGTTAAAAGTCAGTACTTACATAAGAGTGTCCGGAGTGGGGGCGGCAAACTCACCTGACACCGATCTTTCATCAATCGGCAACCAATGTCGAGCCCCTTGCCGCATGAAGGTTTGACGAAATGGGGTTTGATTCGGTGGGTGCATGTCGACGCGGGGAAGGGAGGAAGGAGGGAGAGAGAGAGAGGGTAGTGTGAGGTGGGGTCCATTCCAATCTCAACCAATCACATATTTTTTCTTTTTTTTAAAGTTTCCACTTCACTAAATGTCTAAACCATTGCCAACACTTTTCACCAAAGTTTAAACACTTTTCATTGATTGACGTGGCGCACTCTGATTGATCAATTTTTTAGTTTGTCACTCTTAAGTGTTTAACCACTCCTAATAACACTCTAAAATATTTTGTTAGTTGAGACTCTTAGAGATTAATAAGTAATAGTTGGGGTTATAAAATTCGATTTCTTCTCGGTCAAGATTGAAGTTTTTTTTCATTGGCGGTCGGTTTCCGGAGCGAAAGCAAAACGTTCAAGAATCGGGTCTGAGATTGGTGCAGGGTTTCTCTAGGGTTTTGACTTTTAACCTAAATCAATCCGATTCATTAACATTTTGCAGTCCCCAAATGGGTCGTTCTACCGCCATTAAACTCGTCTCTTTGCTTGCTCGCCGATCCCTTTTGCACAATCCAGTATACCCCTTTCTTCTTCTTTTTCTTTCTATAAGATTATAACAATTGCCAGTTATGTGAATGTTGTAATTGTTCGTTTACAGTTGTATAAATCAACCCTTATAGGAGGTTATCGAAGCTTTTGTTCCCCACGGCAGTATGGAATTTTCAATCTTCCCAATTATAGAAACGGTAAATCTTTGAACAAATAACAAGAAAGTTGATATTTTGTTATCGTTATGTTCGATTATTAGTTGATAAGAGAGGGATTGTCTTGTTTATTTGTTGTAAAGCAGCGGAAAGTTCGAGATATTGGCCCAATCTTGGAACAATTAGATCTATTCATGCCACTGGTAATTCTTAATTTCATTAATTTACAGTTAGTTTAATAATGTTAAAGTGCCTCATTGCAAATTGCTCTTTATTTATTACGCTTTCGTATGCATAAAGTTGACATTTTGTGGCTGTGTGTTTTAACCGGTGGCGGTGATGAGGGTGTGCGGGGAGGGCCACTGCACAGGCCTGTGATTTCAAGGGGCTCGTGTTTTTTAGAAAAAAAATCCGATTTTTATATGTTATTTCTTTTTTAAAAATTGTATACCCATACCAACTCTAAGATAGGCCCATTTACAAAACAATTTTTATAGTTTAGAAGTTAGCCCATTGGCAGTGGCGAAGCTTGAAAAAAAAGTTCGGGGGGTCGGAAGGTAACGGACCTAAAAAAAATTTTCTATCGCCTAGTTTCGAGGTGTATGTTCGGGTCGGACGTCGGTGATTCGATTCAGGTCGGGTCGGGTCAAACATTAATATAAAATAAAAAACGTTCTCAAACATTAAAAAAGAGTTATCATTTTATTCTTCTCTATAGCATAATCTAATAAAAAAACAAGTTAACAAATCACCCTAAATTTCAAACTCTAATTTCTATCTAAAGCAAATTACAATAAGATTAAACAAATAAAATTAGACATAGTTACTGAAATATTCAACAAGTTTAAGGCAAAAATTCGGATCAATTCCACCCCTAATTTCAACCTAAATAACATAAATTGCAGCCCTAAATTAAACCTAAAGATAAAAAACACACACCTTTAACCTTTTGAAGATTGAAGAAGTCGAACAAGAGTACAAGACCATAACAACGAGCAGCGTTTTGGCTTCTGTTCTCGAACAAGAAGCTGAAGTCGAACAGTTCTGGAACCTGCGTTTTCCCCCCTTCTGCAGTTCTGGCTTGTGGCTTCTGTTCTTCTGGTCGATGTCCCAAAGTAAACGAATTTGGGTTTTTTTTATAGGGTGGGCTTTTAAGTTGGGCTATATAATCATTTGATTTGGGTTATATAATATACATTCTAGTATTCTACCAAATATAATGATTTGGGCTAAGTAAATATTTTATTTGGGCTATATAAATAAAAAAATTAAAACCGGGGGTCGAAAACGTATACACCTAATTTTTTTTATAAAACCGGGGGGTCGAAAACGTATATACCTACAAAATCCTATACGAAACGTACATATATAACACTACTTGCCGAAAAGTTCGGGGGGTCGGGCGCCCCTCCCCGCCCCTTAAATCCTTCGCCCCTGCTCATTGGCATTAGGTTTAGTGAGCCCAATACCCATTTGATTTAAAAAAAATTTAATAATAAAACATTACGGAATGGCACATTTTTTCGAGCTCGAACATAGTACACGAATTCTCAGAGACGCCTCTGGTTTTAACATTTACTTGTTCGTAAGACTGTCCAAAATGGTCTCAATGATAAGGGGGTGACACCATAGTTGTTGTTAAAAGCCATCGCCTTTTGCGCCTAGGCCCAATTTCTAGGCGAGGCGAGACCATTGTGCCTTAAGTCAAGGCAATTGCGCTTTAAGTCTTCAGGTAATGGTTTAGGCGCAGATTCCGACGAGACTCCTAGATCCGGAGAGTTTCCGGCCAAATTCTCTAAATTCTGACAAAATTCCACCTAGATTACTACTTTTATCTAATGAAAACTACTTTTCTATGCTAATACACTAATATGTTATAACTTTTGGTACCAAATAGATGATAGTAAATAATATATAATATCTTTAGTTTATTTTATTTGAAGAATAATGTTAATTTTCTAATACATAAAATATTTTTAATTTTTTTTCGTTGAACGCTTTATTTTTCTCAGGCCCTCACTTTTTTTGCGCCTTGCGCCTAGGCCCCAGGCGAGGCCTATGCGCCTAGTGCCTTTGATAACTTTGGGTGACACGTCCCTGCCATGTGGGCATGATTGTTTTCACAAAAGTGTGTAGTGGTTTCATTAACCATTTTAAATGAAGTAAAAAACTAAAAGAAAGTGAGGTTGTTGTGATTGGGTGAAAAAATAAATAAAAAAGGTTTGTGTGTGAGAGATGCGCCCAACGAACATGACTAGCCCCACTTTTCCGCCCAAAACACGCCACTCACGTGGGGGGGGGGTGTTTCACGCTCAGTGGGTGTTGCACCGTTACGAATTATCTAATGAAGATTTATAACTCCAAATAGGGGTTAATGATATGATCCAAACTATAGCTATGAGATGTCGGCTCCAGTCAAAAGCTTATGTTTGTACATTACATAAATCTGCCGTTATTTTCAACATAAAAATACTGTTTATTTAGTATTTAGGATTTTCTTCTTTTGCCAGCATCTATGGCTTCAAAGGATTATTATGATACTCTTGGAGTGAGTAAGAATGCAACTTCTTCGGAAATCAAGAAAGCATTTTATGGGGTTTGTATCTTTCTTTAAACAATTATTTCCTTTTAATTGTTGTTTGTACCTTGTTCTTTTAAATCATTATCATTTATCAACTTATCTTCACTAACCGGTTATTTTTTAATATTGGCATTTCTAGCTAGCAAAGAAGTGGCATCCAGACGCAAACAAAGATGATCCAGAAGCAGCGAAAACTTTTCAGGAAATTGGAAAGGCATATGAGGTCTAGTATTTTCTTTTTCTTTCAATTAGTCAAACTTTGCAATTTGAGGTTGAGTAAACTGCCATTTTGGTCCCTGAGGTTTGGTCACTTTTGCCACTTTAGTCCAAAACTCAAACCTTTTGCATCTGGGTCCCTGTGGTTTCAGTTTTATTGCCATTTTGGTCCAAAAATGAAATCAGGTCATACTTGTCTTATAAAATCCTGCAATTTTGTCATTTTCCTCAGGGGCAGATCAGGTCATATTTGTCTTATAAAATATGGTATTTATTTATAAAAAAGAAATGATCATTTTGTCCCTGCGGAAAATGACAAAATAGCAGGATTTTATAAGACAAATATGACCTGATTTTATTTTTGGACCAAAATGGCAATAAAACTGAAACCACAGTGACCCAGATGCAAAAAGTTTGAGTTTTGGACTAAAGTGGCAAAAGTGACCAAACCCCAGGGACCAAAATGGCAGTTTACTCTTTGAGGTTTTATAAGAAAGTCTACATCATGTGTACTTAACAAACCTATTAAGTTAGTTCCGTTTTTTGTAGGTTTTGAAAGATGAGGATAAACGAGCAGATTACGACCAGGTCAGTTATGCACACACTTTCCTTTAATATTTCTTTGATGTTCTACTTTAGTCTTTACACTGTTGATTACTGCTGTTATATTTACCTTATATATCTGCTGGATTAATGGTTTTATAGGTTGGCCATGCGGCTTATGAAGCAAGTGTTAGCGGTGGTGGTCCGGATCCTGGTTCATGGGATAATAATCCTTTCCACAATTTTGAAGATGTAAATTTTATCCTAATGTTATTTTATTTATGTATTTGTTTTTTTTTAACTTTTTTCACTTGACTTTGCGGATCAGATATTTAACATTAATCCGTTTAATCAAATCTTCGGTGGCAAGGATGCTAAGGTACTCATCTACATCATGTGTTGCTGGTGCTGTTTATGAATTCGACTCTTTATCTAAATTATTTTCTTTTCAACTTTTTCAATAGACCACTGTTGAGCTTTCTTTTATGGAGGCTGTGCAAGGATGTACCAAAAATGTGGTTTTCCAGACTGAGCTGTCGTGCGAAGCTTGCGGTATGAAAAAATATAGGATTGTCGTATGACATGTTGTTTCCGCTCATTTTACTTGTTATTTGGAAAGATAAACAAACATTGTGAGCATCATGTTTCTATTGTGGTACCTGCAGGTGGATCTGGCGTTCCTCATGGAACAAAGCCAGAAACGTGTAGGCGATGTAAAGGAGCAGGCGTGGTTAGTATTTATACAATTTTAATACCTACTTATTGGGTTAATTTCATATATACCCTTACAAACTTGGAAATTTTCATATATACACAACCAAAACTAAAATATCATATATGCCCTTGTAAAATAGTTAAAATATCAAATATACCCAATTTATTAAAAACAATCTAATAAATAATCATTTTACTCTTATATTTTTTAACTTCAAGTTTGCATATATGCTCATCTTTTTAACTTCATATTTTTATATAACACATAATAAGCTTAAATTTGTTTTTACCCTTTTTTATTTTTTCCCATAAACAATAGTATTCTTCATATATAATTTTTAAGCTAGAAATGAGTAAATATAATATTTGATGAATTGGGTAAAATTGTCATTTACTAAATTGTTTTTAAGGAATTGGGTATATATGATTAGAAAATAAATTTTATGGCTGAAATTTTAAATTGTGGTTCTGTACCGTTCACAGATAACCAGTCAAAATGGGCCATTTAGAATGCAGTCCACTTGCACTCAGTGTGGCGGAACTGGAAAATTCATCAAGGTACATTTTTAATAATTCTGAAATAAACAAAGCTATATGCATATATATTGTAAAATGTTTACAACGGTATTTGACTTATGAGGTTGGTTGACTTACAGAACTTTTGTAAGTCCTGCAATGGCCAGAGAGTGGTGAGAGGACAGAAATCGGTCAAACTAAACATCATGCCCGGTATGTTACTATGATCTCGTATTCTTTTATCGCATTTTGTCTCGAGTAAAATAGAATTAAACCCGATTATTATATAAGTTACATTAACATGTAGACTTTTAAACTATTTGGACTTTAAAACATGCAGGAGTGGATACAAATGAAGAATTACGGGTGTCCAGAAGCGGTGGAGCAGATCCAGATGGCAACCAACCGGGCGATCTTTATGTTCTCATTAAGGTAATTTGAAATAACACGAAAAATAATTTAACGGCATTGCTTGTTTAATATATATCAGGTCAAACATTCATGTTTTCCATCACAATCTTTACAGGTGCGAGAAGACCCTACTTTCCGGCGAGAAGGGGCCCACATTCACGTCAATGCCACCTTGAGTATGAGTCAGGCAATTTTGGGAACAAGCATGCAGGTCCCAACGTTAACAGGAGATGTTCTTCTTAAGGTTGATTTTCATATCTTTGAGATTAATGTTTGCTGAAGACAAGTGTCATACAAGTTTTTTATTTCTTAAATATTATATATTTGTAATATGCAGGTTCGTGCGGGGACTCAACCAGGTTCACAAGTAGTCCTAAAGGGAAAAGGTTGGTTTTGATCTGTTTATTCTTTTTCTGGTTAAATTTGTCGCATACTCGTTATGAAATGTATTAATTGATGGTTTTATTTTTCTTTTAATCCCAGGAATTAAAACACGGACCTCTTATTCATATGGCAATCAATACGTGCACTTCAACGTTAGCATCCCAACGTAGGTTTTTCGTTTCTCGTTAACGCGTTGAAATTTGTGGGTTTGCAGCCTTAATTTATTTGGTAGATTGAATACTTCTTATATTTGTTTAATATGTATGATATTCAGGAAATTGACGGAAAAACAACGTGAGTTGATCGAGGAGTTTTCCAAAGAAGAAAGCGGTGAAGATGAGAAGCAGGTTGCTGCTGCTGGAGGGTCTGGTTAGCCTGTTCTGTGCTGTGCAATTGGCCGATGAAGATTTTTTTGGGTATAATACGGAAAGAGCGATTTGATATGATGTATACTTATTTTGATCAAGACTAGGTACCCTTAACAATCATTGCTAGGTATTATATTTAACCACCAACCCAACATCCATTTTTGTAAACCATAAGTTACTTTATGACGTATATTAAACAGCAGTTAGCAAGCGTTGCAAAATAAACGGTTTGGGTCCGATTATCCTTTCGCATAATAATTACACTTATTTTTTTGTTTGTGTGGTTAAATTTCTAAACTTCATGAAATATACTTTTTTTTTTTGGGTTGAGATTTTAAAGCCTCATCAGAGAAATTGGCAAGTATTTGTGTGAAATGTCAGTTAGTTAAGTGATGTATTTATTTTAGAAAATCTACGGATTTGCTGTTTAAAAGAAGTGAAGAAAATTAGCATCAACTTCAAGGACGTATTTCCTGTTAAAAATAACTTTTTTTAATATACTTTTATACGCGTTATTTTTATTTTGTAAGGCTTTGACTGTGTATTCATTTTTACCTGCGTCACGTATAGAGTTGAGGTAATTTAGGGTAAAGCTGAATAAAACCGAGACCCAAACCAACTGCACCTAGAAAGCGGACCGAATTGTGCTAAGTCAGTTGGTCCTCGGTCCCTAGATTGTCTCTACTTCAGGATGATAAGTAATAAAGTTACCAATAGAACATTAAAAGCCTGCATCTTTTGTCTTTATGGTCATGTCTCCCCACCTTATTTATGTTTATCCTATCTTTAACTTTTCCAAGGTCAAATGTCAAAGTTTTGTCCATATCGTTTATAATATTTGACGAGAATCTTTTTTGCTAGTTAGGTGTTTAAACTCACATGTTTAAACCCTTTAATCTGTGTTTAATGCCTATGACCGAATTGTGCTAAGTCAGTTGGTCCTCGGTCCCTAGATTGTCTCTACATCAGTTTCGGTTCTGTCCTCTGGCATGAAGTATGAACCGAAGAAATCTGACTTCTCAAAAACCAACCCAAAAATAGAGAGCCTAGTCCAACAAAAATAAGTTCCAGCCCAGTCCATTTAAGGCAAAAATATTTTACTTTAAAGAAGTTGAAATATCATTCTTAAAAGTTGGCCCAGTCCTTCATGAAAATAGCCAGTTGGGTATAGACTCTCACACAATAGCAGAGATTTTTGTTAAAAAAAAATTAAAAAGAATTTTTTTTGTCTACTGTAATTTTTTATATCATGTCCACTTGGATAATATTTATTAATTGATTTCCATTCTAGTTATAAGGGTGATGGAATATTGATACAAAATCATGATTTCATGCAAAAAAATTGTAAATAAGTCCATTAATCAGCACTGTACAAACCATGGGTACTAAAACTGAAAATCATGAAACTATGAAATATATAACACACTAGTAAATATTTATATATTTTAGTGTTGAATTATTTGTATAGTTGCCCGCGTTTTCTTGTTTCTTAATTCTTAAGAACAGTTAGGTGGTAATGCTTCTGCTTTTTCCCTCCCTCTTTCTTTCTATATGTGTTCTGTCTTTTAGCAGAAAGCATTCCTCCTCATAAAAATCTCTTTTTTGAATTTTCTACCACCATCATAAAAGCTGCTTTTCTATAACACTTTGAGCGACAATCATCTGGTAAGTTCATCATCCTCATGATCATCGTTTATAATTCTCGAATGATGTATTAATTCAAGTATTTGATCACTGGTGTCTACTGTTACAACACACTGTAGCTGCTTGACAACTTTTAAGTTGTTTTTTAATCAGTTAAAAACTTCACGAAATTTTGAATGAGTTCTTTGAGTTTAATATGTTTAATCGACTTGGTTTTTCGATCGATCATTAAGGAAAAACCTTTAAGTTGTTTTTTAGTCGGTCGAAAACTTCATGAAATTTTGAATGAATTTTTTGAGTTTAATATGCTTAATGGATTTGTTTTTCTTTTTTTTTTTTTGATGGATCGTTAAGGAAAAACCTTTAAGTTGTTTTTTAATCAGTCAAAAACTTCATGATATTTTGAATGAAATTTTTAAGTTTAATATGTTTAATGGATTTGGTTTTTTGATCGATCATTAACGAAAAAGGATTCAACTACAGAAAGCTGCACTTTAACTTTTGATCCAATAAAAAGGGTGACACTAAAGTGTAAAAAGTTGTTTTCTCCTAATTTTCAAAGTAATCCGAACCGTTAATTTGATTTAATTTTATTTAATTAAACTATATTTGATTAGAAGAACATGCATGCATCAACATGTTCGGTTTTCCGCTATTTTGGTGCTGTTTTTTTATTTCTTAACAGAGTTTCTTATCTAAAGGAGCCTAAGCCATTTTGCAAGAAGGATTTTAAGAAACAATGGCGTACAACCGCAGAGGGTTTGACCAGCAGCCACCTGGACGGCTGACGTACACTCAAACATCTGGTACTTTGGGCATGGAGTCTATGATGGACAGTGAGGTGGTGCCTTCGTCACTCGAAGAAATTGCACCTATTCTCCGTGTTGCTAATGAAGTTGAAGCTGCAAATCCAAGAGTTGCCTACCTTTGTAAGTCCTATTCTGTGTTAACATCTGTAAAATTTATTCCAATTTTGACCTTTTGACTTTTAAACTATTTGAGCTATAGTTCTTGTTCTATCTGTTAATGTATTTGTCATCATCGAGAAAGACTTTATTATGTATGCATTCAGGTCGCTTCTATGCTTTTGAGAAAGCACACAAACTAGATCCAAAATCAAGTGGACGTGGTGTTCGCCAATTCAAGACTGTCCTACTTCAACGCCTAAAGAGGGTACGTTTGTGTGTTTGTCTGTATACAATACACACACACGCACTACATCATGAATATTGTTTATCAGTTCCTTACAAAAAGCTGATGCGCAGTGGCGAAGCTTGAGATTTCCGACCGGGGGGTCGAAAACGTATATACCCAAAAATTTCTATAAAACGGGGGGTCGAAAACGTATATACCCAAAAATTTCTATACGAAAACTACATACTCTCCACTACTGAGCGAAAAGTTCGGGGGGTCGGCCGCCCTCTCCCGCCCCCACTATCCTTCGCCCATGCTGATGCGTGTTACAAATATTTTTCAGGAAGACCAAACAACATTAGCCGGACGAAAAAAGAGCGATGCTCGTGAAATGCAGAATTTTTATCAACATTACTACAGGAAGTACATTCAAGCCTTACTAAAGGCAGATAAAGCTGATCGGTAATAATCTCTTCCTTGATATTTGCGTTATGTATTTTCTGAATTCTGAAGTTTACTTCTTGTATTAATTAGTACCCGGTTTACGAAAGCTTATCAGACTGCTGAAGTGCTGTTTGATGTTTTAAAAGCGGTTAACTCCACCGAGTCTGTAGAGATGGCAGATGAGGTAAATAATGGAGAATTCTCTTACCCTTTAAGACCTTTAAGTGAATCATTAGTTCTTCTATTCATAGATTTTGGAAGCTCACACTAAGATTACTGAGAAGACAGAGATGTATGTTCCTTATAATATACTTCCACTTGACCCTGATAGTTCAAATCAAGCTATAATGAGATATCCAGAGGTAAGTTCTGTACGCTTTGATTCGGGTATGTTTTAATGGGTCAAACGGGCAAGGTTAAACGGATTAGCTAAAACAGAAATGGGTCAAACGGGTTGAAGTGCTTTTCTAATGAATATGATCTCTAATATTTTATTAAAAGACTTAGATATATTGAAATTAATATGGTTTTTGGTCATATATATTGTAGATTCAAGCTTCGGTTTCTGCACTCCGTAACACCAGGGGACTTCCATGGCCCAAGGACTACATGAAGAAAGTACACGATGACATCCTGGACTGGCTACAGGCTATATTTGGTTTTCAGGTTTGCCATTTGGCGGTTTATTAGGAATCTATTACATCATGGCGACCCTCAATGTGACTTGTTTTGTTTCACAGAAAGATAGTGTCGCAAATCAGAGAGAGCACTTAATCTTGTTGCTTTCAAATGCTTACATACGCCAGTTCCCAAATCCTGATCCACATTCTAAGGTATTATACTTTACAGGTGTCCTGAATTTATAATATACCTCAATTCTCATTGCTTATGGCATTCTCTCATATTGTTCTTTCAAAAAGTTGGATGATCGTGCGGTTACTGACGTTATGAAGAAACTTTTTAAAAATTACAAGAAGTGGTGCAAATATTTGGGTCGCAAAAGTAGTCTTTGGTAAGTAAAGCCTTCCTTGAGGTTTTTTTAGTGGTGGCTGATTCAGATTTTTATATATAGAAACAGAACAACAAATTCCTAGTAACTACATGATACAATAATTAGGGTAGGGATAGTGTACATTGATTCAGAAGTGTGAGAAGTGTATTATAACACTATATATAACACTATATAACACCATATAAACACCGTATAACACTATGCAACACCATATAACACTATGTAACACTATATAACACTATATAACAAATATAACACTATATTTTGTCTGATAGCATGCCTATGATAGATGTATAGTGTTATATATTGTTATATAGTGTTACATAGTGTTATATGGTGTTATATGGTGTTACATAGTGTTATACGGTGTTTATATGGTGTTATATAGTGTTATATATAGTGTTATAATACACTTCTCACACTTCTGGATTAATGTACAGGATCCTCTACCCAATAATTATTATATATCTTTTATATAATATGGTTAGTGTGTTATAGCTACCGTCTTGATATATTTTCACACATTAAATGATTAAAACTGTTTTTGGGTATGTAGTCTCCACTCAGTTAGTAAAGTTACAAAATTATATATGTCGACTAGCAATATGTTACCGTCATCCTTCGTTTTACAGGTTGCCAAATATTCAACAAGACGTGCAACAAAGAAAGTTGTTGTACATGGGTCTATATCTTCTCATATGGGGCGAAGCTGCAAACTTGAGATTTATGCCAGAATGTCTTTGCTATATCTATCATAATGTATGCATCATGATTATTTTTAATCATTTTTATGTTCATGTGTATGTTTAATGTTTAACTATCTCCTTGTTCCACAGATGGCATTTGAGGTATATGGTATTTTGGCTGGTAGTGTTACGCCCGATGGTAAGAATATGCAACCTGCATATGGGGGTGAAAAAGAGGCATTCTTGTGGAAGGTTGTGCATCCAATCTACAAAACAATAGCTAAGGTGTGGTGTAAAGCTGTGGAATGTTTTCAGCTTATGTATATGTGTGTTAAATTTCAAACACCAATGTTTTCGTTATTCTCATGTTCAGGAAGCCGAAAAAAGCAAAGGGGGGAGGACAAAGCATTCTCAATGGAGAAACTACGATGACTTAAATGAATACTTTTGGTATCATTCTCTCGGTTCATGTATTGTTTAAATGGTAATTCAATCAAATATATTTATTGGTACAAATATTGTAGGTCACCCGATTGCTTTCGTCTGGGTTGGCCAATGCGCGTGCTTGATGATACGTCTTTCTTTTGCCCGTCTGATGACGTAAGTATTGATTTACCTTTTTGGCGCCAGATATTCAACTCAACACATACGTGTGTTACTAGTCGGTCACTAAATGTATCAAATGGTTTTATTTCAGGATAAAAAATCTGCTACTAGTGAAAAAGCTGCGCCTAGTGAAAAATCTGCTACAAATAATCATCCAATAGGAAAAATCAATTTCGTTGAAATAGATTCGTATTGGCATATCTTTAGGAGCTTTGATAGGATGTGGAGCTTTTTCATTTTGTCTTTACAGGTAATTATCTTGTTTCTCTGCTGTCATATTGCATGCCTCTTGCTTGTTTTATTAACTTGATCCGTTCATGCTTAAGGCAATGATTATAATAGCATGGAATGGGTCGGGTGAACTAAGTTCAATCTTCGAGGGAGTTGTATTTAAGAAAGTCTTGAGCATCTTCATAACAGCAGCCGTTTTAAAACTTGCACAAGGTAAAACATATATACTCATATATGTAGGTATATATGTTTGTACTCGTATTGAGATCTAATCAGATTCTTTCCTCCACATTTTCCAGCTGTCCTTGATATAGCTATGATGTGGAAAGCAAGGTTCAGCATGCCATTTCATGTGAAACTTCGATATATTCTGAAGGCTCTATCTGCAGCAGCTTGGGTAGTTGCTTTACCAATAACATATTCATATAGTTGGAACAACCCTTCAGGTTTTGAGGAGACCATTAAGAACTGGTTCGGTAACGGACCAAGTTCACCATCTCTTTTCATTTTAGCCGTTGTTATCTACTTATCTCCAAATATCCTTTCTGCATTACTGTTTCTCCTACCATTTATACGTCGCAATCTAGAGCGATCAGACTACAAAATTGTGACATTCATGATGTGGTGGTCTCAGGTACAACAACCTTTCCACAACTAAGTTCATTTTGGTTTTATTTTTGTTCTTCACAATAACACATATACAGTCAATCATAATGTTATTAATTTTTGCAGCTTCCACTTTATGTTGGGAGGGGAATGCATGAAGATCCGCTCTCTCTTATCAAGTATGACTTCCATATTAACAATGCCGTGCACATTGCTTGATTTAGTTGTGCTTTTCTTTATGTTTTACATTTTCCGTATTTAGATACACTATGTTCTGGGTACTCCTCATAGCGGCAAAGTTAGCTTTCAGTTACTACTTAGAGGTACCTCTCTTGATCAGTTGATTGTATCTTTTGCTTGTAGCAACTAATCAATACTAATTCTGATTTCAATGAGAATCACATATCGCAGATAAAGCCTCTAGTGGGCCCAACAAAAGCAATAATGGAACTTCATGTAAGACGTTATGAATGGCATGAGTTCTTCCCTCAAGGTAATCAAGTTTCAGAACCCATATATGATATATGTTTATACATATAGTTTTAATCATATCGTTAAGAAGATGTTACGAATTTCCTTTTTTCCAGCTAACAGCAATATTGGTGTTGTGATTGCACTATGGTCTCCTATCATTCTAGTATGTTAATTTTATCTAGTCCTGTCCTAATATCCTTTTTGTAAAAACTTTTTTTCTAAAGTGATTTTTTCTAATCTTTACAGGTCTATTTTATGGATACACAGATATGGTATGCAATATTTTCCACAATATTTGGTGGTATTTATGGTGCATTTCGGCGTCTTGGAGAGGTTAACGATTCAATTTTCATTATTTACAGTTCTATTTATATTTTTTCATTTTATTCATAGTATTACCAACTAATGTTTGCCTCTTTAGATTCGAACTTTAAGCATGTTGAGAAGCCGATTTCCGTCACTTCCGGGTGCATTTAATGATTGCTTAATTCCACAAGAAATTAGTGAAAGCACTAAGATGGGAATCAACGCCACTCTAACCCGTAGATTGAATAAGGTTTAACTTTCTTTCTCTTTGGCCACTTTTTGCATATTTTAACACGTTACAGTGGAGTTCGATAGTTTTGGGTTTTCTAAAACAATGGCTAAGATATATGTATAAAAGAACAATAGAAGTATGCTATTTAATGCTTTACAATGAGTGTTCTCTATCCGTAGCACAATATCGCTCCCACTGTTCAAAGAAACATGATGCATAGAGTTTCATGACAAATCATTTTTCAAGATACATTTAAGTAGTGTGTGCACAATCCCTTATAAACCCTGCACCTCGTTGTGATAAGCCAGCTAAGTTGTTAAGGATTTCAAGTAACGAAGAGTCATGTTCGGATCCTACCATGACTATCTTGAAATGTGGTATAAGGGAGCAAGAGAGTTTAGGCTATCTGGTTTCTGGTGACATTTACATCTAATAGGCACATGCAAATTAGTTAGACAACATGGAATGCTACTTTAGTGATATAAGCAACAATGTGTTACGTCACAATGGCTGATTGTGTCAACAGACTGTTTGGGTCGCTGATATCTGATTTTGTCAAGAGGCACACCTACAGCGACTCGTGTAGTAGTACATGAGTGTCGGTATATCTAGGATCAAATAAATGTCGTTTAAGTGTCCCAAATGGTTGTCAGTGTTATATATGGTGACCGTCTTGTGACTTTAGATCTGTCAGCAACTACCATTCGAATAGACAATGGTTCGCTTAGCAGAACATGTCAAATTCATCACCAATTGGTGACACTTCATGAACAAAATCATCATATGCATCCTCAATAGCTGTGACCAGGCCGAACCGAGCAACCAATGGAACCTCAACCGACCATGCATCCTTTTGTTGGCAATGAAACTTGATCAATCTGATCATCATCTTTGTGATGATGCAGAGTTTTGTTTACAGCGGAAACTTTAGACATAATTGATCAATCGAAAAAGTGAATGAATGGACAAACAATAACAGAAAATGATTGAATGTCTTGGTGCCGGTAAATGATGCCGGACCTTTCTTATTTATACTAGTAAATCATGGCGGTTAATTATGGCGGGAGAAACTGTCATAAACAGTTTTCGAATTTACCCGCTTATAATACACACCACAACATATCATCATGATCCGAGTCCTAACTTATATAAATATAAATACACATACATATCATAAACTATAATTAAGTTTAATTGTTCCTTCTAATACTTCCCCCTAAACTTAATTACGTTTGGCAGCGAATTTAAGAACGCTTTCGTTGGCTTCTTCGACAACTTTCCGTGCTTGATTGAAGTTAAACTTCCTTCTTTTCTTGTGTGCGTTCCATGCACCTTCCCAACTATTTTCTGCATAAAGCGCATAGTTATCCATTCCAGTCACCTCCTTGATTTCTTCGGCACTTGTACTCCTTCCGAGGCTGCATTCTGGCACATCTTCTTTCTCCTTCATTCTTTCTGAGTTGTTGGCTTTCACTTGCACATCTTTAAACCTGTAATAATACACTAGAATATCCAAGTACATGGCATAAACGGTCCGCATGTACTCACCATCCTTGTATTCATAACCCAAGTCTTTAGCAATTATTGGCCAGAGATTGTCTTCAGTTACACTGTTGTAACCACCATCCCTCTCCACAATCATATAAAGACTTAACAAGTCTATCTTTCTGTTTTCTGTCATCACCGGCGGCATAGGCCTTGTGGTTATACCCAAGAAACTTATGACAAACCATGACACCATTTCTTCGAACTTCTTTTCTAGTTCATATTTGTAATGAAATACAAACTTCCCGTCTTCTAACATATTTAACAGATTTATACAATCTTTGAAATCCTTGAATTCCAAGGCCCTTATAATCATCACACTCCAATCCGTTTCACCGGAGGGGTAGAGGATCCTGTAAAAAGTGCTCAAAGTGTAAGAAGTGTGAGAAGTGTATTATAACACTATATATAATACTATATAACACCATATAAACACCGTATAACAATATGTAACACCATATAATACCATATAACACTATGTAACACTATATATCATTATATAACAAATATAACACTATAGGTTGTCTGATAGCATGTCTATGATAGATGTATAGTGTTATATTTGTTATATAATGATATATAGTGTTACATAGTGTTATATGGTATTATATGGTGTTACATATTGTTATACGGTGTTTATATGGTGTTATATAGTATTATATATAGTGTTATAATACACTTCTCACACTTCTTACACTTTGAGCACTTTTTACAGGATCCTTACCCTCACCGGAGGAAACGTGTAAATCTTCAAAGTAGGAATTAAGATATTCCTCCGTATATTTTTCATTTACATCGTTCAACCTTATCACCTTTTGCTTTTCTTTCAGGCCTAATTCGTCTTCCTTTGACAACCCCGTTATTTCATTCACCGTGTTATTGACAGGAGATGAAAACATAGGAAATATCTTGCAAGTGTCCCCGGCCTTTTTGACCGTAAATCCTTGCATCGTCAATTGACTCATACTAAGAACATTCCTATCTAATTCAGGCGTGTATAAAACACTTTGAATCAACAGCCTTTCATTATTGGACTTGACTTCTACAACCCCTATGCCCCGCATAAACAGGAAATCGTTTTCCCCTGAGTTTGTTTCAACCCCCACTAAATGTTTTATACGTTTGAAAACATTTAAGTTACCGGCATAGTGTTGTGTAAATGAATGACTGACATACCATATATCTCCCCACGTACCGCCTTCTGATCCTGTCACAATCATCTCGTTCCTATCTTCTGCAGACACCCTTTGATTTCGTATTCCTGCATTTACCGCTTGAGAGATAAGTTGTGTGTTTTCATCGTTTTCCTTCGATTTGCATTCATAGATGAAGTGTCCTGGACGATGGCAGTAAAAGCACAATCTTGTTCTTTGATTTCTTTTCTGCAATTTGATTTCTTCATCTTGACAGTGTTGACAAGGAAGGATTGTCGCCGTGGCTCTGATACCACATGTTGGCAATGAAACTTGATCAATCTGATCATCATCTTTGTGATGATGCAGAGTTTTGTTTACAGCGGAAACTTTAGACATAATTGATCAATCGAAAAAGTGAATGAATGGACAAACAATAACAGAAAATGATTGAATGTCTTGGTGCCGGTAAATGATGCCGGACCTTTCTTATTTATACTAGTAAATCATGGCGGTTAATTATGGCGGGAGAAACTGTCATAAACAGTTTTCGAATTTACCCGCTTATAATACACACCACAACATATCATCATGATCCGAGTCCTAACTTATATAAATATAAATACACATACATATCATAAACTATAATTAAGTTTAATTGTTCCTTCTAATACCTTTCCCGCTTAAGTGCAAAAGTGAGTCATAAATAGTGCCGCATTAGGCCCATCACCCACGGTCACGTCGTATAAGGGTAGAATCCCCCACCACTTCCATTGGCTATGGAAGTAATAATCAACGAGGCTTGCCACTTATAGACCCGTACCATGTTTCATGTTTTTCCTATAATCTTTTTTGTCAACCCAAATAAGTACACATTTATTTTTGTCATTATGAAATAGTCCCAAAGGAAACTTTTTGGGCATTCATTTCAGGAAGCAACTAATAAAGAGGACACAGCAAGGTTTGCTCAGATGTGGAACAAAATAATTACAACTTTCAGGGAAGAAGATTTGATAAGCAATAGGTACTTTGGACATATTTTATATTTACATGCATGTAATTTTAACCTTTTCTTACTTGGATTGATTTGTACATAATTTTTTATGAGATCAGGGAAAGGGACCTTTTACTCATGCCATGCTGGTCAGATTTTGACTTGAATCTTATTCAGTGGCCTCCATTTTTACTTGCTAGCAAGGTTTATTACTTACTGAATTAACTAACTTTCATGAACATTGAGGATACATATGCTGACTTTTCACCAAGCAATTTGCAGCTTCCAATAGCCTTGGACATGGCAAAGGATAGCAAGGGAAAAGACCGCGACCGTCAACGAGAACTGCAAAAGAGGCTAAATGCAGATATTTATATGCTCTGTGCTGTAAAGGAATGCTATGCTTCATGCAAAAATATTATGAACCTTCTTGTCCTAGGGGATAGTGAAAAGACGTACGTAACCACCATCTGAGTCATTTCATAGTATATGTATGTTAGACTGAGGTATCAAATATTTTGACCTATTTTGGGGTCATGTTTTATCTTTAAAGCCAAATGAGTTGAGCTAAAAGACAACTAAAAAGAAAGCATGTAAAATTGGTGTATGAAAATGCATAAACCTCATAGTTCGCTTTACTAAAAGAAAATTTAGATGGTTATTGTAATAAAATGATTTTTTCATCCGTGTTTGACAAATTTATTATTTATACAAATTAAGAAAAAGTAACCATAAACTGCTTAAGTGTTAGCCTAACACCTGACCCGCATGTGACAGTTGACACGGACAAAAAATTACTTGGTCTGACCCGTTAACCCATTTATCCGGTCTCTTTTGCCACACCAGTAAATGTATTGCTTATGTTGCGTTTGTTATTGACGTAGTTTGTACTTTGTCTATTTGCAGTGTCATTACTGAGATTTTTGAAAAAGTTGACCATCACATAAAGGAGGGAGATCTTATACGGGTGTTGGATATGAGTGCACTGCCTAGTCTCACTGATCATTTCATTCGTCTTATCGAGCTTTTGGTCAAATACAACTTCTTTGCTTTTCCTTATATTCTCTTAATGAGTCCAATATTATACCCAAATTAAAAATCTTTTCTTTCAGAAAAGAAATAAAGCTAGTGACAAGAAGAAACTTGTAATTGAGCTACAAAACATGCTGGAGGTGGTGAAAAAAGACATATTAAATGAGACAGATTCTAGGTAAAATTAAATGAAATGCGTTTAAGGTATTTTCAAGTTATATAACACAACATTACTAATTAAACTCTTTTGCGTTATGTCGTATAGCATGCTGGAGTCAAGTCATAGTGGATCTTATGGAGTTCATGAGGCTATAGCACCACAAAATAAACATTATCTTTTTGCGGAGCTTAATTTTCCTGTTACTGTTGAGACAGAAGAATTAGCTTGGAAGGAGAAAGTAAGTTCTGATCATAATGAAAAAGTTTCTGGACTTAACTATTAGCAAAATTTATGTTAGTTATTTTAATAATTAATTATAAATTTAACAGATTGAGTTAGTTTATAAAGTCTAGTCATCTTGTTATTTCTTCTAGATTACAAGGCTTCATCTCTTGCTTACTGAAAAAGAATCTGCTATGGATGTACCATCAAACTTAGAAGCCAGAAGGCGTTTATCTTTCTTCGCAAATTCATTGTTTATGGACATGCCTGTGGCACCCAAAGTTAGAAATATGATATCTTTCTCGTAAGTTTTCTTAATCAATTCTATAAACAAGTTTTTTAATCATGAAGCGAAGCGTTATTACATGCCACTTTTGTCTTTTAGGGTCCTGACTCCTTACTACATTGAGGATGTGCTTTTTTCTATGGATGCCTTGGAAAAGCCAAATGAAGATGGAGTTTCCATCCTTTTCTATCTACAGAAAATTTACCCTGGTTAGTTTGTTTTCTTACTTTCCAGTTTCATCTTTGATATTGAAACTGGTATTCCATGAAACCATGTAAATATATTTCAGATGAATGGAAGAATTTTCGAGAGAGGGTGGGACTTAAGAATGAAGACGAAATGAAAGGAGATTCGGTTTGGGAGGAAAAACTTCGCCATTGGGCATCATATAGAGGCCAAACGCTTACCAAGACTGGTATCTGATTGAATATTATCTTAACACAACCAAGTTGTTTTTATAAACTGTGTAATTGTAAATGCTTTTCGTGTAATGATCTAGTTAAAATTAACGTCGAACCTTTTTTTATTAACCTCTATATAATTAGTACGAGGCATGATGTACTATCGGCAAGCATTGGAACTTCAGGCTTTCCTTGACATAGCAAAGGAAGACGGTACATACATACATACTACAATTACTATCAACTTCAACAGCCTTTTTAATGGTATTTGACAATGTGATGCATGGAATATAACTTATGACCATTTTTGCAGAGTTGATGAAAGGATACAAGGCTGCTGATTCTAACACAGAAGAATATTTGAGGAATGAAAGATCACTATTGGCCCAATGCCAAGCAGTTGCGGATATGAAGTTCACGTATGTTGTCTCATGTCAACAATATGGCATTCAGAAAAGATCAAATGATGCCCGTGCTCATGACATTTTAAAGCTTATGGCAACGTAAGAGTTGAAAGATTTTACTTTAAGTATGATACGTTAGGTTAAGTATTTCTTCTATTAACAATCTATGTTCATGTGACAGGTATCCTTCTCTTCGTGTTGCCTATATCGATGAGGTGGAAGAACCTAGCTATGGCAGATCAGAAAAAGTGCGTGATAACGTTTCTTACTATTCTGTTCTTGTGAAAGCTGTGCCTAAGTCTGCAGATGCATCTGACCGGGATCAAAACTTAGATCAGGTACAAGTTTCAATATTCTTTTGAACATAGTTGATCGATTTTGAAATATTTATCTACCTGTTGGAGCTATGGTGACGACGCATAACAAGTTTGGCTATTGATTTTCATCAGGTAGTTTATTTGAATATTATATTTATGCATCAAACATGAAACTAGTGCAAAGAAGAAAAAAATTCTTAAGCAACTGTTCAGAACAAGATCAGTATACCAATACTAATGAATTGAAGCAAATAATATATTTTCCTTGTTTAGGTTATATACCGTATAAAACTTCCAGGGCCTGCCATATTGGGTGAGGGTAAACCAGAGAACCAAAATCATGCCATAATTTTCACACGCGGAGAAGGCTTGCAAACAATAGACATGAACCAGGTACTCTTACTGGTTAAAATTTATATGACTGTAGTCTCTTAGCAAGAAATATGGTTTTATATTTATTATTATTATTATTATTATTATTATTATTATTGTTATTGTTATTATTATTATTATTATTATTATTATTATTATTATTATTATTATTATTATTATTATTATTATTATTCTCAACAGGACAACTACATGGAAGAAGCCTTTAAAATGAGGAATTTGCTTCAAGAATTTCTTGTCAAACACGGTGTTCGAACTCCAACCATACTTGGACTTAGGGAGCATATATTCACTGGCAGGTAACTTTTGCATTTCTCATGTATATATGCATTGCTTTATTTTCTGAATTACTACCTATTTTATACTATTTGTGCTTTTCAGTGTTTCTTCTCTTGCATGGTTCATGTCTAACCAGGAGACTAGTTTTGTAACAATTGGACAAAGATTGTTGGCTAACCCATTAAAGTAAGTTTTAAGATTAATTTTTATTTTTTTAGATACATAATATGGATTTGATCTATATAATGTCAACTTGTGTCAGATATAATATATAGAAAGCTTTGTATGGTTTTCCTATTCAGGGTCAGATTTCACTATGGGCATCCTGATGTTTTTGAAAGACTATTTCACTTGACCAGAGGGGGTATCAGCAAGGCTTCAAAAATCGTTAACCTGAGTGAAGACATATTTGCAGGCATAACTTTGCAGCTGAAGCTTCTTTTCTGTGTTTTTATCCACTTTAACATAGTTCACAATTACCAAATTTCTTTCAGGTTTTAACTCTACACTACGTGGAGGAAATGTTACTCATCATGAATACATACAAGTTGGAAAAGGAAGAGATGTGGGCCTCAACCAGATATCATTGTTTGAGGCGAAGATAGCTAACGGAAATGGGGAGCAAACAATGAGTCGTGATATATATCGGCTTGGACACCGTTTTGATTTCTTCCGCATGCTTTCATGCTATTTCACTACTGTGGGATTCTACTTCAACACACTGGTAACTACGAACTGATATTCTTTAACCTTCTTTTAGAAATTCCAATCGGCGCTATCTAATACAAGCAAGTTGTTTTATGTGGCAGCTCACTGTGCTTATAGTGTATGTGTTTCTGTATGGCCGCCTATATCTTGTACTAAGTGGACTTGAGAGAGTGTTGAGTACGAATAAAGCAATGATGAAAAATAACCCACTTCATGTAGCTCTTGCTTCTCAATCTTTTGTTCAAATCGGCTTTCTTATGGCACTTCCGATGATAATGGAAATAGGACTGGAAAGAGGATTCAGAAGTGCTTTTACTGATTTTGTTCTGATGCAACTACAGTTAGCTTCTGTGTTTTTCACATTTTCTCTTGGTACAAAAACCCATTACTATGGTAGAACTTTGCTTCGTGGGGGTGCACAATACAGAGCTACAGGTCGTGGATTCGTTGTATTTCATGCCAAATTTGCCGAGAACTACAGGCTCTATTCTCGCAGTCACTTTGTCAAAGGAATCGAACTTCTCATCTTACTTGTTGTATATGAAATATTTGGTGAATCTTATAGAAGTTCGCTAGCATATGTAGTGATTACAGTATCAATGTGGTTCATGGTGGGAACATGGCTTTTTGCTCCCTTTCTTTTTAACCCATCAGGATTCGAATGGCAGAAAATTGTTGACGATTGGACAGATTGGAAGAAGTGGATAAGCAACCGAGGTGGGATTGGTGTGCCTGCTGAAAAAAGTTGGGAATCATGGTGGGAAAAAGACCAAGAACATCTTCTTTCTTCTGGGATAAGGGGTACCATTATGGAGATTTTGTTGGCATTTCGGTTCTTTATTTATCAATTTGGACTTGTATATCATCTCAACATCACAAACAGCAAAAGTTTTCTGGTATTTCTTAAATAACATGTCTTAGATATAAAACTCAATTGAGTTTACATAAACTATTGTGTTTTCTTAATTGCAGGTTTATGGAATATCGTGGCTCGTGATCTTTGCAGGACTTCTTGTAATGAAGGTTGGTTAAAAATGAAACTGATACTTATACACTTAGCAACTCCGATTTGCATATTAAACTCATTTACATTTTTCTATGTTTTCAGGGGGTGTCATATTGTAGAAGATCTCTTAGCAATGACTATCAGCTTGCATTCCGATTGATTAAAGGATTAGTCTTTGTCACTTTTCTTTCTATCCTGATCACCATAATTGCACAACCTCATATGACAGTGAAGGATATAATAGTATGCATCCTTGCTTTAATGCCTACCGGTTGGGGAGTGCTTCTGGTGAGCAAGCCCTTTTACCATACATTAGTTTTAGATCATGGTTTTTCTATGGAGGTGACAAAATGGGTGGGTTGTGTAACGGATTATAATGGTTATTCTTTTAGTACACATACCGGGTTAACTTAGCTTGACGCGAAAACACATTTTTGTCCACTTTCAAAAGATAATTATTAGAGCATCCGAAATAGACTTCCAACGTATTTTTTTGGGTTCAACGAAATTGGCCTATTTCCATTACCAAACTTGACCCACTTCTAAGTAAATGGGCCGAAAGCGCAACGGCTTTCTGTATCACATATATTCTAAATTCATTTCCTACTTGAAAAAAAAGTGATCTGTCTATATTTTTGTATAGCATGGATCTAGAATGCATTTAGAGATTAGGGCCTAATTTCTTTCTTGTTTATGAAAAGAAAATCTAGGCGACTGTTTGCAAGTTGTAACATTGCTTTGATATATTTTGTTGTGCGTTTCATGTATTAGATTGCACAAGCTCTGAAGCCATTTTTGAGACGATCTGGATTCTGGTCATCTGTTAGAACGCTAGCACAATATTATGAAATGATCATGGGGATGATTCTATTCACTCCGGTTGCATTTTTGGCTTGGTTCCCATTCGTCTCAGAATTCCAAACACGAATGCTGTTTAACCAAGCATTTAGCAGAGGTCTACAAATCTTTCGTATTCTTGGTGGTGGCCAAAAGAAAGACAAAGACAAATCCTCTCGCAACAATTAGGAGTGAGTTTTTTGTCCTGCTCATCAATCATCTTGGCCGTTAATATGTATGTTGTGGAGTCATCATGAACAACATGCTGAATAAATAACAAGTGAATTACGTATATAGTTTTATGTAAGTTTTTTCTAGCTGGGTTGGGACCTCTGTTTACTAATTATGGATATAGGAACTCATGCTGCAACATCTTTTCTTCATGATTAATGCTAGAGGCCACAATTTGAATCCATGTAAGAAATCACCAAAAATGTACATACTAAACATTTAAACATGGACTTTTTTCCCATTTGTAAACGTTATCGGAGCTTGACAAGTAGGCAAATTGATCACAGTTGATCACAAAGCGATCATTTGAGCTGGCCCCACACCTCTACTCCAATGAAATTGTACTAAATTTTATTTTCAGTATATTCTTGAGGGTTGAACTGTATGTTCTAGGGCCGTGTTTATTTCTTATCTAATTATTTAACTCTTTTTTTACTCGCTGATTTCAAATTTTAGATTTATAAAACACGATATTCCACTATCACTCTACACACACGCTAGGCAAGTATACTCATTGCGGACATAGTATACTGATGGCAAGATACCGAGGTCGTCGAAGGACACAAAAGCTTTTAGTACCGGCTTATCGTCAACGTCTATTCGAACCAATTTTTGAGAAAAGATTTTTAAGCTAATAAAAAGATAAAAAATAGAAAATAAAAATGATAGACAAGAAAAAATCACCTGGATCCAACTTATCTTTCATGTACCCTTTTTGATGATTTCCGCACTTTGGGCATTTTAAGAGATTATCTTAGTTATAGTAGTAGACCCCTCTTTTGGAGGCGACGTTACACTCAACCTAGTGGTTTGAGTCAGCAAGGATACAATCCCACTAGGTCGGAATATTAAAAGATAATTAAGTAAGTTATTAATGCAACATGTGGTGGACCCCCCTTACGAGGCGGCGATCACCCTCAACCCGTTGGTCTGAGTCAGCAGGGATACACTCCTCGCGGGGTTGGTTTAAAGTATAGTAGTTTATGAATAAGGGGTGCAAGCGGTTTCTTACTCTCAGTCGGGCCAGTCATTCCCGGCCAATCCATGGAGTAGTACTAAACTTGCACCAGGTTCTCGCAGGATCTATACACTAAACGAGACATAGAATTACCCAAACCACCCTTCTAACCTCCCTTTCGGGTTGATTAACATGCTTTATATAGACCGTAAATACATGAATATGTGAATAAATGACATAAGAAGAATGTTTGAATAACTTCGCCTTCCATATAAAAAACTAATTATTAAAGTCATTAATACATACCCAATTAAAAAGTAGCTAAAGTTTGGAAATCATAAAAGAAATACATAAAAGATATGTCTTCACCAAGTGATAAGAATTTAGCCAAGCATGGTCTTTGCTTGACAAAGATTCTTACGATCAATCTTGGATCCCGATAGTATACACACTCTAAAGGTGGAAAAATGGATGATGGTAGTGGATGATGGTGTTGTAGTGGTGGTGGAGTGGTGACAAGTGAGAGAGAAGTGGTTTGCCAAGGGATGAGTTGAAGTGGAATCAAGCACTTCTATTTATAGCTGTCTTCAGAAGCTTCAGCACGGCCAATGCCTGGCTGGCACGACCCCATACCCATCTCTCTCTCTCTCTCTCTCTCTTTTCCTCATTAACTCCTTGTCAGATGTTGTACTAACACGGCCCCGTGTGTCAACGGCACGGCCGGTGGCCAATGTACTATCTTAGATTCTGAAAATCTTTGAGTTGACCACGCCCCGTGTTGGCTTAGCACGATCCCGCGTTGGCTGTCATTTTTGTCTTTTGCAGTTGTCTTTTTCTCCTGCCCAATATCCATCTTCAGACACGGCCCGTGTCTGATGGACGTGGCCCGTGTCTGGTAGACACGGCCTCGTGTCAGCCTTTTGTTCTTGTTATTTTGAGGTTTGGATGTGAATTGGGGCTTGGCGAGCTGCGAAAATTCCCTCTTCTTTACATTTATGTTGGATTTTGCTGTCTTTTTGCTCCTTTTGCACATTTAAGCTCTTTTATCCCTGAAAATCTAAAAGGAACGAAAACACGAGTTTTTTCCAACATTAGTACTAAAAAAAGGGTTGCTTTTACGCCGTATTTGACATAATGTATATGTTGTATTTTAATCACATCAAACACCCTCACACTTGAATCTTTGTTTGTCCTCAAGCAAAACTTTATTACGTGGCTTACACACCCAAACATAATAGGTAAAAGAAAAGGTTTTTGGGTCCTATCTTTAGAGTATCGGGTATCCAAGTTCTAAATTTATTATGTTTTTATTTTATTTACAATCCTATTCGTCATGATTTATTTAAAACTTAATTTACGAAAAATTATTTACTTTGGGCATAATATGCCGTAATAAAATTCTATTTAGTTATATACAAATTTACATATCTCACAAGTATTCACTCAACACTTGGCCAATATTAAGTGAAACGCCCGTGCCCAATTTGGAACTTACTCCTACCATAGGCTTGACAGTCGATCAAACTTCCTCCTTTTGACGTTAAATCCTTATAAGTATCAAGAGGACTTTGAAGGGTAGGTGGTGGTTTGGGTTTTGTAGGTTTTATTCGGTAAAAGGGGTAAAAACGTAAACTATCGGTTTTTCTATTGCTTTTTGGCTTAGCAAAAAATATTTTGGCATATTTTTCAAATTTTTCTGATTTTTTTTGTTGCTAAAGTTGAAACTGAGCCAAAACCGTAATTTCATAACTGGCAGATTTACAAAAATGAAAGATGAAAAATGAAAATGGTAGTTTTTTTTGGTGGGTTTGCAATGAAAAAGGTTTTTAAGGTTCAAAGGGTTTAACTAAGGGCATGCTTTTGGATAAAGCAAAGAAAATAAAGGTTTTGTTTAAAAAATGGATTTGTCCTAATGCCTCTATCATTTACTTACTTGGATTTTTGTCGTTAAGGACTTGGAACGCATCGGGTTGTCAAGTTCTAGATTCGTGAGAACCAAACGGGCTATTCACACAAGAAACGAAAATTGAGCAATTAGTAAAGATGTATATTTTATACTCGGTAATGGCTCAAAACTCACTTTTGTGGGAAAAAGGGTCATAGTGTAAAAAAGCATATATAATCAAATTTTACAAAGATTTACCATGCCCGTTTTCGTAATTGTTCTAAATTGGTTCTTTTTATCACGACGCTATCGGTTGTAAATTTGTAAAAACATAATTTTTAGAACTTGTTTACCCAACTAAACTTAAGATAAGTACAAAAAATGAAAAGAAATTTTTTTTGAAAAAGTTTGGAGTGTTTAGCGGTTCCAAGGCGAGCTTTGTGTAAGGCTTGATTTAGAACAAACTATTCAAGGTTTTTATTATCCCCCCCCCCCACACACACACTTAAATTACACATTGTCCCTAATGTGTCCCAAAAAAATATTTATTTTGGAAAAATGTGTAAAAAGTATGAAAATAACAAAAATTTTTGGTTACTGGCACTTGCAGCACGGCCCCGTGTTATGGGGACACGGCCCCGTGTCCAAAGTGCCAGTAACAAATGAAAACAAAATATTTACAGTGGGGGTGGCCACGGGGGCGTGCTGGGTGAGCACGACCCGTGCCACCCTATGGACAGGGAATGTTTGACAACAGTAAGATGGGCATGAGGGCGTGCCGAGTAAGCAAGGCCCCATGCTGCAACCACTGTTTTGCAGAAAATGAGTCGGGAGGCTTATGTTTTACGTGCATGGGTTCCATTCCATCATCCATTTTCCTCTGTTGAGTGTGTCTTACTCCTATAAAGCTAAATACTCAAAAGAAAACATTAAACTAGATATTAATTTAAACTAAGATTAAACTACTAAACTAATGGACAGTCCATAGAATGCCTCCATGGTGCGCCACGTTTATAAGGGTCCTTGGCTAGAGCCAAAGTCGGTCAAATGTTACCCGCGCAGGATGACTCACACCCCGAGTTGTAGCTTTGTAGTGCATCGTTTAAGCTTGAGTCAGTCGCGTTGAGGTATTTGACCGGATCGTCCTCCGCTCGTTGCCCAACTTCAAATTTGATCTCCTTTTCACCAACCCTCAATGTTAGTTGTCCTTGGCTCATATCTACCATAGCTCGTGCAGTGGGAAGGAAGGGTCGTCCTAGTATGAGCGGAATTTCAGTGTCTTCTTCCATGTTTAGAATAACAAATTCAACAGGAAAAACAAACTCTCCTACCTTTATTAATAAATTCTCTATGACACCTTGAGGGTATTTTACCGACCGGTCCACGAGTTGGATGCTGTGAGTGCATATGTCTATCGCTTGCGTCAATCATGTATTGTAGCTGAATCAAATATTTCAAGACTAGTGCTGAACAGTTCAAAGTTTGAACAGCATGTGTGAAACAGCAGCTTCGTACGAAGGCACAACTATGGCAGCTTCGTACGAAGCCAATCATTTTCTTGTGCACACTCATGTGTCTATATATAGTAGTGAGGTCTTGTTCATTTGTATCTTTTCGGCATTCTTGAGGCGAAGCTCTGCCCATTTGTTTTCACGGTGTAAACTCTGTCAAATCAGTAAAGGAAAACGGTTATAATTACAGCCTCGTGTTCTCATCCACACACGTGATTGGATTCCGCACATATCACGTGTCGGAACGCATTCATCGGTTGAAGATTCGATCCAGGGTTTGAATTCACAAGTGGTATCAGAGCCGGTGATTGTTTGCAAGGATCACAGACACGAAGATTCAAGTTTCTACATCAGATTCAGAGCTGAAATCATCACATCTTCTTCTACACTTCTTCTACTTTTCTTTTGAAACTTTAAACTCAGATCTACATAGTTTTAACGGTTAAAATCAACTGATTTTTGAATATGTTGTGTGAAAAACATTTTTAAACAACCCTACAAAGTTTCAGATGAAAATTCCAACGAAATCGTATTCAAATCAGTGAAAAACTATGAAAAACGTAACCATGTTCTTCGCAGAGTAGCTTCATACAAAGCTATATACTAGCATCATACGAAGGCAGTTCAATATTTGTGTTTTTGAAAAGCATGACTTCGTACGAACCCACCTTCGTACGAACCCAGCATTATAATTTCATACATCCCAGCTTTGTACGAACTCAGGGTATTTGTGTTGTTTTTCAGATTTAATCAAGCGTTTGATTGTTTCTTAGCAGGTTATCATGGCTGAAGAATTCTATAACACATTTTATAAGGTGTTTACTTCTGATTCAAATGAGACACCAAATGTTGCACCAAAAAGTATTTCTAAGACTATAAACGATAACATAAAACATGAAAACTTTTACGGAACTCATTCTAAACCACCGAAACTTGATAACATCGAAGATTATACATGGTGTAAAGAAAGATTTCTTAACTGGGCAAAGGCGTATGCTCATGAAAGTTGGTTTTGTATGGAATTTGGGTACAAAAGGCCGAAAAATCGATAAAGGTGAAGAACTTGCACTTGGAGATTTAGAAACTGAAGATCGGAAAGTATTTTCTCATGAACAAAGGATGATTGCATTAATCCAACAATCAATTAGAGATGACATTTTTGCATTGCTAAATCATGATGGTTCGTCAAAGTCGGTCTGGGAAGCGTTATGGGTTAAAGCTGAGGGTGGAAAACAAATTAAAAAGAACAAAATTTCACTACTTAAAAAGGAATTTGATTTGTTTGATTCTATAAAGGTGAAACTGTGAGACAAATGATTGAACGTTTTTGTCATCTTAAAATAGAACTTGACCAGTTTGGGATAGTGAAAACTCGTGGAGAAATCATTGATAAAATCATCGAGGCTTTACCACGTGCAGATCAGTGGCAAACATTTGTGTTCATATTGAAAAATGATGTAATGTTTGATGAAATTTCTTTGGATGCTTTGATAGAAAAGAATGAAAATCTTGAGCTTGAGTTGAAAAAGCAGAACAAAATGAGTAGTTCTACATATCAGCAAAATGTAGGTCTATATTTCAAAGGAAGCTTACCTTCAAACATTCAGTCATCAAAACCTGGTGTTGCGTTTAGTGTCGAAAAGACCAATGAGGCATAGAAAGGTAGTTCATTGAATTATAATCCAGGATATCACTCTTCCTCAACAACTTCAAATGCCGAAGAACCCGAAGCGATTCATTGCAACATTGCTTTAAAGCTGAAAAACTCTCCGAAAATGAGTATCAATGCTGCTAAACAACAGATAAGTTTCTTAGCATCGATTCTGGAGTCGTATGAGAGTTTAGTGGCGGGGAGAATAGGAAACCTAGAAATGACAAAAAGAAGATTATGACCAAATAGACCCAGAGGAGATGGAACTTATCGATATCAGATGGTGTTTAGCTAGTGGACTTAGAAGAGCACAATGGTTCATGGAGATAAAAGGCAGGCAATGTCTTGAAAGTTCAAATATAAAGCTGGGATTTGACAAGTCGATGGTTACATGCTTTCAATGTAAGCAGAAAGGTCATTTCAAAAGAGAGCGTGTCAACCGGGAAGTTGCTGATCATGCTAATCTGTTTCATGATGACTACTATAAGAAAGCCATTTATCATCGTAACAGTGATCAATCGTCAAATTCGGATCTAAAACAGATTGCTGAAGGGTCATCTAAAGAGAAGAAACAAGCAATGTTGACAATTAAAGAAAGTAGTGGACCCAGGGTGTTTCATGAAGATGAAGGATTCGACTGGAGCAAATATATACCGGAAGATGATAAAAAGGCATTCGTTGCTGAGGTGAAAGAGAGAACAAAAGAAGAAATCCTGCAAGAAAAAACATACAGAGAAAGGTATTTCACAGAATGCAGAAAACAAGAAATGCAGGAAGAGTATGAAGATGCGAGAAGCTGCAAAAGATGGGATAAGAAAAGAGAGTGTTTTGTCAATCGAAAAGGGATCCAGTTGTTGATAGACGTGAAGTAGTGTATAATGATGTGCTTGCAGTTATTCCTCTGTCCGATGAATTATATTCAAATGACCATCCGATCAAGGTAGCCCGAGTTGACACTTGATTTGAAAATTTATTTGACTAACTACAAGGCGCGTCCTGTTTCTCGAAAATCGATCTTCGTTCTGGCTATTATCAGCTTCGTGTACTCGACGATGATGTACCGAAAACCGCATTTCGTACTCGTTATGGGCACTATGAGTTCGTGGTCGTGCCTTTTGGATTGACCAACACACCCGTTGTGTTCATGGACCTCATGAATCGTGTTTGTAAACCCTATTTGGATCGTTTTGTGATAGTCTTTATTGATGATATCCTCATTTATTCTAAAACTAGAGCTGATCATGCTCGTCATTTGCGCTTGATGCTTGAACTCCTACGTGGTGAACGTTTGTATGCTAAATTTTCTAAGTGTGAGTTTTGGATTAATGAAGTGTAATTTCTTGGTCACGTCGTTATTAAGCAAGGTATTCATGTTGACCCGTCTAAAATCGAAGCTGTGAAGAATTGGAGTACGTCTAAATCCTACATCTGAGATTCGTTCCTTCCTAGGGTTGGCGGGCTATTACCGCCGATTCATTTCGGACTTTTCTAAGATCGATGTCCCTCTTACTATGTTGACTCAGAGAGAGAGACCTTTTGCTTGGGGTCCCGGGCAAGAGGAATATTTTCAGACTCTTAAGACTCTTTTGTGTAATGCTCATGTTCTTACTCTCCCCGATGGGAATGATGATTTCGTGGTATATTGCGATGCCTCGAACCGTGGCATGGGCTGTGTGCTCATGCAGTGAGACAAGGTTATTGCTTATGCCTCTCGTCAACTTAAAATGCATGAGAAAAACTATACCACTCACGATTTGGAGCTTGGTGCAGTTGTGTTTGCGTTAAAGATCTGACGACACTACCTGTATGTTACTAAGTGTGTGGTTTTCACTGACCATAAGAGTCTTCAACATATCTTTGACCAAAAGGAACTGAACATGCGATAGAGACGCTGGGTGGAATTGCTTAACGACTATGACTGTGAAATTCGCTATCATCCTGGCATGGCGAATGTAGTGGCCGATGCTCTTAATTGTAAAACTCATGTGAACGCTATTCGTATCTCTAGTGATCTTCATGCGTGTATTCGTGACGCTCAGTATTCGTCAGCAAATGAAGGAAGTCTAGAAGTGGAAATCCAAGGAGCTAAAATTGATCAACTTGAAACTAAACCTAATGGACTCCAATACTACCTCAATCGCATCTGGGTGCCGGATCGCGATAATCTCCGTGAGCTCATTATGAATGAGGCTCACAAATCCCGTTACTCTATTCATCCAGGAGCCGATAAGATGTACCATGACTTACGTATGACTTATTGGTGTCCTGGTATGAAGAAGGAGATTACTATATATGTTTCGAAATGCCTTACTTGCACGAAGGTAAAAGCCGAACATCAGCGTCCTTCCGGACTTTTAGAGCAACCCGAAATCCCAATTTGGAAATGGGATAGTATCGCCATGGACTTTATTACCAAACTACCTCGAACGCCTTCTGGTCACGATAGTGTAACACCCCGTGTTACCGAATGTCAAAGTCAAAGTCAAAGTCAAGATTGACTTCTTTGACTATAGTTAGTCTATTCTATGTTGGTGTTTCTGTTAGTTTTATTATGTGGAGTAAATGATATTAATCAAAGTAATCGAATGTTCAAATCAATGCGAAACGCTAAACGACCGTGAATAGTAGGAAGTAACAATGCGATAAAGTCAATTAATCAATAATCGAGCTAATCTAATCATCATCGAACTCGAGACTCGAATTACGTGAATTCTGGTGTTAGTATACGTGTGTGTGTGCCTTATGTGTTACTTGTGCATGTTTACTTTATGTCATGTGTGGTAATCAATCGAAACTCGAATCGAAACTCGAAACTCAATCGAACTCAATCAAAAATCGAATTATGATAATTGGTGACGAAAAGACAGCGCGAGACATAGGTGATTGTATGTTAGATATAGTGGTTGGGATTAAAAGTAATTTGAATAGGAAACTCTATCGTATTCTCATCAATCGCAATCGAAATCGAAATATCGAAAATCGTCACACCGAACGCTCGAATCAGGCAGCTGAACGATCAGGCTCTCAGCCGATCGAACGGCCCAGCCGATCGGACTGCTGTCCGATCGGACAGGCTGTCCGATCGGGGTGCCTGACCGATCGGCCAGCCCTTTCCTCTTTTGGAAGCCTATAAATACCCCTTGTCACTTTCAAACTTTCTACTTTTGGCAACCTCTGACCCACCAGCTCGTGCTCCCCTTCTTTTCTCAGATTCCTTCCGATTCCGGTAAGATTTCATCCTAAATCTTGTACTTTCTTGATCTATACACACTCCTACACCTTTCTATCTTTCAAATCTTACTTTTTAACCGTGAATTCATCAAGATTCAAGTGTTCAAGGATGATGTCATCATGGTGTCCTTGAAGAACTCCATGTTTTGGCTCCAATCCATCAAGAATCACTTGGATCTAGCCGATTTCCACATAAATAAGCAAAGATCTATCATAGATCTAAACATTTACACGGTGAAAAGGATTGAAAGAATGTTTTTCCAACTTTCTTTCAACTCTTTTACACTCAATGCCTTCAAACCGGTAGAAACGGAGTTTGAACCGACTCACTTATCATCTTAGTAGTTGTGCGATTCAAGATTCGGGTTCTATCCACGAGGTTCACCGATTTCGGGTTAAACGTTAAACTCCGTTCTGAACAGTCTACCGGCCGGGTTTGGGTGATTCCTGTCCGAGCAGGAGAAACAAGTAAGGACGAGGGTTCTGTGGTTCAACTCGTGTCAGAGTACCTTGATATAACGTCAAACAATCAAAACAGCCAAGTGTTAGACGAACCGGCCGACCAGGTCAGGAAGCTGACCGATCGGGCTGGCTGTCCGAACGGACAGCCCAGCCGATCGACCAGGCCAATCGATCGGCTAGCACATGCCCCCCCCCACACTTTAACAAATTCATGAAGTCCAGTATTGAACGAAGTGCTATTCGATCGGACTACGGTCTGATTTGAATTACTCTTCGGATCATGAGATACTATGCTTCAACACTTAATCGATTTTCAACTTGTTCAACACGTTGGAGTGCCACTCGATCGGTCGAGCCGTCCGACCAGGTGAACCCCTGATAAGAACTTGTTGTTGAAATACCTAACCGATCGGTTAAGCCGGCCGATCGAACGGTCCGTTCAATCGATCGACCTGAAAGGCAAGGATGCTCCACTGTTTTCAAATACTACAACGAAAACCTCAAAAGGTCAAGCCATCATACACAAACACATCCTTCTCAAAGGAAGAAACAAGCCACTCGAACAGTCCACCCGATCGGCCTACTGACCGACCGGACAGACTGTCTGAACGGACTGGTTAACCGAACGATCAAGCCGTCCGATCGGACCTACCGTCCGATCGACCAGGCTGTCCGACCCACCAACACTTGTTTGCGTTTTACGCGTTGCTTATTGTTATGCTATCAAACTATTCAGGCTAACCCTACTCTCAAGTGCTCCCTTCAATCCATCAATCACTGTGAGTATACTCGAACCCTTTTTTCTTTAGCACTTTTGGGTGTTACATATGTTACTTATTCTAAATCACAATCGAACATACTACTCAATTATTTCAAGCGCTAACCGTTACCGCATGTATTACGTGACTAAATGAATGCTTGTTGTTATGTTTACACGTGGAATGCTGTCTACCTGCCTTAACGACGATAGTACTATAGTTTGGACTTAGCACCCGTTCACACGGGGGTTGTTAAGGACAATTACTTGCATGGATTACGGTGGTAATCATGTATTGCGAACTGCCTCGGGCAGTCAACCCACAGTCATTGGTATCGATAGATCCATGTCGATAATTAACATGCTTCGTTTTCCTCTGTGTACGTGCTGGTTATGCGTAAACTATTTCGAACTCTATTATGCTATTATCAAACTTGTATGCTTACCTTTACATTTTATGTATTAACTTTATTTTAACGTATGTGACAGGCAATTAGGATGCTTATCTGCTAGGAAGGCGAGCTTAGAATAAGCGTCTACAGCATAGTTGTATGTAGATCTTGCAGATCGAGTCTCTAGAGCATTTGAACAATTTTTATATTTAAATTTGAGTTGTCGGAACAGAATATTTGACTTGATGTTATCTGTAATAATTTGTTTGCTATTTAAGGTACGGTATGGGACGTATTATATAAACTGAATAGTAATAATAATTGTTATGGAGATTTCTGGACAATCTGTTTCGCTCAGTGCCATGCCCCGATGATTCCGCCATCGGTTGGGGTGTGACAGATTGGTATCAGAGCCATAACTATAGGGAATTAGACTCGACCTAGTCCGGGTCGACGTCTTAGAGACCTAGACTATAGTTAGGAACCAACAGACCAAGCTTATATCCTACTAATTCTCATCATCACTGCACTCGAATTTTCAGACAACGACAAGTGAATCAGTCGGGATTAGGTGTGAAACCGCAAACTCTCGACTAAATTACTTGTTTAATCTATATTTATCTATAAAACGCGAGAATTCGCGTGGAACCAGGAGTGGAATCCATACTTTAACGCGAATTTTCGTCGCTCTTCCTAATAAAAGTCGGAATAAAGTTGTTTAAGCCAGGGGTGGAACCCTAACCTTGACAACTTGCCGCCACTTTTAGTTGATTTTTACTCATCTCACCAAAGCCTCGACGGACTCCAACGACCTGAACTCACGAGTATGACCTAGGGAATACGTGCTGAATGCCCAAGAATCGAGGCTGAATCACGATCCCGAAAGTCGAAAAGTGACGACAAGTCTATTGAGAATAGTCGAATCGATTTGGGTAGTCGATGTCTAGTAGCCGCAGACGATCTAATTCTCGATTTTATGTGTTTCTGAGTCGGCAGTTGTCACTCTGACAATCCGTCGATTCTCTGTGTTTTATGTGTAAATTACCTGTTTATGTGTTTAAATTTTTGGAGGATTATTCGATTTTTGCTATCACTTCGATCAACACACACGACTCGCATTGCTCTCCTATCTCAAAACGATAACAAGTCGCTGCAAATCTAGACTACATTGTGCTATGACATACGCTTATACTATACTCGATATGCTATACACGACCGATATATACGAATGACACGCGAGCTTTGAATGATAGGTTTCTGTATTCTGACTGCATCCGTGATTAAATGTGTATGTGCTTCTGTGTTTATGTGTCTCTGTGCTCTACGTGCTTATGTGCTTCTGTGACTACGTGAATATGTGATTATGTGCTTATGTGTTTATGTGATACATGTTTCGACGTGTTCCTGAGCTTTAGTAAGTAGTAAACGTGTGAGGTGAGATTCGATTTTGATGTGTCTGAGACCTACGACGATGTCTGTTGCAGACCATGTCGTCATCCGGACACTGAACGCCACATACCCGCCAAGAGAAGACAGACAGACGTCTTGCTGCTATCATCGCCAAGCAAGTGGCAAAAGCTGTGAGCGATGTCAATGAAAACGTCAGCAAATATTCTGAGGAGTCGAGAACTGAAGCTCCCAAAGACGCTACCAAGACTGTTTTCAGCTTTAAACAGTTCAAGGCATGCGGACCAAAGGAATTCACCGGAGAAGATGGGCCAACAGCTAGGTTTCAATGGTTTGATTCCATCGAAGTCACTCTGCGCCAAAGCGGCTGTCCAGAAAATCTCCGTACCCTAAACGCAACCGGCGTCTTCCAGTCCCGAGCTCTAGATTGGTGGACGGCCGAATGAAATAAACGCAGGAATGATGCAGCTTATGATCTGACATGGAAGGAGCTGAAAGCCATCATGATGGACGAATTCTGCCCTCCCCATGAACACCAAAAGCTGGAGGACGAGTATTGGAACATTAAGCAGAAGGATGGAGATAACGCTGCCTTGACTGCTCGCTTTAAACAGCTCAGCATCATCTGTGCCGATCAAGTCAAGACATAGACATGGCCATCAAGAAGTACATTCGAGCTCTACCCGATTGTGTTGCCGATTTTGTTCACGCCGCGAAAACCTCATCGATCGAGGAAACTTACTTGCTTGCCGCCGAGATCAATGACAAGCGAGTAAAAGCTGGTTTTTGGGGTAAGCCCTCCAAGTCACTGCACCAAGCCACCACTGCATCAACCGTCGAAACCGCCACTGCTCAACCTTCCAAGTCATCACGCCGCAAGAAGAAGCACAACAACAACAGCTCCAGCAACAAGAACTGTGCTGTCACTACCACTGCTACTCCTCTGCAAGCCGTACCGGCTCAGCAGCAGTCTCATCATCGACCAGCACCAGTTACTCAAGCGCCGCCAACAAAGCGTGCTTACACAGGTCCCCACCCGCTCTGCCCGACATGCTCATATCATCATCCGGTGGGTCTTGCCTGTCGTTTCTGCGCTCATTGCAATCTGTATGGCCATTTTACTGCCAATTGTCGCTATGGTCCTCGTCAAGCCCCAGTTCAAGCCACTGCTCACCAAGCTCTACTTCCAGCCCCGCAAGGCCAACCCGCAGCTCAAGCACCCGCGATCAATGCTCGAGTTTGCTTTGCATGTGGTGACCCTAACCACTTTGCAAACATGTACCCGAACAGGGTTGTGAAGCAAGAACCCCAGCAGCAGCAGCAACCCCAGCAGCAGCAGCAGCCCCAGCAGCAACAACAAGCAGCACGCGCCAGAACCTTCAACATCAATGCTCGTCAAGCCCAGGTTGACAACAACGTGGTTAATGGTACGTTCCTTGTGAATGGTATTTATGCATCATGTTTGTTTGATACTGGAGCCGATAACAGCTTTGTGTCGTTTGAATTCGAGAAGCTCCTTTGTCGTAAGCGTTCTTATCTCCCCTCGTCATTCGAAGTTGAAGTCGCTACTGGAAGAATTGTCGCCGTTAATTCTGTTCTTCGTGATTGTACTCTTGAGCTCAACAATCACGTCATCCCAATCGACCTCATTCCGATGCAGCTCGGAAGTTTTGACATCATAGTAGGCATGGACTTTCTACACGAAAACCATGCTGAAGTTGTGTGCTTCGACAAAATGATTCGATTCTCGCTCGCGAATGGTGATTTATTATGTGTGTACGGTGAAACTGCTTCGAAAGGTCTCAAGCTCATGTCATGTGTCCAAGCTAGCAAGTATCTCCGCAAGGAATACAGAGCTTTCCTTGCCAACATCGTAGTAGCGGAGAAGGAAAAGAAAAGGAAGACCGAAATCAGAGACGACCCAGTGGTCCGTGAATTTACTCAGGTGTTCCCTGATGATCTTCCTGGATTACCGCCCAGTCGTGATATCGACTTCCGCATTGACCTCATTCCTGGAGCTAACCCCATAGCCAAAGCCCCATATCGACTCGCGCCATCCGAAATGCGGGAATTCTCAAACCAACTCCTGGAGTTACTTGAAAAAGGCTTTGTTCGCCCGAGCACCTCTCCTTGGGGCGTACCAGTCCTTTTCGTCAAAAAGAAGGATGGGTCGTCTAGGATGTGTATCGACTATCGGGAATTGAATAAGTTGACCATCAAGAACCGATACCCTCTACCTCACAATGACGATTTGTTTGATCAGCTACAAGGTGCTACGTGTTTCTCAAAGATCGATCTACGCTCAGGCTATCATCAGTTACGTAGTCAGGAAGAAGATATACCCAAAACCGCTTTTCGCACTCGTTACGGCCACTATGAGTTCGTTGTTATGCCTTTTGGTTTAACCAACGCACCCGCGGTTTTCATGGATCTGATGAATCGTGTGTGTAAGCCTTATCTTGACCATTTCGTCATCGTGTTCATCGACGACGTCTTGATTTATTCCAAATCGAAAGCCGAACACGCGCAACATCTACGTTTGGTTCTCGAGTTACTCCAGGGGAACCAACTCTATGCCAAGTTCTCCAAGTGCGAATTCTGGTTAGAAAAGGTTCAGTTTCTGGGTCACATCGTGAATAGTTGTCACACCCCGATTTCCATGTGTCTCACCGGTGGGCCCGGTGGGGGATTACCGTGACGTAGTTGGCAACAATATGGTCAAACCACACAATATATGAATGCACAGCGGAAGCATAAAGATAATTATATTTCAACCATTGTTTGTAATATCAAATGTATTACGAATAGTCGAAAAGTATCCACAGGGGATCAAATAAAAATATAAGTTTTGTTCAACAGACGTAGGCATCTTAAGCTTGCGAGACTCTTTATGATGCTAAGGAGAATATCCAGCCAATTACGCATAGTACCTGCATTTAGTCTTTTTGGGAAAATATGTCAGTTTACACTGGTAAATACATTCAACCGACACTTTTGAAAAATGTTTATTAAAATTGATTTGAATGCACAAGGCACAAACTCTTTTATAACTTGGGAGAATTATTTAAATATATAATCTTGTGAACGAATTACATGTTCCTTATGCGTTCAGTAGCCCGGATCAAGTCCGGGTTTAAGATCAATAGACACACCACAGCGACTATTTGTGCACTGACGAGTGTGCGCCTACACTCCGCACTTAGGTCGTGGCCATTTCGTAAAATGATGCCAGGGATATCCGGGACATGGTCATTAACCCCCCCAAGGGCTTTTAAGTAACAAGACTGTTTAAACGAGCCGATCAAATTTATTCAATTACCCACTCAATCGGTGGAGAATTTGATGCCCGATCAAGCGGTATACTATATACCGTAACCCAAGCCCGTATAATCGGAAAATAAGTTAAAAGTATTTACCTTTGCAAGTATAAATCCTTAATTGAGTAAATTGCAAATAGCTTTTACTGGTCTCCTATTCTGGAACGAAGGTTTAAAATAACCTATTAGAATCCTAACGGGTCTTTTAGTTTAGCCGTAGCTTAGACCGGTCAGTTTCAAGGATAGATACGGTTTAATCGCGTGAAAGGCGAAAACCGAGAATGGAATGTGATTTTGGACCCAACAAGTTTGAAGACTTGTTTTATATGGGTATAATAACCACACTCTAGATTTTGGGGTCAAAACAATATGGTTTGACCCGTTTCGGCTAGTTTATGTAAACTAGTTACATAAGCCGAACCGTGCGCGCAAAAGGCGTAACGGGTAACCGTAAGAGTCCTACACTGGTTTCCTAAGTCAATATGCTTTAAAGAGGTTGTGGTATCAGTAGGATACCTTCTATAATGCCCGTAACGAGTTTAAATCCATTTTATGCCCCGTAGGGGTATTTCGGTCTTTTTAAAGATTATAAAAGAGGTTTCTGAGTTCTACAGGAAATCTGAGTTTCCCGAACAGTTTATAAAGTCTAAAATACTTTATTTATTATTTAAAATCAGTAGCAACTGGAATCGGGTCAAAAGACCTTGTAGAACTCAAGTTATGGCCGAAAAGGGTATATTCGGTATTTACCGAACCGATGCCATAACCGCAGGTTATGAGCAGGTTAAAAATAATTAGAAATCATTAAAAATCCCAAAATATTATTTTACATCAGTGTGTAAAAGGTTTGGTGTCGGAATTTGGGTTTAGATAGGCGTTATGCTAATTGCGCTATTTAATTACTAAAGTTTCCGTAATTTGCGCTATTTAGCATAACTCCTATTCTGGACCTCGGATTGACGTGAAATTTTAGGGACACGCTTAGAAATCAGTAACAAAGGTTATGGTTCTTTCACATGTCCGAAATTCTCGTTTTAAATAAAAAAGGGCGTTACGGTCAACTTTTAAGCATTTAACGGAAATGTGTAAAAGACTCGGACAAACAACGAACCGGTCATAGAGGGTTATACCATCATGTAACCTGGTCCTAAGAGAGTCCTAAGGCATATCTAAATCATACTTTAACGGGTCAGAACTGAAGTCAATGCAAAAGTCAAAGCTTTGCGACTTTCGGCTCCGAACCGGGTCAAAACAGTAAATGGTCGGATCAAACAAGCTTAGACTAGTTAATATACTTATTATCAAGTTTTATGAGTGTTAAAACAGGTTACACATCATCTACATTACTGATTATGCATTAAATCGCAAAATAGCGTTTCTGTTGACTTTTTCTAAGCACGTTTGACTCGACATTCGGACTAGTTAGAGTGGGAATCAGAGAGTGCCCTTTTAGGGGTTTAAAGCCCACATGATTACCAACATATAACTATCTTTGATTCGACAAATCACTGGACCATTCGTGATTTATCGCAAAGTCAATCGTTAATTACGACGGATTGACTTTTAAGCTCAACTAAGCAAAAACTAAGCCACAAAAGGGTAGGCATACTTACAGAAGTGTGGTGCACGACTATGAATGTTAGGAGAATGCTTGAGAGCTCCAGCAATGATCAGAAGGCAGGTTTGAGGTGTGTTTCACAATGGAACACTACCATGCCTTTTATAGGGAAAAACTTAGCTCAAGATCATTACAACTCAACCTACAAGGGTTCATGGATGATCAGCAGGTGTCCTAAAGTGCTAGGGGGCATGTAGAGGGCGCCCATGCTTCAATTAATGCTCACAAGATCGTTCACAAGCTCAAACATTGAATCTGTCCAAGAATTCTGCATCTGGGTGTTGTACGCGGCCCGCATTAGGATTCAGGCCACTTGGACGCGGGCCGCATGAATCCTAAAGTCAGTAAACGTATCTTCAACTGGCGCGCGGCCCGCATTAGCTCAACCATTTCCTTAACGCGGCCCGCCTGAGGGTTGATTTCTAAGATTTTCAAATCTTTTGTCATGATTAACCTGACCTTTCGGTTTCGAAGGGGTAACTTTGCGATTTGGCCCTCGATTATTTACAATTAAGGGCCTCGTGACTTTTACCCGCATTGTTAAGTCCCCAGTTAGTTTAATTACTATCCGAAAAGCTTTAACTTTTATTGTTGACGCTTTTAACCCCTCGTATACGAATTTGATCATAACTTTCTCGTTTTAAAACGGAACTTCGTGAAATTCATATCGTATATCCTAGTGAGCGTATTTTACTGTTACAAAGCCTCGGGTTCGTCAAAGGGTCACTCAGAGGTACAAATTAAACATGTTGACACAATTAACCCCTGTAGCTTGTAATCTCTCACTTTCTTCCGCGTTTCGCTCCGTACGATCCATGATTTATTCGTTTGAAGGTATGAGCATCATTTAGGGTTACTATACAGTATATTTACCCCTAGTTGACATTTTTAACCCTCGAATTTACATACTTTCAAGGTTTGTCAACTTTAGTCCTTTATTTAGTATTTAATGCCACGTGTAGACTCATGACACGTGTCAACACTTCATTGGACACAAAATTTCGAGGTGTCACATCCTCACCCCCTTAAAATAAATCTCGACCCGAGATTTACTGAAATAAATAAGGGTATTTTTCTTTCATCGTGGATTCAACCTCCCACGTGAATTCGGGACCTCTACGGGCATCCCACTTGACCTTTACTATAGGTACATGCTTCCTTCGAAGCTTCTTTACCTATCGATCTTCAATCGACAAGGGTTTTTCCACAAATTTCAAGCTCTCATCTATATGCACATCTGTGTGTGGTATCACCAGTGATTCATCAGCGAAGCACTTCTTTAGATTGCAGATGTGGAACACATTGTGAATTCCATTGAGCTCCTCCGGCAAGTTTAACTTGTAGGCAACTGACCTGACACGTTCGATAACCTCGAAAGGTCCTATGTATCTCGGGCTTAGTTTGCCTTTCTTACCAAAACGCATCACCCCCTTCCAGGGTGATACTTTAAGTAACACTTTTTCACCTACTTCGAAGTGAAAATCTTTACGCTTTGGATCTGCGTAAGTCTTCTGCCTATCTCGGGCAGCCTTGAGACGGTCTCGAATCTGGACAATCTTGTCCGTCGTTTTGAAGACTATCTCTGGTCCTGATAATTGGACATCTCCAACTTCCGCCCAACAAACAGGCGATCTACACTTTCTACTGTATAATGCCTCGAAGGGCGCAGCCTTAATGCTGGTGTGGTAGCTATTGTTGTAGAAGAATTCGATTAATGGTAGGTTCTTATCCCAACTACCACCCAAATCGATCGCACATGCGCGTAGCATGTCTTCCAACGTTTGAATAGTACGCTCACTCTGATCGTCTGTCTGAGGATGGTAAGCCGTAATAAAATTCAAACGTGTGCCCAAAGATTGTTGGAAGCTTTTCCAGAAATGAGACGTGTATCTAGTATCTCGGTCAGAGATAATAGACACGGGTATGCCATGTAAGGCTACAATCTTATTAACATATAACTGGGCCAACATGTCGGAGCTATAAGTCTCCTTGATGGGTAAGAAATGTGCTGACTTAGTCAGTCTATCAACTATAACCCATATTGTATCATTTCCTTTCCTCGTCTTGGGTAACTTGGTAATAAAATCCATAGTTACACATTCCCACTTCCATTCGGGAAGTTCAGGCTGTTGTAGCAAGCCTGACGGCTTTTGATGCTCAGCTTTGACTTGCGCACAAGTCAAGCATTTGGCTACATAAGCGGCTACAGACGTTTTCAAGCCTATCCACCAATAATTTGCCTTTAGATCCTGATACATCTTATCAGCACCCGGGTGAACAGAATATTTGGAACTATGGGCTTCCTGGAGGATAACATCTCGTAGTCCTCCATAAATTAGAACCCATATTCGTCCATTTAATCGTAAAATTCTGTCCTTGCTAAGAGTTAACTGCTCCTCAGTTATTCCCAGCTTCTCTTTAGGATAGTTAGCTTCCAACACAGCTTCTCTCTGTGCAGCTAACAACCTTTCAATCAAATTATTCTTCACTTTAATGCTCTTGGCATTGATTCGAATGGGTTTCACCCTTTCCTTTCTACTCAGGGCATCAGCGACTACATTCGCCTTGCCGGGATGATATCTGATTTCACAATCATAATCATTTAAAGTCTCCATCCAACGGCGTTGCCTCATGTTTAATTCCTTCTGATTAAACAGATGTTGAAGGCTCTTATGATCAGAATAGATCACAAACTTGATACCATACAGATAATGCCTCCACAGTTTTAGTGCGAACACAACGGCACCCAACTCCAAGTCATGGGTGGTGTAATTCTTCTCATGCACCTTTAACTGTCTCGAAGCATAGGCAATAACCTTGCCTTTCTGCATAAGCACACATCCCATGCTAGTGTGTGATGCGTCGCAGTAAACTACGAACTCTTTGGTACCTTCAGGTAATGTCAGTACAGGAGCGTTGCTCAACTTTTGCTTCAGAATATCAAAGGACTCTTGCTGCTTAGGGCCCCAAATAAACTTTACTTTCTTCTTGGTCAAGGAAGTTAAGGGCGCAGCAATCCTTGAAAAATTCTCAATGAAACGCCTGTAATATCCTGCTAACCCCAGGAAACTACGAATCTCTGTAGGCGTCTTTGGCTCTTGCCAATTCATTACGGCTTCTACTTTAGCGGGATCCACTTGGATACCACGCTCGCTGACAACATGTCCTAGGAATTGGACTTCTCGAAGCCAGAATTCGCACTTAGAGAATTTGGCATAGAGTTTCTCATGATGCAGGAGTTTGAGAATACAGCGAAGGTGTTTCTCATGGTCAGCTCGGTTCTTAGAGTAGATAAGAATATCGTCGATGAAAACGATGACGAATTTCTCTAAGTATGGCTTGCAAACGCGATTCATGAGATCCATGAATGCGGCCGGTGCATTAGTGAGCCCAAAAGGCATCACTAGGAACTCATAGTGACCATAACGAGTCCTAAATGCGGTTTTATGTACGTCTTCATCTCTGACTTTCAGTTGATGGTAGCCTGACCTCAAGTCAATCTTCGAGAAATAACTTGCCCCTTGTAACTGATCGAACAAATCGTCGATCCTCGGCAAGGGATATATATTCTTTATCGTGACTTTGTTAAGCTCGCGATAATCGATGCACAGACGCATCGATCCGTCCTTCTTTTTCACAAACAGGACAGGTGCTCCCCAGGGAGACGAACTAGGTTTGATGAAACCTTTAGCTAGCAGTTCATCCAGCTGGGTCCTCAACTCCTTCATTTCGGTTGGTGCTAGCCTGTAAGGTGCTCTAGCAATAGGTGCTGCTCCAAGGATGATATCAATCCTGAATTCCACTTGCCTATCTGGTGGCAGACCAGGTAGATCTTCAGGGAAAACTTCTGGGTATTCCGAAATAACGGGAATGTCTTCTATCTTCGGTTTAGGCTCATCAAAAATCACTTGTGCCATGTAGATGACACAACCCTTCTTTAGACATTTTGAAGCCTTGAGCATAGTCACTTGCTCAGGCAATCCGTACTGGGTATCCCCCCGAATAGTAAGCGATTCACCAGACGGAGTCTTTACCACCACTTGCTTTCTGTTGCAGACGATTTGGGCCTGGTTGTGAGATAACCAGTCCATACCCAGAACTATGTCAAAACCAGCCAATTTAAAGGGAAGTAGAGATAGAGGAAAAGAGTGGTTCTTAATGGATATCACACATCCATCTAACACAGTGGAGACGGTTTCTATGGTGCCATCTGCTAGCTCTACCTCATAATTCACATCTAAGGTTTTGACAGGCATATTCAGCAATTTGCAAAATTTATGCTCTACGAAAGACTTATCAGCACCCGAATCAAAACGTACTCTTGCAAAGATATCATTTACGAGCCCCTGTGATCACGTTATCGTCTAGCACTGCTTCTTTCGCATCCATTCTGAAGACTCTTGCATTGGTCTTCTTGGCCTCTTCAGGCTTCTTGGCGTGTTTAGGGCAGTTGGTTCTAATGTGCCCCTTCTCATTACAACTGTAGCAAGTTGCATCCTTTATCTTTTTGCAATCCATCGTCTTGTGGTCCTTGGACTTGCATAACCCGCAAGCATATGACTTCGACTGAGTCTTCGAGTTTGATTCGAGTCTACACTTTCCAAAGTGATGTCTCTTGCAATTCTTGCACTTGGGCTTCTCACCAGACTGTTGCCCATCCTTCCTTGACTCAGACCCTCTCTTGTTGTCACCGTTTCCACGGTGCTTCTTGCCCGACCTTCGTGAAGTATCATGTTCACGCTTTCTCTTCTCAGCCTCTTTGTTCCTCAGCGATCTTTGTCGGACCGCATCCAGAGTGAGGGACAAAGAAATGTCAACTACAGATCTAAAGGTCGCTGGCCGAGAGGCCTTTACGCTTGCCTTTATCTCGGGCGCTAAACCACCGATAAAACGAGCTATCCTCATTGGCTCCGGGGTTACCAGATACGGGACCAACCGGGACATCGTGTTGAAGCTCGTGAGGTAAGCTTGACAGTCAAGGTTCGTCATAACCAACGATAGGAAGTTGGTCTCTATCTTTTCAACCTCATGTTGAGGGCAATAATTCTCCTTGATGAGAGAAATGAATTCCTCCCATGTCATGCTGTATAGAACAGCCTTTCCCGAGGCCTGAACCAAAGACCTCCACCAAGCCAGGGCCTCGCCCTTGAATGATTGTGAAACAAACTTTACCACATCTTTCTCTGCGCAACCACTGATGTCCACCACGGTGTCCATCTCGTAGCCACGTCATACAATCAACCGCGCCTTTCTCCCCAGTGAAGTCTCGGGGTTTGCATGATACGAAATACTTGTAGGTGCAGCCCCTGGCGCGAGATGCATCAGTATACACTTTCTCTGGACGGACACTGTTTTCATTGGATGAGTGATTATCATCGTCCTTTTTAGGCTTGGACGGTAGTTTACTGTGAGATTTTGAGTGGGTTTTCGGCTTTGAGTGTGGTTTAGATATGGTTCTGCTCCGGGATTCAGTATACTTGTAACACTCGGATTATAATACCCGTTTTTAACAGCAAGTAAGCCTTACAAATTATACCAAAAGTAGTCTTTACAAAAACTTTCAAGATTTGAAAGTCATTTAATATAACATTTACATGTTTAACCTACTAAACGATGTTCAAAATAAACTACTAGTGTCTACATAACTACAAAACAAGGATCAAGTGCGGAAGCGTAATATTAGGTGTTCGGTTCGACTCGATTGCTTGATCATCATCCTTCACTTGAGTACCTGAAAACTAATGTTTTAAACAAGCATTAGTGTTATTAATGACGGGAATTCACGTATTTGGATTAGGTCCGAAAACTTATTCAAGAAAATGAAATAAAAATTTCATCAAGCTGGGCTCCACCGTAATTTACGGTGACACCGTAAATTACGGTGGGTTCTGGGCATTTTGGGAACCTACCGTAAATCAGTAGATCCCCACCGTAGCATTTTATTGGCCACCGTAAATTACGGTGTCACCGTAATTTACGGTGGGCCCTACACTTGTTTTCTTGCTTATTGATCTTAAGCATTCAAGTTCCGTTTTACAGCAAAATGACCTTGAACAGGTTTATCACCCACCCAAGGCTAATTACCCATAATCGGGACTATCACCCGTTATCACTTTTGCTATCCCATAAGGGATCGCTCACGTATCGATCTATATGATTAAATCCAAGCTTTCGTATTTGTCATCTATACTACTAGTCACAATTACCAAATCAAGATCACAACTCCTATACAAGGAGTTTAAACTTCACAACTAACATGGCATGTCAAATTTACGACTTACGCAATGGTTATAACCATGCATTAAGTGATGGTGTCTAGCTTCATGTTTATTACAAGACTTGTTTTGACCCATTTGGGTGCTGAATTAAGCACCATCCAGGGCATGTAAGTATCCATGTTTGTCACTCGTTTTGACCCATTTCACTTGTTTAAGACACTAGTCATTTTCGTGACATATTGGTAAATCTTGGTTGTCATGTTTCAGAATTGACTACATAAAACTAACAATTAGGTATAATGTAACGAAACAATAAATTTCGTACCTTTAGAGCGCGTCTTTTCCTCGTGAATTCCCTCCGGCTTGTCCGCTAGATGAACGGACTCTTTGCCTAGAAAATTCAGTTTTTACAACATGTTTAGAACTCTTTTTATGACCACAATCACATCATTATGGACCATTATCAAATCTGCGTTTTTATCCAAATTTCACATTTAAATCCCCACTTAGGCATTTCTACAAACACCTAGTGGGTCAGATTTTTCTACCTTCATAAACAAGTTCATGACTTTGCGATTCAACATCAAATTTCACTATAATAGTAATTTTTGCATACATCTTAGTATCAATATCACAGGAGTTCCTCCTATAATGAAATTTATACTAGGATTACATTCAAAATCCTAATGTTCATCATCAACATATAAAACCCATAACCTAGCTTCCATGGATTCATGGAATTTTCCTGAATTGGAGCATGATTTCATATATAGTTGTCTAGGTTTTACTCCTAGACACTATATCATCTTTAATCTAACTAATTACTGTCATGCATCAACAAAATTTCAGATTGCTTAAATTCATGAGGATTTCAAGTAGTGAATTCTCATAAAATTTTACATACCTCTTAATCCTCTTGCGATGAGGATCACAATTCTAAGCTCGGATTTCGTTTTGGTCAGGATTTGGACCTCCAATTGAAAGAAATTGTGAACTTTAGGGTTTTGGAAGATGGGGGTCGCCCCTTTCTTGCTTCTGTCGACCAGACACACCAATTTTGGTGTGTTTGGTTTGGTTTTGTCACAATTAGAAATCAACTTTCGATTTTTGACAATTGTCCCTTAACTACCATTTTCTCTAAGTTTAAGTGTTTTAACCATATTATGAGTTATTTCAAGACTAAATTTTAACTAGGTTAAGTTCCTAGTTGGTAAATTCTTGTTTATTAACTCTTTGAATTTTCTAATATGAGGATTTATATTTTCGGGTGTTACAAGTCCACCCCCCTTAAAAGGGGTTTCGTCCCCGAAACCGAATTACGTACCAAATAATGTAGGGTAGAGACGCCGCATCTCCTCTTCGGGTTCCCAAGTAGTGTCTGGCCCTTTTCTGTGGTCCCATTTGACCTTGACTTGATTTATCACTTTGTTCCTCAAGCTTTTCTCTTTACGATCTAAAATCGCAATCGGTTTTACTGCATAGTTGAGACTGTTATCTACCTCGATATCATCGTAGTGGACATGAGCGGTTTCGTCGGCCAAACATTTTCGGAGATGTGATACGTGGAATGTGTTATGAATCCCACTCAACTCTTCGGGTAATTCAAGTCGATAAGCTACTTTACCAACCCGTTCAATGATTCTAAATGGCCCAATGAATCTTGGGCTTAGTTTTCCCCTTTTTCTGAATCTAATGATGCCCTTCCATGGGGAAACTTTCAGCATAACCATGTCGCCAACCTGAAATTCAATTGGCCTATTCCTTTTATCCGCATATGCCTTTTGCCGGTCTTGAGCCGCTTTCAAGTGTGCCCGAACTATGTCGATTTTCGCATTTGTAGTTCGGATTATATCGGCAGGTGCTAGCCCCCGCGGACCCACTTCTCCCCAACATACCGGGGTCCGACATTTTCTGCCATATAATAGCTCATATGGGGCCATTTTAATACTCGCGTGATAGCTATTGTTATATGCAAATTCGACCAAGGGTAAATGGACATCCCAACTACCTCCAAAGTCAATAATACAAGCCCGCAGCATATCTCCCAACGTTTGTATTGTTCTTTCGCTCTGCCCATCCGTTTGTGGATGGTAAGCAGTGCTAAGGAACAATTTAGTTCCCATCTGTTCTTGGAATTCACGCCAGAATTTCGAAGTAAACCGAGTATCTCTGTCTGACACAATGGATATCGGTACCCCATGCCTTGCTATGATTTCATTGGTGTATACCTCCGACATTTTCTCAGATGTATAAGTCTCACGAATCGGAATAAAGTGAGCACTTTTAGTTAACCTATCCACGACTACCCAAATAGCATCAAAACCACGACTTGTTTTAGGCAGTTTGGTCAATAGGTCCATCGTAATTTGCTCCCATTTCCAAACCGGGATTTCTAACGGTTGAAGTTTACCATATGGTTTTTGGTGTTCCGCCTTGACTTGTAGGCACGTCAAACACTTTTCCACGTATTTCACGGTGTCCCGCTTCATTCCGGGCCACCAATAGTTTTGCTTCAAGTCATGATACATCTTGGTCGCTCCCGGGTGAATGGAATAACGGGATTTATGAGCTTCATCAAGTAGAAGCTTCTTAACCCCACATGTGTTAGGGACCCAGATTCTATTAAAACGAGTCTTTAGGCCGTGACTGCCCACCTCAAGGTCTTTAATTTGGCCGATAATTCTTTCCTTTTTCCAGTTTTCCGCCTTTACAGCTTCATCCTGTGCTTCTCGAATTCGTTCTAGTAAACTTGAAGTCACAACCAGTTGCATTGATCGTACCCGTATCGGGGTATAATCTGTTTTGCGGCTCAGCGCATCGGCCACTACATTGGCCTTACCGGGGTGGTAATGTATTTCGCAATCGAAGTCTTTGACGGTTTCCAACCACCGTCTTTACCGCATGTTTAATTCCTTCTGGTCGAAGAAATATGTCAAACTTTTATGGTCGGTAAAGATTGTAAACTTTACTCCGTACAAGTAATGTCTCCATATCTTTAAGGCAAACACCACCGCCGCTAATTCTAAGTCGTGAACCGGATATTTACTTTCATGAATCTTCAATTGCCTCGAGGCATAGGCGATGACCTTGCCTCGTTGCATTAGCACACACCTGAGCCCCAATTGAGAAGCGTCCGAGTAAACCACCATGTCGTCAGTCCCTTCCGGTAATGCTAGCACCGGAGCGTGGGTCAACTTTTCCTTGAGCGTTTGGAAAGCTTCCTCTTGCTTTACGCCCCACACGAACTTTTCCTCCTTACGAGTTAATTTGGTCAATGGCAAGGCAATTTTGGAGAAATCTTGTATGAATCTCCGATAATATCCCGCAAGCCCTAAGAAGCTTCCGATTTCCGAGGGATTTCTTGGAGGGCTCCATTTCGACACAGCTTCTATCTTTGACGGATCTACTAGTACTCCATCAGCACTAATGAGATGCCCAAGAAACTGTACTTCCCGTAACCAGAAAGCACACTTCGTGAATTTTGCATATAGCTTTTCTCGTCTGAGTGTGTCTAATACTTCCCGCAAATGACACACGTGCTCGGCTTCACTTTTCGAATATACCAAAATGTCGTCGATAAATACAATTACCGACTTATCCAGCATGGATTTGCAAACCCGGTTCATGAGGTCCATGAAAGCCGCGGGTGCATTTGTCAATCCGAAGGGCATTACAAGGAATTCATAATGCCCGTATCTCGTACGAAAAGCCGTCTTTGGTACGTCCTCCTCCTTGACTTTCAATTGGTGATAACCGGATCGGAGATCAATTTTGGAGAACCAACTTGCTCCTTGTAGTTGGTCAAACAAATCATCAATTCTTGGGAGCGGGTATCGATTCTTCACCGTGAGTTTGTTTAACTCTCGGTAATCAATACACATACGCAAACTGCCATCCTTCTTTTTCACGAGTAAGACTGGTGCGCCCCACGGGGACACACTCGGTCGAATAAACCCCTTGTCAAGAAATTCCTGAATTTGAGACATTAATTCTTGTAACTCCGATGGCGCAAGCCGGTATGGCGCCTTCGCCACGGGTTTCGCGCCCGGAATCAACTCGATTCCGAACTCTACCTCCCGTTCTGGCGGTATCCCCGGTAGTTCTTCCGGGAACACGTCTTCATAATCTCGCACGACCGGTACATCCCCAATTTTGAGGAGCTCTTTTTCCGTTTCGCTTGCATATACCATAAAGGCCTTGCATCCATGTTTCATGAGTTTATGAGCTTCTAGCATTGTGCATATCACCGGGTTACCTCCCTTTTCTCCATATATCGTAACTTGCTTTCCGCTAGGAGACGTTAGTTTTATTTCCTTTCGGAAACAAATCACTTTTGCGTGGTAACGGGATAGCCAATCCATTCCCACTACCACTTGAAATTCTCCCATCGACATCGGGATCAAGTCTATTGCGTATTCCTCGTCATCAATGTTTATCGTACAGTTTTCACATACATCGCAAACAATAAAGCTTTTGTTATTACCTATCTCTACTTCTAAAGGCATAGGTAATTTTGTTAGAACAAATGAAGGGTGCCGAATAAACCCATATGGAACAAAGGATTTATTCGCACCAGTATCAAATAACACACGTGCAGGAATTGAATTTACAGTGAATATACCTGAGACCACGTCAGGTTCGACCTTTGCTTCAGCAGCGGTCAATTGGAAAGATCTTGCTTTGGCTTTTGTGGCTTCACCTTTCGAGTCTTGCCCTTCTTTCTTTCCTGCCAGTTCTGGGCACTCCGATCTTTTGTGACCCGTTCGGTAACAGTTGTAACAAACGGTCACTTTTTCCGGGCATGATATAGCCATATGTCCCGTTTTTCGACATATGGGACAAGGCTTATCTTTGAAGCGACATTCACCCTTATGATTCTTGCCACAGATTTTGCAACTTGGTGTACCGCCCTTTGCATCTGATTTCTTCGTCGTTTCATTCGTTCTTGCTTTCTTGGTAGGGCTTGGATTTATGTCTTGTGCCCTTTGTTCACCCCGCTCTATACTCTTTTTCAGCTCAATCTCCCTTTCCCGAGCGGCATTGACAATCTCGGTAAGGGTCTCGTACTTTGAAGGGGTTAGGAACTCCCTATATTCTGCGCTTAGCATGTTATGGTAGTAATAAACCTTTTGCTCTTCGTTCATTATCAGATCGTCATAGAACTTCATTTTGTCCATAAACATCCCCGTGATCTTGTTTATGGATTCACCCTTGTGTCTGAGTTGCATGAACTCTTCCTTGATCTTGTTTATGACCGCTTTGGGACTATGGTGTTTAAGAAACGGCGTCTTAAACTCCTCCCATGTCATGGCCTTGGCCGCTTCGCTTCCAATCTCCTTCTTTTTATTATCCCACCAGTCTTTCGCTTGACCTCTTAATTGACCCGTACCATAAGCTACATAGTCATTCTCATCGCAGTGAGTTCTCTCGAATACTCCCTCGATATCGCCTATCCATCGTTGACACACGAATGGATCAACCTCCCCATTATATATAGGTGGTTTACAAGCTATGAATTCCTTGTATGAACAAGGCTTTCGTTCCCCGGATTTTTCCTTTGCTAGATTCGAATTATCTTCTAGCTTCTTGATTCTCTCTTCTACTACTGATAAAACCGTATTTTGGATTTTATCAATGAAGTTCGATAAACTATTTTCGATCGCCTTCCCAACCTCCTCGGCAATCACTATTCTCATTTGTTCGGTGACTCTTGGCACCGCATCATTATCACCTCCGCCTGCCATCTTTGATACTGAAATGTTTACATACATTGTTAAACATTTCATTTATAACACATGTTTTACTTGTTTTAATTTGATCAAGTTCGTGACTTGACTCAATCATTCTTGTTTCATGCCTTTCTTGTGTTTGAGTGTGTTTACACACTCTTGATTCTATTGTTCTTGTTTCATGCTTTTCTTGTGTTTGAGTGTGTTTACACACTCTTTTCCATGCATATTTGTTCGTGATTTAATTCTATTTTATCAAAATTTACTTACACAATAATTCTTACCGGATGCTTGATCAAGCTTGAAGAACACTTATTGGCAACCTTGGGCTCTGATTACCAACTTGTAACACTCGGATTATAATACCCGTTTTTAACAGCAAGTAAGCCTTACAAATTATACCAAAAGTAGTCTTTACAAAAACTTTCAAGATTTGAAAGTCATTTAATATAACATTTACATGTTTAACCTACTAAACGATGTTCAAAATAAACTACTAGTGTCTACATAACTACAAAACAAGGATCAAGTGCGGAAGCGTAATATTAGGTGTTCGGTTCGACTCGATTGCTTGATCATCATCCTTCACTTGAGTACCTGAAAACTAATGTTTTAAACAAGCATTAGTGTTATTAATGACGGGAATTCACGTATTTGGATTAGGTCCGAAAACTTATTCAAGAAAATGAAATAAAAATTTCATCAAGCTGGGCTCCACCGTAATTTACGGTGAAACCGTAAATTACGGTGGGTTCTGGGCATTTTGGGAACCTACCGTAAATCAGTAGATCCCCACCGTAGCATTTTATTGGCCACCGTAAATTACGGTGTCACCGTAATTTACGGTGGGCCCTGCACTTGTTTTCTTGCTTATTGATCTTAAGCATTCAAGTTCCGTTTTACAGCAAAATGACCTTGAACAGGTTTATCACCCACCCAAGGCTAATTACCCATAATCGGGACTATCACCCGTTATCACTTTTGCTATCCCATAAGGGATCGCTCACGTATCGATCTATATGATTAAATCCAAGCTTTCGTATTTGTCATCTATACTACTAGTCACAATTACCAAATCAAGATCACAACTCCTATACAAGGAGTTTAAACTTCACAACTAACATGGCATGTCAAATTTACGACTTACGCAATGGTTATAACCATGCATTAAGTGATGGTGTCTAGCTTCATGTTTATTACAAGACTTGTTTTGACCCATTTGGGTGCTGAATTAAGCACCATCCAGGGCATGTAAGTATCCATGTTTGTCACTCGTTTTGACCCATTTCACTTGTTTAAGACACTAGTCATTTTCGTGACATATTGGTAAATCTTGGTTGTCATGTTTCAAAATTGACTACATAAAACTAACAATTAGGTATAATGTAACGAAACAATAAATTTCGTACCTTTAGAGCGCGTCTTTTCCTCGTGAATTCCCTCCGGCTTGTCCGCTAGATGAACCGGACTCTTTGCCTAGAAAATTCAGTTTTTACAACATGTTTAGAACTCTTTTTATGACCACAATCACATCATTATGGACCATTATCAAATCTGCGTTTTTATCCAAATTCACATTTAAATCCCCACTTAGGCATTTCTACAAACACCTAGTGGGTCAGATTTTTCTACCTTCATAAACAAGTTCATGACTTTGCGATTCAACATCAAATTTCACTATAATAGTAATTTTTGCATACATCTTAGTATCAATTTCACAGGAGTTCCTCCTATAATGAAATTTATACTAGGATTACATTCAAAATCCTAATGTTCATCATCAACATATAAAACCCATAACCTAGCTTCCATGGATTCATGGAATTTTCCTGAATTGGAGCATGATTTCATATATAGTTGTCTAGGTTTTACTCCTAGACACTATATCATCTTTAATCTAACTAATTACTGTCATGCATCAACAAAATTTTCAGATTGCTTAAATTCATGAGGATTTCAAGTAGTGAATTCTCATAAAATTTTACATACCTCTTAATCCTCTTGCGATGAGGATCACAATTCTAAGCTCGGATTTCGTTTTGGTTAGGATTTGGACCTCCAATTGAAAGAAATTGTGAACTTTAGGGTTTTGGAAGATGGGGGTCGCCCCTTTGTTGCTTCTGTCGACCAGACACACCAATTTTGGTGTGTTTGGTTTGGTTTTGTCACAATTAGAAATCAACTTTCGATTTTTGACAAGTTTAGTCCCTTAACTACCATTTTCTCTAAGTTTAAGTGTTTTAACCATATTATGAGTTATTTCAAGACTAAATTTTAACTAGGTTAAGTTCCAAGTTGGTAAATTCTTGTTTATTAACTCTTTGAATTTTCTAATATGAGGATTTATATTTTCGGGTGTTACAATACTCCTCGTATTGTCGATCCAGGGCTGCCTTAACAGCACTGTCGACAAGAGCTTTTAATTCAGCGCCCGTCAAATGAACCTGGGCGTTATCGTATTCGTCTTCTTTCGAATGACTATTCTCCCCACTTGGATCAGCCATGGTAACTTGAATCTGCTACAGAAGATAACAAAAAATTTTATTTAGGAGTTTATTATGGAATTGTCTTTTATGGCTATTCATTAACCATGGTAAACAGAGACCATATCTGGTTAATTTGTTACTCACTTTTATTTAGGATTTGAACATAACCTATCCTAATTACAAACAATATTGTTAGTGGCATAAAAGCCTAGTCACGAGGACGTTTTTATAATATTAGCCGGGATTACAGAGAATCAAGGCATGAAGGTTCGAGCCGTAGTCCTTTTACCTTTTCCGACAGGGAGTCATAGACTACAACTGCCTTTTGTCTTATATGACAATAAATATGGCCCGTAGGCGCTACATCACTGATGGATGTTTAACTACTTTGGCCCGTAGGCACTACATCACTAATGGATGTTTAATAAGTTTGGCCCGTAGGCATTACATCACTAACGGATGTTTAATAATTGATCATCTTCGTTGACGATTTAACCCATGATTTATAAATCATTAATTTGGGCTTTGGAATCCTTAGAAGGATTCTTATATAAGAATGACGCGTGCGATTTTAACGAATCACATCTGTCATGAATGTTAACATGATTACAGAGGTTAACTGGGAATCTGAATCTTTTAATCAGGTCTTACCATCTTGGCCGGATCTTATAAAGACACCTGGCTAGGTTTCACTCTTAAGATTCTTTATTTAGGCAGATTTAATTTAAAAGGAATGATTTTTAACTTATTTCATATATAATAATAACAAAAATGAAATTTGTAACATAACATTCCAGTATTCAGATGGCTCCTTTCGAAGCTTTGTATGGCCGAGTCTGTGTCATCGACTTTGGTGGTAACTGGGATGTACATTTACCATTGATTGAGTTCTCGTACAACAACAACTATCATTCCAGTATTCAGATGGCTCCTTTCGAAGCTTTGTATGGCCGCAAGTGCTGATCTCCTCTCAGCTGGCATGAGATTGGTGACAAGCAGTTTACTGGCCCTGAAATCATTCAAGAGACAACGGATAAGATTCTTCAGATCCATGATAACTTGATCAAGGCTAGGAGCAGACAAAAGTGCTATGCTGATAATAGGCGTAAGCCTCTGGAATTTAATATTGGTGACCGAGTCCTTCTCAAGATATCTCCCTGTAAGGGAGTAGTTCGTTTTGGCAAGAAGGGAAAGCTCGCTCCTCGCTATGTGGGTCCTTTCAAGATACTCGAAAGGATTGGCAAGGTGGCATACAGACTCGACCTGCCGCAGGAACTAAACAATGTGCATCCAGTGTTCCACGTATCCAACCTACGTAAATGCCTAGCCGATGAGGAACTACAGGTTCCCCTTGAAGACTTGAAAATAAACGAAGCTGTACACTTTGTGGAGAAACCGGTTGAAATCATGGATCAGGGCGTCAAGTGACTGAGGCGCGGCAAAATTCCCATAGTCAAGGTTCGATGGGAAGGAAAGCGTGGTGCCAAATTCACTTGGGAACTGAAAAGTGAGATGAAGACCAAGTATCCGTAGCTCTTCGAGCAGTCTTCTTCCTAGATTTCGGGGACGAAATCTCCTAAAGGAGGGGAGACTGTAACACCTGTGTCCCTAGACTTTTAGATATTGTTAATTTTAGTCCCAGAACTATGTGGCCATTGATACTTTTGATACTTGGTGAATCTTATGCTACATACTAGATTCTTGTGATGTCTAAAATCTAGATTCTTGATACTTAATACTATGAGGATTGACAGTTAAAACTAGATACTTAATGCTTGATTCTTGACACTTGATACTTGATACTTGGAAGACTAGACTCTTGACTCTTGATACTTTGGTGCTTGACTCTTGAGGCTCGTGAAACTTGAGACTTGGTTGAACGAGGGACTGGAGTCTTGTCATTGGCAGAAACTATGGAACTTAAAATCTTTTGTGTTTATGCTATAATCTAGTTATACTATTACCCAATAATACACAACGCTTAATCTAACTCGCAAACGAATCAAAGACGGTTGAACGGAAAAGATGGGGTTGACCGAGTGGCAATCCGATCGGATGACTATCCGATCGGATGACCAACCGATCGGATGGCCACTCGATCGAGCTGCCATCCGATTCAAGTGCACACCGCCTTGACTCTCCTTCCACACAATAAATAGGCCTGTCACATCAGTCCTTCACTGATGTGATAACCTTATCCGATCAACACGTACTCTTCCTCACTTTCAGCACTTTTCTCCCATTTCTCAGCGATTCCGGTATGTTTTACACTAGATCCTTGTACATCTTTGATCTACACATCATACTCCACATGATTCCTCTTTGAAATCTCACTTTTCACCGTGAAATCTCTAACTTTTGAGCTCTTGAAGGTGACGTCATCATGGCGGTTGTACCAAACTGCTGTGTGATGTCATTCTAAGTCAAGATCTAGCTCAGATCTAAGAAATTTCATGTGTTTTACACTAAATCTATGTTAAATCTAATCTTTTCAAGCTAAAACTCATATTTATCTCCATCTTTCTTAAACTGTTACTTAAAATGGTGAGATCCGGATCTGAAACAGACTGTAGACTTGATTTTTAGTCTAGAGTCTGCTTGGAAAGGGATTGTTACCGAGAAGACGACCGGAGTACGGATTTTGACATAGGCACCGTCACGAACGGACGACTGAACGGACTGGGGTGATTCCCACCTGATCAGACCGGCTGTACACTGATGTGTTTACCGTTGTCTCAAAACTTACCAGGTCATCGTTGTTTAAAACAGAAACTTAGAAATTTTACAAGTTGAGGAACAAGACAAGGATAACCCGATCGAGTGGCAATCCGATCGGATAGCCATCTGATCGAACAGCCACCCGATCACGAGACACTTGCCTCTTAACTCTAAACATTTTGACACTTGAAACTTTGATCGTCGAATGGCAATCCGATCGGATAGCCTTCCGATCGAACTGCCATCCGATCGAGGTGACAATGTGCCTTAGAACCTTTCAACACTTAGAATCTTTGAAACTTCGAATCTTTTTGAAAACTTGGAGCCTTGGATCGAATGGCAATCCGATTAGATGGCCATCCGATCGAACTGCCATCCGATCAAGGTAGCCTGAGTTGACACTTGATTTGATAATTGGAATCTTGACACTTGGATCGGATGACCATTCGATCGAATGGCCATCCGTCCCACTCACACATATGCCATCTCAATCGAATGGCAATCCGATCGGATGGCCATCCGATCGGCCAACCATCCGATTAAGATGATTGATCCAACACTTGGTTTGAATCTCGTTATTTTTCCCGACTCTTATCTGTTGTAATCCAATCAGGCTAACCCCTAAAGAGCTCCCTTTGATCCAATAACAGTTAACCTGTTAAGCAATCACTGTGAGTATACTCGATCCCTTTTTGCTTTAAACTTCGGGATGCAACATGTATTCTATTAAACTATGATACTTGAAATTTTGGAAACTAAACTCTATCCTATGTGCATGTGAACTTGTGATTCTTGTATTCTATTTGTGCTATGTGAACGTTTAATCCAGGGTATGTAGTTCCGCCTTAACAATAGTAGCGCTGTAGGAGATGCACCTCCCCATTATTCTCGGGGGTATTGTTAGGAGGATTCTAGTTTTTCTTGAGACTTGGGAAAACAACAAAGCATCGGGATACTTGGGCTATCACTTGTTGGACTGCGAACACTAGCATGGCTGAAACTATTTTGTTACATTTACATATGGATATTAGGCTTTTAATCTATTATGCTATTATTCAAACTTGTATACTCGCCGGTACATTTTTGTACTGACCCTATTTAATACATGTTGCAGGCTGACAGGATGCTAGGATTCTTGGAATCAAGCTAGGTTGATGCTTAGAAACTCATCTAGAAAATAAGTTTTGATCAATATTTGAGACTTGATGTACTATGATATTGGAAGATGTTTGTTTGGTTTTAGACTATTTTTGAATTAGTCTAAATTATAATGAAACTATTTAGTGTTATGGAATCTCGTGAGCAATCTGAACGCTTAGAGCTCGCGCCCCGGGGATTCCGCCATCGGTTGGGGTGTGACATTGGGGGGAGTAAAAATTTCAGAAAATTTCTGAAAATTCAAAAACATTTGAAAATTTGAAAAAGGAAAAAACTTGAGAATATTCAAAAATGAGTTTTTGTGTAAAAAGATGAAATGATAGTACATCTAGACGAAATGGAAAGTAAAATGTGATAAACGGTCTCACCGATGATATGCCAGTAGGTTTTTACACATTTAGTAGATTGTTATTGAGATATAAACCTAAATATCAATATCTTACTTATCTCGTGGGAACATTTCTCGGATATATGGGTAACCCCCGAAATCTTGTTTGAGAGTTTGCCTGATTCTGAGATATTAGGTTTTTATACTGTTTGATATCTGGGGTATTATACCTGGTCTTCTGATATTCTGGAAGCAATGGCCTAGACCTCGTATAATACTTTATGCGCTTAAAGCTTACCCTCTGCATAAAAATTGATAAAATATCAACAAGATACAAATCAAGTGCAGTTGTAAAGAAGATCCCTAAGTGGGACACACCTAAAGTCGAGCCTTCATCTCTTTGACTGAACGGTAGTTCATACCTGAGCTCTCAAGGTCTCGCACTAACCCAGAGTACAGATATCAATGTAGTATATTCACATGTAAGACTGAATCTAGGGAATCTTTATACAGGAGTATATTCTGAGGTGGGACATGCGAATAAGTTAAGTTTTAAAACACTAAATCTCGTATCTCGAATCAGTTGAACTTTGTATGAAAATTTAAGTGGATCAGTATACTGACAATCTAAGTGAATCGTTTAGAACTTAAAGTGTTTATAGCTCAACGGTGCTAGTGATTTGTCATAAACTGATATGATCCTTTGACATGGACTCAAACAAAAATATTGTCTGTAAGATTTTGTTTCTGCTTTATTTTCGACAACTGATGTCGTAAGGCTAAGTTTCAAAATCTAAGTATGCTGAACGTGTTTCTGAAAATAAACAAGTTCATTAACTTGAAACTTGAGTTTTAAATGCAAAATTAAAAATAGTTTGTGAAAATGTCCAAGGTCATTAAGTTGAACTTGGATAAGAATCGTGAGGATTTTGGATACTTAAACTGTTATATATATAAAGTCATTTGATAGAGGGAGAGAGTCAGAAAATCCTAGAAAATATCATACTGCTTCTTAAGAGCCAGGTTACTGATTTTGAATATGTGGGTTAAAAGGGCCAGGTAAAATTCTTTGATAAATTCTAAATAGACTTAAAATTGTTAAATGTGAGCCAGGTTCTTGATCTTAGAATTTTTTGAGCCAAGTCACAAATTTCTGTGAACAAACGATGTCCTGTGCAGTCACATATTTGAAATGCTCGAGCTTATCATTGTTAAATGTTTAAGAGTTAGGTTGTTGATCCATATTGTCAAATTTCTTACAAATGTTTGAGATTTTATAGATGATTTGCCAAACTGCAATCCTGATAGCTGAGTCTAAGGGGGAGTCTGAAGACGAGCTCATCGCAAGGGGGAGCTTGTATTCAAAGAGCCAGATAACCTTTTTGAAGAAGTATTTATAGCCAAGTGTCGATCCTAATAGCTGAAAGCATGGAAGCTTAAAGCAAAGGGGAGCCTGAAGAAGGAGCAAATCGAAAGGGGGAACAAAGAGAGCTGTTATAGTAAAGAGGGAGTATGTGGTTGCTGACAATGTCAAACTCTACATGAAGACTCAGAGGGAAATGATAGAGAGCTACGAGATTGACTGCTACAATATCCAAGGGAAAATCTATGAGTGCATATGTCTATCGCTTGCCTCAATCATGTATTGTAGCTGAATCAAATATCTCAAAACTATTGCTGAACAGTTCAAAGTTTGAAGAGCATGTGTGAAACAGCATCTTCGTACGAAGTTGACTTCATACGAAGGCACAACTATGGCAGCTTCGTACGAAGCCAACCATTTTCTTGTGCGAACCCATGTGTCTATATATAGTAGTGAGGTCTTGGTCATTTGTATCTTTTAGGCATTCTTGAGGTGAAGCTCTGCCCGTTTGTTTTCACAGTGTAAACTCTGTCAAATCAGTAAAGGAAAATAGTTATAATTACATCCTCATGTTCTCATCAATACACGTGATTTGATTCCGCACATATCACGTGTCGGTACGCATCCATCGGTTGAAGATTCAATACAGGGTTCGAATTCACAGATGCTCATTTTTGTAGGATGTGGTTTACCCAATCCTAGTCGATTGAACATAGAGGCTGGAATTAAATTAATGCTAGCCCCCAAGTCGGATAGTGCATTGCTTATCGGTGATCCATCTTTTTTGGGGGGAGCTTGTTGAGGAGTGCCACCGAGCATTCTTCACTAAAGGTGACTTGTTGGATGGTTTCAATCTTTCTTTTGTTAGTGAGGAAGTCTCTCATAAATTTGGAATATTTTTGTATTTGAGTGTCGACTTCTACAAAAGGAAGATTGATGTGGAGTTGTTTAAGCAAGCTCATGAACTTAGTAAATTATTCGTCGGTGTTTTGCCGAATTAAACGACCGCGGTAAGGGACCGGAGGTGGTTTGGTTATGTCGGTGTCGGTGTTTTGGGGTTGAGTATTTTCTTGGTTATCGTGGGTGGGTGTTTTAGCTTGGATTAGGTTGGTTTGTTGTGGGGTTGACTCACTCTCGGGTCCTACCTTCCGGCTTCTTAGATTGATTATATTTACTTGGGTTTTTGGGTTTCTTTCGGTGTTACTTGGTAAGGCTCCTTGTGGTCTTTCGGCGAAATGTTGGGCTAGTTGACTAAATTGTTTTTCCAAATTTTGAATACTAGCCCGTTGGTTTCTAATTTCTGTTTCGGTTTGTGGAAACCTTTCAAGTATCTTTTATCAGATTCGGAGAAGAGGCGAGTGATGACATCCTCAAGCCTTTCTCTTCCTCCTTGTTGTGATTGAAAACCTTGTTGCCCATTTTATGGTTGTTGTTGAAAGTTACATCGTTGATTTTGATTTTGTTGGTTATTACCCCCCGATTCCCTCCAACTAAAGTTGGGATGATTACGCCATTCAGGAGTGAAAGTATTACTTTGAACTCCCGGTGGCCGTGGCCGGTTATTTAGGTAATTTACCATTTTCGTTTGATTTTCTAGATCTTTCAGACAACTCTAGTTTTCATGGGGGCCGCCGCATCCTTCGCAAGCCATAACCGAAGCCGTTTTGTTCAATTCAAGTTTCCTTATTTTATTTAAGGCTTCGATTTGGGCTTGCAAAAAAGTTGATTCATCCACTTTGTGGGCGCCCGGGGCTATAGATTTTGTGCCCCTAGGAGTGTGCCATTGGAAAATGTTTTGAGCAAGTTCTTCAATTTGATTATAAATTTCCTCGGGTCGTCGATTCACGAGGAGTCCCCCAGAGCCAGAATCAAGGATTTGCCTTGTGTGTGACAAGAGTCCGTTGTAGAAGGTGGACACCTGTTGCCAACGTTCAAGACCGTGATGCAGGCATTTCCTTAGTAGCTCCTTGAATATTTCCCATCTCTCGTACAAGGATCCCCCGTCTTCTTAAGAGTAGGTGTTGATCTCGCTCATGAGTTTGGCGGTTTTAGCGGGAGAGAATTATTTATAGAGAATTTTTTGGGCAAGTTCATCCTAAGTATGTACGGACCCACTTGGGAGGCTGTTTAACCAAGCTTTCGCCCGATCTTTGAAGGAAAAAAGGGAACATACGGAGTCTAACGGCATCGCTAGAGGCCCCGTTGATCCGGAAGGTGCCACATATTTCCAAGAAGTTGGTAATATGTAAATGGAGATCTTTATCGGCTAGGCCATGGAAAGTGGCGGAATTTTGGAGCGTTTGGATAAGGTGTGGTCGAAGCTCAAAGTTGTTAGCATCAACGTAAGGAGGGTTAATAGCGGCACCAAGATTATCGATCGTAGGCCGTAGGTAATCCATGAGAGTGCGTTGATCCATCATCGGGGTTTTGGATCGAAGATTTTTGTTGGTTTTTGGCTTTAAGGCGTTTTCTTAAAATGCGCTCGGGTTCGTCAAGCGGTACTTTTATGTCTTTTTCGGAGGTGGAGGTCATGCACTAAATTGTATTCCTATGAATTATGCAGAATTGTGTGATTTTCTGCGAACAAAAACAAAAAGAAAGCTTGATCAGAATGGTAGCACGGCCCCGTGCTGTGGCTGGCACGGCCCGTGCTGTCTAGGAAAAACTTTCTGTTTTCAGGTTCCCAGTACTTGAAGTTCAGCACAGCCCCGTGCTCCTGTAACATGGCCCCGTGTTCGGTTTTACAGTAACAAGAAAACAAGTTTTCCCAGATACTGCAGATTTAACACGGCCCGTGTTGATCCCACATGGCTCCATGCTAAATCTGCAGAAAGCAGAATTTTATGGTGAAAGAAGAAAAATAAAACAAAAGAAAAAATGATTAGGCCGTTAATTTTAAGCTTTCCTAAGATCCTTGTGTCGCGACAACGACGCCAAAAACTTGACGTGCATGCGGGTATCTATATTTTTAGTTATATTTTTAACCCTTTTTTACTCGCCGATTTCAAATTTTAAATTTATAAAACACGATATTCCACTTTCACTCTAGACACACGCTAGGGCAAGTATACCCATCACTGACGTAGTATAGTGATGGCAAGATACCAAGGTCGTCCAAGTACACAAGTGCTTTTAGTACCGGCTTATCGTCAACGTCTAATCGAATCAACTTTTGAGAAAAGATTTTTAAGCTAATAAAAAGATAAAAACAGAAAATAAAAATAAAACAAAAATGATAGACAAGAAAGAATCACTTGGATCCAACTTATCTTTCATGTGCCCTTTTGAAGATTTCCGCACTTTGGGCATTTTAAGAGATTATCTTAGTTATACTAGTAGGCCCCTCTTTTGGAGGCGACGTTACCCTCAACCTAGTGGTTTGAGCCAGCAAGGATACAATCCCACTAGGTCGGAATATTGAAAGATAATTAAGTTAGTTATTAATGCAAAATGTGGTGAACCCCCCTTACGAGGCGGCGATCACCCTCAACCCGTTGGTCTGAGTCAGCTGGGATACAGTGCTCGCGGGGTTAGTTTAAAGTTTTAATAGTAGTTTATGAATAAGGGGTGCAAGCGGTTTCTTACTCTCAGTCGGGCCAGTCATTCCCGGCCAATCCATGGAGTAGTACTAAACTTGCACCAGGTTCCCGCAGGATCTATACACTAAACGAGATATAGAATTACCCAAACCACCCTTCTAACCTCCCTTTCGGGTTAATTAACATGCTTTATCTAGACCGTAAAGACATGAATATGTGAATAAACAACGTATGAAGAAAGGTTGAATAAATTCCCCTTCAATATAAAAAACAGGTTGAATAATTCCCCTTCAAAATAAAAAACTGGTTGAATAAATTCCCCTTCAATATAAAAAACTAATTATTAAAGTCATTAATACATACCCAATTAAAAAGTAGCCAAAGTTTGGAAATCATAAAAGAAATACATAAAATATATGTCTTCACCAAGTGATGTAAGAATTTAGCCAAGCATGACCTTTGTTTGACAAAGATTCTTACGATCAATCTTGGATCCCGAGACTACACACACACTCTAAAGGTGGAAAAATGGATGATGATGGTGTTGTAGTGGGGGTGGGGTGGTGGCAAGTGAGAGAGAAGTGGTTTGCCAAGGGATGAGTTGAAGTGGAACCAAGCACTTCTATTTATAGCTGTCTTTAGAAGCTTCAGCACGGCCCCATGCCCATCTCTCTCTCTCTCTCTTCCTCATTAACTGCTTGTCAGATGTTGTACTAACACGACCCCTTGTGGCAACGGCACGGTCCATGGCCAAAGTACTTGCTGTACTATCGTAGATTCTGAAAATCGTTGAGTTGACCATGCCCTGTGTTGGCTTAGCACGATCCCGTGTTGGCTGCCATTTTTGTCTTTTGCAGTTGTCTTTTTCTCCTGCCCAGTATCCATCTTCAGACACGGCCCGTGTCTGGTGGACACGGCCCCGTGTCAGCCTTCTGTTCTTGTTATTTTGAGATTTGGATGTGAATTAGGGCTTGGTGAGCTGCGGCAATTCCTTCTTCTTTACATTTATGTTGGATTTTGATGTCTTTTTGCTTCTTTTGTAAATTTAACCTCTTTTAACCCTGAAAATCTAAAAGGAACGAAAACACGAGCTTTTTCCAACATTCGTACTAAAAAAGGGTTGCTTTTACGCCGTATTTGACATAATTTATATGTTGTATTTTAATCACATCAATTACGGTACCATTCCTGAAAGCCAATTCCCTTTATTGTGATGCTGATAACTCATTGTCGTGCCCTGATTAAAAACTCACAACCACGGATGACATAACCACAAACCCTAACTATACCGCATGGGTTGCTAATGATGCTCATGTGCGTATGCTTATTATCTGAACTGTCTCAGAATCCTCATTTTAACATGTTCAAGGAGCAACTGCCCGTGATGTGTGGCTTAGTTTTGAACGTGTATATGCCCCATCAACGGCCTCACATGAGTTTACATTGAAAACACAGCTTCTAAAAATCTCTATGAAAGGTGATGAGAAACCAATTGATTATCTTAGTCGTGCTCAAGAGTATGCAACCGCTCTCGCAAACATTGGTGAACCTATGAAAGATAAAGACTTAGTGATTCTTACAATTGTGAATTATGTAAGGAATATCTTGGTCTTAAAATCAATCTTCTTGCTCGCTCACCACCGCGGTTAAGTTTAACGAGCTGCATGGACTTCTTAGTGATCACGATTACATGATTCGTTCCACAACAAATTTAACTCCGTCATCAGCAGCTCCTCAATTCTTCACTGCCACTGCACGACCAATTCGGCTCCAACCAATCCTACCATGGAATCTATTCAATAACAACTCAACAATCTTCAACTACTTGCTAGTCAATTAAGTCTTCAGTAGTAGACCACGGCTCCTCAGGTTAACTTTGTTGCATGATCAAACTTTTCTCGTAACAACCGTGGCAACGGTCACAATTATCGAGGCCGTGGAAACCATGGACATGGTGGTTCTCCCATCCAAGGTTATAGACAATTTGCATGGGCTTCCACTCAAAATACCGTGTACGGTCATTGCAACCGCTATGGCATTGGTCACATTCCGTCTCAATTTCCTACTCAATCCGGCTCTTCATGTAGTTCTCCTCATGCTAATAATGCTCACTCAGAAGCTGGTTCTTACACAACTTGGAATCCTCACACGGGTGCTAACTCTCATGGTACTCCTGACTTGGCTTATATGGACAACTCAGAGGCTTATTATGGTAATGATTCACTCTGTGTTGGTAACGGTAACCCGCTTCCTATTTTTCATATCGGTTCAAAATCTTTTTCAACATCGAACAAAACTTTACAACTTAATCATATCCTTCATGTCCCAGCTTTACAACGAAACCTACTTTGAGTTCAAAAAATTTGTGACGATAATAATGTTTTCTTTGAATTTCACTCTTCTTTTTTTTTTGTGAAGGACGAGGATACCGGGGCTACCCTCCTTACGGGCCCCAATGATCATGGACTCTATTCCATTCGTTTGCCTTCATTCCGACCAGTCTCTAAGGTAGCCTTCACTGCTTTTAGAGCTCCATCAGCTATGTCGCATCAACGACTTGGACATCCTCACTTTTGAGTTTTTCAGCATATTATTAAATCTTCTTCTTTACTTGTTTTAGACAAATTGTCTTTAACTTTATGTTCTTCTAGTCAATTGGGAAAAATGTCAAAACTTACTTTACCTGTTTCTTCTTTTCGTAGCAATAAAATTTTAGACTTGGTTTATTGTGATGTTTGGGGACATACTACTGCGTCCTTTGATGGTTATCGTTATTTTTTATTATGTGTTGACCATCATACTCGTTACATGTGGTATTTTCCACTTAAACAAAAATCTGATGTGTTTGCATACTTTACTAGCTTTGTTCGCTTAGTTGAACGTCAGTTTAACACCAAACTTAAAAGTGTTCAAACTGTCTAGGGTGGTGAATTCCGAAACTTAACTTAATTTTTTTTTACATCTATTGGCATTCTTCATCGTCGCTCATGCCCACACACAAGTGAGCCGAACGGTATTGTTGAGCGTCGCCACCGCCACGTAGTCGAAACCGGTCTCACCTTACTTGCTCAATTACAATTACCTCCACGTTTTTGGTCTTTTGCATTCCAAACTGCCGTATATCTAATAAACCGGCTTCCTTCTCGTCTCTCCTCAAACAAATCTTCTTTTCAACTTGTCTTTCACCAACCACCAGATTATTCATTTCTTCGTGTTTTTGGTTGTCAATGCTTCCCTTACCTACGTCCTTACAATAATCACAAAATCGATTTTCGGTCTACACCTTGCATCTTTCTTGGCTATAGTCCAAACCACCATGGTTATCAATGTTTTGATCCCCTTACCAAACAAATTTTTATTGCCCGACATGTGCATTTTAATGAGCATGCGTTTCCTACTCTTTCGGCATCTTCCTCTTTTGTCCATTCCTGTCCTTCAGCACCTACCTATGTGTCCTCTTTCCCAGACCCGCCACCCATGTTCTTCGAAACCCTAACTAACTAACCTACTTCTATTCCCGAACCACCCAACCCCCCACCTCCGTCTACTACGTCTCCTCAATCCATGCCCACCGTGTCTCCTCCTGTATCTCCATTACCTTCACAAAACTCTACAACCGAACCACCTCCCACTTCTCGATACCGTCATCCTCATCTTCGACAACACCCTAAACCTAAAAGGATTTTTTATCCCTCTGCTAATATTGGCACTATTACTTCCTCTATCTCTGAATCGAAAACATTTACCGTTGCTAACAAATCACCAGAGTGGCGTCGTGCCATGGCCGATGAATTGCACGCACTACATAAGAATGGAACATGGTCATTAGTTCCACCTATGTAGAATTCTAACATCATTGATTATAAGTGGGTTTACAGGTTGAAGACAGATCACCATGGTCATCTTACTCGTTACAAAGCACATCTTGTTGCAAAGGGTTTTCTTCAACAATCTGGTATTGACTATCGTGAAACATTTAGCCCAGTGGTTAAACTTGCTACCATTCGTACGGTTCTTTCCTTGGTCGTATCCAATGGTTGGTTAGTTAAACAATTGATGTTCAGAACGCATTTTTACATGGTGATTTAAATGAACAAGTATATATATGCATCAACCACCTGGCTTTGAAGATCCTAAGAAACCTCATCATGTTTGTCGTCTTCACAAGTCTCTCTACGGCTTGAAACAGTCACCAAAGGCATGGTTCACAAAACTTTCTACCATCTTGCACCACCTCGGTTTTCAAGTATCCAAAACTGATCCTTCTTTGTTCATCCTAAATAACAACGGTAACATTGTTTATCTACTTGTTTATGTAGATGATATCATCATCACCGGGAACAACTCCACTATCGTTAACACTATCATTCGAGATCTCTGAAACAAGGTCTCTATAACTGACATGGGGCGATTAAATTATATTTTAGGCCTTGAAGTTCTTCATATTAAGTCAGGCCTCATGATTTCTCAACGCAAATATGTAAATGACCTCATCGAGTGGGCCGGCCTAAAGGACTCCAAACCGGTCTCTACACCCATGGGTTCCAAACCTAACGCCACACAAAACATCGACCTTTTCATGACCGATCCAACTCGTTACCATCAGTGTGTTGGTGCTCTTCAGTATGCCATATCGAATGACCTCTATATGAGAAAAATAGTTTACCAAACCACCAACAGTTCAAAAGAAATGGGGAAGCGTAACAAATGTAAAGTAAAAATGTGTGTCAAAACAACCGCCCAATCAAAAGGTAAATAAATATGAAAATGCAACGTTTACGAAATGAAAATGTTTTTAACGCCATGTTGTGCACCTAATCGTGGCAAGTACCTTAGCGACCTGGGGGAAACACGAAAGAAACAAATGTCAGTCAATTAAGATGAGTGAGTTCACATATTCAGTTCACAGTTATAACATGTTTCGCTTACACAAGTGTCTACTATTCAACCCGAACAGTAATTATTAGTATTTAATATATTATTGTTATATTTAAGTGTAGCCAACCCGTGTTACGTCACAAAAGAGTTTGAAACCGAAGCTGACTGTTGTTTCCTTTGTTTTCCAGGTCTATCATTAACCATGGCGGTAAGTTAGGCTAATTCTACACCCGGTGACCATTACCGGTCTAGCTAGCGCGACTAGCTCGGGTGGGGCTTCTCGGGCCCAGTAGTACTACTCAAAATTGCCCCGCTGTTAATCCCAATACTAACGGTCCAGGGTTTACAAGGACTTTATGTGATAATGCTACTTTGTAACCATAACAATATAACAATATTCTGTTAAATAAAAGCGTTATAATCTTATAACGGGTAGGCATTACATTACTGTAATGTGTTCGTGTTACATTCCCTATGTTTCAAAACTTTTAAATGTAGGGACCGTGAACTCATCTTCGTATTGCTCGGTAAGAATAAGATTAAGTGTTTGCAAGCTAGGGCGATCAATTACGCCCTATTATAGTTATCATGGTTTATTAGTGATTGTTTATGAAATCATTGTCACGGCCCCCGCCCCGGTTTTACCCGGTCAAGGAGCCGCGGGACAGAAACCCGTGGTATTTATGTTTACAGCGGAAGTCTAGCAGGATCGTTTAAACTTGAAAATGCCCGATTATTTTATTTCATAATTTGGGACGAACCCCGTAATTTACAATAGAGGAATTTCACGAGGAAATTCCCTGTTTTACAAAACATGTTTATTTATTTAACTGAGACACCACTTCAAGTTTTATGAGTGCTCCGTAGCACTTTTCCTTGGTTCACAGTTGGTCACCTGAAACATGTTTTAAAAGATTTTTTATTATATCCATTTTTCATCGACATTGGATTTAAAATTTGACACTACTTTTGAATTTACATCGAGATAGTTGGTAAACGGGCAACAAGCTGCGCCGCTACCCCTTTTTGAATAGCAAAACTAAGCCTTTTAAAAACTACGTCCATAGATCTCGGGGTCATAACATTACTATGCATGACCCTTTGAACTCGACTAAGTAGGTCCACAGCCTCTGGCGCCAGAAAACCAAAAGTATCAAAAGCAAATGGGATAAACACGTGTTGGTTGTCAAGGCACGCTTTCTCATGTTTGGTCACTTTACCCGAAGCAGCCTGACCCACCGTGAGAGCACTACCCCCTAAGCCCACAAGCGGGGAAAGCCCTGTTAGATCCACACAGGCATGTTTTCCTCCTACCCATCCGAAGACCAGAATGTCGGCTGGTCGAAGGGTAGATCTCCCTTCCAACGGGTCTGTTAAGAAATTAACGGGTGCCTCTTTCTTAGCAGAAATACCAGCGCACCTGAATATGTCAAAAAGGACATCCCTAACCAAATCATGTCGGTATTTGAACCCCGGGAGCTCTCTACAATGAACTGCATGCTCCCCAAAGGAATCCAAACACGCCTTATGACAAACAGGGCATACCTCATCAACTGGGAATAAAGGAACCATGAGGCGATACTTAAGGATAGTACGATACTCCACCGGCGACATATGCTGGCCTAACCCATCTATAGGTATAGCTAGAAGGAAATCTTGTGCATGTGGTGTTCGGAGACACTCAAAAAGGGCTTTTTGTCTAACGGTCAAGTCAAACTGTGCTTCGATTTCTTTGACAATTTTACTAAAAACGGCTTTTTATCAGCGGGAAATACTGGCGAGTCACTCAATTTGATAAAACGACACATAATTATAAATTACAGCATAAGAGCAATTACAATGGATTCTATCTTATTTTTATCTAACGCCGTGTCACCTCCTGGTGACGATGGTCATACCACTATTGGGTCCTTTCACCCAAGTAGTGATGATTATCACTGTTAGGATTTATTAGCCTAACCGTGAGAAATTAGTAATGTGCACAATACCCCACTAGCCAGTGATTCAAGATAACCACGACTTAATCCCTGTAATTATAACTTTTGAAAATAATTTGGAGTATTGTAAAACATTGTTGATAAAAAGAGAATGACTCACATTGCAAGTTTAAATGGGCAGAGTTTAGCCTACTGGTAAGCCTGATAACCTAATTTAAACAACAATGCACACGAACTAGGTCACTAACTAATACAGCATTTATGATAACTCACGAGATTAGAACCCCACGACAAATGACAAAGTGCAACACTTAAACATCCATCGAATTTACGACGAATGACAAAGTAGAGCCCTAATGTGGGCAGCACTTAAACATCCATCGGATTGGTTTCAATCGATCGGACATTGAATCGTAGCAGTGATAGAGTTAATACCCTGTATCGTAGCAGCGTCTCCCTAATGGAAATTATGATTTTTAGCAGTACACTTTCGTTTTTGATTGAAATTTTCGACACAGATGAATTGCCCGTGAACTGAACAATTTATAGCTGAAATATGAGTTTTACGCAGCCCGCGTAAAATTTAAGAAGAGTTTACGCGGCCCGCGAGGGCCACCTAGATGTAGACTAGGGCTAGCGTGTCATCGGTAGGCCTGCCATGTGTGCGACACGTGGCCTGGGACGCTTATCCGGTCAACACCACTTTGACGCGGCCCGCGTAAGCCTATGCTTACTCTTACGCGGCCCGCGTGAAACCCAAAAATCTTGATTTTTTGGTTTTTCATGCATATTAGGGTTTTAGGGGTCCGGGTTTTCACTTACGGGTCGTTTATGGACATTTTTGAAGGTCCTCACATCCTCCCCACCTTATTTAAAATCTCGTCCTCGAGATTTATTGGAATAAGTGCGGATACTTTCGCTTCATTTCTGATTCCAGTTCCCAGGTGTATTCGGGTCCTCTTTTCGACTCCCACTTGACTTTGACCAGTACGAGTCTTTTGTGTTTGAGAAACTTGACTTTTCGGTCTTCTATTTGAAGTGGTTTTTCAATGAACTTCAACCTTTCATTCACCTGTACGTCTTGAAGAGGTACTATCAAGGATTCGTCCGATAAACACTTTTGAAGGTTAGATACATGAAATACATCATGTACTCCGGCTAACTCTTCTGGTAGTTGTAAGCGATAGGCAACTGGTCCTATACGTTGGATTACTGGAAAGGGTCCTACATACCTTGGACTTAACTTTCCTTTCTTACCGAACCTAATTACTCCCTTCCAAGGAGAAACTTTCAAGAGTACTATGTCTCCAACTTGGAATTCTAACGGCTTGCGTCGATTGTCTGCATAACTCTTCTGGCGATCTCGAGTCGTTTTCAGTCTTTCCTTGACTTGAGTGATCTTGTCAGTGGTCTCTTGCACAATTTCAGGACCTGATAATTGGCTTTCTCCTATTTCTGCCCAGCAAACTGGAGTTCTACACTTGCGTCCATACAGTGCTTCGAACGGGGCAGCTTCGATGCTTGAATGATAACTATTGTTATAGGAGAATTCAATTAAGGGTAGGTGGTTATCCCAGTTTCCACCAAAATCTATCACACGTGCCCTGAGCATGTCTTCCAGGGTTTGGATCGTCCTTTCACTTTGTCCGTCTGTTTAGGGATGGTAGGCAGTACTTAAATTCAATCGGGTCCCCATTGCTTCTTGAAAACTCGTCCAGAAATGTGAAGTGAAACGACTATCCCTATCCGATACAATGGAGAGTGGGATTCCATGTAAGGATACTACTTTGTCTATGTATAACTTGGCTAATCTTTCCATGCTAAAGGTTTCTTTCATTGGCAGAAAGTGAGCAGATTTGGTTAATCGATCCACAATCACCCAAATCGCGTCGTTACCTTTTCTGGTTTTGGGTAACTTAGTAACAAAATCCATTGTTATTAGTTCCCATTTCCACACAGGCATTTCTAATTGCTGGAGTAATCCTGAAGGTTTCTGGTGTTCTGCCTTAACTTGTGAACAAGTTAGACACTTAGATACATATTGATGTGGGCCCAAGTGTGGAGGAACGGGCTATTTTGTATTTGGAGGCCCAAGACCGCGTAACAAAAGGGGCTTCACTAAAATGGCTCTAACTTGGGCTACGGAGGTCCGTTTTGGGCGTGCGACCAGGCGAAACGAACGTGAGAACGAGCTCCATCTTGCTGCAAATGCCTACGATGGTTTGGGTCGTCGTCCGGGTCAAAAAACGCTTATTTCCATTACTTATTTGCATTTTTATGTTTTTTGGACTATTTTGGGCATTTTGTTTTAGGCCGTGTGTTTGGCCCGTTATCTTTTTTAGGCCCATTTCGAATTTCTGTTCTTATTTATATGTCCCTTTAGTAATTGAAAGAATCAGAATTGAATTTTGTAACTATCGAATTTTCACTTCAAATTCTGTGGCCTTTGGGTTGCAATTTGGGGTTGGGGAAGAACTACACAGGTATTCGTAGAATCAACGTGTTGATCTTCATTTTCCGTATCACGCGCTACATCACATATCTAGCTATGTCCTTTTTCATTCCTATCCACCAGAAATTATTTCTTAAATCTTGGTACATCTTATTGTTTCCTGGGTGCATGGTATACCTAGATTTATGGCTTCCTCTAAAATCTTATTTCTTAAATTTCCTTGTTTAGGTACCCAAATTCTTTTCTTGTGGAATCTCCAAATTCCATCGGTACCTTGCTCTAGCTCCTTTATTCTTCCTTTCATTCCTTCAGCATCATCCTTGATTGCTGTTTCTTGAACATTCTTTAATTGTTCCATTATATCTATTTGAAGATTTAATCTAAGAGCACGGACTCGCTTTTGTTTTTCATGATACTTACGACTTAGAGCATCTGCGACTACATTTGCCTTTCCTTCGTGATATTGGATGTCACAGTCGTAGTCACTTAGAATTTCCATCCATCTTTTTTGCCTCATGTTTAATTATTTTTGCCCAAATATGTACCTCAAACTCTTGTGATCTGTATAGACTGTAAACTTACTGCCATACAGATAGTGTCTCCAAATATTAAGGGCAAAAATTATTGATCCTAATTCTAAATCATGAGTCGTATAGTTCTCTTCGTGCTTTTTCAATTGTCTTGAGGCATACGCAATTACCTTTTTGCGTTGCATTAGCACACATCCTAATCCTAATTTAGAGGCATCACAGTAAACTTCAAAATCTTATGTTCCTGCCGGTAAGGCAAGAATTGGGACGTTTGTTAATCTTTGCTTTAAAATCTTGAATGTCTCTTCTTGCTTAAGCCCCCACTCAAATTTTACTGCTTTACAGGTTAGCTTAGTCAATGGCACAGCTATCTTAGAAAAATCCTTAATGAATCGTCTATAGTACCCAGCTAACCCTAGAAAGCTTCTAACTTCCATAGCTGATTGTGGGACCTTCCATTTGGTGATTGCTTCTATTTTGGAGGGTTCTACGTGAATACCTTCGTGATTCACCATGTGCCCTAAAAATTGCACTTCCTGGAGCCAAAATTCACACTTGGAGAATTTGGCGTAAAGCTTCTCGTTTCTTAACAAAGTTAAGAGGGCATGTAGATGTTCACAGTGCTCGTCCTGGCTTTTGGAGTTAATAAGTATATCGTCGATGAAGACAATTACAAATTTATCCAAATACAGTTTACAGATCCTATTCAGCATATCCATAAATGTTGCAGGAGCATTTGTTAATCCAAAGGGCATAACCGTAAACTCGTAATGACCATACCTAGTTCTGAAAGCGGTTTTAGGTATGTCTTATTCTTGTACCTTCAATTGATGGTATCCGGAGCGTAAATCTATCTTAGAGAAATATCTAGCTCCCTGAAGCTGATCAAAAAGATCATCAATCCTAGGTAATGGGTATCGATTCTTAATTGTAACTTTATTCAATTCCCTATAATCGATACACATTCGCATCGAACCATCTTTCCTTTTTCACAAACAACACTGGTGCTCCCCAAGGGGATGAACTAGGTTGTATAAACCCTTTCCTTAGTAATTCATCTAACTGCTTTTTCAATTCTAGCATTTTAGTGGGTGCTAACCGATAAGGTGCCTTGGCTATCGGTGTAGTTCCAGGAATTAGATAAATTCTAAATTCTACTTCCCTATCGGGTGGTAATCCAGGTAGGTCTTCTGGAAATACATCCGGGTATTCTGATACTACTGGAATGTCCTTAAGTTCCTTACTTTTGGTATTAACAACTACCAAAACCATATATGCTATTCCTTGTTTTCTTGAATAACTGGCCAACTTCCTTACTGAAATGAATTTCAATGGCTTTCGTGGGATATCTCCTGCAATCACCACTAATTCTCCTGTGGGTGTATGAATTTCTATGGAATTTTTATCACAAAGAATTCGAGCATGGTTGGCTACTAACCAATCCATTCCTAGTACTACATCGAATCCAGCTAAATCCATAGGTAACAGGTTTGCAGAAAATTTATGACCTAAGAGCTCTATCTTTTCTTCTCGCAAAACCTTATCTATTTTAAGAGTATTACCATCTGTCGTTTCAACTGTAAAAATCTGCCTAAGGTTGGTTAAGGGTAAGTTAAGAGCTTGGCAGAATGAAGTATTTATAAAACTTTGGTTTGCACCAGAGTCAAATAATACTTTCGCATAAACGTTGTGAACTAGGAGCGTACCAGCTATCACGTCAGGGATTAGCTCTGCTTCCTAAGTAGTCAGCTGGAAGGCTCATACGTTTTTCTTGGTAGTTCCTTCTGCAGGTTTGACTTTGTTATCAGCTGGTTTAACTAATTTCGGGCAGTTTGGCCTAAAATTTCCAGCTTCTCCGCAGTTGTAGCAGATTTGTAACACCTCGAAATTTTGCGTCCAATAATGTATTGACACGTGTCATAAGTTTACACGTGGTATTAAATACTAATTAAAGGACTAAAGTTGACAAACATTGGAAGTATGTAAATTCGAGGGTTAAAAATGTCAACGAGGGATAAATATATTGTACAGTAACCCTAAATGATGCTCGTACCTTCAAACGAATGAATCATGGATCGTACGGAACGAATTGTGGAAGAAAGTGAGGAATTACAAACTACAGGGGCCAAATGTGTCAACATGTTTAAGTTATACCTCTGAGTGACCTTTGGGTATACCCGAGGCTTTGTAATGGTAAATTATACTCACTAGAGTGCGCAATTTAAATTTTGCGAAGTTCCGTTTTAAAACGAGAAAGTTATGATCGAATTCGTTAAAAAGGGTTAAAAGCGTCAAACTTTGAAAGTTAAGACTTTTCGGGTAATAATAAATTAACCAAGGGTTAATAAGTAGGGTAAAAGTTCCGAGGCCCTTATTCGTAAATAAACGAGGCCCAAAACGCAAAGTTACCCCTTCGAAACCGAAAGGCCAGGGCAATAATTACAAAAGATTTGAAAATCTTGAAAAATTGGTAACAGGCGGGCCGCGTTAGCGAACCAAGCGATCTTACGCGGGCCGCATGGTCAGTAGAAGATATGGGCTTGTCAGAAGGATTCAGGCGACCCGCGTAAGAGTTAAGTGATCTCTTACACGGGCCGCATCAGCCCCCCAGTTACAAAAAAGTCGGACAGGAGCACTGTTGGCTGTTTTAACCGACCTTCTGAGCAATTATGAGAGCATGGGCGCCCCCTAAACGACCCCTAGCACTCAGGGACACTTGGTGATCATCCAAGAACACTTGTAGCACTTGTTGTCAATGATCTAAGGGCTTATGATTGCTATAAAAGGCCACATTGTTGCAACAAGCTCTTCACACCTCCAATCTGCCTTCTTGATCACTTCTGGAGCTCAAGTGCCTTCTTTGCTCATCCCTGGTCGTGCATAGGACTCTTGTAAGTATGCTCCACCCTTTCTTGGTTAAGTTTTGCTTAGATATAGCCTAAAAGTCAATCCATCATAATTAACGATTGACTTTACGATAAATCATAAATGGTCCAGTGGTTTGTCAAATCAAAGGTAGTTATATGTTGGTAATTATGTGGGCATTAAACCCCTAAAAGGGCACCCTCTGATTCCCACTCTAACTAGTCTGAATGTCGAGTCAAACTTGCTTAGAAAAAGTCAACAGAATGCTAAATTGCGATTTTATGCATAATCAGTAATGTAGATGGCGTGTAACCTGTTTTAACACTCATATAACATGATAATAAGTATATTAACTCATCTAAGCTTGTTTGGTACGACCATTTACTGTCTTGACCCGGTTCGGAACCGAAAGTCGCAAAGCTTTGACTTTTGCTTTGACTTCGGTTCTGACCCGTTATGGTATGTTGTAGATATGCCTGAGGACTCTCTTAGGACCAGGTTACATAATGGTATACCCCTCTGTGACCGGTTCGTTGTTTGTCCAAGTCTTTAGCACATTTCCGGTAAAAGCTTGAAAGTTGACCATAACGCCCTTTTCACTTTAAAACGAGAATTTTGGACATGTGAAAGGACAATAACCTTAGTTACTGATTTCTAAGCATGTCCCTAAAATTTCACGTCAATCCGAGGTCTAGAATAGGAGTTATGCTAAATAGCGCAATTACGAAAACTTTAGTAATTAAGCGGCGCAATTAGCATAAAGCCTATCTAAACCCAAATTTCGACACCAAACCTTTTACACACTGATGTAAAATAATATTTTGAGATTTTTAAAGATTTTTAACCTGCTCATAACCTGCGGTTATGACATCGATTCGGTAAATACCGAATATACCCTTTTTGGACATAACTTGAGTTTTACATGGTATTTTGACCCGATTCCAGTTGCTACTGATTTTAAATAACAAATAGAGTATTTTGGACTTTATAAACTGTTCGGGAAACTCAGATTCCCTGCAGAACTCGGAAAACCTCTTTTATAACATTTAAAATGACCAAAATACCCCTACGGGGCGTATATTGGATTTAAACTCGTTACGGGCATTATGGAAGGTATCCTACTGATACCACAACCTCTTTAAAGCATATTAACTTAGGAAACTTGTGTAGGACTCTTGCATTACGCCTTTTTCGCGCACGGTTCGGTTTATGTAACTAGTTTACATAAACTAGCCGAAACGGGCCCACCGGTGAAACACGTGGAAAACGGGGTGTGACAGGTTGGTATCAGAGCCAACGTTGAGTGAATTAAACACTATCCGTATGTGTTTAATCTCAATGACACAATTGCACATACTCGAGTCTAGACAAGAACATAGGACAAATTCGAATTGTCATTCTAGTTTGTCTTTTATTGTTTATTGTTATTTAAAAAGTTTGTAAGCAGGAAATATGCCACCAGCAATTAGAAGAGGAGGAAGAGACAAAGGGCCGATCACTACTCACAATGATCACGAGGCCGGACCTTCGAATATGCGAGCTCCTTCCAGCACAAGAAGTGAAGAACCTCAGAAGCATAGAAGAAACCTCTTTGAGCCCGCAAGACGATCTACCTCATACAGTTCGACACCTTCATACCGTCACTCTTTTGGACCAAATTCGGAGAACGAGCCCAGTAACCCTCAACCTTCGTTTATACCTCTCCAGCGATCTGTTTCGCACCGTTCCTATGGCGATCCTACTCCTTTCTTCCAAGGCCAGTTCAACCCGGCTGATTATGTCCAAGAACCAATAGGTTATAACCCTTTGGGACCTGAAGACCATTTCTCCGAGGATAATGCGGTAGATATGGACGAGGACACGGATCCCATAGAACCCGCTAGAGGTACTCCCAACCATCCTATCGAGATCTCTGATGGGTCATCCTTTCATGGAACACCCTATCAGGGTCCCGACAGTTACCAGGCGAGGTTTAACTAGTGCGAGTGGTACTTTACACCCTCTCACCATTCATCACCTCACCAGCAGCAGCAGCAACAGGATCCTTCTGAGGATTCGCGTTTCGTGGCAGTTACGCCACCGCCTCCACCACCACCAGTTCAACAAGCACCTCCAGATCCGCCAAGGCGTAGGAGATCAGGCGCGCGGATGTCCACCCGAGGAGGGGAATTTCACTTTAGCACCCCTTGCCACTCGAGTGCAAGTCATTTTCCGCCATTGCCTGAAGAACCCCAAATGGGTGAACCTTCGAGCCACCCTGCAGAGGTGAATGCTGCACCAGTTGCACCACCTCCACCACCATTTGGGTATGATAACCCTATACCTGCATACGCCGGTTCCACAGCATACAACCCGTTTGAGCAGCCAGCTCACACGCACTACAACTATAATTATGCGGATGCCGACCCATACGTGGTAGCGACCAATTACAATGCCCTCCATCCCGATAGACCTTATGGAGATCCTTGGGGATTAGGATACTCAGCTCATGGGTATCCAGCACCTACTAGGCCTCCGGTTCAACAACCGTCGCAGCAGCCACGTTTTTCCCCACAGGAGCAGGAAGAAATCCTTCACCGTTTAAATAGGGTAGAACGAGACTTTGAGCAAGAACGTAAGAACAATCGTGGATTCCTTAAAGGCCTAGCAAACCTGCTAAAAGGGAAGAAGAAACGAGATCATTAGTCCTTATATGTTCTATTGTAATTCCTATTTTAAATCAAGTCCTTGTGCGGACATTTATTTGTTTAGTCCCTACGTGGAAATTTATTGTGTGTAGTCCCTGCATGGACAATTGCCTTTCAGTCCCTGCGTGGACTTATCTTTTCGTCCCTGTGCGGACATATATCTTGTATTTGGTCCCTGCGTGGACTTGTTTTTCTGTAAACCTCTGCGTGGGTATTTGTCTATTAAAAGTCCCGTTTAGGGCAGTGTGTAATCATTATTATGATTAATGGAATGTTAAGTTTATAAATTTCATTTCTGTCATTTTAATACATTATTATATGAAATAAATTAAAATCATTTCTTTTAATTTAGTCTGCCTAAATAAAGAATCTCAATGGTGAGACCTAGCCTGGTGTCATTATAAGGCCCGACCAAGATGGCGAGACCTGAGTAAAAGATTCAGATTCCTGTTAACCTCTGTAAACGTGTTAACATTCTTGGCAGATGTGATTCGTTAAATCACACGCGTCATTCTTATGTAAGAATCCTTCAAAGGATTCCATGACCTAAATAAGTGATTTATAAATCATGGGTTAAATCATCCGTTAGTGGTGTAGTGCCTACGGGCCATACTTATTGTCATATAAGACAAAAGACAGTTGTAGTCTACGACTCCTTGTCAGAAAAGGTAAAAGAACCCTGGTTCAAACCTCATTCCTTGATTCTCTGAAATCATGGCTACTAATATATAAAATGTCCTTGTGACTAGGCTTTTGTGCCACTAACAATATTGTTTGTAATTAGGATAAGTTATATTCAAATCCTAAATAAAAGTGAGTAACAAATTAACCAAATATGGTCTATGTTTACCATGGTTAATGAATTGCCATAAAAGACAATTCCATAATAAACTCCTAAATAAAATTCTGTCATATTCCTTGTAGCAGATCAAGATCGCGATGGCTGACCCAAATGAAGTTAATAATCATTCAAAGGAGGATGACAATGATAACGCCCAAATTCATATAACGGGCGCTGAATTGAAAGCTCTAGTAGACGGCGCTGTTAAGGCGGCCTTAGATCGGCAGTACGAAGAGTATACCGAGTCTCGAAGCAGGACCCGATCTGCACCACACTCTAAACCAAAAACCCATTCTGAACCTCACAGCAAACCACCCTCGACCCAGCCTAAACCAAAGAAGGATGACGATCGACACTCGTCAAATGAGAATAGTGTCCATCCTAAGAAGAAAGTGGTCGATGATGCACCTCGCGCCAGGGGTTGCACGTATAAGTACTTTGTTTCCTGCAAACCCCGAGATTTTACTGGGGAAAAGGGCGCGGTGGATTGTATGACCTGGTTAGACGAAATGGACACAGTTGTGGACATAAGTGGTTGTGCTGAGAGAGATGTGGTGAAGTTTGTATCGCAGTCGTTCAAGGGTGAAGCCCTAGCATGGTGGAGATCATTGGTTCAAGCCTCTGGGAAGGCTGTTTTGTATAGCATGACATGGGAGGAATTTATTGCTCTCATCAAAGAAAACTACTGCCCTCAGCACGAGGTTGAGAATATAGAGTCTGACTTCTTATCGTTGGTCATGAAGAACCTGGATTGCCAGGCTTATCTCACGACTTTCAACACTCTGTCAAGATTGGTTCCGTACCTTGTAACACCGGAACCCAAACGGATCGCGCGTTTCATTGGGGGTTTGGCCCCAGAGATAAAAGCTAGCGTGAAGGCTTCTAGGCCTGCTACCTTCAGATCCGTGGCAGATATATCTCTGTCTCTCACACTGGATGCAGTGAGGCAGAGATCATTGAGAAACGCTGATAGTGAAAAAGAAAACGTGAAGATGATGATTCACGAAAATCTAACAAGAAGCACCGGGGAAATCGTGACCACAAGAAGGGGTCAGAGAATAAGAAGAATGACCGACAGTCGGGCGATAAGCCCTTGTGCAAGGTTTGTCAGAAGCACCATTTCGGAAGGTGCAGGTATGAAAAGAAATCCCAGCCGAAGGCATGTGGGATATGCAAGTCCTCTGAGCATAGGACTCTTGAGTGCAAGAAACTCAAGGATGCAACTTGTTATAGTTGCAATGAGAAAGGGCATATCAAGACTAACTGCCCGAAGATAGTGAAGAAGGCTGAAGATGGGAAAAAGACCAATGCGAGGGTCTTTCAGATGAATGTTCAAGAGGCTATCCAGAACGACAACGTCATAACCGGTACGTTTCTTATCAATGATGTATTCGCCAGAGTGTTATTTGATTCTGGAGCAGATAAATCCTTTGTGGATGATAAGTTCTGTGAGTTGTTAAAATTGCCTGTTAAAACCTTGAATGTGAAATATGAAGTAGAACTAGCTGATGGGACTATGGGAACAGTCTCAACTGTTTTAGATGGATGTGTTATATCCATTAGGAATCACTCATTTCCTTTATCCCTATTACCCTTTAAACTAGCTGGTTTCGACGTAGTATTGGGTATGGATTGGTTATCGCATAACCAAGCCCAAATTGTGTGCAACAAGAAACAAGTGGTAATCAAGACTCCGTCTGGAGAACCGCTTACCATCCAGGGAGATACTCGACATGGATTGCCTGCACAAGTATCTATGCTAAAGGCGTCCAGATGTTTGAAGAAAGGATGTGTCATTTATATGGCACAGGTGACTATTGGGGAGGAGAAACCCAAGATTGAAGACATTCCAGTCATTTCTGACTATCCTGAAGTTTTCCCGGAAGAACTGCCTGGTTTGCCACCAGATAGGCAAGTGGAATTCAGTATCGACATCATCCCAGGAGTCGCGCCTATTGCAAGAGCACCATATAGATTGGCACCCACGGAAATGAAAGAATTGAGGACGCAGCTAGATGATCTGCTATCCAAGGGTTTTGTTAGACCAAGTTCATCTCCTTGGGGAGCACCAATCCTGTTCGTCAAGAAGAAAGATGGTTCGATGCGTCTATGCATCGATTACCGTGAGCTGAATAAAGTTACAATCAAGAATAGGTATCCTTTACCCAGGATCGACGATTTGTTCGATCAGTTGCAAGGAGCGAGCTACTTTTCCAAGATTGACCTAAGGTCAGGGTACCATCAATTGAAGGTCAAGAACGAAGATGTGCACAAGACTGCCTTCAGGACTCGATATGGTCACTTCGAATTCCTAGTGATGCCTTTTGGGCTCACTAATGCACCTGCCACATTAATGGATCTCATGAATCGCGTCTGCAAGCCTTATTTGGATAAATTTGTCATTGTCTTCATCGATGACATCCTCATCTACTCAAGGAGTCAAGCTGACCACGAGAAGCACCTTCGATGTATTCTTAAATTGCTTCATCAAGAAAAGCTTTACGCCAAATTCTCTAAATGTGAATTTTGGTTACGAGAAGTCCAATTCCTTGGACATGTAGTCAGTGAGCGTGGTATCCAAGTGGATCCCGCCAAATTTGAAGCCGTCATGAATTGGCAGGAGCCGAAGACACCTACGGAGATTCGCAGCTTCCTAGGTCTAGCAGGATACTACAGACGCTTCATCGAAAATTTCTCAAGAATTGCTGCACCCCTAACTTCTTTAACTAGAAAGAATATAAAGTTTAATTGGGGCCCTAAACAGCAAGAAGCTTTTGATATCCTCAAACAGAAGCTAAGTAATGCTCCAGTGTTGACCTTGCCGGAAGGAATGGAAGAATTTGTCGTATATTGTGATGCATTGCACACCGGTATAGGTTGTGTGCTTATGCAGAGGGGCAAGGTGATTGCATATGCTTCACGACAATTAAAAGTGCATGAAAAGAATTACACCACCCATGACCTGGAGTTGGGTGTCGTTGTATTTGCACTAAATCTTTGGAGGCATTACTTATATGGCATTAAATTTGTGATCTATTCTGATCACAAAAGCCTTCAACATCTATTCAATCAGAAAGATTTGAATATGAGGCAGCGACGTTGGATGGAAACTCTGAACGATTATGACTGTGAAATAAGATACCATCCAGGCAAGGCCAATGTAGTCGCAGATGCCTTGAGCAGAAAAGAAAGAGTGAATCCAATAAGGATCAATGCCAAGAGCATTGAAATCAAGAACAGTCTGAACGAACGATTATTAGCTGCACAGAAAGAAGCTGTGTTAGAAGCTAACTATCCCAACGAAAAGCTAGGAGTAACTGAAGAGCAGTTATCCTATGGCAAAGATGGAATTCTGAGATTGAATGGAAGGATATGGGTTCCTATTTATGGAGGTCTTCGTGACGTTATCCTTCAGGAAGCCCACAGTTCCCGATATTCCGTTCATCCTGGAGCGGATAAAATGTACCAAGACTTAAAGGCAAATTTCTGGTGGATAGGCTTGAAGAAGTCTATAGCCACCTGTGTAGCGAAATGTTTGACTTGTGTGCAAGTAAAGGCAGAACATCAAAAGCCGTCAGGCTTGCTACAACAGCCTGAACTTCCCGAGTGGAAATGGGAAATGGTGACGATGGATTTCATCACCAAGTTGCCAAAGACAAAGAAGGGAAACGATACAATATGGGTAATAGTTGATAGACTGACCAAGTCAGCACATTTCCTACCCATAAAGGAGACTCATAGCTCCGATATACTAGCCCAGTTGTTTGTAGATAAGATTGTAGCCCTTCATGGTGTGCCTGTGTCTATCATCTCTGATAGAGATACCAGATACACGTCACACTTTTGGAAGAGTTTCCAACAATCTTTGGGCACACGTTTGAACTTTAGTACGGCTTACCACCCTCAGACAGATGGACAGAGTGAGCGTACAATCCAAACGTTAGAAGACATGCTTCGTGCATGTGCGATCACTTGGGTGGCAGTTGGGATAACCACCTACCATTAGTCGAATTCTCCTATAACAACAGCTACCATACCAGCATTAAGGCTGCACCTTTTGAAGCCTTATCTGGTAGAAAATGTAGAACGCTCGTTTGTTGGGCAGAAGTTGGGGATGTCCAGATGACAGGACCTGACATAATATTTGAAACAACGGACAAGATTGTCCAAATTCGCGATCGATTGAAAGCTGCCCGAGACAGGCAGAAGAGCTACGCAGATTTGAAGCGTAAGCCTTTCAATTTCGAAGTAGGCGATAAGGTATTGCTTAAGGTATCACCCTGGAAGGGGGTGATGCGATTCGGTAAGAAAGGCAAGTTGAGCCCGAGATATATTGGACCTTTCGAGGTAGTCGAACATGTCGGGTCGGTTGCCTACAAATTAAACTTACCAGAAGAGCTCAGTGGTATCCACAATGTGTTCCACATCTGCAATTTAAAGAAGTGTTTCGCTGATGAATCACTGGTTATACCACATACAGATGTACACATCGACGAGAGCTTAAAGTACGTTGAGAAACCTGTGTCGATCGAGGATCGACAGGTTAAGAAACTTCGCAGGAAGTATATACCGATTGTGAAGGTGAAATGGGATGCCCGTAGAGGTCCCGAGTACACGTGGGAAGTAGAGTCCACGATGAAAGAAAAGCACCCTCATTTATTTCAATAAATCTCGAGGTTGAGATTTCTTTTAAGGGGGTGAGGATGTAACAACTCGAAATTTTGTGTCCAATAATGTGACACGTGTCATAAGTTTACACGTGGTATTAAATACTAATTAAAGGACTAAAGTTGACAAACATTGGAAGTATGTAAATTCGAGGGTTAAAATGTCAACGAGGGATAAATATACTGTACAGTAACCCTAAATGATGCTCGTACCATCAAACGAATGAATCATGGATCGTACGGAACGAATTGTGGAAGAAAGTGAGGAATTACAAACTACAGGGGCCAAATGTGTCAACATGTTTAAGTTATACCTCTGAGTGACCTTTGGGCATACCCGAGGCTTTGTAATGGTAAATTATACTCATTAGAGTGCGCAATTTAAATTTCGCGAAGTTCCGTTTTAAAACGAGAAAGTTATGATCGAATTCGTAAAAAAGGGTTAAAAGCGTCAAACTTTGAAAGTTAAGACTTTTCGGGTAATAATAAATTAACCAAGGGTTAATAAGTAGGGTAAAAGTTCCGAGGCCCTTATTCGTAAATAAACGAGGCCCAAAACGCAAAGTTACCCCTTCGAAACCGAAAGGCCAGGGCAATAATTACAAAAGATTTGAAAATCTTGAAAAATTGGTCTCGGGCGGGCCGCGTTAGCGAACCAAGCGATCTTACGCGGGCCGCATGGTCAGTAGAAGATATGGGCTTGTCAGAAGGATTCAGGCGACCCGCGTAAGATTTAAGTGATCTCTTACGCGGGCCGCGTCAGCCCCCCAGTTACAGAAAAGTCGGACAGGAGCACTGTTGGCTGTTTTAACCGACTTTCTGAGCAATTATGAGAGCATGGGTGCCCCCTAAACGACCCCTAGCACTCAGGGACACTTGGTGATCATCCAAGAACACTTGTAGCACTTGTTGTCAATGATCTAAGGGCTTATGATTGCTATAAAAGGCCACATTGTTGCAACAAGCTCTTCACACCTCCAATCTGCCTTCTTGATCACTTCTGGAGCTCAAGTGCCTTCTTTGCTCATCCCTGGTCGTGCATAGGACTCTTGTAAGTATGCTCCACCCTTTGTTGGTTAAGTTTTGCTTAGATATAGCCTAAAAGTTAATCCGTCATAATTAACGATTGACTTTACGATAAATCACAAATGGTCCAGTGGTTTGTCGAATCAAAGGTAGTTATATGTTGGTAATTATGTGGGCATTAAACCCCTAAAAGGGCACCCTCTGATTCCCACTCTAACTAGTCCGAATGTCGAGTCAAACTTGCTTAGAAAAAGTCAACAAAATGCTAAATTGCGATTTTATGCATAATCAGTAATGTAGATGGCGTGTAACCTGTTTTAACACTCATATAACATGATAATAAGTATATTAACTTATCTAAGCTTGTTTGGTACGACCATTTACTGTCTTGACCCGGTTCGGAACCGAAAGTCGCAAAGCTTTGACTTTTGCTTTGACTTCAGTTCTGACCCGTTATGGTATGTTGTAGATATGCCTGAGGACTCTCTTAGGACCAGGTTACATAATGGTATACCCCTCTGTGACCGGTTCGTTGTTTGTCCAAGTCTTTAGCACATTTCCGGTAAAAGCTTGAAAGTTGACCATAACGCCCTTTTCACTTTAAAACGAGAATTTTGGACATGTGAAAGGACAATAACCTTAGTTACTGATTTCTAAGCATGTCCCTAAAATTACACGTCAATCCGAGGTCTAGAATAGGAGTTATGCTAAATAGCGCAATTACGAAAACTTTAGTAATTAAACGGCGCAATTAGCATAAAGCCTATCTAAACCCATATTTCGACACCAAACCTTTTACACACCGATGTAAAATAATATTTTGAGATTTTTAAAGATTTTTAATTATTTTTAACCTGCTCATAACCTGCGGTTATGACATCGATTCGGTAAATACCGAATATACCCTTTTTGGACATAACTTGAGTTTTACATGGTATTTTGACCCGATTCCAGTTGCTACTGATTTTAAATAATAAATAGAGTATTTTGGACTTTATAAACTGTTCGGGAAACTCAGATTCCCTGCAGAACTCGGAAAACCTCTTTTATAACCTTTAAAATGACCAAAATACCCCTACGGGGCGTATATTCGATTTAAACTCGTTACGGGCATTATGGAAGGTATCCTACTGATACCACAACCTCTTTAAAGCATATTAACTTAGGAAACTTGTGTAGGACTCTTGCGTTACGCCTTTTTCGCGCACTGTTCGGTTTATGTAACTAGTTTACATAAACTAGCCGAAATGGGTCAAACTTTATCGTTTATACCTCAAAATCCAGAGTGTGGTTATTATACCCATATAAAACAAGTCTTCAAACTTGTTGGGTCCAAATCACATTCCATTCCCGGTTTTCGCCTTTCACGCGATTAAACCGTATATATCTTTTGAAACTGACCGGTCTAAGCTAAGGCTAAATTAAAGACCCGTTAGGATTCTAATAGGTTATTATAAACCTTAGTTACTGATTTCTAAGCATGTCCCTAAAATTTCACGTCAATCCGAGGTCTAGAATAGGAGTTATGCTAAATAGCGCAATTACGAAAACTTTAATAATTAAACGGCGCAATTAGCATAAAGCCTATCTAAACCCAAATTTCAACACCAAACCTTTTACACACTGATGTGAAATAATATTTTGAGATTTTTAAAGATTTTTAATTATTTTTAACCTGCTCATAACCTGCGGTTATGGCATCGATTCGGTAAATACCGAATATACCCTTTTTGGACATAACTTGAGTTTTACATGGTATTTTGACCCGATTCCAGTTGCTACTGATTTTAAATAATAAATTGAGTATTTTGGACTTTATAAACTGTTCGGGAAAATCAGATTCCTTGCAGAACTCGGAAAACCTCTTTTATAACCTTTAAAATGACCAAAATACCCCTACGGGGCGTATATTGGATTTAAACTCGTTACGGGCATTATGGAAGGTATCCTACTGATACCACAACCTCTTTAAAGCATATTAACTTAGGAAACTTGTGTAGGACTCTTGCGTTACGCCTTTTTCGCGCACGGTTCGGTTTATGTAACTAGTTTACATAAACTAGCCGAAACGGGTCAAACTTTATCGTTTATACCTCAAAATCCAGAGTGTGGTTATTATACCCATATAAAACAAGTCTTCAAACTTGTTGGGTCCAAATCACATTCCATTCCTGGTTTTCGCCTTTCACGCGATTAAACCGTATATATCTTTTGAAACTGACCGGTCTAAGCTAAGGCTAAATTAAAGACCCGTTAGGATTCTAATAGGTTATTATAATACCTGAATTGTAGACGGAGGGTGGGGGGTTTGTAGCGGAGGAGACGACAGAGACGCAGAGACGGTGGCGGGTTTGTGGCGGAGGAGACCGTGGAGGCCGGAGAAGATGAAGATGCCTTGGATTGCTGATGAGTGATGATAGCCTGATGAAGATGATGATGTTCACCGTGGTTTTTCTATTCAAACCCTAATGACCGTGAATAAAAGTTTTAACTTTTTAAGTGACCCAAAACAACCTTGTAGTTTTAATAGCTTCTGGGTCAGCATTGCCCCTCTACTTATAAGGCCCAATACATATCACGCTTATAAGAACGTAAAAGTTACGATATTAAAATTGTCCATAACCTTTTTTTTGCTGCTAAACATCATCAATGTAACTAGGGGTGTTAATGAGTCGAGTCAAGCTTGAGCTCGTCTCGTTTATTTTGTAGAGAGCTCGAGCTCGGCTAGTTTCGATATTTATTTCTAAAGCTTGAGCTCGGCTCGTGAGTAGTTTTTCAAGCTCGGGCTCGGCTCATTTATTATTTATTAATCGAAACCGGCCACCACCACCACTCACCGGCCACCACCACCACCACCGCCGCCGCCGGCCACCACCACCACTCACCGGCCACCACCACTGCCGGCCACCAACACTGGCCACCACCACCGCCGGCCACCACCACTCACCATCACCTCTCACCACCACCACCACCACCGTCGGCTACCACCACCACTACTCACCACCACCGGCCACCACCACTACTCACCACCACTACCACCGGCCACCACCACTCACCACCACCACTCATCGGCCACCACCACTACTCGCCACCACCACCACTCACCGGCCACTACAACCTCTCACCACCACCACTCACCGACCACCACCACTACTCACCACCACCACCACTCACCGGCCACCACCACCTGTCAAGTGTCCTATTAAGTTAAGTTCTAATATGACTTCGACGAGAAAGGGTCCTATAACACTGAACATTTATGACTTAACTACAACGTGTCCTATTAAGTTATGTTATAATAGGACCCAGATGATCAAGTGTCCTAATACAGTACCACATAATGGGACGCTAACAATTAAATGTCTTATAAAGTACTTTATTAGGATCTACATTTTAAGTGTCCTATTAAATTATATGATAATAGGACCCCAAAAAATCATCCATCCTATTAAATAGTTTTTTAGGACACCGGTTTAGTAGAGTATATTATAAAAAGACCCCAAAAGTTCATTAGTCCGATTAAATAGTTTTTAGGACCCTCTTTTACAAGCGTCCCACAGAAAAGGTCCTAAAAAGCCATTTTTGTTGTAGTGAAAATACCGCTTGGTCGGGCAATTGACCCCAACTCATTAGTAGCTGGGTATTATCAATGTGACCCGTTTAAAAATTGGTTTTGTTGGCTTTACGCCTTTGGGAGCTTAATGACCATTTCCCGGATATCCTTGGCATCATTTTACGAAATGGCCACGACCTCGACACGCGGGTGTAGGCGTACACCCGGCAATGTGTCTATATTAATTAAAGGTATAATCGTTGGTTTTCCCGCCACGGCTTTATGCTTTGTGGCGTGTCTATTAACCTTAAACCTGGCACGACCCAGGCGACCGAACGCATAGTGAACATGTAATTCTTTTACAAGATTTAATCAGTAAATTACCCCAAGTTATAAAGAGTTTGTGCCTTGTGCATTCAAATCAATTTTCTTAAACATTTTGACAAAAGTGTCGGTCGAATGTATTTACCAGTGTAAACTGACGTATTTTCCTCAAAAAGATTAAATGCAGGTTCTGTACGAAATAGGTTGGCCACTCCTTAAGCATCGTTAGAGTCTCGCAAGCTTGGGATGCCATATCTGTTGAACAATATTTATATTTTATTTTGATCCCCTATGGATTTGTTTCGACTATTCGTGATACTTGGATATTACAATCAATGGTTGAAATATAATTTATCTTTATGCTTCCGCTGTGCATTTAAATATTGTGGTTTGACTATATTGTTGCCAACTACGTCACAGTAATCCCCCACTGGGCCCACCGGTGAAACACGTGGAAAACGGGGTGTGACAAGATTGTTGCTTTCTTCTTTCTGCAATCTTCTTCTTGATGTCCTGGAATTTTGTAGAAATTGCAATACCCTTTGCATTTTCCAAAATTCTTTCTTTTGCAGGTACCGCAGAATGGAGCAGTGGAAGATCGCCCGGTTCCCCTTTTCTTGAAATTGCTACTATTACCCACACGAAATCCTTGAGTAATCTTTTGGGCCACTTCCTTCTTTCTATTTTCTTCTCGCGTGCGCACTAGTCCGTCGGTCAAGGTGTTGGCTAATTCCATCGCATCGTCAATCGTGCGGGGTCTAGCAGCTTTGACGATATCACGAATCTCGCTAATCAAACCCCAAATATAGCGAGAAATAAGTACCGGCTCTGGCGATGCCAGAGTTGGCACAATTCTCGCATACTCGAAGAATTTTGAAGTATACCCTCGACAGTCAACATCCACCATTCGGTGGCTCAGGAACTTGTTTGCCATTTGTTCTTTTTCATATTCGGGACATAATTTTCTTTCCACCAATTGCCTAAATTCTTCCCAATTCATGGCATAAGCCATGTCACTTCCCTTGGCTTGCAATACCGTATTCCACCATTCTAATGCCTCTTCCTTGAAAAGGTGAGAAGCATACATGACTTTGTCTTCCTCCGCGCATTTACTTATTTTAATTACTGCTTCAGTTTTTTTCTAACCAACGTAGTGCGGCTATCGCCCCTTCATTTCCTGCAAATTCAGCTGGTTTACAGGCAAGAAATTCCTTGTAAGTGCAACCAAGTGTTGCAGCTTTCATTCTCTTGAGTATTGGGGCCTGAATTAAATTGTCGTTATTTCCGCCTCTGTTAATACTATTACTGAAATTATCGTCGCACGTGCGTTTACTGGGGTGAGCTTGTGAAGGCTCAACAGGGCTTTTAACAGCAGCGACGATTGCTGGGATAGCATTTGCTATTCCCTGAGCGACGATGTTTTCTATATCTTGCCGATTTAGAAAGTGATCTTCATTATTGTGTTCCGATTGATTAACTTCATTAACTGGTTCATTTACAGCGTGTTCCATCTGAATATTAATCAATTAGTAATTATCACAGGCTAATATTTAGTACAAACATTTGGGTACAACCGGATAAAAATATAACGAACATTACGATTTTATATATATATATATATATATATATATATAGGACAATGCTAGATAGAAAACCCAAAAAATTTGAGAAAACCCTAGAAAACCCAACCTCCCGACCTTTTTTTTTTGAAAAAAATAACACATGTATTATACATGTTTTTAAGAGTTTTGGGCCAAAAAAATCAAAAAAGCGCCGAGTGGATGTTTTTAAAAAAAATAAACAAGTTTCAGCAACTTTCATCACTAACATGTGTTAGACAAAAAAGTGATGAAACTTGTTTATTTTTAAAAAAAAAAAACCACTCGGCGCTTTTTTGATTTTTTTGGCTCAAAACTCTTAAAAACATGTATATTACATGTGTTATTTTTTTCAAAAAAAAAAAAAGTCGGGAGGTTGGGTTTTCTAGGGTTTTCTCAAATTTTTAGGGTTTTCTACCTAGCCCTACCCTATATATATATATGTCTTATTACAAATTACAACTGAAATTCAAAATATACTAAGGGTTGCATTTATTATTTTAGTCTAGCTAGGAATATTATGCTTAACATGCTTTTATATAAGGTTTATTCTTTTTACTAAGTTGTTTATCTAATGGGAAAAGTTTCTGGCTCATAGATGATATGGGTGCCAGTACTGGGTCAGGGTGTTGAGATCTAATTTCATTGGTTGGTCCAGGTTTGGCAGTTTATCTTAATTAAGAGTCAAGATTTACTGCTGTAGTGGCTAACATATAGAGATCTGCCCATTTTTCATCCAATTCATCTTCCCATGGCGGTTTATTGCCTATTTCTTGAGTTTCCTTATTAATTATCACTCCTTTTGATTGTGACTTCCCTATTTTCTCTTGACTTTTTCTAATAATCCAACTTCTTTTCTTAGCGGTAAGTGGTTTCTCAAACTGTGCTTTACGAATAAGTATTCCTTCCCTAGTATCTGTTGAGTATCTTGAGGAATTTGATTGAGAGGAGGTTCCCTTATCTTTTGGTGAATTATCTAGTTGACGATAGACGTCCGAAATTCTTTGCTTACCCATACTGTAAATTAACAAATAGTTAAATAACACAAAACTCATAATCACACTAACATGTATAGTCAAAATTGTCGATTTTGCGACTATCAGATTTTATATATATTGATATGCCTCCGTACACACCCGTTATCTTACAAAAGTTTTATTTTAAGGTATTTTACAAGATTATATTATTTATTATTTTATTATTATTAAACATACATCCCCACAACCACATACGATCCCGTTAGCTGGCATTTCAGAAACGATGTTCCCTCTCGTCGTACTTCCAGGAGATCTGTTCTCCCATTTCCCGGATTCTATTTCCTGCGCCTACCAGCTCCTCGCCATAATGGCGGAGTTCAGCCAAGTTTTCATTACTCATTGGTGGGTTTGGTGCAGGCTCCGGGTCGAACTGAGGTAAAAAGGTATTAGGGTTATTTATAAGGTTCTGAAATTGCCAGTCAGTGGTCCACCATTCTTCCAGCTCTCATGGTAGAGGTCGGGGGTGGATAATGGGATCTGGGATAGCAGGCTCTAGGTTAACTGGAAGTAGTGATTCAATTGGGTAATTGAAGAGGTTTTCATCGGCAGGTCCGATGAGATCACTAAGTGCCAGTTTACGATCTAACTCCTCCCATGACGGCACTTCCAGGGCTTGTTTGGAACTTTCCCCAAACTCTATTTCTTTTCCCTTATCCTTGGGGTCTTCAGTTTTTACAACTTTCTGTACCGCTGGTCTCTTCCTACGCACACGCCTTCAGCCTACAAACCTTCTCCTTTTTTTCGCCTTTGGTTTTTTCCGGCGGTTGTGCCCGGAACACCATCGGCTCTTCAACATCAGCCTGAGAAATTAGTAATGTGCACAATACCCCACTAGCCAGTGATTCAAGATAACCACGACTTAATCCCTGTAATTATAACTTTTGAAAATAATTTGGAGTATTGTAAATCATTGTTGATAAAAAGAGAATGACTCACATTGTAAGTTTAAACGGGCAGAGTTTAGCCTACTGATAAGCCTGATAACCTAATTAAACAACAATGCACACGAACTAGGTCACTAACTAATACAGCATTTACGATAACTCACGAGATTAGAACCCTCACGACAAATGACAAAGTGCAACACTTAAACATCCATCGAATTTACGACGAATGACAAAGTATAGCCCTAATGTGGGCAGCACTTAAACATCCATCGGATTGGTTTCAATCGATCGGACATTGAATCGTAGCAGCGATCGAGTTAATACCCTGTATCGTAGCAGCATCTCCCTAGTGGAAATTATGATTTTGAGCAGTACACTTTCGTTTTTTATTGAAATTTTCGACATAGATGCATTGCTCGTGAACTGAACAATTTATAGCTGAAATATGAGTTTTACGCGGCCCGCGTAAAACTTAAGAAGAGTTTACGCGGCCCGCGAGGGCCACCTAGACGTAGACTAGGGCTAGCGTGTCATCGGTAGGCCTGCCATGTGTGCGACACGTGGCCTGGGACGCTTATCCGGTCAACACCACTTTGACGCGGCCCGCGTAAGCCTATGCTTACTCTTACGCGGCCCGCGTGAAACCCAGAAATCTTGATTTCTTGGTTTTTCATGCATATTAGGGTTTTAAGGATCCGGGTTTTCACTTACGGGTCGTTTATGGACATTTTTGAAGGTCCTTACAATCATGTAAGTCCTACACGTATCTAGCAACTAGCACGCAAACAGGTAATCACATAGCACTTCTATGAAATGTTTCATACACATATTCACAACCTATCCTACGATATGAGATATGAGATATGAAACTATACAATTATCAGGAAAGTACGGATAGTAAAAATAGCAAGTTCGGTTCTTACACCTACATGATTCATGCATAACAAATTTCACTGAAAATAGGTTGTTTTAGGATGTCTGTTTACCGTACTTACGAACTTGAAAACTTACGATCTTTTTATGTGGCGTGCCCCTCGAAGGTGTTGGCCTTGTGTTAATATTTTAGAGTCTAATTCTTTACCAAAAATTCAATAAAAATCATTTACTATGCAATAATCAGATTCGTTACTTTCTGACTGCAGCATACGGAGAAAATCATTTAAACATCTTTGGTTGTCCGATTGACGTAATTCCATTTGGAGGTTCGCACAGACACCTAAAGCCATCTACAATATAAATTTTATGGTCTAACCCTAAGTATTCATCAAGTATGACTCAAAACATAACATATAAAATCTGTAGAAAAACGTATCTTTAATTACTGAAACGAAATTATTTATTCAAAATAGCAAACGACATCCAAAAATCATGATTCCAGCGCCATTAGAAGCTTATTTCGAAATAGCACGTTATAGACTCAAGAAAATCCAGTTTTCGTTATGTTACGACCCGGTTACAGCCAACTGAAGTTGGCTGTAAATGCCAAACAGTTTTCTCTTTTTCCAGCTTTTACTACCTATCGCGAGTCCTAACGGTTCCGTTAGTATTTTTAGTGATCATGTACCCTGTAAACCCTTTTTATATTAGTCTCTACCCATCCTTTAACGCCCCTTCGTAACACCCATCCGCGTTAACAAGAGACATAAATTTTAACAAGTCTAATCATGTTTAACATTACTAATACATACCCGAACCCAAAATTTACCCCAACTACACTATTATAATCCAATCACAAAACGCAGCCACATTAATTAACCTCTAATCAAAACCACAGCCAAATACCTCCCCTATACGATCATGCTAGAGCATTCACATACTCCACAATACGCAGATTAACATCCCTAACAATCTAAACGATCACATAACGACCTAAATATAATAACTACGCTCTCTAGCATCTCGTATATCACAAATTATCAAACACATATATTATAACAACGATGTAAATTATAGTTACCGAACGAAGAAGAAGAAGGTGTGATAATCAAAGACGACTGGATCTCAGAGCCCTTGGCTCGGTTTCTGGTTCACCGCAGCAAGAGAAGGATAGGGGTAAGTGGGTTGCAACTTTTTCTTTTGGGAAGTTATGGTTTGTGAACTAATAATTCTAAAAGATATATAACATGCAAACTTTACGTAAAGAGTGGAGGTGTGGGGTTTGGGGAGGTGGGCCAGGGTAGTAGGCCAAACTAATGGAATGGTTGGAGTTTGGGGAGATGGGGTGGGCTGCCAATTGACAAAAAGTTTGGGGAGTGGAGGTATGTGTTGTGGCAGTGACATATATGATATGTGTTATTTTTTACAACCAATAATGAGAATGTATAATAATAAAAATATGGTTAAGCATCAATTCACTAATATGATATATATGTTAGTCAGGTTATGGTTCAAGCCTCATAAGTATCAAGTTACGTGAGTTATGTCATGGTTTCAAAGGGTTTGGGTCGGTTCAAACAAATAAACTAAGTTATAAATTATAAACACATAACGAGAATTTGAGCTAGGAATGATACCTGGTTTTCCGGGATGTCACATTATCCCCAAGTTGAAAGAATTTTCGTCATGAAAATTGAGTAAACACAAGTTGAGTTTCTAAGTTAGTATGAGGTTTTCCAAGGCTGTCACATCAAACCCCCCCCCCCTGCGTCGAAAGAATTGCCTCCTGAAATTCAGTCTGTGTTAACTGAAACTGGTGCTTCGATTGCAAAAAGGTGAGGGTACTTGTCTTTCATTTGGTCTTCTCTTTCCCACGTGAACTCTGGTCCACGCTTAGAGTTCCAATGAACTTTAACGATGGGTATCTTGTTGTATCTTCGAGTTTTGACCTCTCGGTCCATGATCTCGATTTGTTCTTCAATGAACCGTAGTTATTCGTCCATGTGGATCTCGTCCAATGGAATGACTAGTCTTTCATCCGCCAAACACTTCTTCATATTTGAAACATGAAAAACATTGTGAACTCCGCTGAGTTCATCAGGAAGTTTTAGTTCATACGCTACTGGCCCAATCTTCTTCGTGATTTAAACAATCCTACATAGTGCGGGTTTAGTTTACCTCGTTTCCCAAAACGAATCACACCCTTACAGGGTGACACCTTCAGTAAAACTCTATCGCCTACCTGAAATTCCAGTGGTTTACGATGCTGATCAGCATAGCTCTTCTGACGGCCGCGAGCTGCCGCTATGCGTTTTCTGATTTGCACAATCTTTTCAGTTGTTTCAAGTATCAACTCGGGGCCAGTGAGCTGACTATCACCAACTTTCGTCCAACACACGGGCGACCTACATTTCCGTCCATACAACGCTTCAAACTCGTGTGATAGCTGTTGTTATAAGAAAATTCTACTAATGGCAGGTATCTCTCCCAATTGTTGCTAAAATCAATAACAGATGCCCTAAGCATGTCTTCAAGGGTCTGAATGGTCCGTTCACTTTGGCCTTCTATCTAAAAATGGTACGCGGTACTCATATCCAAGCATGAGCCTAGAGTTTTCTGTGCCGATTGCCACATTTAGGATGTGAACCGTGGGTTGCGGTCAGATATTATTGACACCAGCACTTCGTGCCTGGCAACTATCTCCTTCATATAGATCGCAACAAGTGCGTTAAACTAGTCCATTTCTTTGAGGGCTAAGAAGTGTGCTGATTTAGTTAGTTGATCTACGATTACCCAGATGGTATCGTTCCAGCTAGGTGTTCTTGGCAAGCCTGTAATAAAATCCATAGCAATTTGTTCTCATTTCCACACTAAGATCTCTGTTTGCTGCAGTAACCCCGACGGTTTCTGATATTCAACTTTTACCTTTGAGTAAGTCAGACATTTGCTCACATAGGTGGCAATTTCCGCTTTCATGTTTGGCAACCAGTAGGTTGTTTTGAGTTCCTGATACATCTTATCTGAACCCGGATGGATATAGTATCTAGATTTGTGGGTTTCATCCATTATGAGCTCCCTCAGATTCCCATAGAGGGGAACTCATATGCGGTTCATGAAGTATCTTGTGCCATCAGCTTTTATTTCCCAATCAATCTCCATCTTGCGTAAAGACTCAACGTTACAGTCTCCCTACTTTAAAATAGAAATACGAATACAACTTTCTAAATATGGAAAATACGGAAATTCAAAGCATTACCGTCTCCCCTAATTTAGGAAATTTTGTCCCGAAATTTATTCAAGAGGAAGACTCGACGAATAGGTGTGGATACTTGTTCTTTATATCACTCTCAAGTTCCCAAGTAAATTTAACGCCACGTTTTCCTTTCCATCGAATCTTGACTATGGGAATTCGCCTGTGGCTAAGTTGCTTGGTTCCTCGGTCCATGATTTCGACCAGTTTCTCGACGAAGTGTAAGGACTCGTTGATTTGTAACTCGTCAAGTAGAACTTGAAGTCCTTCTTCTGTTAAGAACTTCTTGTGGTTAGACACATGAAACGTCGGATGAACACTGTTTAGCTCTTAAGGTAAATCCAGTCGGTACGCCACCTTGCAAATCCTTTGGAGAATCTTGAAAGGACCTACGAAGCGAGGTGCGAGTTTGCCTTTCTTACCGAAACGAACGACTCCTTTCCAATGGGATATCTTGAGGAGTACATGATCACCAACATTGAATTCCAAGTGTTTACGTCTCTTTTCAGCGTTGCTCTTTTGTCAACTTCTAGCCTTGAGTAGGTTGTCGCAAATATTTAAAATCTTGTCCGTTGTTTCTTGTATGAGCTCGGGACCGGTGATTTGTACGTCTCCGATCCCGTGCCAATAAATAGGCGAACGACACTTATGACCATACAAGATTTCGAATGGAGCTGTTTGAACACTGGAGTGATAATTTTTATTGTACGAGAATTCGACCAAAGGTAAATGTATGTCCCAATTTCCACCAAAGTAGATTACGCAAGATCGAAGAATATCCTCAAGGGTTTGGATAGTACGCTCGGTTTGAGCATTTGATTGAGGATGGAAAGCCGTACTAAGATAGAGTTAAGTGCCTAGAGCGGTTTGAAAGGTTTGCCAAAGGCGTGAAGTGAAATGACCATCACAGTCAGAAATGATGTCGACGGGAATACCATGGCCGGCAAATGATCTCATTGGTGTAGATACGAGCTAATTTCTCAACTCAATAATCTTCATGAATGGGGAGGAAGTGAGCGGATTTGTTAGACGATCAATAATCAACCAAATGCTATCATGACCGGACGAGGTTCGACGGAGTTTGGTGATGAAGTCCATCGCCATACTCTCCCATTTCCAAACCGGAATTTCTGGTTGTTCAGGTAAGCCCGAAGGACGTTGATGTTCGGCCTTCACCTTGGAACACGTGAGACATTTGGATACGTAAGTCGCGATGTCTTTCTTCATACCCAACCACCAATATGATACACGAAGGTCTTGGTACATCTTGTCGGCACCGTGGTGAACAGAGTATCAAGACTTGTGTGCCTCTTTCATCAAGAGGTCATGGATGTTGTTGCGGTTCGGATCCCAAATACGATCGAGGTAGTAAAGAATACCGTTGGGTTTGGTTACGAGTTGGCTTTCGGCACCGCACTTCATCTCACCATACAAATTGTTTTCATTGACGGATGAGTATTGAGCCTCACGAATATGATTTTGAATGTCGTTTTGGAGCAGGAATCAACAAATATCTTCACATGAGTTTTTCGACTAAGGGCATCAGCCACGACATTCGCTTTACCGGGGTGCCTCCCTAGTGGTTTCAAGCGGCGTTTCATAGGCAGAAGCGGTCGTTGTTGTACCGGGGGGGGGGGGGGTACATAACCTAGTTTGCCCTCTCATTGGCCTCGTCCCAAGTTAGGACCCACAGGTCACTGAGGGGGGCAAGGTCCAGCCGACCCGGTTGAAGCGCGCGAAGATCATTGGCATGCATATCAAGCATGATTATGATGTTGTATCGGCCTTCGATTTCGCGACTACGAGGATGCCGTTTTTGTCCTTGCCCCCTGCCACTCGAGTTACCGGCGGAGAGCCTGAGCCTGCCACACCAGCAGGTGATGTTGATGACGATGCTGATGCTAACGATCACGCCAAGCATGTGGTCGCTCAGGTCGACCGAGAGCTCTCTCCGTCGCCACTAGTGCCACCGCCACAAGGGGTGCCTCAGTACCCTCAGCATGTCGTGTATAACAAGTTGCTTCTAGTTGTCCCGCTTGCGTTACAGCAGATGGAGGATCGGTTACAGGCGCGGATTAACACCCACCACACCCGTACTGAGGCCCTTTTCTTACGGGTCATACAAGCCTATATTCAGTAGACTCGGGATCGTGGTCGGAGCACCCTACCGATGCCGACGTTGCCACCATGACCGGGTCAGGAATGCACCACTCAGGACCCGGGGCCTTCGGGCACCTCTCAGGATCCTCAGGGTCCCGATCCGACGCTTTACTGTAGTGTGTTATTTATTTTTTTTTTTTTTGTATTTGACTTCTTATGTATTTTGTATTATGTCATGTATAAACAAATGAATTATATAGTTAATTTTGCAACTTTCAGTTTATTTATATTTGTAATGTTTATGTACAATATTTAGATCCGATGGTTTGATTATGTAAAATAAACAGTTATAACGCGTCACGATACGGTACGATATGACACAACACGATATGATATGACACGATAAAAATATATAACAAAATACATATACGATAGAGAGCGAAGATAATCATACAAGATACAAATACGAATATTAAGACACGTCACGAATAAAAATATAATACAAAATACAAATACGATACGGAGCGATAAATTATCTTACAAATAAGATACGTCAAGTAACGATATAAATATATAGCAAATTACAAAACATATAAAAAAATAAACAACAACACACTTCAAGAAACACACTTAAAACACCAACTTTCACCTCAAAAAAAGCTAGGGTATAATAGAGATCGTATAGCCCTATACGATCCATATTAAAATGTCAAAATGTGAGAATAAATTCAGCGGTGCGCGAATATAATCCCCTTTTCTATCGACTTCGTACATAAATTGTACTTTTTATTGATAGTGACCTATATATGTAACTTTCTATAACTTTTTTTACATAATAAACAATAACATTTCTATTTATTAAAGCATGCATATAACAATATATATTATTTTTATAAGTGATCTTACTCATCATTGTCAACGATGTATCACTAGTATTTTCAATTTTGCACGGTGAGGGAATACGTTCGTGATCCAATCTCTTTTTCTTCCTCTTTAGACCGTGGGGTATGGTGGGGCTTGGGTTAGGCATTTGGTGACGTGTCTGCAGAGCCAGCCCACTGCCAAGTTACGTGTCCGTGGGGTATGGCGGGGCGTGGGTTGGGTGCACCGCGTGGCATAAATGTTTTTTTTTTAAATACAAAAAATTTATAAAAAATCACACAACATTTATAAAAAAACCTACAACTTCATTAAAATTTTAAAAATTACATAATCCTAAAAATTACATAATTTCTAAAAATTACAAAATAAAAAAACCCAGAGCGTTAAAAAAATTTCAAAAAGGTCGATCTTGTCGAACGCCTTGTTTTCCTTGCCTCGAAACTCTATGTTCGCCACCGCCACCCGGTCCTCGTGGCTTAACTCGCCACCGGGAACCGCATCGTAGTAAGCCTTGAAACGCTCGAGCTTGGGCCGTAGCTCGCACCATTTATGTTGGCACGTGTTGAGGTTGTGGCGGTCGTTACCGACGTTATGTCGGTAGGCCGCGAATGCTTCCGCCCAATATTTTGTTTGGCCCGGTGGCCGCCCCTTCATAGCGTCGACGACGCTAGTTACGAGTGTCATTTCTTCTTGACGGGTCCAGGATGCCATTTCTTCTTGGGTTCGTGGGATGGGGGGGACCAGCGGGGTAGCGGGTTCAAGACAGTGGGTGTAGCCGGTGGGGTTTTTGGTTCGTGGGATGGGGAACCGGTGGGGTTGGGGTTGCAATATATAGGGCCTTTGGGGGACCCGGGTGACGGTTATAAAAGATGGGGGGATGGGGGGGACCAGTTTGAATTTTAAATTTCAAAATTTTAAAACAATCGCCTGACGTGGCGGCCTGACGTGGCGGGTGACCCAATGAGAATAAGCCAGCTCGCTTCGCCATACCGCCCCACGCCCGGCTTGAAAGCCAAACCCCAAATGGCCACGCCACAACCCAAGCCCACCCGGGATGGTGACTTGGGCATTTTCCCCCAACCCACACCCAAACTCCCGCCCCATACCCCACGGCCTTAGAAAACTATAATAAAAAAGTGTTTGTGGTATTACCCGTCCACAGAGATACCAATTTGTAACAGTTACAAATCTAGACCCAAAAAGCAAAAAGCAAGGGTATCCTAAAGAAAAAAATTAAACCATACGTTCAATCAATAATGAAAGAAAAGAAAATGCTTTTATACTCTATGAATTTGCTAATATTTCACCTTTAATTATCAACTTTTTAAAAATTACATGTGTTTTCCATGTGGTTTCCTCAGTAGTTACTCGAATGGTCTTTGAGTGAATGGTCGTTAAGTAATTGCATATGAAGTTAATAAAATACCCCTTTATATTAACAAAATAAATAAACTACAATAAAAAAATATGTGAGACCCACCCATCATCTTATCTTCTTCAACCTACACCCACCAACCACCATCTTCAACCCCTCCACCATTGCGGTCCAAGCACTCTTTAGAACTCCAGCCGCCACCACCTCATCACCACTACACTGTCATATTCCTCCATTCAAAACCATTTTAACTTGGAACCATTTTATTTTAACTCTGTGTGAACTAAATCAAGTTCATTGCATTCAAAATTAAATTCAAAGGAAACCGATTTATTTCAAATCTATGAACTAAATGGCAATGGGTTGGGTATGGTTAATCACATGTCCATACCCGGTTGTAAAATCTTGTCTCATATCTGACCCATTACCCGGACTTCTATCAAGTGGCGAAGGTTGAGATTTCCGACTACGGGGTCGAAGACGTATATACCAAAATTTTCTATAAAACCGGGGGTCAACGTATGTACCTAAAAATTTATATACGAAAACTACAGACACTACTGAGTGAAAAGTTCCGAGGGGTCGATCCCCCCCCCCCCCCCACAAAGCTACACCCTTGCTTCTATCAATGTCATCATTTTCTTACATATTATCATTAACAACATTTGTACTTCTATCAAAATTTGAACTTTTATCAACTTCATTGTCATCAATTTTTAGAATTTTCTTTTGAAAACTTTCCCAATTAGAACATGTTGATAATATGGTTTCATATTCATGTTGCAACTTTCAAAAACTCAAGAAGACAAGTCCCCTAATTTAAAATTAACAAGAAAAGTATAAGTTTAATTTTGCAAAACAACAGTCAACAGTGGGCAGCGTCACTTCAGTTTTGTTTATATTAAATTGGTTATAGTCTGAGGCTTAGGCTAAATAGGCTATTTTAATCAATATTCAATTGGGCTTTAGTTAAAATGTTAAATGAATATGAGAGAATGATTATTGGGCTTTGAATTAAATGCGAGTTATTTTTACTTTGATATAAATTTGGGCTTATTATTAAATTTAAGTATTTTTTTTTCTCAGAGTTATCCTCGTATTTGCTCATAAATATCCTTCGTACGTATAAAATGGGACAAAATGCACTTGAAAACAAACTTGAGGGACAGCACCTGCACTGATCGGCACCCTCTAAATCTGCCTCTGATTCGTGAAGGGTGTACCTAAAGATAACTCTTTTAATAAATGACTTAACTTAAACATAAGAGGACAAGGGGCGGTCAGTTATTTTTCCGTGATGGCCCTTGAGCACGTGTGGAAGAAACAAAATGTCCACCGCCAGTCATTTGTTCAACGAGTGATAGCAGCACGTGTTCGATTTCCGTTATTTTTATAACGCGTGAAAAATGATGGATGTGAGGGGGTGTGAGGGTTTATTGTTAGGTGTTGTGAGTGATGACCATTGCCACTAAAAAAGGATGTGAGTGATAAAATAGTGGCTGATGACATGGCAGGAGTTGATTGGATGCTTGTGAGTGATAGAATTCTATCACTAGTGACCACCCCCACCCCCTTAACACATTCAAAAGTGTTAACCAATTTAAGGGTTTTTACAAAAGCTCGTATCTAAAATTATGAGATTATAGTCTAGAAACATGTTAAGACAAATTAAACATTCGTCAAATGTTTCTATTATTATTATCATTATTTTGTTTTGTTTGTCAAAATATGCATCTTTTCCTCATCCATTATTGAAGACGTACGCATGTTGGGTTTTACCATCATACTACGACTTTCAACTTTGCCCGGTAAGCGGTGGGTACTACAAAAATAAGAATTTCTTTTTTTTAATATGTATGAAAGCATTTATAACTTGTCACAACATATTGATAACCTGTTATAAATAGGTGCACTTGAACAACACTAGCATACAACCACTAAAACCTCAAGCAATGGAGCTTTTCACAATCTTCTCCATTGTTGTTTCTTCCCTAATTCTCTTCACTTTTTGGTCACTTAAGGTTCCAAAAAACCTGCCACCCGGTCCTCCAAAGCTCCCGATTATCGGAAACATACATCTACTCGATAAAATAGCCCCCCACCGAAACCTTAGAAACTTGGCTAGGAAATATGGTCCCATCATGCATTTACGGCTCGGGCAAGTGTCTACCGTGGTCATATCCTCACCACGGTTAGCCCACGAGATCATGAAGACCCAAGATCTCAGCTTTGCGGACAGACCCACAACCACAACATCTCAAATATTCTTTTATAAAGCTTCAAATATTGCATGGGCTCGTTATGGGAATTACTGGAGACAGATGAAGAAGATTTGTACTTTAGAGCTCCTCAGTGCCAAAAAAAGCCGATCGTTTTTCTATATTCGAGAGGAGGAGCTTACTCGTACTTATAAGTTTCTTGATTTTTCTTCTGGTACACCTATCACTCTTAGGGATACAATCCAAGAGATGGTTAATAATGTGGTTAGCAGGGCTACGTTAGGCGATGTTAGCGAAGACCGACAGTTTATTATCGATTCTACGTATACTATGTTGAAGTCATTCAACTCTTTTAATTTGTTCAATTATTATCCTAGTTTGAGTTTTATCAATGTCATTTCTGGGAAGCAAGCTCAGTGGTTGAAGATGCACAAGGAAGTTGATGTTATCTTGGAAAAAATCTTGAGGGAACACAGAAGTAGACCACGTGGCAAAAATGATCATGAAGATCTTGTTGATGTCCTTATAAGGATCAAAGAGACCGGTGATCTAGATATGGCCATTACTGATGACAATATCAAAGCAATCATTCTTGTAAGTACATTTTAGTGGTTCTTTCAGGGCCCAAACTTTAAAAAAAAAAACATATTTATGGTTTATATAAACTTATTCTAAAACAAAAAAAAATCTATAAACTCATTGATTTAACCCAATTACAAACTTAATACTTTAAACCTAATTAAAATAGATCATTTTCTACGGTAATTTTGTTTATCATCCATTATCGTCCCATTATTGACATTTTATATATATATCACACGCTTATATATAATCGATGATAATTTTGTATATCATCCATTATCGTCCTATCATTTTCTACGATAATTTTGTTTATCATCCATTACGAGCTCATTCTTTAGTTACACAGGACATCGGAATTCTCAGAGACGACCTTGCATTTTAGTTTTATTAAGATTAGTGGTGGTAGAGTACAACTTTTTAGTTGGTTTCTCTTCTCTCTTGGTTACAATTATGGGGTCCAGCTCATGTTTTTATTTTAAAAAAAAATATATATAATATCATACATATATAAAATCTAAAAAATTCTGTTGAACGGGGCTAGCAGACTCTCTTGACCTTCTTGGTTCCGCCATTGGGTGGTGAGAATTTACATTCTATCTTTACAAATGTTTTGTATTAATCCAGGAAATGTTGACTGCGGGGACAAGTTCGTCTTCAATGACAATCGAATGGGCATTTACTGAAATGATGAGGAACCCGAAGATAATGAAGAAAGCGCAAACGGAAGTGAGATCAGTGGTGAAGGGCGATAGAGTCACGGAGGCCGACATACAAAATTTGGATTACACAAAGTTGGTAATAAAGGAAACATTGAGGTTGCATGGTGTGCCTATTTTGGTTCCTAGAGAGAACCAGGAGGATTGTGTTGTCAATGGATATGATATTCCAGCCAAGACTAGGTTACTTGTAAACGCTTGGGCATGCGCAACAGACCCCGACAGTTGGGAAGATCCTGATAGCTTCATACCCGAGCGATTTGAAAACAATTCGATTGGTTATTCGGGTGCTGACTTCGAGTTCATTCCGTTTGGTGCTGGCAGGAGAATATGCCCGGGTATGAACTTTGGGATGGGTACGGTTGAATATGTTGTTGCTAATTTGTTGCTGCATTATGACTGGAAGCTTCCTGATGGAATGAAACCTCATGATATTGATATGAGAGAAATTACTGGGATATCTACACTGCCTATACATCCGTTAAAGATTGTCCCTATCTCCCTGTCAAAGTAAAACTAGAAAGAAGTCATGATAATAATGGGATGGAATGAAGGCTGAATTTTGTAACATTAATATTGTTGTTTACTGTATTGTTATTGTATCAAGTGTTTGTTTTCTTCGTGTTTTACAAGAATAATACACGTTGGTCAACGTTTAATGCCTAATTTGCTTGAAACTGTTTGTTAAAATAACTTGTGTTTGTAAAATAAAGAAAATTACTTATGACCATTGGCAGACGCACGTAGAAACCATGGGGAGCGCAACCATAAAAAAAAAATAGTTTATTAATTTATATGTCAAAATCCCAATGACCTCACACAAAAGTTTAGTTAAATCCCCGGTCATTAATCATAAAAAATAAAAAAATAAAAATCTTGGGTTCACCATCGTTTATTATCTCTTTTAAATAGTTTATTGATTTATACGTCAAAATCCCAATGACCTCACACAAAAGTTTAGTTAAGTCTCCGGTCGTTAATCATAAAAAATAAGAAAATAAAAATCTTGGATGCACCATTGTTTAGTATCTCTTTTAAAATGCTTATTGGGAAACAATTATTTCCAATGGATAATCGATTATTTGATTGGTCTAACTGGCTTCCAAAGAAAGTAAACTTATTTGGATTGATTAAATTCCATCCATGGTGACACTTGCCGAAAGAAATATCTTCGTATCGTCTATGGTATGTGATGTTTGCGGTTTGGCTTTGGAGTCTTTTGATCATATACTCATCGCGTGTTCGGGTAGCAGAGATGGTTTGGAAAGAGGTGCAAGAGTGCCGCGGGGGGGGGGGGGGGGGGGGGCGAACTTTTCGCTCAGTAGTGTAATATATGTGGTTTTTGTATAGAAATTTCTGGGTATATACGTTTCGAACCCTTCTTCGGAAATCTCAAGTTTCGCCACTGCAGGAGTTGTGTCGGGTTTTCTAGTGGTTAAAGGTGCTTCCGTAAAAGAGAGGCGTCATTTTCAATAAAAGTATTAAAGCATTGTATTGGTTACGTTATTGGCACTTTGGAAAGCAAAGAATGAGATAGGGTGTTCAACAATGGCAAAAGGTCGATGGAGAAAATAGTTGAGCTCTTGAGGAGTTATTTTGGCTGGCTTAAGAATAGAGCTAAATTCGGCAGCTTAGATTGAAAATAACTTGGTGTAATTATGAAGTTACTTTGTAATGTGTTTTGTTTCTTTCTAGCATCTTTGATAGATCGATATTAATAAAATATGCTTTGCCGTTAAAAAAAATTATAAAATTTTAAAGAGAATCTCTAGTAGACGTCATTGGTCAAATGACATGTCCACTTTTGAATATTCCCCATGTTAGTCCAACTTTTCACTTATTTTTCCTTCACCGATCTCTCGTTAAAAAAAACTCAATGGAGTAAAGTTTGTTTTTTCAAATTACAAACAGATGTTTTAGGCCTTTTAATCAGAACGACGATATGAGTCAATTGATATAAAACTTATCTCGAAACGGTGCTTCAATTTGGGTGTTTAAACTTCTAATCAACAAAAATCAATTCGTTTGGAGCACTGTTTCGAGTTAAGTTTTACATCAATTGACTCGTATCTTCGTTCTGATCAAAAGCCCTAAAACATTTGTTTCTAATCGACTCGTTAAGTTTTTTTAACGGATGTCGGTGTAAGAAAAATAGGTGAAAAATTGGACTGGGATGGAAAACATTCAAAAGTAGGACTGTCAATGGCCAATGACGACTAACAGGGATTATTACAAGCCAATTTCCCTATTTTAAATAACAAACTTATTAATTGATTAAAGTTAGAAATTGTTAAGCTTAAATGTAGGGCTGACAATTCTGACACGAACCTACACGAAGTTATCATGTTTCGTGTTTGACCTTAACAGGTTTCGTGTCTAAACAGGTTAAAACTCGTTAACCTGTTAAGACCCGTTAAGTACATGTTAATAATTAAAATTAAAAAATATTATATGTGAGTGTGGACATAGGGTCACTAGTCGTGGTTTTTCCATGTCAATAGTGTATAACATGATAGTACACATGTGTATAATACACGGTCTAGTGCATAATACATGTGCATAATACACGGTATTTACATGTCAATAGTGTATGACATGAGCTCTTCGGGCTTGGAACCCTAAACCATTGTTGTCTTTGTTTTTTTGAATTAATTTTTTTTACTGTAATTTGGCAGAGTCGGTTGCTAGCAATGTTTACGAAACGCCAAATGGGACTAGGTACTGGACACCCATTGTCCCCCATGGAGTCAAACCGTTTTTGAAAGCTAGATTTAATACGATTGAACAAGCAATTGCAATGTACGAGGAGTACGCACAACTTGCTGGATTTGGAACCCGTTTGGGTACTTCGAAAAAAGTAAAAATAGGCAAAGAGATAATTACGACTCGGCGATACATTTTATGCTCAAGGGCACCAGTGAACAAACATAAACATAAAGAAACTAACCCTGATGATATTGACTCAACTTCACCATCGCGCCGTTCCAATGTTAAAGTTACAAATTGTAAGGCATGTGTGAAGTTTCGTCGTATAAAAAAGTCAACTGATTATGAAATCTATGGTTTTGTTGAACAACACAACCATGGGTTTACCTCTCCCGAGAATCTTGACTTATCACTAAAGCGAAGAAAGCTTGATTTTTCTACACAAGAGTTCATAGCAAAGTGCCGCAATGCTAATCTTGGCCCTACCAAATCCCACAAGGTACATGTTGCAATAAAAGGTGGTCACCATAATGTTCACGGTACCGTTGTGGACTACAAAAATTGTGGCCGTGACATTCGAGATTTTATTGGCGATAGAGACGCCCAAATGATAATTGACAAGTTCAAAGCTCGAAGCGAAAATAAAGTTAATTACAGTTTTGATACCCATATTGATGATATGGAACTTCAGTTAATTTTTTGGTGCGATGGCGTTTCTAAACTAAACTACGAAGCGTTCGGTGATGTTTTGGCGTTCGACGCAACGTATCATACAAATATGTGAGTTCTTAAAAATCTCATTTATGAATTTCTAACACTTGCTGGTTATCAGTTACAGTTGATAACTTTTTTTCCAAACAGGTACGATATGATTTTTGTGCCTTTCACTGGAGTTGACCATCATAAAAAGTGCACAATATTTGGGGCTGGGTTGTTACATAATGAGACTATTGAATCATACACATGGCTACTCCAAAAATTTCTTCAAGCACACAATGGAAAACAGCCACTCTTGATATTAACTGATCAGGATTGTGCTATGAAACAAGCTGTCGCCAACGTATTTGACAAGTCCATCCACAGACTATGTATGTGGCACATTATTCAAAAGTTGCCAGCAAAGGTATTTGCTACAAACATGTCTACAGCATAATGCCCTTACTTTTTACACATAGTTTTACATATGGCATTTTTAACTACTTGTACACATGTGTATTATTAGCTATAACTCTTATCTACACGTGTGTACATCGAAGTTTTACAATAGTGATATCGTTTTTTTTCTTTATTTTCTAGATCAAGGGTAACGACAAAAGGAACGCGGAAATCAAGAAAAAATTCCACAAACTAGTATGGAATGTTTACATCAAACCAGAAACATTTGAAAAGAGATGGCATTTACTTATTGCTGAGTACGGTTTGCAAGAGCATTCTTGGTTGACTGAGATGTATTTGATTCGTGAACAGTGGATCCCAGGATATTTTCGCGAAATACCTATGTGTACGTTAATGAAGACTACTTCTAGGTGCGAAAGCACTAACCACTTGTTCAAATCAAACTCTAGTCCACACAATACGTTGGTACAGTTTATGTTGTGCTACGATACGTCCGTCGATGGGTTACGAAATGACCAACGTGAACTCTCTTATCAAACAGACACCACTAATCCAGAATACAAAACTAAATGGCCGATCGAACGTCATGCAAACGCAATTTATACTAGAAAGGTATTCTTCGATGTCCAAAAGGAAATTGTCAATGGTAAGGAGAATAGCTACATTGCTGAACGATCAATCTCAGATGGAGTAAACTGTTTCCTGATTGCTCACCAAGATCAAACATCAGAAGTTTTAAATGAGTTCAAGGTTAGCAACTAACACTTACAATATACTTTTTATTTAATACATTTTTTCCAGCAATTCACCCTTAAATTGCAGGTCACGTTTAACAAAGAAGATCTATCAGTTACCTGCAAGTGTATGGGATTTACCCGAAATGGATATCTATGTCGTCATGTGTTCTGCGTACTTGGCCATCATAACATACATAAGATTCCAACTCAATATATTCACCCAAGATGGAGGAGAGATGCTATTCCTAGCAGTGTGTATAGCATTGACAACAGGTTATCTATTGATCAAAGCAGTAGCGGAAGATTATGGCGCAACATATTAGATAATTTGGAAATGTGTAGAGACAGAGTGAGAGGCAAGATTGATAAATTAGAGGAACTCGATGCAGAAGTACAAGCATTAAAAGATAGGATCTTTGCAGAAGTTCCATATGATCCGGAAATTAATAAGAAGGATGTCGTCTACCAGGAAATTCTGTCGCATGCCATACCAGAGGCGCTCTCGTGTACTGCACCGAAGAAAATCCGTAACAAAGGCTGTGGTAAGCATAAACGACAGGTTGGCGCAAAGGAAATAGCAATAAAGAAATTCAAAAAAAAAGAGAAGAAAATGTAGTATTTGTGGGAAACGGGTAAGGAAGCATGATAAAAGGAATTGTCCAACTAAAAAAGGTAAACCAACGAAGGATGATTCATCTACCGAAGAAGTTGACGAGGAAGAAGACGATGACCATTATGAGTACGACGAAGAAAATGAAAACAGTACTGACGGTGAAGGAAACGAAACCGGTACTGATAGCGAAGGAAACGAAACCGGTACTAATGGTGAAGATAACGATAGCGACAGCTAGAAATTTTCTTGAACTTACAAACATTTTTGAAAACAATTTGTTAAACCTTTTATTTGTATTGTTTTTTTATTTTTATTTTAGTGTTTGATAATTTGTTATTGCGCTCGATGCAAACTTGTTATTGACTTTGTTTGATGCATAATAAGTGTTTTCGTGTTTGTTTGATGCATATTTGTTATTGACTTTCTTTTGATGCATAATACCACCTGCAATCACTTACAGTAACATTCCTGTTTGTTAGAAAAAAAAAACGTCCAAACAGACTTGATCAACATTCATGTTTGTTGGAAAAATCATAAGATGAAAAACGTACACTTGTGTACTGGTATGCTATTATGTATGTACACATGTGTATTGTATGTTTACATCACAAGTACACATATGTAACTGGTTTATCATGTTACAACTCTGCTCATTTTTTTACTATGTCAAATCGTTTAACCACATCCAAGAAAATTACACACCCTATACGTACATAACCAACCTTTCAAAGAGTTTGACAACCCAAATAACTTTCCTGATGTCTGATAAAATATTATTACAATGTTTCATAAAAGTAACAAACTACCAAACCATCATACGCTTCTACTATAGCAATCACCACATTTGGAGCTAAAGACAGATCACGAAAAATTCAAACCAAAAAACGTTAACTATTGTTAACCGATCTAGACGTGCTAAAAGCAACCTATTCCGTGCGTCCATTCATGTTTGGCTGCTTCATCCAACACGCGACTACGGTGCTTGTTAGCCTCTGAAGTAACTAGCTTTATTGCGTACTTTTTCCTCAAATTTGTCAAGCACGCCTTCTTCTCCCTATGGGTTAGTGGGAACCCACTATCCCACTTATCGGTGGTTACCCCAAACCACGTCTCCATATGCCTCCTGACAAACACTCCGCAGTCCACGGAGTTGTTGACTATCTTCCATTCAAACTCCAACCTTACCACGTCCGCAATCTGAATTTCTGCACTCTTAGGATGATTCACCATTTTCAAATACTTACAGAAAATGTCTTTCTGAAACCAAAACATAATGTAAAAACCAGTTAAATTGTGTTCACTAACAACTGACCTAGTTTAAGTATTTAACTGATACATACCACTTTGAAAGGCGTACTCTTTTGGAAGTAGTTGTCGCTGTTGATCAGGTGAATGGGGCTTTCGCTTGCGTCCATGTTGTCAATTACCGTTATCGCGTTGTTTTCCATATCAAAGCTCACCAAGTAAAAATGGTTATACTCGAGGATCGGAAAGCATATGACACAATACTCGGACAAACTCATTAACGATTCTTTTTTGTCAACAACCAAGAACAAGGCACTTTTGAATTTCTCAACACGCCCAGCTTCTTCGTGCTTCTTGTTCAATAACATATCCTCGTCCTGAACGCACAAAAAAAAACCAATTTATGTTTCAATATTCTGTCACGCAGACTATACCATAAACTACAAACTTATAATACACAGTTTCACTTACAAAACAATTTGTATGGCCGAACAATCGCGGCTTTATTCCTTTGACTTTATCAGCATCCCCGAAAATATTAGATCCGCTGATTCGCTCCTTTTCCTCATAATTTAGCATTGACGCAAAGCCATTTATTACTCCATCATTAATCCACTTACTTGGTTGTAAATCCAACATTTGAAAATGGTACAACCCAACGCCACTTTCAGTTTCGAAAACCAATTTTCTGCAAAAGATAACAGTATTATCAACAATGCGGTCAGTTAACCGTATCTACCACAAATAACAAGCTTACGAGTACAATTGTCTAACAAACCCCATACACATGTCTAACAGGTGTAAGAATGCAGTACGCGCTCACATAAATAACAACTTTTCACAGTGAACACATGTGTACTTCTAGTTAGTGTTTTATAGAACTATAGTACACATGTGTACAATATACAAATCTATTTTGTGCACATGTGTACTTCTACTTAGTGTTTTATAGTACACATGTGTACAATATACAAACCTATTTTGTGCACATGTGTACATCTAGTTAGTATATACCAACATATACCAACATATGCACGTGTGCACATTAAGTACTCATTCAGTTTTCTAAAACAAGAATCGGCCTTACGCATTCGTCCTCGCAACCTCGTTCAGTTCCGTTTCAACCGCATTTTTTCCCCATTCTTTTTCCCTGTCTTTTTTTTTTTGGTTGGGCGACCCTATCATACAAAAACAACTTCATTAAAAATATCTTAAAATATGAAAAATTTAACAATTCTCCCAGATGAAAAATATACATACTCGGTGTCGTTCGCGCAACTTGACAAATATCTCCATAAGACCTTTTCGTTTTTGTCCAACCAGGTGTTGATATTCACGGATCTGTGCAAGAACGGAGACTGCCCGTATTTCGATATCTTTTTCTTCCGCTTTCCCTTCCCTTCAGCCTCATTGACTTCCGCCTGCTTTTGTATGATTTGAATTTTTTCAGTCACAGCATTTTGCGAGCACGGGTCGTCTTGCGTGATACCAAGACTGAACGACGGAATGTCATTCAGCTTCTGCGTATCATACGCACCTTCCATAACGTCCTCCAAAACATCCACTGATTTCATCATAATCTGCGTGAACGTTGATGCTATATGTGGCGTCCCAAGACCATCTACCTCTTTCATCATTTCTATATATATATAGTAAATGATATATTTAGGGCATGTTTGGCTAATTTTATTTAACCTAAAAGGACTTTTTATGAAAAGGACTTATTGACTTATGACTTTTTGAAAAATGAGTTTTTAAAAAAGTGTTTGGATTAGCTTATAGAGTGGGAAAAACCAATAAGTCAATAAGTTGTTTTTTAAAAAGTGTTTGGTTTAGCTTATTGATGTAAAATGACTAAAAGAGCTCAAAAAGTTATAAGCTGCTCAAAAAGTCACACCATCCTAACTTCTCAAAAATGACTTTTTCTCCTTTACAAAAAGTCATTTTGAAAAGTTCTTTTAGGTTTGCCAAACACAAAATCTCCTTATTATCTATTTGAAAGAGCTAATAAGTCAATAAGTTGCAAAAAGCTTAGCCAAAGATACCCTTAATATATGCATTCATTTATTATACATAAAAGTTTTGGTGGTGGAGTGGAAAAAGACCACCTTAAGATAATGTTGAGGTCTCAAGTTCAAGTCTTGGCTACACCATCAAGGTCGTATAATTTTGGGCACAATTTTTTATTTCGCCCGAGACCTAAATTATTTTGAGAGTTTTCGAATACGGCTCTATTTAAGATCCCCCATTACCATCGTCTGGCCCACATGTAACTCACTCAGATCTACCTTGATAAACGGAGGGATTATGTCCGCAAGGCAAATGAACTTCATCGTTCTCTAGATGATTCCAAGAACTGATCAAGATTGAATTTGAGATATATACCCACTAAGTGAAATGGTGTGTAGATGAAGACCCAGAAGCTAGAATTTGATAAAGATTGAAAATTTGGTGTTATTTTGGGTACGGTGGAATTGAAGATGGAGATGATTGTGGTGGGTTAACAGTGGAGTTGGAGGTGGAGGTGGTGGTGGGTTTGAGGTGGAGGTGGATTTTACAGAGAAAGAGAGGGGGGAGAGAGGAAGAAGATGAGGGGCCCCACCCATTTTTATATCTTTTTTTTATTTTTTTAATTAATCAGGGGTAATTTAGTCATTTTGCACACACTTAACTGATAAATTTAACATAGGTTAGTGATAAGGATCACCTGAGTGCAAAAAATGACAACCACTAGGACCAAGTGTGTAATTATTGAATCACTGGGATCAAGTCTGCAATATTTGCAAACCACAAAGACAACCAGACATTTAACTCTATTATAAAAGATAAATCCTTTTAAGATTTAGGTTATATAAGTTAAGATAAGAGTTAATTACACAGATGGACCTTGTAGTTTATAGCTAGTTTCTCCTTTGGTTACTAACTTTTTTTTAACAGGTTCAGGTTTTATGGTTTCAATTTTGTAACACATTTGGGTACTAATACCAAACTTGGTTAATTTTTATGTTAAATTTTAGTAAAATGACTAAAATACCCTTCCATCTTAAAAAGGACCATTTATGTCATTACTCTATTATTAATTCCAAGGACCAGTTATGTCATTACTCTATTATTAGAAGGACCATTTATGTACATATCTCTCTTCTTTTCTGTTGTGTGATTCATGTAACGTTTTTTATATTACAGTACCGGATACAACGATTGAAGGAGGAGATCCTAATATTAATAACCTAAGTCAACTGCATATGCTTCAATGCTACAATCGAACATGTGATTCAACCTTTAGGTAAAACATATTTCAGCTTACTACATGAAAAAAAAAACACTAAAATGGTTAAACATATGTTTATAATCACTTTTATTCTTGTGGTATCATTACTGCACCTCTAGATCCCAATTTCTTCTTGTGTTTCATCTCTTGGAAGTTGAATAATCATTTGGTTTTTTCGAGAGTTGTTCCAACATTTTTGGAGGCCCTAAGCGAACTAAAAAGTCAGGGTCCTATTAAATTGGTATAAAGGAATTGAGATTGAGATTTGAGACATTGAATAACCATAGCGATGATTTTTCCCAATCTTGGCCCTAATTTCGCTCAATCCGCAATCAGTTTCACATTGGTTACTCAAAAGACGCCGCAAGTAACGAGGGTTGATGTGTTGTGTGAGTGGACAATGCAGACTCCTAGTGTAAATCCTAAATCTTGGGCCTAGAAACGTTGTTTAAATGGCAAAAAACAAGTCTAATATATGAAAGGAAATAAAATTGGAGATCCTTGTTTTTTGGTGGCTCTAAGTCTTAGCCTAGATTGATAAGCCTTACGGGCCGGCCCTGGTTTTTCCTTTTAAAGATATGGAGATGCATAACTCTACCATCATGATTGGATGCATAACCCTTTGAAGGAGCATCGTTCAATTGAAAAGACAACCAAGATTTTATAACATGGCTACCGATAGAATTTTGGCATTAAATTATGGGGGACAAACAAGTCGTAGTCTCCATAATAATCATATGCGACACAACGGAAAAGAAGAGAGATATGTACATAAATGGTCCTTTCAATAATAGAGTAATGACATAAACGGTCCTTGAAATTAATAATAGAGTAATGACATAAATGGTTCTTTTAAGATGGAAGGGTATTTTAGTCATTTTATTGAAATTTAACATAAAAATTAACTAAGTTTGGTGTTAATAACCAAAGGTGTTACAAAATTGAAACCATAAAATCTGAACCTGTTAAAAAAAGTTAGTACACAAATACAAAACTAGCTATAAACCATATGATCCATCTTGTAATTAACTCTTAAATAATATTTTTAAAAGCCATAGAATGAATTAAATATCAATCGTTCTTACCATTCTGTCAATACATTCCATCACTGAAGTCTAACAAGTAGGCCTTAACATTCAACATAAATCCACAAATAGAAGATTTCAACTTTGCCCGGTAAGGTAGTAAGCCGCCACATAGCCCTCCCTAGGCCACTAGGCCATAAAAATCGCATACTATATACTAAAGAGTAAATTACACTATTCCTCCGAAATTACATAACATCAATCTTTATTATTATTATTATTATTATTTTTATTATTATTATTATTATTATTATTATTATTATTATTATTTATACCTTTTATAGGAAGAATCTTATTTATTCACAAAATGTTATGAATTTACATCGATATAGATCGTAAACGGACAACAAGGTACGTCGCTACCCTTTTTAATAGTAAAACTAAATCTTTTAAAAACAATGTCCACAAATCTCGCAGTCATAACATTACTATGCATGACCCTTTGAACTCGACTAAGTAAGTCCACAGCCTCTGGCGGAAGGAAACCAAAAGTATCAAAAGAAAATGGGATAAACACGTGCTGGTTGTCAAGACACGATTTCTCGTGTTTCATCACTTTGCCCAAAGTCGTCTTTAAAGCAGCATGACCCACCGTGAAAGCACTACCCCCTAAGCGCACTTTCGTCACTTTGCCCAAAGCCGTCTTTAAAGCAGCATGACCCACCGTGAAAGCACTACCCCCTAAGCGCACAAGCGGGGAAACCCTTGTTAGATTTACACATGCATGTTTTCCTCCTACCCATCCAAAGACCAAAATGTCAGTTGGTCTAAGGGTAGATCTCCCTTCCAGTCGGTCAGTTAAGAAATTACCGGGTGTCTCTTTCTTAGCAGAAATACCAACGTGCTTGAATATTATTATTATTATTAGGGTAAATTACAATTTTCGTCCTTTATCTTTGTATCAGATTGCAATAGATAGCCTTTACCTTCAATAATTACAGCCACGGTCTTTTATACGTAAAACCCATTATATCTTAGGTCCTTTATCAGTAATCCGATTAAAATTTTCAGTTAAATCTAGTCATGTGACTTGCACATAAGAGTAGATCAGTAATTTTACTCATTTCTTTAAAATATATTTAACAAAAAAAAAACAATTAAAATACATTTATCTTTCAATGTTTTTATCAGTTACACCTTCAACTCACCTCCACCAAGATGTAACAACAATAATTCACAAATCTCATAACATTCAACAAAAAATCCGCCACAGTCAAAATCAGGTACCTTTATTGGTGAGGAATTGTTTGTAGAACCTCCTTTAATGGAAGATGACTTCATTGTTAAAGAAAAGCTGAACATCTACACATTTGTTGATTTGTTACTAAACGACGAACAAAACCCCTCCACTCGTATGCTCTCCCAGTCTACAAAACCCCTGCAATTACCCCTACCCACCGCTGTCCGAACGCCAAAACCACCGTAACAACATAAACCATATCCCTTGCCACATACATGTCACCCATCTACACGCCACCACCGTCGTTACCTTTAAACCCGAATCCCTAACCACCACTGTAACACCCCGTGTTACGAAAGTCAAAGTCAAGATTGAAGTCAAAGGAAGAAAAGATTGCTAATTGCACTCTGTCACTCCTTGCTTAATTATTGATTTGACTTCTTTGACTTGTAATCAAATCTTTATTTTGTTTGCTTTAGTTGTATTATGTGGAGTATCTGTGAATAATAGAGGTATAATCGAAGTTTATTGCATGTTAATCTATCGCTTTATCGTTAATCGCATCGCAATCGCATTCGCAACACGAATTATGCGTTCTAGATATTGTTTTACGTGTGTGTGCTATTTATGTGTTACTTGTGCATGTTTACTTTATGTTTGTGGTGATTAATCGAAATGCAAATCGCAACTCTATCGCAACGCAATTGAATCGCAAACGCTAAACGCAAGTTATTGATGATGATTGTATGCTAGATATAGAAATTGTGTGTTTAATGTTAATCTATCGCTTCGAACCTCGCTTAAAACGCATCGTAACGCTCAACACGCGAAATGAAACGCCAAAACATAACTCGTCGGAGCCACTCGATCGAAAGGCCAATCGATCGAATGGCCATCCGATCGGATTGCCATCCGATCGAGGTGCTATCCGATCGAGGTGCACCCTTTCCCTTTTTGGCAACCTATAAATACCCCTCCTGTCACATCATTTGATGTGACAGCTCCTCCACTCGACCAGCATGCTCAAGACCTTCTTTCTCTCGATTTCTCACGATTCTTGTAAGTTTTCAACTCAAATCTTGTACTTCTATGATCTACACACACTTCTTCATCTTTTTCACCTTTGAATCGTAACTTTTAACCGTGAAATCAGTGTATTTGAGGTGTTCTAGGGTGATGTCATCATGGAGTACTTATGAATTTCAAGTTTTGGCCTCATTACACCAAGAACAACTTAGATCTGAAAGATTTCCACATGAATAAACAATGTTTTCGCATAGATCTAAACATTTTCAAGGTTAAAAGGATTGAAAGAATTTTTCCAACTTTCTTTCAACTCTTTTACACTCAATGCACTCAAAACCGATAGAATCGGAGCTCGTTCTGACCATCTACTCTTACTTAGTGACGTGTTGGTTCAAGATCTGGTTTCTATCACAGAGACGACCGATCTCGGGCTAAACATGAACAACCGTCTCGAACAGTTAACTGATCGGACTAGGGTGATTCCTGTTCGATCGGATCACTTGGGTCATGATGGGGTTACTGTTGTTTAGCACGATGTCATACCGTCTTGATCAAACCGCAAAATCTTCAAAATTAACAACTTTCAAGATTGCAAAAAGATCAGATCGCGGGACGGATTGCCGTCCGATCGGATTGCCATCCGATCGAACCGCAATCCGATCGGATTGCACTTGAGGATTCAACACTTAACAATTTTTAACATATTCAATGCATAGTCAGTTCTAGCGGATTGCCACCCGATCGGTAGACCATCTGATTGGATGATAATCCTGCTATGAACTTGTTCTCTGAGAACTACCTTGCCGGACGGATTGCCATCCGATCGGACTGCCGTTCGATCGAACGACCTGAAAGGTAGAGATACTTCTCTGTTTTCAAAATGCTACAACGAAAACTTCAAAGCCATCATACACAAACACATCCTTACCAAACGAATTTCAATCCGACCGAATGGCCATCCGATCGGATGACCATCCGAACGGATTGACATCCGATCAAATGGCAAACCGATCGGATTACCATCTGATCGGATTACCGTTCGACACCTGGTTCTTTTGCATCGTTCTTCGCTTGTGCTATCGTTAACTGATCAGGCTAACCTTTCTCAGCGCTCCCTTCAATCCAAGAGAGTGTTTACTTGTTAAACACAATCTGTGAGTATACTCGATCCCTTTTTGCTTTACGCACTTTTGGGTGTTACATAGGTTATCTATATTCAAATCACAAACGATCACACAACGCAAACACTATTTATACGCTGACCATTAATGCGTGTTAGGTGTTATTCGATGAATGTTGTATGTTATGTTAACACAGTTATTGTTGCCTGACACCTTTGCAACGATAGTACTATAGTTTGGACTCAGCACTTGTCGTGGATAGGGGTTGTTAAGTGCTTTACTTCACGTGTCCCAGTGGGGATATGTGTTGCGCATTCTACAACTCGCACTCACGTCTGTACATATTTCTCTGTTGATAACCTACTAGCTTTCACTTTGCTACATGTTACATGCTGGTTATGCGTAAATGATTTCGAACTCTATTATTCTATTAAACTTGTATGCTCACCTTTACACTATGTGTATTGACCTTATTTTAACATATGTGGCAGGTGTTTGAGATGCTAGGATGTTGCTTTCTTTCATGGAATCAAGTAGGAGAGTCTAGAAACAAAGACAATTTATTTAAATCTGAGTTGTCGGAACATGCTTTGTTTTTAGAATATCGATGTCTGTAATAATTGATTGCTTGAAATGGTTATGGTATGGGACATAATATTAACTATTCAGTAATTTAGTTGTTATGGAATTTCTCTTGACAATCTGTTTCGCTCAGTGTCGCGCCCCGATGTTTCCGCCATCGGTTGGGGTGTGACAACCACCATTAAGTTTCAGATCCGCGAAGAACCACGATGCTGTAAGGGGTTTGGTTATGTTCTAGGGTTTCTGAAGGTTTTGCAACGTTGTGAAAGGTTTTTTCCAGATCCAAAGTCCGGCCACACCATCGCAATCGGAAAGGCCGGAAACTAAAGAGATAGAGAGATGGTGGTAGTTAGAGGCTTTCAGGTGGTGGATTGTGATGGTTGTCGGGGTTTGTGCATGTGGCGGAGAGCGGCTGTGGTGGTGGTTGAACTAAAGACTACAGATGATGGTTTTGGGAGATGGTGGTGGTGCTGGTTGTCGGGGATGGTGCTGATGGATGTTGCCCGAGATGATGGTGCTGAGGGATGTTGCCGGAGATGATGGTGATGGTTGTTACCAGAGGACTGGTCGTATTAATTTGTAGAGAGAATTTAAAGAGGAGGAAATAAGTTGTGGTATTTATTTATTTATTTTTTATTTATCAAGAAACATTTAAATAAAAGCATGAAATGACCAAAATACTTTGGTGTGTCTAGACTTAACTGAAATTTTTAACCTTGTTAGTGCTAAAGGACGTAAAGTGTAATGAGTTTTACATATAAAGGACTGTGACTGTAATTATTTAATTTAAAGGCTATCCATTCAATCTGATACAAACATAAAGGACGAAAATGTAATTTACCCTTATTATTATTATTTACACGAATTATTATATGTTTTCCTTATGTCTGTCACACATTTTGTTCTTTTAACTAGATTTTGCCCCACCCGTGTTGTGGGGCACTAAGCCGAATATCTGTCTTTCGTAACATCTACATCTGTGTTTTGGTTACTTGTACATAGTACTCATAACACGATCTCAAAAAAATTACATTGATTCAACCAATTAAAATAAAATATTGTAATACTTTTGCTTAAAAAACAAAAACAATGGAAAACTCTAATTTTAAACTGGGGGCAAAATTGTAATTTTTTTGGACAAATGAACGTGTGCCAGTCAGCCGTCTAGCATGAATAAAAATTACATCGAGTCAACTAAATAAAACAAAATACTACCACAATTTTGTCAAAAAAAAAAAACTAAAACGATGGCATGACTGTAATTTGACACTGGAGGCAAAATCATAATTTGACTGGGAAAACAAACAAAAACGATGGAAAATGTAAATTTAAATTGAGGGCAAAATCGTAATTTAGCTGAGAGAAAAAAAACAAAACTAATGGCAAAACTGTAAATTTAAACGGGGCAAAATCGTATTTTTGAACTGACGATAAAATTGTAATTTTTAGCTAGGGGCAGAAGCATAATATTATTTTGAACTGGGGCAAAAACGTACTTTTGAACTGATGGTAAAATCGTAATTTTAAAGCGGGACTAAAATCGTAAATTTGTTGGACCAATTGGGGAGTGCCAGGCAGCTGCCTGGCACTATTCCCCCATCTTGTGTTTGTAGTTATAGGTAATTTTAAACTGATGACAAAATCGTAATTATAAAGTAAGGAAAAAATCATAAATTGGTTGGACCGATGAAGGAGTGTCAAACAGCTGCCTGACACTATTCCCCATCTATATTCAAATCACAAACGATCATACAACGCAAACATTATTTATACGCTGACCATTAATGCATGTTACGTGTTATTTCATGAATGTTGTATGTTATGTTAACACAGTGATTGTTGCCTGACACCTTAGCAACGATAGTACTATGGTTTGGACTTAGTACCTGTCGTGGACAGGGGTTGTTAAGGGCTTTACTTCACGTGTCCCAATGGGGATATGTGTTGCGCATTCTACAACTCGCAGTCATGTCTGTGCATATTTCTCTGTCGATAACCTACTAGCTTTCACTTTGCTACATGTTACATGCTGGTTATGCGTAAACGATTTCGAACTTTATTATACTATTAAACTTGTATGCTCACCTTTACACTATGTGTATTGACCTTATTTTAACGTATGTGGCAGGTGTTTGAGATGCTAGGATGTTGCTTGCTTTCATGGAATCAAGTAGGAGAGTCTAGAAACAAAGACAATTTATTTAAATCTGAGTTGTCGGAACATGTTTTGTTTTGAGAATATCGATGTCTGTAATAATTGATTGCATGAATGGGTTATGGTATGGGACATAATATTAACTATTCGGTAATTTAGTTGTTATGGAATTTCTATTGACAATCTGTTTCGCTCAGTGTCGCGCCCCGATGTGTCCGCCATCGGTTGGGGTGTGACAGATTAGTATCAGAGCCATAACTATAGGGAATTAGGCAAGACTCGACCTAGTCCGGGCCGATGTCTTAGAAACGGCCTAGTCTATAGTCTAAGTACCAACAGACCGACTTGTACATGCCCTGTAGGGGTTTTTGTACGAGCATACTCGCTATTCTCGCTTGCACTCGCTAAACACTACGATGTCACTGCACGCTAATTTTCGAAAGATGAACGAGTGATTAGGTCGAGATTAGGTGTGAAAACCGCAAACTCTCGACTAAATCGCTTGTTCGACCCGCATTTTTACCTATAAACAGGAAAATTTGCGTTGAATCAGGAGTGAAATCCGTACTTTAATGCAGATTTCCCTCTCTATTTTATCAAAACAGGAACGAACTCGTTAAGTTAGGGGTGAAACCCGAACCTCGACGACTTGTTCCATACTCATTTGTGGTTTTACAAAACTCTCACCAAAGTCTCGACGGACTCCAACGACTTGAAGACACACTGTAACTGAAAGGATGCGTGCCGATCGCCCAAATCGAGGCGAGAACACATTCCCAAAAGCCAAAGTGTGCCCCAAAAGTCCTTGTGAATAGTCGAATCACTTTGGGTAGTCGACGTCTATCAAGCCTTAGACAATCTATACTCGATTTCAAGCTCGCAATCGCTGATTTTATGTGTTTCGATTCTGAGCCCGCAACTGCTGACTCTGATATTTGCCGCTTTAATAAGGATTTTATGTGAATTATGTGGTTTTAGTTGTTTATGTGTTTCGATTTTTGGTGATTTATACGATTTTCGCTGTTCGCTTTGTCCACACACACAATTCGCACTACACATCTATCTCAAAACGTTAACAAATCGCTACTTGTGGATGATCGCATGCTATGCTACTCGCTATCTCGCTATTCGCACTCGCAACTCTCGAACGCCTTACGCAGTTTTGAAGGATAGGTGAATACGTGTAATATGTGAAGGTGAATATGTGCAAAATATAGTGGATTGTTTGCCTCTGTGCTTATGTGAACTATGTGCTTCTGTGCTCTATGTGCTTATGCGGTTCTGTGGTTTATGTGCCTACGTGCCTATGTGTTTACATGGTTGTTGTGTTCCTGTGCTTTATAGAGTAGCTTCGGGTGATGCGCTAGACTATGCTAGGATTAATCGAAATTGTGTTTGAGTCCTACGGCGATGTCTATTACAGACAATGTCGTCATTTGGATCATTTCACTCCCGATCTGCTCGCCGCAATCATGAGGATAAGTGCATCGCTTCTTTGGTGGCTAAGCAAAATGCAAAAGTCATTCAGCAGATCGTTAGTGAGCTGAATGAAAACGGTAGCAAGTCTTCTGAAGAGTCCCGGACCGATTCGCCTAAAGCTACTTTTAGCTTCAAGCAGTTCAAAGCCTGCGGCCCGAAAGAATTTACCGGCGAAGATGGGCCTACGGCCATGTTCCAATGGTTTGATTCGATCGAGGTCACCCTGCGCCAGAGTGGCTGCCCTAATAATCTTCGTACTCTCAATGCCACTGGCGTCTTCCAATCCCGAGCTCTAGATTGGTGGACGGCCGAGAGAAACAAGCGCGGAAATGATGCAGCTTATGGGCTGACGTGGGATGAGTTGAAGGACGTTATGATGCAAGAGTTCTGCCCTCCCCACGAGCGCCAAAAGCTGAAGGACGAGTTCTGGCATATCAAGCAGAAGGATGGTGACAACACTGGTTTAACTGCTCGCTTCAGGCAGCCAAGCATAATCTGTTCAGGTCAAGTTACTACGCCCGAAATCACCATCAAGAAGTATATCCGTGCTCTTCCGGATTGCGTAGCTGATTTCGTTCAAGCTGCAAAGACGAAAACTATTGAGGAAACCTACTTGCTCACTGCTGAGATCAACGACAAGCGAGTCAAGTCTGGTTACTGGGATAAAGCCTCCAAGAATCTGCATCAAGCTACCCCTGTTCCATCCACTGTAACCACCGCCGCACCGAAGTCTTCAAAGTCCTCCCGTCGCAAGAGAAAGAACAACAACAGTAGCAAGAATTGCGCTATCACGGCTGTCGCTCCTCTCCAAGCAGTACCTGCCCCACCGCAGCCTCAACACCGCCAAGTAGCAGCACCGGTCACCAACGCACCACCGGCTAAGCGTGCGTACAATGGTCCTCACCCGGCTTGCCTTACTAGTACTTACCACCATCCAGTGGGAATCGCTTGCAGATACTGTGTGCATTGCAACATGTACGGCCACTTCACCACTAACTGCCGTACGGGTCCACGTCAAGCTCCAGCTCCAACTCAAGGTCAAGCTCCTACTCAACAAGCTCTACTTCCTGCTCCTCAAGGCCAAAAAGCGGCTCCTGCACCCGCGATCCATGCTAGAGCTTGCTTTGCGTGTGGTGATCCCAACCACGTCGCAAACATGTGCCCAAATCGAGTGGTGAAGCAAGAGCCACAATAGCAGCAGCCCCAGCAACAGCAACAACAGCAGCAGCCAGCAGCCCGCGGACGCACTTTCAACATCAATGTCCTCCAGGCTCAAGCAGACAACAACGTGGTTAATGGTACGTTCCTTGTGAATGGTATATATGCTTCGTGTTTATTTGATACTGGAGCCGATAACTGTTTTGTATCGTTTGAATTCGAAAAGCTCCTAAATCGTAAGCGCGCCCATCTTCCCTCGACGTTCGATGTTGAAATTGCCACCGGAAAAACCATCGCTGTCAATTCTGTTCTTCGTGATTGTACTCTCGAACTCAACAATCACATCTTCCCTATCGATCTTATTCCGATGCAGCTCGGTAGTTTTGACGTCATAGTAGGCATGGACTTTCTTCGCGAAAACCATGCTGAAGTTGTTTGCTTCGATAAGATGATTCGATTCTCGCTCGCTAATGGTGATCAATTGTGTGTTTACGGTGAAGTCGCGTCGAAGAAACTCCAACTCATGTCGTGTGTCCAGGCTAGCAAGTATCTCCGCAAGGAATACCAAGCTTTCTTGGCACATATTGTAGTCGCGGATAAAAAGGAAGTTAAGGAGGTAGACAAGGTGCCTGTAGTTCGAGATTTTCCCCTTGTATTCCCTGACGATCTTCCGGGATTACCTCCAAGTCATGATATCGACTTTCGTATCGACCTCATTCCTGGAGCCAACCCTGTTGCTAAATCTCCTTATCACCTCGCTCCGTCCGAAATGCGCGAACTCTCGAATCAACTCCAGGAATTACTTGACAAAGGCTTTATTCGCCCTAGCACCTCTCCTTGGGGCGCACCAGTCCTTTTCGTCAAAAAGAAGGATGGGTCATTCCGGATGTGCATCGACTATAGGGAGTTGAATAAGCTGACAATCAAGAATCGTTATCCCCTGCCTCGCATCGATGATTTGTTTGATCAATTGCAAGGTGCTTCATGTTTTTCGAAGATCGATTTACGCTCAGGCTATCACTAGTTACGCATTCAGAAGGAAGATATTCCGAAGACCGCTTTTCGCACCCGCTACGGCCATTATGAATTCGTCATAATGCCCTTTGGTTTAACCAATGCACCTGCGGTTTTCATGGATTTGATGAACCGTGTGTGCAAACTGTTTCTTGACCGCTTCGTCATCGTATTCATCGACGATATCTTATCTATTCGAAGTCGAAAACCGAACACGCGCAATATCTACGTTTGGTTCTCGAGCTACTTCAGGGGATTCGACTCTATGCCAAATTCTCCAAGTGTGAATTTTGGCTGGAGGAGGTTCAATTCCTCGGTCATATTATCAATAGTTAAGGTATTCACGTCGACCCCGCAAAGATCGAAGTTGTTAAGAGTTGGGTTACACCTAAGAACCCATCTGAAGTCCGTTCTTTTCTCGGACTAGCGGGCTATTACCGCCGATTTATCGAAGGATTCTCTAAAATCGCTGTGCCGCTTATCTCTCTCACGCATAAGGACAAGCCTTTTGTTTGGGGAACTAAACAAGAGACTGCCTTTCAAACTCTCAAGCATATGCTCTGCAATGCTCCCGTCCTCACTTTACCCGACGAAAACGATGACTTCATTGTCTATTGCGATGCCTCGAACCTTGGTCTTGGTTGTGTTCTCATGCAACGAGACAAGGTTATCGCTTACTCATCTCGTCAGCCCAAGATCCACGAGAAGAACTATACAACCCATGATCTCGAGCTAGGTGCAGTTATCTTTGCGTTGAAGATTTGGCGATACTACCTTTATGGTACCAAGTGTACGATCTTCACAGATCACAAGAGCCTACAACACATCCTCAGCCAAAAGGAACTGAATATGCGCCAACGCCGCTGGATTAAACATCTTAATGATTACGATTGTGAGATTTGTTATCATCCTTGCAAAGCAAATGTCGTTGCCGATGCTCTAAGCTGACGAAGCTATTTGCATAATATTCGTTATATCCAAGCGCAACATAATCTCAAAGCTCTTATCCGTGAAGCCCAACATGCTTGTTTCACCGAACGCACTTTGAAGAAGGAAAGGATTCTGAACGATGGAGCCCAGTTAGTGAATAAGTTGAACGGGATATTCCATTATCTGGATCGGATTTGGATTCCCAAGCGCACCGACTTACGACAGATTCTGATGGACGAAGCCCACAAATCCCGATATTCTATTCATCCCGGTGCCGATAATATGTACCAGGACCTTCGCTACAAGTATTGGTGGTCGGGCATGAAGAAAGATATCACTCTCTATGTTTCGAAGTGCCTGACTTGCTCGAAAATCAAGGCCGAACATCAAAGACCCTCTGGCTTGTCCAACCCGAGATTCCCATGTGGAAGTGGGAGAGTATAGCTACGGACTTCATAACGAAACTTCCACGCACGCCATCAAGTTACGACAGCATCTGGGTTGTCATTGACCATTTGACTAAATCTGCTCATTTTCTGCTGATACAAGAAGACTATAAGGTAGAGAAATTGGCCCGAATCTACACCGATGGGATCATTTGTCGACATGGGACGCCTCGCGACATCATCTCTGACCGCAATGGTCGGTTTACTTCGTGTCTATGGGAAACGTTTCAATCTGTTCTCGGTACTGCGCTTAATCTAAGTACTGCTTTTCATCCCCAACCCGATGGTCAGACTGAAAGAACAATTCATACCCTTGAAGACATGCTTCGCTCGTGTGTCATAGATTTCAGTGGTAATTGGGATGCCTACTTACCTTTAGTCGAATTCTCATATAATAACAGTTATCACTCTAGCATCCAAATGGCACCATTTGAGGCATTATACATAAGAATATGTCGATCGCCTATTGTATGGCACGAGATCGGAGACTCGCAAATAACCGGTCCTGAGCTGTTGCAAGAAACGACTGACAAAATCCTCCAAATTCGAGACAATCTGCTGAAAGCTCGGAGTCGTCAGAAAAGTTACGCCGATAGACGACGCAAGCCCCTTGAATTTGACGTTGGCGATCACGTACTCCTAAAGGTATCACCTTGGAAGGTGTGATCAGATTTGGCAAGAAAGGAAAGCTCGCGCCTCAATATGTTGGACCCTTTAAGGTTCTGGAAAGGATAGGAAAAGTGGCCTACAGACTCGAACTACCGGAGGAACTTAGCAACGTCCACCCGACTTTCCACGTTTCGAACCTTAGAAAGTGTCTGGCTGGGCATGATTTACAAGTTCCACTTGAGGATCTACAAGTGGACGAAACATTACACTTCGTGGAGAAGCCTGTCGAGATCATGGACCGAGAAACCAAGAAGCTCAGGCGCTCGCGCATTCCCATTGTGAAGGTTCGCTGGGAAGGCAAACGCGGCGCAGAGTTCACCTGGGAACTCGAAAGCGACATGAAGGCGAAGTACCCGCAGTTGTTTGTTACGGCCAAGGCCTAATTTCGGGATGAAATTCCCTAAGTGGGGGAGGCTGTAACACCCCGTGTTACGAAAGTCAAAGTTAAAGTCAAGATTGAAGTCAAAGGAAGAAAAGATTGCTAATTGGGCTCTATCACTCCTTGCTTAATTACTGATTTGACTTCTTTGACTTTAATCGAATCTTTATTTTGTTTGCTTTAGTTGTATTATGTGGAGTATCTGTGAATAATCGAGGTTTAATCGATGTTTATCGCATGTTAATCTATCGCTTTATCGTTAATCGCATCGCAATCGCATTCGCAACACGAATTATGCGTTCTGGATATTGTTTTACGTGTGTGTGCTATTTATGTGTTACTTGTGCATGTTTACTTTATGTTTGTGGTGATTAATCGAAACGCAAATCGCAACTCTATCGCAACGCAATTGAATCGCAAACGCTAAACGCAAGTTATTGATGATGATTGTATGTTAGATATAGAAATTGTGTGTTTAATGTTAATCTATCGCTTCGAACCTCACTTAAAACGCATCGCAACGCTCAACACGTGAAACGAAACGCCAAAACACAACTCATCGGAGCCACTTGATCGAAAGGCCAATCGATCGAATGGCCATCCGATCGGATTGCCATTCGATCGAGGTGCTATCCGATCGAGGTGCACCCTTTCCATTTTTGGCAACCTATAAACACCCCTCCTGTCACATCATTTGATGTGACAGCTCCTCCACTCGACCAGCACGCTCAAGACCTTCTTTCTCTCGATTTCTCACGATTCCTGTAAGTTTTCAACTCAAATCTTCTACTTCTATGATCTACACACACTTCTTCCTCTTTTTCACCTTTGAATCTTAACTTTTAACCATGAAATCAGTTATTTGAGGTGTTCTAGGGTGATGTCATCATGGAGTTCTTATGAACTTCAAGTTTTGGCCTCATTCCACCATGAACAACTTAGATCTGAAAGATTTCCACATGAATAAACAATGTTTTCGCATAGATCTAAACATTTTCAAGGTTAAAAGGATTGAAAGAAGTTTTTCCAACTTTCTTTCAACTCTTTTACACTCAATGCACTCAAAACCGATAGAATCGGAGCTCGTTCTGACCATCTACTCTTACTTAGTGACGTGTTGGTTCAAGATCTGATTTCTATCACAGAGACGACCGATCTCGGGCTAAACATGAACAACCGTCTCGAACAGTTAACTGATCGGACTAGGGTGATTCCTGTTCGATCGGATCACTTGGGTCATGATGGGGTTATTGTTGTTTAGCACGGTGTCATACCGTCTCGATCAAACCGCAAAACCTTCAAAACTTAATGACTTTCAAGTTTGCAAAAAGATCAGATCGCGGGACGGATTGTCGTCCGATCGGATTGCCGTCCGATCGGATTGCACTTGAGGATTCAACACTTAACAATTTTTAACATATTCAATGCATAGTCAGTTCTAGCGGATTGCCACCCGATCGGTAGACCATCTGATTGGATGATAATCCTGCTGTGAACTTGTTCTCTGAGAACTACCTCGCCGGACGGATCGCCATCTGATCGGACTACCGTTTGATCAAACGGTAGAGATACTTCTCTATTTTCAAAATGCTACAACGAAAACTTCAAAGCCATCATACACAAACACATCCTTACCAAACGATTGTCAATCCGACCGAATGGTCATCCGATCGGATTACCGTTCGACACCTGGTTCTTTTGCATCGTTTTACGCGCCGTTCTTCGCTTATGCTATCGTTAACTGATCAGGCTAACCTCTCTCAGTGCTCCCTTCAATCCAAGAGAGTGTTTACTTGTTAAACACAATCTGTGAGTATACTCGATCCCTTTTTGCTTTACGCACTTTTGGGTGTTACATACGTTATCTATATTCAAATCACAAACGATCACACAACGCAAACACTATTTATACGCTGACCATTAATGCATGTTATGTGTTATTCGATGAATGTTGTATGTTATGTTAACACAGTGATTGTTGCCTGACACCTTAGCAACGATAGTACTATAGTTTGGACTCAACACCTGCCGTGGACAGAGGTTGTTAAGGGCTTTACTTCATGTGTCCTAATGGGGATATGTGATGCGCATTCTACTACTCGCAGTCACGTCTGTGCATATTTCTCTGTCGATAACCTACTAGCTTTCACTTTGCTACATGTTACATGCTGGTTATGCGTAAACGATTTCGAACTCTATTATACTATTAAACTTGTATGCTCACCTTTACACTATGTGTATTGACCTTATTTTAACGTATGTGGCAGGTGTTTGAGATGCTAGGATATTGCTTGCTTTCATGGAATCAAGTAGGAGAGTCTAGAAACAAAGACAATTTATTTAAATCTGAGTTGTCAGAACATGTTTTGTTTTTAGAATATCGATGTCTGTAATAATTGATTGCTTGAATGGGTTATGGTATGGGACATAATATTAAGTATTCGGTAATTTAGTTGTTATGGAATTTTTCTTGACAATCTGTTTCGCTCAGTGTCGCGCCCCGATGTTTCCGCCATCGGTTGGGGTGTGACAACCACCATTAAGTTTTAGATCCGCGAAGAACCACAATGATGTAAGGGGTTTGGTTATGTTCTAGGGTTTCTGAAGGTTTTGCAACGTTGTGAGGGGTTTTTTTTCCAGATCCAAAGTCCGGCCACACCATCGCAATCGGATAGGCCGGAAACTAAAGAGATAGAGAGATGGTGGTAGTTAGAGGCTTTCAGGTGGTGGATTCTGATGGTTGTTGGGGTTTGTGCATGTGGCAGATGGCGGCTGTGGTGGTGGTGGTTGAACTAAAGACTACAGATGATGGTTTTTGGAGATGGTGGTGGTGTTGGTTGTCGGGGATGGTACTGATGGATGTTGCCGGAGATGATGGTGCTGAGGGATGTTGCCGAAGATGATGGTGATGGTTGTTACCAGAGGACTGGTGGTTTTAATTTGTAAAGAGAGTTTAAAGAGGAGGAAATAAGTTGTGGTATTTATGTTTTTTTTTATTTATCAAGAAACATTTAAATAAAAGCATGAAATGACCAAAATACCTTGGTGTGTCTAGACTTAACTGAAATTTTTAACCTTGTTAGTGCTAAATGACGTAAAGTGTAATGAGTTTTACATATAAAGGACTGTGACTGTAATTATTGAAGTTAAAGGCTATCCATTGCAATCCGTTACAAACATAAAGGACGAAAAATGTAATTTACCCTTATTATTATTATTTACACGAATTATTATATGTTTTCCTTATGTCTGTCACACATTTTGTTCTTTTAACTAGATTTTCCCCGCCCGTGTTGTGGGGCACTAAGCCGAATATTTGTCTTTCATAACATCTACATCTGTGTTTCGGTTACTTGTACATAGTACTAATAACACGATCTCAAAAAAATTACATTGAGTCAACCAATTAAAATAAAATATTATCATACTTTTGCTTAAAAAACAAAAACAATGGAAAACTCTAATTTTAAACTGGGGGCAAAATTGTAAATTTTCAGGACAAATGAGCGTGTGCCAGTCAGCCGTCTAGCACGAATAAAAATTACACCGAGTCAACTAATTAAAACAAAATACTACCACAATTTTGTCAAAAAAAAACTAAAACGATGGCATGACTGTAATTTGACACTGGAGGCAAAATCGTAATTTGACTGGGGAAACAAACAAAAACGATGGAAAAAATGTAAATTTAAATTGAGGGCAAAATCGTAATTTAGCTGAGAGAAAAAAAAACAAAACTAATGGCAAAACTGTAAATTTAAACGGGGCAAAATCGTAATTTTGAACTGACGGTAAAATTGTAATTTTTAGCTAGGCAGAAGCATAATTTTATTTTGAACTGGGGCAAAAACGTACTTTTGAACTGATGGTAAAATCGTAATTTTAAAACGGGAATAAAATCGTAAATTGGTTGGACCAATTGGGGAGTGCCAGGCAGCTGCCTGACACTATTCCCCCATCTTGTGTTTGTAGTTATAGGTAATTTTAAACTGATGACAAAATCGTAATTCTAAAGTAATGATAAAATCATAAATTGACTGGACCGATGAAGGAGTGTCAAACAGCTACCTGACACTATTCTCCATCTTGTTATGTAGTTACAGGTAATGTGTGTGGACGCTAAATGCATTTTGCTGGCTGTTTTTGAGTCTAACATCACTGCCCTTTACAATTTTACATTTCTGATTATTTAAAATCACCCTTTATTGACTTCATATTTTCTTCAAGCATTTCACCAGATAACTTGGGGGCAGTTAAAGTTTTTTGTTGATTTAGAAGGAGGGTTGGCCCAAGCTTTTGGGGGCCCAACAAAAAAAGAGGCCATTTTTCCAAAATTTTGATGTCTTCATAAAGGCAAATGGGTTAAGTATATGCCATCGTAATGAACAATAAGTACACGGCCTTTTAACACATCAAGCAACAATGATAGAATGACGAGAATTCAAATGATTTGGTGTAATTAAACATGAGAGAATTACAAGTTACAGAAAGTTAAGAAAAGGAACATAGCGAACAAAAGAACATTACAACAATCTAACTGAAATAATTTTTACTCAAATGTCCACATCAACATATGCTACGTTTAACATCAATTTTCATAGCACAAAAGTCTCATTTACAATAGAGGATGATAAATCTCACTGGCAATGGAAGAATAGGTGATGATGATAATCGAACAATTATAGATGAAACATCCATATTCGTATGCAGTAGCTACTCATCCGCGTTTTACAAACCTAAGCCCAACTTCATATTTAATACACAAAAAAAAATTGAAAAATGAGGCCCTTGGCACAAGCCTCACCTCATTCTACTATAGGGTTGGCCCTGTTTAGAAGAATAGGAATCTAATTTGTTGATCATTACTTCCAATTTTTTTTAAAGAATCTCTAATTCCACTTTCTTGGTTCTTGGTGCAGAATGTCGATTGTCCTTCCTGTAAATCGCTTTCTGAGTTTAATTCATTCCTATAAGGCTGGAGGGTGTGGGGCGCCACCCTTCGCCACCTGGACACCTATAGCGCCCCCCTCCGCCATCCACCACACCCCCGGCGCCATAGCCGGGGCGCCATTGAAGCTCCGCCACCGCTATGGCGAGCGGCAACACCCATATGCACATATTCAGGTGGGGCCCACTAGTTTTAAACCAATCAAATTTTTTTTTTAATTTTGTTTAATAAGGGGCTCCATCCACACCCTACAAATTAAAGAGGGGCTCCATTGTTGACGTGGATCCTACGTGGACTTGATAAAGCCCCATGGGGCTCCAACCACACCCTATAGCCTAAGGGTGTAAGGGGCGCCTTAACCTCATACCCCCGAGTAGAAGTGATCAGGTCCGGGTAGGGCGGATACACCGCCGCAACCTAAACGGTTCTTGTAAGCAAAATAATTGTTGTTAAAAAACCGGGTTTTGTTGGACAACCGGACCATCAACATATACATTTGCAGTGGAAGTTTTTGTATGATTTGCAGACATGTTGATGTGAATAAACGAACAACGAAAAACAATACTGAATATGCAGTGAATAGAGAGAATTAAGAGGACAATTTCGGTAACAAGAAACTGTCTTGATAACCAGTAATGTTTCCCGGCAATTAACTATATAAACTACATATTGGCGGTTAATCTTGGCGGGTAACTGCCTTGGCAGTTTGGTTTGAAAGTTCAACCCGCTTATCTTCCTAATCCGCTTATCATCCTAACCTTACAAGTTCACATCCTAATTACATAACATACATACATATTCGAATATTAGAACATAACTAAAGTTTAATAATAAAGTAACATTAATACTTCTAACAGGTTTTATGTAAACTGGTTTCCATGCTTTTAGTTCAATAGTTTCAAATTAAAATTCCGGTCGTCATGGTTTCATCGTCTTCTCTTCTCAATTAAAGCCACACAGCTAACACAGACTCGGATAGCGGAGACAACATAATCGAGAAAGATAACAATAAACTATATATAAATCTTACAATGGTATTCTTTATCAACCAAAACCTATGCCAAACATGTTTACAGGAAGTAACAATATAGCAATCGCTTGCTCACCACCATGGCATCATCTTTAGGATAGATCACTGAATTACATAGCTTGGTGCAGCAACGAAGCCCAACCATCGTAGCAGATCCATTTCACCAAAGGGTAGGCGATGATGAGCTGCTTTAATTAACCTACACAAAAATTGGTTAAACCAAGCATTATCGATCCATAATGTGTCAATACTCAATAGGTCTTGTGCAGGCACAAAATTCATAGTTGTAACAGATTTAACTTGCCAAAGATCAACTTCAGACATAATTTTAACGTTGAATGAAACATTTAACTGCTGAAGAATACGAACGAAATGTATTTGTAAGTTGTAACATCGGACCCCTCGTATCAACCACTATTGTCCATTTTGCCACTAAAGCTCACAAATTTGTTTGTGGGTTTACCCATCATTTGTTGACCGCACTTGAGCCCGTCTAACTGTGGTTATCTCTTATCCACAACAAATGCATACAAAACATGTCGCTGACATTTAAGGGAGCGCATTCCTTACGAGCCCAACATCCCTCCAGCACACAACCTATATAGGATTTGTCTAGAGTGCTGCTACATGCATGGACAAACCTCATATAACATACGAACTTCTTGAGAATGATGGTGGTCAAACAGAAAGCTTTTAACTTGAAATCTTAACCCACGAGAAAATATCTCAGTAAACTAATATGTGAGACATCCTAAATTTGTCCAATAATCAAAACCTAATCACGAAATTTAGATTCTTTCCAACCCTAAGTGGATGCAACATGTAAGTCTAAACAATCTTAACCTTCAATTTCCAACAACCTATGCAATTAATATCGCTGATATATCACCGATGTATCGGTTATCGATCCCCTGGTGAGATATCAGTGCAAAAAATCGGTTAGAATATCGGTACCGATATTATCAACGATATTTGACCGATATATCACTGATTTTCCCGATATCAGTACCTTTCTTAGTTCTACCATTCATCTTTCTTCTTATTACTGCTATTAGTGTTTTAAGTCTTAATTGTTAATTGTTAGTGTTAAATGTTGGTGTTTTAAGTCTTAGGGGCTGTTTAGCAACTTCTGAATGGGTAAGTACTGAACCAGTAAGAGGTCTGAAGCATTAAGTGCTGAACCAGTAAGATGTTTGAACCATTAAGAGCCAGTATAATGCTTAACCGTTCAGAGGCAAATGTCTGACCAATTCAGATTAGAGGCCTTAACCATTCAGACTCAGTATAATGCTTAACCATTCAAAGGCAAATGTCTAAACCATTCAGGCATCTGCTAGTGTAACAAACAGTCTGAACCATTAAGTGCTGAACAAGTAAGAGGTCTAAACCATTAAGAGCCCATTAATAGCTAAACAAACAACCCCTTAGTCAGTTCCTGCTTGCTACAATTGTTGGTGTTTTGCAAGTTGCAAAAGGTTAATTTTTAAATGGTAGGAAAGTATACTGAATTGTTAGTGTTAAATAGTTATATATATAAATTCAACATGATACTCAAATTATTGATATCCCGCCAGTATCCCACCGTGATTACGGATATCTCAAATATCGGTCCTTGACCGATATCTATTTTTTTACCGCATTATCGGCTTAGCCAACAACTAGGTAACATATTATTATCAATTACAGCTAAAGTTAGATCAAACCATACCCAAATATACATACACAATTCAAGGCATCCCAACATCAGCATCATTCGCACCATCAACCGCTCGCCCATTCAACGGCCAATCCCGCCAACCCGACACATTCCCACGCCCACCCGTTCTATCCGAATCAGGCAACACATCAACCTCAACCGTCTGCGCGATCACACTAAACCGATCCATACTCATACTCTCATCATCAAAATCCTCCAATCTAAAAACCCTAGACCTGGTCCTCCTCCTAGCCTTGACATCAACCGTCTCTTTCGGCATCTGAAACCGACAAACCGGACACGAGTTGTTATTAATTAGCCACGGAATTATACAATCAGGATGGTACATATGTTTACACGGCAACTGCTTTGTAACATCGTTGATTACGAACGGGTCTTTGCAGATAGCGCAGAGAATGATTGGGTCGGTGTGGAGGAGTGCGGGAGTGATGGTGACTGTAGGGATGGAATTAATGGCGGATTTGGATGTAGGGGAGTGGTAGCGTGGTGTGGTGGTGGTTGTGGGGTTGTTTGAGTGGGTGAGATGGTGGAGGAGACGGTGGAGGTAGGGGCTGTCGAGGAGGAAGTTGTCGTCGGAAGTTGTGACGGTGGGATTCGACGGTGGATCGAGATGGTTAGGATTGGGGTTAGGGGTGCAGTTGGGGCACAGGGGTTCGGTGTTTGGGGGGAGATCGGTGTTGCATGAGTTGCATCGGTGGGTTAAGGGGTTCATGACGGTGGTGGTTGCGGTGGTAACCGGTGGTGTTGAAAAGCAATAATACGATTGTTTGTTTTTGTTTCAGTTTGGTAAGTGTTGTAATGAATGAATGATGTATCGTTTGCACTTGGTGTTATTGATAGTATTTAAGTTTAGAAAGTAAAGCCAATGACATGACGACGCTTTGGCCGAGTGGTTAAGGCGTGTGCCTGCTAAGTATATAGGGTTTCCCCGCGAGAGTTCGAATCTCTCAGGCGTCGACATATTTCTTTTTATTTTTTCCTCTAAACGAGACAGCTCGGCTTGGCTCAACCATAACTTTTCGAACAACGCTATTGTATATGTTTCTTACTACAAATGTGGTCAAACAATATTGGATGTGTTCCTTATAGTCAATATTGTTGTTATTAGCACTAGTTTACTGAAAATTATTAAAGTGATACAAGTATTATAATTGTTTTTTTAGTTAACCTGCTGTTAAATTTGTGATGATAATTATTAGCTAGTATAACGCCTCTATTTCTTCTGCATTTGTGATGATAATTATTAGCTTGAAGTTAAACGAGTCTAAGAATAAGCCATGAGCCGAGCTTGGCTCAAGCTCAGCTCAGTTACAAAATGAGCCCGTTCGACTCAGGTTATTTCAAATCAAGTTTTTAAAGATATTTTTTTTTCGAGCGAGCTACGAGTCACGAGTTTTTTGAACAGCGCTATTGTATATGTTTCTTACTACAAATGTGGTCAAACAGCGCTAAGACATTTATTGTGAAAGTCAAAACTCCTAGGTTTCATGAATGTTTAATGACAAGTAACAAGTTGTGTTGAATCTCTAGCTTGGAATACTTTTGGTGATCAGTAATGGCATTGCCTGTATGGTAGTCACTAAAGATCACAAGTCTAATGTTTAATCCCCTTTTGGAATCAACTGTTACATAAGATTGCATTTGGCTGAAACTTGTCTTGTGGAGGTCAAAATTCTAAGAAGTCAACAGCCTGAGATAATAATGATTGGAGTTAGCGACTTGATTAATTGTTTGGTTTGAAGATAAGTTTGTGCAAAAGTGGGTGAATCCAAAGTTTAATTCTATTTTTTTCAGCCCATACTAACCCAGCAAAAGAATAACTCTATTTTATTCAACCCATAAATCTCACCAGTTTAAGAGAAAGTCAATACCTTAAATTATGTTAAGTTTTTACTAGAAGTCAAAGACATATAATTATAACCTACACATACATAGTAGCCTTTACAAGATTCAAACACATTAAAATCTTAAAAGGACACCGAATATAGTGGCGAAGCTAGCCCACTAATTCAGGGTATCCAAAAAAATTACCGTGCAATCATACAATGATAAAAAAACACGATAATAAATAAAGTAAAACAAATACGTAATAGATTTGTTCTCTTCATGTTATAAAGAAAACTAGAAAAGTATAAGTTTTTTTTTATAATTTAGCTTATCTAAATATTTAAACCCTAACAAACCTACAAACTACAATTCTACATAATCAATAACAACAACACAAGAAATCAAAGGACAAGAAACACTCACAAATCACCAAGGTCAACGACGACAACAGCGATCAGACTTGCAGTCTGTAGCATAGGCGATATCAACAACGTGTAACTCGTCTCTAGTCGTCCAATGACCATCTGTTTCCAAAATCTAATTCCACCTTAATCTAAACTTGAGTATTTTATTGTTTTGGACTATGGGGTTTGTGCTAAATTGGGCCTTCTTTCGATTAAACTATTCTTAATTTGGACTAACTTTATCATTTGGGCTTATTAATTATACAAGTTGGGGTTACAAAAAGTTTGGGCTTATAAAAATTTGGAATTTTAAAAAATTCAAGTTTCCTATTTTTTCCAGAGGTATCCTCGTATTTGTTCAAAGGTATACTTTGTATAAAACCGGAAAAAAAATATTGACAGGATTGAGCCGTGGCCCTAATAACACTATAACTCTGCCGCTGACTATCCCGCACGCATTTAGAAACAACAAATGCACACACATGCTAAAAATCCATGAACAATGAGCCTTACACAACAATGTTTGAGCATGGAGACGAGGTTATGGAGGGCGATGGCGTGTTGGAGTGATGACAACCATTGAAGACAACACCAGTAAGAGAGAATTTGAAGATTGGTTAAAACGAGGGAAATGCTAACCATGTGTTTGATTTGTAACGAGTCTCGTAGTTTCTAATGATAAAAGGTAATGATGATAATGGTGAAGGCGATGGTTATCATAGTAATAGTGATAATAGCAACATACATTTGGGTCAAAGCACAAAAATAATAAAAAGTTGATGGCAAAACCACTAAGTGAAAAAGGGAAAAAAAGTTCATAAAAAATTATATGAATCATGTACATGTACCCTTAGAATCTTGCTACAATGATATCATTTGTACACCTCAATGCAAAACCATGTATAACTTAAACCATTACGATTATATTAGTATCTTATTGCTTGGAACTTTTAATATTCTCACTTACAAAACTCCATCCATATTGGATTAGTTCTTAATAGGGATGAGCATATGCCACCGAATACCGATCCCATATCGATCCCGTACCGATCCCGTCCCGATCCGGTTCCTGATCGGTATCCCGATCGGTATCTACTTTTTGGCGTTTTCGGTATCGGTACGGTATCGGTATTATACCGATACCGACCCTCAAAATACGGTATAATACCGATACCGTACCGTACCGATACCTAACCGACATGTTTCGGTATCGGTATCGGTACCTAGTTTGGGTGAAATTCGGGATCGGTATTAGGCGGTATCGGTATCAGTTCGGTATCGAATACCGATATGCTCATCCCTAGTTCTTAAAGCCCCATGCTTAGACTCAGGGGGTGTTTGTTTTTTCTTCAAACATCTTCAAGAGGGCTGATGTCTGCAGGCGCGCAGACATTACCCTTGAAGACTGTTTGTTTTTTTTTCTTTAAACAGATCTGAATTCAGCTTTTTTCATCTTAAAAAATAAGCTATGGACCCCTTACTTAAAACATCTTCACACCTCCATCTTCTCCTCCCTCAAACATCAGCCCCTCCCACCGCCGCTCCTCCTCCTTCTCCGACCTCCCTCTTCTCCTCCGGCGACCCACCTCCTCCTCCGGCGACCTCCCTCTTCTTCTCCGGCGACCTACCTCCTCCGGCGACCTACCCCTTCTTCGACCTCCCCCCTCCTCCGGCGACCTACCTCCTTCTCCGGCGACCTCCATCCTCCTCCGATGACCAGCTCTTTCTCCGACCTCCCTCTTCTCCTTCGCTGGATCGAAGCGGAATGTGAATGTTTCGTCATTTTTGATGTGTTTCAGACCGGTATCAACTTATAAACACAAACAGTCTTATATTTTCAGCTTGCAGATCTTCAGACCACATCTTCAGTTGCAGACATAAAAACAGATGAAATCAGCTTGCAGACAATTTATGTCTGCAAAAACAAACAGCACCTCACTCACCTTTTTATCTATCTAGTACGAGTTAATATTGTATTTTTTATTTATCTAAATTCATTTTGTGATAACCACATTTTCTTTAACAAGTACATGGTAAAAGAGATAAAACCATGAACACTAATATGGTTTAAGGGTGGCCGGAGCACTCCATGGGTAGAAGTATGCAGGTAAGGTACCCTCACGATAACACCGCCGCCACCCCCTAGGGTAGGCCATGCGGGTTTCGGTTAGACCGTGGGGTATGGTGGGGCTTGGGTTGAGGCATTTGTTGACACGTGGAATGAGAGCCCCCCACCGCCTGGTTACGTGTCCGCGAGGTATGGCGGGGCGTGGGTTGGGCTTGGGTTGGGTGTCCCCAAACCGTTTGAATTTTAAATTCAAAATTTGAATGTCCGCTATGACGTGGCGGGTGAGCGAATGGGAGGCAGCCAGCTAGCATGGCCATACCGCCCCACGCCCGGCTTGAAAGCCAAGCCCCAAGGGCCACGCCCCAACCCAAGCCCACCCGGGATGGTGGCTTGGGCATTTTCCCCCAACCCACGCCCCATACCCTATGGCCTTACAGGTTAACCTACTAGCGCTAGGGTAGTGTAAAGGTTTGAGGGTTAGGATGTTTAAGGTTGTGTGATTGGTGGGTGGAATAAAAGAATGGAGTCCATGATTCTAGGGTATTTGTAAGTAGGTGACGCTAGTGTTTTGTGTTTCTAAGGTACCTTAGGTGTAGAATTGAGATAAAAATGCAGGATTGGTCAGAGCTAGGGTAGTATCCTTGAGTATCTCTTTCTCTCTAAGACTAAGAAGCAACTAAAAAAATTGGTTATTTTTAGTACATACTTTAAGCAATTATGTAAATCATAACGACACACGTCCAAATAAAAGAAAACATATATTTCTAAGAGTTAGGAACCTAAAAATATATATATATTTTTTTCAATCAAAGCGGTTGTTGGTAAAAATAATTTCCCCCTTTCCCTCATCCTGCATTGAGCGCTCCAAGAGGGGAGTGGAGATGATAAAATAATATATCGACAAGTCACAACGTATCATTATTGGTTTTAATGGTGGGCGGCCAATAATATAGGAATGGGATCACAAAATAGCTTTTGAAGACACGTTTAATCCCATCAACCACGCGTGACCATACAAACCAAGTGACCATAATTAGGGCTGCAAATGCTGGCAATTGGGTACCTGTTAAGATACGATTAGACCTGTTTCACTAAAAAATACACCCTTTGACTTTTTTAATTTTTAAAATAATTAAAATTACAATGTTAGGATCTATCATTTATTCATCTTTGTACATAAAACGTAAAACTGTTTTATAAACATGAGGTAGAAAGTAGTTAAACGAGTTGTAATCATGTTTGAAACTTATGTTGTGTGCGCCGTCAGAAACCTGTTAAACCTGTTAAGATACGATTTGCCAGCCTTAGCTGCAAACGAACCAAACGTTTGGCAAACAGTTCGTGACGTGAATTGTTCGGCGAGAAGTTTGTTTGTGTTCGTTCGTTTATTAAAAAAACAAACACAAACAAGAAATTTTGTTCGTTTAGTTAAATGAACAAATATGAACAGAGGTCGTGTTCGTTTGTTTATGTTTATGAACGTTCGGTAACGTGTTCGTTTGTGTTCGATACTTCATTAGTGTTTTTAGTTTTTGTATTTAATTAAATACTTCAAAATTCCGACAAATTAAAAATCTAATAAGTGTCGGTGTATTATATATTATGTTCGTGAACGATTGTTTGTGTTCGTTTGTTTCCATTTGTGTTCATGAACATTAGTTTGTGCTCATTTGTGTACGTCAATGTTCGTTGCCTAAAATTAACAAACAAACACAAACGAACACGAACAAGTTCATTTCCTTAACAAACAAACACGAACATAAAATCTCGTTCGATAAGTGTTCGTGAATGATTCGCGAACACATATATTTCTTAACAAACGAACACGAACAAGGTCTTTTTCGTGTTCGTTTGGTTCGTTTGCAGCCCTAACCATAATACAACGAAATAATTGGAAAAAAAAATATAATCTACATTCAGTGACGGATCTTAATGTTTGTCACAATAATGAAAATTTTTAGTGATCGTTTGTCTATCGTTATATAATAATTTTTCAATTTGGTTCTTATTTTTTATCGGGTCAGATAAAAAAAGATGTCAGATAAAAAAAGATGATCAAACAAAATTTCGTATAATCAATGAAAATTCGTTAAACTTCATTACAACTAATGAAAATACTACACCTATCAAATTCGTCCGAGTTGGTGGACAGTTATTAGTAGTCTGCGGCTGAATTCTGTCAAGAGTTGGGTTTGCTCGGCGATAATCAGTCTCGGGGGGTAGGGCGAACGGTGATCAGTATTTTTTCTGTAATTTATAAGGAATTGGTATTTATGACGCGTGCGATACGACAATACCGTTAAACCGAACAAAAAGTAGATGTAAAATATTGACAGTTAAATTTATACCAAAACATAAAACATTCTTGTAAATAAAAAACAACTAAGCCGAAACAATAAAAAAACCCAACTAATACGGAAAATTAAAAAAAAAAAAACTAAAAACCTTAATGATAATAATATTAATAACAACAGCAAAAACAAAAACAAAATCAAAAGTAAGGCTATATTATATGGAATGGATCCCTTAGAGGCTTCATTGCGCCACATACACATTGAGCTTCATGGTCTCTTCTCAATAAAACCACATAACATTCAAAATTTCGGAAAATGGAAAACGTGAACAGTGGTTGCCATGGTTTAATTTAACCAACCGAACCACGGCAGATGAGACAAGGGGACGGTCTAGCATGGTTGTCAGGTCCTAAGTAGCAATTCATGACCCATACCACCATCCCCATACCCTATACCTTTACTCTTCGGCCATTTTCACGATATTTTCACGAAATCATTTTTTGAGGCTGTCATCCCACAAAGCATGACATCATTTGTAACAGAACAAAAAAGTAAACAAAAAACATGTAGTGTCTAATAGCTCTTGAAAAGTAACCATGTCCTACCACAAACCTTAGTGGGTTGGTGAAGTGCTTCGACTCCACGGTCACTTTTCACGTTGCACCCTTTTTATGGAGCTCATAATACTCCCTACCTTCGCTCGCACCAAACTCACCACTCGCAAATATAAATAAATAACTAAATAAAGAAATAAATAAATAAATACTCATGACAATATTATTCTAGAAAAAGCTAGTGTGAGAGAGAGACTTGATGTCCATGTCCCTATTTAAACTCACAACTCTTGTCTCAACCAAACTTCACTAGTGCTTCAACCTTCTATCCCCTTTCATTCCAATGGGTTTACAAAGAATTAGTGTTCAATTATTATGGTTTTGGTTCCTACTTTTGGCACTTGTGTCGATCTGTCACGTGACATCGGGTGCAAATGAAAAGGACAAGGAAGAGTGCGCTGAGCAATTAGCGGGACTAGCCACTTGTTTGCCGTACGTTGGAGGCAACGCAAAGTCTCCAACACCGGATTGTTGTAGTGGCTTGAAACAAGTGTTGAACACCAACAAGAAATGTTTGTGTGTGGTGGTCAAAGATCGAAATGATCCGGATCTAGGCCTCACGATCAATGTCACTCTCGCGTTAGGCCTCCCTACAGTTTGTCATACCCCAGCCAATATTACAAAATGTCCTGGTAAGTATATAACAAAAGGACTTTAGTTTAAGGGCATGTGGTATCATGCCCTTAAACTAAAGATAACTTATATGTATCTAAAATCATCACCTTATGCAATGCAGAACTTCTTCATTTGGCTCCGAATTCAACGGATGCACAAGTTTTCTATCAATATGGGCACTCTTCTAGTGGTGGTGCTTCGGCTAGTAGCCCCACGGCTAGTGCTAACGCGTCAACTGGCGGTGGTGTTGGAGCAAGTACTAAACGACCGAGTGGTAGTACGACTGGCACGGGAACAACATGGTTGAAACAAGAAGTAATACTTATGGGAGTCGTGTCGTGCATATTAACTTTAACTTTTGTTATGTAACTTTTTAATTATCTCTGATCACATTTGTACGTTTGTGTATATTATCGAGTGTATCATTGTTATTTAAATAATATTTACATTTCGATTTGAAATGGATTTTAAGTTGCATAATACTTTGTTTGCAATGGTAACCATCTAGTTATGATTTGTACTTGTATTATAAAGAAATTAAAGAACTCATGTGGTCTTAATTGAAAGTGATATTATAACATCTGGTTTATCATACCAATTAATGTTGTCTCATATGTTTTAGTGGAGCTTAATAAATTTGTTTTTTGTTACTCGAGTGAAAACTCCTTGAAAATCTATTTTTTTATTACTTCCATCGAAGCACATTTTAACTTTACCCCAGCCCCAAGCAATTTGATAAACGGTAAGTTTTTTTAATAGCGTTTGGAACTAACTTCAATACCCGATTGAATCTTTCTGAGACGGGATGTCAATCGTCTATACTGATTTTGACGTTCCAGGTTTAACTCACCAAGGAACACCAACAAGAAAGAAACCATCACTATTGAAAACCCCCCTTAAGCCAGATTTCAAACGAACTTGAGACCTCTAGAGATCCCAAGCATTAACCATCACCCAATCCATTAAACCAAAAGACTATTTGGCTAATAAACATCAAGTTATTCCACCAAAAACTAGTTTAATACCCGTCCGGTGGACGGGTTACGTTCAACAACGTAAAAAAAAGATAATCAATAATAAGTATACACAAATTTAAACAACATTACAAACAAAAACACATTCTTCAATTTATAAAAGAAAACGAACGTCAACGCTTTAATACCCGTGCATTACACCTTTTTAATATTGTGATGTTAAAGGATAAAAGAAACGTACCTCTTCCCAATCTAAAGGACGTGTTTAGATATCTACTTAAAATAAAAGCAATCCTTGTAGGATCACTTGGTGATGTGCTCTATCATTAAAGCAGAGAGATACAAATGAGAAATGTGGCGTGGAATGAGAAAAGAGAGAAAAAAATAATAGCATCAACCTATGGGTTTTCAATGCTACTTGACACATATTGGCTCTGTATTCAGTGCTCAATGTTGATCCTTCAATAATTTGTAACTGGACCAAGAGCATAGAATATTGAAGACAAGAAAAAAGAGACCAAAAACTCAAAATTATATGGACAGTTAACTGTAATAATATGGTTTCGGTTACTAACGGTTTGGTTCACGGTTTGACTCAAAAACCGTCGAAACCGGACCGTGAACACCCCTATTTTGATGTGCCCATTGTTTCAATTCTTTTGAGTGCAGAGACACCCCATCAGGCACAAAGTAACAAAGAGCAGCTTGTACATTACACATCGAACAGCACATCATTACAGAGATATAGAAAACCTATGATCTTAATTTCCTTCACAAGGAAAGCAATTCAAACATCAATCAGATAGACTTACGTAACTAATCAACATAAAGCATCACTTTTATTAACAAAAAGAGTAGAACTAATTAAACCTTCTCCAATGATAATTAAAGCAACAACGCACACAGATAGCCAAACAGATGCATAAACTAATGAAAAGTCAAGCGTATAAAACACAATATAGTTACTGGAACCAAAATAAACCTTCTAGACATTGAAGCAGTTGACGGGACGGATTCAAGAAACTTTTCATCCTCGGATTTGGTGGCTGATCGGAGTGGATACCAAAGAAGTTTAGCCCATTCTCCTCTCTTGTTTCCTGTATAAAAAACAAATTTGCAATTTAGTCGACAAACAACAATCTCAATCTGCGCAATTACGACAAAGAGTGCAAAACTAATCACCAGAAACAGAAACAGACGATTGATCTTTCAAAGTATCCTCCATGTGAAATGTGAAGATATAACGGATGAAATTGAGTTTACGACAACCGGTTAAAATTAGGAGTTTAAAAGGTTGAGATTTAGTTTTACCGAGATCTAACATGGAGATCGATTTCAACGACAGTTAGACTTAATGGGATCGTTAGATCGATTTCAACGACAGTTAGACTTAATGGGATCGATTTCAACGACAGATTGGATGTATATGGTCCGAAACTATAAGCACCATAGCTCACAATTCTGCGTTTCTCTTAATAAAACGAAACTTTATCAAAGGGAAAACAAAATAGAAAACCAACACTGAATTAACAATACCTTATATGTTCCTCAAAAACATGGGTAGTTGGATTACCATAACACCCTTACTCAAAGCTAATGACCCCTTTTTTTCTGGTTTATAACCAAAAGTGTATTTGCAGTTTATATTTTGCATTTTGCAGCTCTACCATTTGCTTGTAAATTGGGCAACCAGCTGCAAACAACACAAGAGACAAACTTATTTACTTTATTAAGTTGTGTCACGGTAGCTGAATAATAACATTTTTCCATGGCATCAATAAAGCTGAAAAAATTTTTAAATAAAAACATCAAAAAGATGTACAGTATATGTTTTTTATTAAAAAAACACATTTAATTATTTTTAAAAAAGAATCAAATAATGGGCAAAAAGCAAGCGTGGGTTAACTAACTCAACCCTGCTTAGCATATTTCGATTGAAGCCTTGAACTCTAGAAAATGACTTGCTTCAACTTGCACCCATTTTGAATCGTAACCCAACCCACTGGACCTGCCCATATTGCCACCTCAAATGAAAATCGAAAAAGGATAAGTAACCAAATAATAAAAAAGAAAATATGAACGCTTTCCAGTGACTTACAAGTACAAGCTGGTGGATCCCAGTCATGAGAAAGAAAATGCTTGCTTCCACTGTGGTTTCCTATTGCTAGGTGGCCAAACTAACTCAACGGCTATTGGTCTCAAGGTTCCAGATGGAGTTAATGACCCATATAAAGTTGTTCTCATATCTTCCATCGCTATGACTTCAATCACATATGCAGCAGCACGTCATGGTAATTTATAATGAAAAGCTTGTTATGTTGTAAAGCTTGCATGCGATGTACATAATAATTGCTCTTGATCTACAATATAGTCTATTTTTTTATAATTGTAATTTCTTTTACTTCTTAATCAATAATGACACGTACCTATTGTTGTCTCAGCTGGCCGATACACCTACAGGTTGAGTTTACTTTTTCAGAGGCCATTCCTACACAGATCTGTAAAAGAGAAGTATTGGCTTCATCATTCAAAGTCACATGGGTGTGGACCAGCAAGGGTCTGGCTACAAAATTCTTGTTCCTTCCAACGAATCAAACATAACCCCTGCAATATATAGTAAAATTCTGTTGTTTCAGGATACCCCAAGAAGCCACATAAATCTTCTGCCTCCCACTCTTGGGTGATCACATGTCAAGTAAAATAATTTCTATGAACGAATAATAAGTAAAAACTTTAAATAGACCTCCAGAGACGCCTAAAGTATGCATCTTTTTGTCATACCCAAAGGAATCTCTTCAGTGACGCAAATAAATCCGGTCGTCGATTATTTCATTCCGGTTGAAAATCTAAGATAATTTACAGTTTCACCTGTAACAACTCTCACTAAAATTAATACTTAGTAAATTAATTATCTATTAAGGGGAAACCATAATTGAGAAACCCAAGCAATTCTACACTAACCCTAAAATTTTCATAACAATCGGAATCAGGATCAGGGCCCCTAAAACTCAAGGGGGTTAAACCCTAACTGATAATTATCCTTCGAAACTCGTTGTCTAAATTCTGAAATTTCAAATCAACAACTCAGCAGGCCTATACCCACGACAAGGCTACCCTAGGCCATAGGGACTTGCCCCGCGACACGCGACAGATGTCGCGCACTCCTTCGCGACACGCGGGGGTGCATAATTTCAGTATATAAGGGTGGGTTTGGCACTTGCATTCTGTTGATTGTTCGACGATCAAATTCCAAGCCTATGTTAAGTTATAACAGAAACAGTTCACAACACACACACTAATCTCGAAACGCTGCCGCAATCAGGGTAATAACTCGATCGCTATTACGATGCAACGTCCGATCGATTGAAACTATCCAACGATTGTTTAAGTGCCGCTCAAATTGAGTTTATACTTTGTTATTCATCGTGATTTCGACTTGAATGTTTGAGTGCTGTTCGAACTCGGACTATACTCTGTCATTCGTTGTGAATCCGCTGAATTGTTAAGTATTGCACTTTGTTAATCGTTGTGAGGGTTTAATCTCGTGAATTGACGTAACTGCTGAATTAGTTACTAACCCCGTTTGTGTGTGCATTGTTATTTAAATTAGGTTAAAAGCCTAATCAGTAAAGCTTATACTCTGCTCGTTAAATCTGCAATGTGAGTCATTCTCTTTTTATCAACTGTTTTACAAAACTCCAAGTTATTTTCAAAATTATAATTACAGGGATTAAGTCTTTGTAATCACCAAGTTACAGCCGGTATGTGGGGTTTTGTATACATTACTTGATAATCTTCAACATTGGGGCAGCCAATGGGTGATATGACCATAATCACAGACACCACTGGACAGGTGGGCCAGTGGGTCGAGTGATAAAGTACCGTGGGTAGTTGGTTTGATATCAGAAACATTGTAATCGCTCTTAATACTGTAAATTATAACAAATGTGTCGTTTTAGTAAAATGAATGATTCACTCAGTATTTCCCCGCTGACAAAACCTTTTTCAAACATGTTTCAGGTGATCTGTTGTGAGCAAAGAAAAGTGCCGTGAAGCACTACCAGCTTAGAAAAGTGACTCAATGTAAATAAATAAAGAAACATGTTTTGAATAAAGATTTCCCTGTGAAATCAGCTTAATGTAAATTATGGGATTATATCTCTAAATTATGTAAACGGGCAGTTCGAAATATTGAAAAGATCCTGTTTTAAAAAGTCTTCCGCTGTCGCCTAAATTAAAATACCACAGGATTCCTATCCCGCGGCTCCTGAGACGGGTCAAACCGGGTCGGGGGCCGTGACAGGAAAAGGTGGTATCAGAGCCACTGTTTTAAGCTTACTGATTTAAGCTCATTGTTTTAAGCCTATTTAAGTAATTGGAAAATACTTAGGAATTCTGATTGCTATTCTGTGAATATATGTTTTATTAACTGATTTATTTGTTAAAATTACAGTATGGGTAAACAAAAGATTTCCGCTATCTACCACAAATTAGATAGTACACCTAAAGAACAGGGAACCTCTTCCTCCAAATATCCAGCCAATTTAGAAGAAGGGATTTTTGTCCGTAAGATAAACTATGAAAATCCTCTTACCCCAGAGAAAAGAAATTCGATTATTAGAAAGGGTCAGGGGAAAAAGAAACCTCAAATCAAGAAAGTGAGATTTAATCCAGAAGTCCAGGAATTAGGCAATAATCCACCTTGGGAAGACAATTTAGATGAAAAATGGGCAAATCTTTATATGCTAGCTACCGTAGCAGAAAATGCAAACCTCTAAACTATCAATAAGCCTGGTCTAGTAGAAAATTACTACCCATAAATAAATAAATCCGAGTGTGTTCTCTTTCCTGTTGTCCTTTGTACAAAGTAGTGTGCAATAAAACTTCAATGTTTATTTGTTAAACTTTGTTCCAAAGTTTTAACTTAGCATTTTTGTGCATTTTGCATATATGCTACACAGCATGAGTGAGCTATCTGAAGCATTCCAGAATCTTAACCTCTACCCAGTACCAATTGAAGTCTCCCACGACTTTACTGGATATGTTGCTGATATAGAGGAACCTCTGGAATTCCAAGCTCCACCGCTGGAAAAAGCAAAACCTAAAAAGAAAAGAAGATATGTAGGATGGAGGAAAGTGCGCAGAAGAAAGCCAGCCACTAGGAAACTTCCTAAAATAGAAAACCCTGTGAGCAAAGGAAAAGAAATAGAGACCGGAGAGAGTTCCAAACCAGCAGAGATAGAAATAAGGGAAGATATTAAGCAAAAGGGAATCGAGATCAGAGAGAGCTCTAAACAACCCGAGGAGATCACATTTCAAGACGAAATAGATCGTCTACTATCAAATTGTGATGTCATAGAACCTGTCAACAATAATCTCTACTCTTACCCTGCCACAGCTCAACTCCCAATAAACCTAGAACCAGCTATTCCAGACCCACTAATCCACACACGACCTTTAGTCCAGATGGAAGAATGGTGGACAAATGACTGGCAATTCCAAAATATGATCAACAGTCCTTATTCCTTCCTCCCGCAGTTTGATCCAGAACCTATCCCCAATCCGCCAATGAGCTATGAAAACTTAGCCGAACTTCGACAGTTTGGTGAAGAACTGATAGGAACAGGGAATAGGATCCGGTAAATGGGGGAAAAAATCTCCTGGAAGTACGACGAGAGGGAGCGTCGCTACTAAAACTGCCAGTGGACCAAAAGATAGGGGGTTGGAAAGTATGTTTGTATAATAACAGTAGTAGTAAAATCTAACTCTGTAAGATGGGAAATAAAACATTGTAAGATAAACAGAGTGTATGGAAGCATATATAATCTATAAAACAAAATCGAAGTCGAGGCATCGACAATTTTGGTTATAGATGTGTGTTGTACGATTTTATGTGTTATGTGTGATTGTTTTGTTATCAACAATTAGATACTAATAATTCATACTAATTAGCAGATGGAAAACGCTAATAATGAACCAGTTAATGAAGTAAATCAATCTGAGCAAAATCAGGAAAACCAGTATATGACTAGGCAAGATATCGAGAACATTGTTGCTCAAGGGATAGCCAATGCTATTCCAGAAATTATGGCTGCTGCTCAAAAACCTGCCGAACCACAACAATTAATTCCTAGTAAACGTACTTCAGAAGATAACGGCAGTAACAGCATAAATGGAGGCGGCAATCATGATAATCAGGAACCACGACAAGCCCCACTTCCTAAGAAAATGAAAGCTGCAACGCCTGGTTGCACTTACAAAGAATTTCTTGCCTGTAAACCAGCAGAATTTGCAGGTAATGAAGGGGCAACTGCAACACTGCGTTGGTTAGAGAAAACCGAAGCAGTAATTGCAATAAGTAAATGTGCTGAAGAAGATCAAGTGATGTATGCGTCGAATCTATTCAAAGAAGGGGCGCTAGAATGGTGGAACAGAGTGCTACAAGCAAAAGGAAGGAGGGTGGCCTATGCGATGAACTGGGAAGAATTTAAGAGTCTTATAGAAAGAAAATTCTGTCCCGAATACGAGAAGGAACAAATGGCCAACAAGTTCCTAAGTCATCGTATGATAGGCGTAGACTGTCGAGGATATACTTCGACATTCTTCGAATATGCGAGAGTGGTACCTACCCTGGCTTCGCCAGAACCAGTACTTATTTCCCGTTATATTTGGGGATTAATCGGAGAAATCCGTAACATCGTTAAAGCTGCGAGACCACGCACTATTGACGATGCTGTGGAACTAGCTAATACCCTAACTGATGAACTGGTGCGCACAAGAGAAGAAGATCGAAAGAAGGAATTAGCTCAGAAAATTACCCAAGGATTTCGTACGGGTAATGATAACCGTTTCAAAAGAAGAGGAACAGGGCAATCCTCAAACCCGCCGTTCTGCAGAAATTGCAAAAGGAAACACTTCGGAAGATGCAATATAACCTGCAATTTTTGCAAATCTGTGGGACATAGTGAAGAAAACTGCAAAAAGAAAACCATAGTCTGCTATAATTGTGGAGAAACAGGACATTACAAAGCCGAATGTCCTAAATTGGTTAAAGCCGCAGATAATAAAGGCAAACCAGCTGAAGGAACAACCAAGAAGAACGCCCGAGCATTTCAATTGACTACTCAGGAAGCCAAACTGATTCCTGACGTCATAGCCGGTACGTTTTTAGTTCACGACGTTTATGCAAAAGTATTATTTGACTCTGGTGCAAACCAAAGTTTTATCAATACTTCATTCTGTCAAGCTCTTAACTTACCCTTAACTACCCTTAGGCAGATCTTTACAGTCGAAACAGCAGATGGAAATTCTGTTAACATAAATAAGATTTTGCAAGAAGGAAAAATAGAACTTCTAGGCCATAAGTTTTCTGCAAACATGTTACCTATGAAATTAGCCGAATTCGATGTAGTGTTAGGAATGGATTGGTTAGTAGCCAACCATGCTCGAATCCTTTGTGATAAGAATTCCGTAGAAATCCGTACCCCTACAGGAGAAGTAATTTTAATTACAGGAGATAAACCACGAAAGCCACTGAAATTCATTTCAGTAATGAAGTTGGCTAGTTATTCAAGAAAACAAGAAGTAGTGTATATGATTTCTGTAATCATTAACGCCAACAGTAAGGAACTCCAGGACATCCCTATAGTTTCAGAATACCCAGACGTCTTTCCAGAAGAATTACCTGGGTTACCACCTGAAAGAGAAGTAGAGTTTAGAATTCATCTAATTTCGGGTACTACACCGATAGCCAAGGCACCATATCGATTAGCACCCACCGAAATGCTAGAATTGAAAAAGCAATTAGACGAATTACTAAGCAAAGGATTTATACAACCTAGTTCATCCCCTTGGGGTGCACCAGTGTTGTTTGTGAAAAAGAAAGACGGATCAATGAGAATGTGTATCGATTATAGAGAACTAAATAAGGTTACAATTAAGAATCGGTACGCATTACCTAGGATTGATGATCTTTTCGATCAATTGCAAGGCGCTAGATATTTCTCTAAGATAGACTTGCGCTCCGGATATCATCAATTGAAAGTACAAGAAGAAGACATACCTAAAACTGCTTTCAGAACTAGGTATGGCCATTATGAGTTTACAGTCATGCCTTTTGGATTAACGAATGCACCCGCAGCATTCATGGACATGATGAATCGAATCTGTAAACCATACTTGGATAAATTTGTAATCGTATTCATCGACGATATACTTATTTATTCCAAAAGTCAGGAAGAACATTGCAAGCACCTGCATGCACTCTTAACTTTGTTAAGAAAGGAAAAGCTTTATGCCAAATTCTCGAAGTGTGAATTCTGGCTGCAGGAAGTACAATTTTTAGGTCACCTGGTGAATCACGAAGGAATTCACGTAGATCCTGCCAAAATAGAAGCAATCACTAAATGGAAGGTCCCGCAAACAGCTATGGAGATTAGAAGTTTTCTAGGCTTAGCTAGATACTATAGACGATTTATTAAGGATTACTCTAAGATAGCTGTGCCTTTAACTAAGCTAACTTGTAAAGCAGTTAAGTTTGAATGGGGACATAGACAAGAAGAAGCTTTTAAGATTCTAAAGCACAGATTGACAAATGCTCCAATTTTAGCTTTACCCGAAGGAACAGAAGACTTTGAAGTATATTGTGATGCTTCAAAATTAGGATTCGGATGTGTGTTGATGCAGCGCAAAAAGGTAATTGCGTATGCCTCTATGCAGTTGAAGAAGCACGAAGAAAATTATACAACGCACGACTTAGAATTAGGAGCCATAATTTTTGCCCTTAAAATTTGGAGACATTATCTGTATGGAAGTAAGTTTACTGTTTATACAGATCATAAAAGTTTAAGATACATATTTGGGCAAAAAGAGTTAAATATGAGGCAAAGAAGGTGGATGGAAATCCTAAGCGATTACGACTGCGATATTCAATATCACGAAGGAAAGGCAAACGTAGTCGCAGATGCCTTAAGTCGTAAGTAACAGGAGAAGCAAAAGCGAGTCAGTGCCCTTAGATTAAATCTACAAATAGATTTAATGAAACAATTGAAGAACGTTCAGGAAACAGCAATCAAGGACGATTCTGAAGGAATGAAAAAGGTTACCTAAAGGAATTAGAGCAAGGAAAGGATGGAATTTGGAGATTCCACAAGAAACGAATTTGGGTACCTAAGCAGGGAGAATTAAGAAATAAGATTTTAGAAGAAGCTCATAAATCTAGGTACACTGTACATCCAGGAAACAATAAGATGTATCAAGATTTAAGAAATAATTTCTGGTGGTTAGGAATGAAAAAGGATATAGCTGAATACGTATCTAAATCTCTTACTTGTTCACAAGTTAAGGCTGAACACCAGAAACCTTCAGGATTGCTACAACAGTTAGAAATGCCTGTATGGAAATGGGAACTCATAACAATGGATTTTGTTACTAAGTTACCCAAGACCAGAAAAGGTAATGATGCAATTTGGGTAATTGTGGATCGATTAACCAAATCAGCTCATTTTCTACCAATAAAGGAAACCTTTAGTATGGAAAGGTTAGCCAAGTTGTACGTAGATGAAGTAGTATCTTTACATGGAGTCCCACTCTCCATTGTGTCAGATAGAGATAGTCGTTTTACTTCCCATTTCTGGACCAGTTTCCAGAAAGCAATGGGAACCCGACTAAATTTGAGTACGGCATATCATCCTCAAACAGATGGACAAAGTGAAAGAACAATACAAACCTTGGAAGACATGCTTCGAGCATGTGTAATTGATTTTGGTGGTAATTGGGATAGTCACTTACCCTTAATTGAATTCTCCTATAACAATAGTTATCATTCAAGCATCGAAGCTGCTCCATTCGAAGCACTGTATGGACGCAAGTGCAGAACCCCAGTTTGTTGGGCAGAAATAGGAGAAAGTCAATTATCAGGTCCAGAAATTGTGCAAGAAACCACTGACAAAATAACTCAGATCAAGGAAAAACTGAAAACGGCCCGAGATCGTCAGAAAAGCTATGCAGACAATCGCCGTAAGCCGTTAGAATTTCAAGTCGGAGACAAAGTACTTTTAAAAGTTTCTCCTTGGAAAGGAGTAGTACGATTTGGTAAAAAGGAAAGCTAAGTCCAAGATACGTAGGACCATTTTCAGTAATACAACGAATAGGACCAGTTGCTTATCGCTTACAACTACCAGAAGAACTAGCTGGAGTACATGATGTATTTCATGTATCCAATCTCAAGAAATGTTTATCAGACGAATCCCTGGTAGTACCTCTTCAAGATGTGGAGGTAAATGAAAAGTTAAAATTCGTAGAGAAACCACTGCAAATAGAAGACAAGAAAGTCAAGTTTCTCAAACACAAGCGACTAGTGCTAGTCAAAGTCAAATGGGATTCAAAGAGAGGACCAGAGTACACTTGGGAGCTAGAATAAAAAATGAAGCAGAAATACCCTCATCTATTTCAATGAATCTCGAGGACGAGATTTTTCTTAAGGTGGGGAGGATGTAACAACTCTCACTAAAATTAATACTTAGTAAATTAATTATCTATTAAGGAAACCCTAATTGAGAAACCCAAGCAATTCTACACTAACCCTAAAATTTTCATAACAATCGGAATCAGGATCAGGGCCCCTAAAACTCAAGGGGGTGAAACCCTAACTGATAATTATCCTTCGAAACTCGTTGTCTAAATTCTGAAATTTCAAATCAACAACTCAGCAGGCCTATACCCACGACAAGGCTACCCTAGGCCATAGGGACTTGCCCCGCGACACGCGACAGATGTCGCGCACTCATTCGCGACACGCGGAGGGTGCATAATTTCAGTATATAAGGGTGGGTTTGGCACTTGCATTCTGTTTATTGTTCGACGATCAAATTCCAAGCCTACGTTAAGTTATAACAGAAACAGTTCACAACACACACACTAATCTCGAAACGCTGCCGCAATCAGGGTAATAACTCGATCGCTATTACGATTCAACGTCCGATCGATCGAAACTATCCAACGATTGTTTAAGTGCCGCTCAAATTGAGTTTATACTTTGTTATTCATCGTGATTTTGACTTGAATGTTTGAGTGCTGTTCGAACTCGGACTATACTCTATCATTCGTTGTGAATCCGCTGAATTGTTAAGTATTGCACTTTGTTAATCGTCGACAACCGTTACGGAGCACTAAGTCAATCGGGTAGCTTATCTAATACGTAACCGGGGGTTAAAATACTTACAACGAGGCAGAACTTCGTTGTGAGGGTTTAATCTCGTGAATTGACGTAACTGCTGAATTAGTTACTAACCCCGTTTGTGTGTGCATTGTTATTTAAATTAGGTTAAAAGCCTAATCAGTAAAGCTTATACTCTGCTCGTTAAATCTGCAATGTGAGTCATTCTCTTTTTATCAACTGTTTTACAAAACTCCAAGTTATTTTCAAAATTATAATTACAGGGATTAAGTCTTTGTAATCACCAAGTTACAGCCGGTATGTGGGGTTTTGTATACATTACTTGATAATCTTCAACATTGGGGCAGCCAATGGGTGATATGACCATAATCACAGACACCACTGGACAGGTGGGCCAGTGGGTCGAGTGATAAAGTACCGTGGGTAGTTGGTTTGATATCAGAAACATTGTAATCGCTCTTAATACTGTAAATTATAACAAATGTGTCGTTTTAGTAAAATGAATGATTCACTCAGTATTTCCCCGCTGACAAAACCTTTTTCAAACATGTTTCAGGTGATCTGTTGTGAGCAAAGAAAAGTGTCGTGAAGCACTACCAGCTTAGAAAAGTGGCTCAATGTAAATAAATAAAGAAACATGTTTTGAATAAAGATTTCCCTGTGAAATCAGCTTAATGTAAATTATGGGATTATATCTCTAAATTATGTAAACGGGCAGTTCGAAATATTGAAAAGATCCTGTTTTAAAAAGTCTTCCGCTGTCGCCTAAATTAAAATACCACAGGATTCCTGTCCCGCGGCTCCTGAGACGGGTCAAACCAGGTCGGGGGCCGTGACATCACCTATCATCCAACTTGAGTCAAATTCTACCGATTATAAGCTTTCTAATTAACAGATAATCAAAAATAATGAAAAACAAAGGTAAAACGAACCTCGAATTGGGTTCCACAGATGTCTAATTTGCCTTTTCACCTTCATAACCTCATCCAAAACACGTTTGATTGAAGCGTTCACCTAATACTTTCCAACAATGGAGTACGATTTATGGTGGAGCGTTCACCTGCTGAAAACCCTAAACAAAATTTGGGCCACCCTCTATCATGTAATATATGTTCTTCGTTGCTTGATTTCACATCCGTCTCTTCTTTTGTGTTAAATGCATTGTGATCACACGGACGAACCTTCTGATTTCACCAATTTAGATGTGAATTCGAGAAGGAAGAAAAATATTAGGGCTTTGTGTATGAAATAAGAGTGAGGATGAAGGTGATCGAACACAATTTTTGCTACAAAAGGAAGGATTATGATGAGCGTAGGTTGCATATGAAGTTATCCGCGAAGTGGGAGGAAAATATGGGGGCTGTAACTGCCTGTAACTGGTTGGGAAACATTTGTAGGCGTGATTTGTGGAGAACATGGTCAGGAAAATATGGAGCTTAGGAAACTGTCGTGAACTGCCATTCTAGCAGTTGAAAATCTGAGTTTAAACGGTCAGGATTTGATTTCAGCAAGATCCAATGGTAGAGATTCATTTGAAAGGTAGTTAGACTTAATGGGATTCATATATATATATAATTAATTTTGACAATTGGCTTATGACTTTGACCATTAGAATCGGGTCGGTTTTGTTCAAGATCGTGACCCGCACCACATCCCTACCTTTATACTTTTCCTTTAACGGCATGTCAAACTAATCGATTTCGTTTGCTTCTTCTTTGTTCCTCTGATCATATCAATCTATTCAACTGCAATTCGTAAACGATTTAAGGTAATCTGTTGAGATAATTGAAATTTGCTTCTATCTACTGAATTTACATATACATGTATATTTAATGATCAAATTTGGGCGTTTTTAATAGGGTTTCAGTTCGGCGATCGTAGATCTAATTCCATTAATTACCTTTATAGGAATTGAAGATCGTCACTCTGTTGATTCAACCGAAGCAAGTAATCATGTTTACTCGAGTTTTTGGAAAACCTAAGCAAGAACCTAATGCCGTAACATCATTAGACAAATTAAACGAGGTATAAATTGTTTTTCAAATATAAATTAGATATATTTGTAGTCCTTTTTCTGTTATTTCTATGATTTAAACTATATTGATTAGTTTCTAGTATTTTGTTACCTGATTTAATGGAATTTATCCTGAATATTCTGATCCAATTGCTTAATTTATTTTGATTTTGGTATAAATTGTTAATTAACTTGGATCTCTTACCATTGAGAAAGTGTTGATGCATGTGTAATCTGTATGTATTTTTTGACTTAGGGTTATAGTCTTTGTAGTATTTTGTTACATGTTTAATGGAATTTCCTTAGTATATAATATTGTTATATGCTTAGATTTTTTTTTTTCTTATTTTTTTATTTTATTTTTTTATTTTTTTATTTTTTGTGGTTCCGGAACCGAGGGATAGGATTGTGAATTTGCTAGTTGTAATATCAACGTAGTACAGGATAGCAAACATGACTTTGACTATCGGTTGATAAATGATACTATATTTCCTGATAGAATATGCGTTCCGTCACAACGTCAACCGTTGAATTCAAACATTAACTAAATCATCAATCGACACTAACAACATGTAACAGTTGAGATTCGGTTAACTAAGAACCCATGTATTGTATTATAAAAGAAAGGGAAGATTTTGATGATTATCCTTCTTCCTTTAAGGAATGTGTATGGTGCATATTTAGACGTTTGTCACATCTTGTTCTTTTGTAGACACTTGAAATGCTGGAAAAGAAAGAGAAAGTGCTTATAAAGAAGGCTTCTGCAGAGGTGGAGAAAGCCAAGGACTATACTAAAGCAAAGAACAAAAGGGGTATAATCAGATTTTATTGAATCTTTTTTATACACAAAGCAATAAGTCTTTCTGTTGCACGATTATGGTTCACATAATTTTTTACAAAGAGGAATGATGCATGCGATCTGTTTGTGTACTTTGATTTCATTTTGCTGCAGAAAAGAGCGTTTGTAGAAAAATATCTTTTTCGTTTAACAGATAAAAAAATCTATGGAACTGTTGATTTTTTTGTTTTGTTAAAATTTTGAATGCTATTCAGCGACAATAAAATTCTTTATACACAAAGCAATAAGTTGCTTTATTAATCTTTATGTTGCACGATTATATGATTCACACAGAGAGGAACGATGCATGTGACCTGTTTGTGTACTTTTTGTTCATTTTGCTGCAGATAACACTGTTATAGAATAATATCTTAGTCATTTACCATATAAAAAAAACTTATTGAAGTGTTGAATTTGATATCTTTATTATATTTTTGAATGTTATACAGCGGCAATACAATGCTTAAAGAGGAAGAAACTCTATGAACAGCAAATTGAACAGCTGGGGAACTTCCAGTTACGTATTCATGACCAGGTGAATTTTATTTTATTAAGTGATGTCAAATTAATATGAATTTTTATGGATTGTGTATGTACAAAATTTGTAACACTAATAATATTCGAAAAAACCGAATATCAGATGATCATGCTAGAAGGTGCAAAAGCTACCACAGAGACTGTTGATGCGTTGAGAACTGGTGCATCAGCAATGAAGGCCATGCAGAAGGCAACGTAAGTACCGTCTGCTTATCTTCAAAATTAAGCTTTAACAGTTATACTATGAGGTTAAAAAGCGATAACCCTTGTATGTTTGCTCATACTTGAAATAATGCAACTTTTTTAGTATAGCGATTTAGGAGTTTTTTATGCATTTTCAAACGCTTATGATGGTTTTCAACCCGTTTGACCTGTTTTCTTCTGTAGTTAAAATCTTTTGGCTTAACTAGTTTGACCAGTTAGATATAAAATAGAAAAATAAACCCAAATCTCGCCCATTCATAGGTAAATGGATCGAAATTGCCACCTTGCTCATGGCAGTTGATATAATTGATTGTAAGTTTGTAACATCCAAGTGTGATGATGAGAGATTATGCTCCACAGATATTATAAAAGCTTTTGCTGAAACATTTTTCGGTAACATGCATGAGGCATTCTTATTTCATTAGCCTCACAGATTAGCTTCCATCGACACAGTTGACTTTCTTCTTTTTCTTTGAAATTTATTATATATAAAAATTATCATGCCGCAGAAATATTGACGACGTTGACAAGACCATGGATGAGATAAACGAACAAACTGAAAATATGAAGCTAATTCAGGAGGCATTGGCAACACCAATGGGTGCCGCTGCTGATTTTGATGAGGTACAACTAAAAAAAAGTCATAAAACCTACAATTGAAGAAGAAACATATCAAATAGGTTTTTTTTTCCAAACAGGATGAACTGGAAGCTGAACTTGAGGAACTAGAAGGAGCTGAGTTGGAGGAACAGCTTCTTCAACCTGCCACAACCGCCCCTGCTGCTCCAGTGCACGTGCCAGCTGGCAAGCAACCAACACGTCCAGCACCTCGCCAAAACACTGCTGAGGAAGATGAACTTGCTGCGTTGCAAGCAGAAATGGCACTTTAAAAGGTTAGTTGCCTTGTCGATTAAGGTGGAAACATGGGCAGGTTGGTTAACGTGTCAAAACAGGTCACAGGTTGAAACGGGTTGTTTTTAGTGCGGGTCAGGTTGACCCACAAACACTTTTTATTATTATCATTTCCAAGATTTCATAATGGCGTTAGTTATGATCACAAAAATATTTTTTTACAATGAGAATCTGAATTCTTGAATAAATCGATTCAGAAGGCTTTATACACTAAAAATAGACATTGGATGACTTTCGACCTGTGACCCACTTGACCGTTCCTTTTTAGCGAAACTTTTTAATTTGAGATAAGGCCCAACAAAAACTGACTCATGCGTGCGTAAACGAGTCAAAATGGTGAGTGTTAAGTATTAGTGATTTATCTCTTTCAATGGCAACAGAGGTCTATTTGCGGATGGCTGGAGTTTTACTCGAAACACCATGAGAAACAGAAGAAATGTGTTCAGTTATATCTTGTACAGTTGTGATTGTAGACTAATAATAAATAAATATAAAGTTGGAGAGTCTGGAGCATGTAAGTGAAAGATTTGAGTGTTGTATTATACTTTAAGATCATAAAGGTCCATTGAACACAACTTCTTACATTTCTTACCTACACATAGTTCTCAAGCATATTTCTCACTCATCTTGTCTAAAATTAAAAAAATATATATATATGAACAAATTATTTTGACTGTTTGTTTATGTATATAACTAGTAAATTGCCCCGCGCGTTGCCGCAACGTTTTATAAAAAAATTATGTTAAACGTAAACCAACTGAAAACGTACATAAAAATAAGCACGTCAAAACGTCGACCGGAAAAATTTATGTCACACACAAAAAAATAAATACATTAAACACGATTACAAAGTCTTTATAAAAAAGAAAAAGGTAATAATAACTTTAAAAGAAAAATGATCGGATAGCATATGTAAGTTGTTTCATTTACACCTGTGATCCCCACACGTCTAGAATTATAGCCATGGTTCCTGACGTTGGTGGTTAGTTTTTGGTGTTAAGTGAATGTGAAATGACAAAACTACCCTTTATATTGAAAACCTAATACCAACCCCCCAACCCCACCATTCTTTCTTATCTGGTTTGCTCAGATCTTCTTCAACAAATAGTCGACAACCACCATCCACCGCACCGATGAACAGCCTCATTTTCCGGTGACCAAAGGTTTTGGCGACCAAGACGACCCGACTTAATTGTTCCAGTTTGCAGGTTCAGATTATATATGTGAGCTCTGTTTAGATCCGGTAGGTGATATAACAATTCAAGAGCTACATATCATCGCCCTTCTTCTCCAGCGAGAGACACCATCACCGACAACTACCACTACCTCGCCCGGGCATGTTTAGCTAAGCTTTTTGAAACAATTTATTGACTTATTGGCTTTTTAAAAAGTTATAAGCTCCAAAATGATGTTTGGCAATCAGAGTGTATGTGAGGGGAAAAAGCCAATAAGTCAATAAGTCACTCCATACTTACTTTTCCAAAAAGCCAATAAGTCAATAAGTTGTTTCAAAAAGCTTAGCCAAACATGCCCTAAAGTAAATAGGTTTTTGTTCACCACCTCATCGATACCACTAGTTTCTATTCATGAATTGGGTTTGGTTAATAAAAAAATCAAGAGTAAACTACATGGATAGTCCTTGTGGTTTTTCAAATTTTTGGATTTGGTTTCTAGTTTTTCAAAAGTACACGGATAGTCCTTGTGATTTGTATTTTTTAACGCATTTAGTCCCCCAACCAACAAATATACAGGTTTCAGGAGGTCCGGACTAAATGTGTTACAAAATGCAAACCACAAGGCTCGTTGCAAAGCATAGGGACCATCCATGTATTTTTGAAAAGTCAGGGACCAAATCCAAAAATTTAGAATACCATAGGGACTATCTGGTACTTTACTCAAAATTCAATTATGAATGGAATTTACTTAATTTAGTTTACGGATTTAAAATAATTTGGTTTCCTTCGAATTTAATTTTGAACGGAATGGATTTGATTTAGTTTCACATAAAGAAGAAAAAAAGGTAATTTGAATATCATTTTAGTATACAGGTGAACTTACGTTGTGATGAGAATACGAGAGTGAGGAGTGGTGTTGCCGATGGGGTGAAGGGATTTTGTTTTTACTGTTGGGAAGGGAAAAGAGGACGGCAGTGGTGTGACAATCGGTGGAGTCAACGGTGAGGAGAGTAGGTGGAAGATCTGAGCAAACTAGATAAGAAAGAATGGTGGGGCTGGGGTTGGTTTATTAGGTTTTTAATATAAAGGGTAGTTTTGTTATTTCACACCCATTATACCCTTATACAAAAAGTAATTTAGGACACAATGGTTTGGATCGTACTCATTCAAAAAGTCACAACCCTTCAAACTAATATATTACACCCTTTACAAAAAAAAAGTCACAACTTTTAAATTTATCATACCCCTTACAAAAAGTCACAACCCTTAATATACATACAAATACAAAAAGTCACAACCCTTTAAATTACATTAAAAATATCACACTCCTCTAAAAGTCACAACCCATATAAAACATAACAAACCATCATGACAGTTCATAAGATATATAAGATGCAATGGTTCACTACACTTAAATATGGAAGTTGTGACTATTCGAAAAGGTGTGGCACACTAATACATAATGACATTAAATTTATCATGATCATTTTTTCCTATTTAGAACTCCCTCTCATCATCAATTGGCATCAGAGGCCTTCGTTCCATAATTCAAATTAGGGATGAGCTCGGTATCGAACCGGTACCGGAACCGAAAGTACCGGTACCGAAAATCCTCAAAAGTGGGTACTGCTACCGGTACCGAATATACCCGGTACGGTACGGTTCGGTACCGGTACCGGTACGGTACCGAAAATGTCAAAACTCGGTACCGAAAAGGTACCCGGTTCGGTAAATTCGGTACCGGTACCTGGTCCATTTTGCTCATCTCTAATTCAAACCAAAATAACGGAACCCCAACATACTCTCCTATTTTGCGATTCACTTATAAAATCAACAAAGAGAAGATTAATTGCCGATTCATTCTTGATCATCATCATCAACTGATTATTAAGGATCAATTATAACCCATCACAATTTTAAGAACCAACTTGGAGATTAGTGATTCCCGCGAAGATTCCGATATTCAAAGTACGAACAAGAAATCACCAGAAAATGCCAACTAACGTTTAAAATCCTAATCCCTTAGAGATCCACTAATCATGTTGTTCATAAAAAAGCTAAATTACCAAGTCTCTGTTTTTGTTTTGGAACCCATATACATAAAACTCTCAAACTGTTTTATTCAACCTTCGGATTTATTTTTAGCACCACCTACTCTCGATATATTGTGACACAAAATTACACGCAGGCACGTACAATAATCAGTATGCATAATATTCATATTATCATATCGAAGATACTTAGAGAATACAATATGCATCATGCATGCCAATACACACTAACTGAAATAGAACTAACAATAATAATCAATCCTAACATACAACCATAATGTTCACAATCTCATATCTGAGATACGTTCAAGAAGAAGAAAATTAATCAATGATTCAGGTTGCAGGCAACAGAGACAAAAATGATAACGGCCACCAAAAACACCGGAATCGACGGTGGTGCCCAAGTCCCATTCCCAGCGGCAGAGGCAACAAGCATCCGGACAACCGACCCAAGGCGCCAACTGATTTCCGGCGAGAAATTCCGGTGAGTCACAAAACGAAATAGTGAATCGCGAATTCACAGATTTATGGTGAAATTCTTAGGCTCTTCGGTATGGTGCCGGAGATGACGACGTCGCCGGAGCAAGACCGAGGGGGTGGCGTGGGAGGACGGGCGTCACCAAGGGGGGCCCACATGCTTTGGTCCGTCGCAAACGGCCAAACTCCGACGGGGAGGACGGGACGGAGGGGGACGGAGGGGTGGCGGCGTGGGACGACGGTGGTGATGTGGCGGCGCCGGGGTGGAGGACGGATCCATACCGTAAAGCCTTAAATCCCTTAAACGTATTAAAAACGAATAAACAAATTGATGTTCGAATACAAAAATAACAGTTTCTGTTAGTCTATTCTTCTAATCCATTGAACTCTTTTTTGAAAAATTCAAACAAAAAAAAACTTCATAAATTTGTTGAAGTGTTCTGAATAGGAAGCAACATCAGAATCATTTTTTGATTTCAAAAATAAACAAAGTTTAGGAAAATTAAGAGCACTGAATCAAATACTTTCAAATAAAAAAACAAATTTAAGTTTTTTGTTAAACTCATATTGGATGAAGAAGGGAATCCGAGTCTAAAGGTCAAATAAGGAATCAAACGAAATAAAAAAGGTTGAAATCTTTGAAGCAGATCATAATGGACGAAAGGGATTTTAACGGCAAGTTTTAGTTGAGCAAAATTTTGACTTTTGTGAAAGTCAATATTCAGATTATATTTGCGGCAGTTTATTTTTGAAAGTGGGTTCAAAGGGAAACAACAAAGAAAAATCAGATTTAATATATAAAATATTTTGTATGAATTAGCATTTAATTAGGAACACTAATACTTTTTATATAGTTATGTAAAATTCAGAATTTAGTACTTTGATAAAATAAAAAAATTAAGTTTTGTTTTTAAAAAACAATAAAATAATGATGTTTTAAATAAACTTGAGAAATTTCGCATCTAATATATAGCGATACTAAAACATTCATAACATTCATGATCAACATCCCGCTGCAACGCGCGGGCTTACACCAACTCGTTTAACACAAAAACTAACCTCATCTGCGTCAGGGACTATCCGAGAACAAATGTATAAAAATTGGGGACTATAGCTGTAATTTTATAAGTGTAAGGACTATATGTGAAAATGAAGAAAACCACAGAGGCTATCCGAACATTTTTCTCTTAAATTAATAGTTAATTTCCCGGATGGCCCCTGTGGTTTCTCATTTTTTCACCTTTAGTCCTCAACTTTTTCAAATTACACGTATGCTCCCTGTGGTTTGATATTTCGTTACTCGGATAGTCCCTCTGAGTGGATGTTTGTTAGTTTGTTTAGTTAAGTTGGTGTAAAATGACTTAACTAGCCTTATCATTTAAAATACTAACTAAATTAAAACATTTGTAATTTTTTTTATTCAATTTCATTCATACTTGCCAAGTTACATAAAACAGAAGGTAGGCGGGCAACAAGCTGCGTCGCCACCCCTTTCTGAATTGCAAACCCTAATACACCAAAGACAAAACCCCGTCCCCCTAAGGCTGAGCAATTGTTGTAGATGACCCGTTGGACCCTGGTCAGGAACTGGATAGCTTCTTGCACTAGAGAGCCAAATGTGTTAAAGGCAAAAGGGACAAAAACATGCTGGTTCTCTACAGATCCTGGTGAGATTAGGTTCGTTTGGAGTGAAACTATGGGTTGACCAATTGCAAGGTCAACTGGAACAAAACAGAAGAGCTAGAACCGTTGAATACGGACCTAATGGCACTGTGTATACCCTTATCAAGGTTTCCGGTTTGGTGTGAATACCGAAGACGGGTGCGGTAGGGTGTCGTGGAGGTGGGATTTCAGGTTTGGGTGGTGTTTGATGTAAAAAATGGTGATGGTAGAGGGGTTAAGTGATAGAGGTTGAAGATGAAGTTGGGGGTGAGTGGTAGGTAGGCCCCACTTGATGTTTTTTAATATTTTAATTTAATTAGTATTTTAAATGATAAGGGTAGTTAAGTCATTTTACACCAACTTAACTGAATAAACTAACAGACATCCACTCAGGAGACTATTCGAGTAACAAAAGATCAAACCACATGGAGCATACGTGTAATTTTAAAAAGTTAGGGACTAAATGTGAAAAAATGAGAAACCACAAGGACTATCCGAGCAATTAACTCTTAAATTAATTATTACCTTTTTCTTTTTAAATAGGAGTAAAATGCTCGGATGGTCCCTAAACTTAGTTTAGGCACATACAGATTTCCCCTAAACTTAGTTTTCAATTTGAATCGCGAAACTTAGGTTGTCGGTTTAAATCTTGACATTAGAGATCATTCAAGTTAATCAATAATTAAATTCAACTAATTAAAACGTGCATCCTTGCCTAGTGATTCGAGAGGAGAATTAGATTTGCTAGGTTATTAGCTAGTCGTTGTTGGGTAGATTGGGTGAACGATAGCTCGGATCCGTTTATTTCTTCGCGTCTAAGGTTTCCTAGGATTTCAATTTTCAAAGCTCCTTCTGCTTCACAAATTGAGGATTGTGACACCTTAGTTGTCACATATTCGATATTTGCGGGATCGATAGCTCGGGCCGATTCATCTTAGCACTTCACATTTTGCCCACTTTCTTGCACGGTTTATTATCTCTAGCGGGAGGTTTATCGGGTAGATTAGGGTATTCAGTCATTATCCGTAGTCAGAGTAATATTGCATGAGTCTAGGGATTCGACACCTAGGTAGTTCCTTCTCATCATATTTGTTCCTAGATGTCGTTTTCTGAGTTAGCCCGCCTGTTGCTTTCAGTTTGCTGTCGTGTTTTGTTTGCGTGACATTCTTATTTATTGCTTATTAATTCAATTAGGTTTTAGAAAATCATAAAAATTGTCACTTTAAATTAGCTAGGTTTTCGACGGAGGTTCATTATCGAGATTTTTCCCATAGTGTCTACGGATTGACATCCGGTCTTATCTACTTGCTACACTGCGACCGGTGCACTTGCCGATTGTGTGTGGTTCAGTTAGTAATTCCCTTTTTAAAACTTGTTTGGATTTAATATATATACTTTTCACACATCATACATCAACGGGTGAAAAGATCACAATTAAAGGAGATAAGCCAACCAGGTCAACAAAATTCATCTCTGTGATGAAAGTTGCAAGTTATGAAAGGAAAGGAGGAATAGGGTATATGAACTCCATAATCATTAACACTAAAGGAAAAGAATTAAAAAATATTCCTGTAATATTTAAATTCTCAGACGTTTTTCCAGAAGAATTACCTGGATTACCGCCAGATAGAAAGGTTGAATTTAGAATTCACCTAATACCAGGAACGGCACCAATTGCCAAGGCACCATATCGAATAGCATCAACAAAAATGCAAAAACTGAAGAACCAATTGGACGAACTTCTTGATAAGGGTTTTATACAACCTAGTTCATCACTGTGGGGAGCATCGGTGTTATTTGTCAAAAAGAAGGACGGATCAATGCTTATATGCATTGAATACCAAGAATTAAACAAGGTTAGGATTAAAAATCGGTACCCACTACCGAGAATCGATGATCTGTTCGATCAACTTCAAGGAGCTCGATTCTTTTCTAAGATCGATTTACGTTCAGGATATGATCAATTAAAAGTACAGGAAGAAGCCTTTAGGATTCTTAAGCAAAGGTTAACCAACACACCCATACTCGCATTACCAGAAGAAACTGAAGACTTTATAGTCTATTGTGATGCATCTAACTTAGGATATGGATGTGTGTTGATGCAACATCAGAAGGTTATAGTCTATGCCTCTAGACAACTTAAGAAACATGAAGAGAAGTACACAACCCATGATCTAGAATTAGGAGCCATATTTTTTGCCCTTAAGATTTGGAGACACTATCTTTATGGTAATAAGTTTGTTGTCTTCACAAATCATAAAAGTTTAAGATATATCTTTGGGCAAAAAGAATTAAATATGAGACAGAGACGATGGATGGAAATTCTTAGTGATTATGATTGTGATATATTCAGTATCATGCAGGAAAAGCTAATGTAGTAGCTGATGCTTTAAGTCGAAAGTATCATGAAAAGCCAAAACGAGTACGCTCTCTCAGGTTACATCTACGGGTAGATTTAAATGAGCAAATTAAAGAAGTATAGAAAACAGCAATCAATGACGATACTGAAGGTTTAAAAGGTATGATTAAAGAATTAGAACAAGGAACATATGGAATTTGGAGATTCCATAAAAAAATGATCTGGATACCTAAACAAGGAAACCTACGCCACAGAATTCTAGAAGAAGCTCATAAGTCTAAGTATACGATACATCCCGTAAGTGATAAGATATATCAAGATCTAAGAAAGAATTTCTGGTGGATATGAATGAAAAAGGATATAACAAACTATGTTGCTAAATGTCTAACCTTGTCACACCCCAACCGATGGCGGAATCATCGGGACATGGCACTGAGCAAAACAGATTGTCCAGAAGTTTCCATAACATTTATCATTACTATTCAATTTAAATAATACGTCCCATACCGTATCTCAAACAGTAAAATAAATTATTACAGACAAAAATCCAGGCAAATATTATGTTCCCGACAACTCAGATTTAAATAAACAGCAATTGTTTATCTGCTTCTAGAGACCCTTAATTTGACTACTACAGACAACTATTTGTTGGGCTTTAGAGCTTTATTCTAGCCTCGCTTTCCTTTAAGCACCTGTCACATACGTTAAAATAAAGTCAATACATAAAATGTAAAGGTGAGCATACAAGTTTGATAATAGCATAATAGAGTTCGAAATAGTTTACGCATAACCAGCACGTACACAGAGGAAAACGAAGCATGTTAATTATCGACATGGATCTATCGATACCAATGATTGCGGGTTGACTGCCCGAGGCAGTTCGTAATACATGATTACCACCGTAATCCATGCAAGTAATTGTCCTTAACAACCCCCGTGTGAACGGGTGCTGAGTCCAAACTATAGTATTATCGTCGTTAAGGCAGGTAGACAGCATTCCACGTGTAAATATAACAACAAGCATTCATTTAGTCACGTAATACATGCGGTAACAGTTAGCGTTTAAAATGTTGCGTAGTGTGTTCGATGTGATTTCGTATAGGTAACGTATGTAACACTGATGTCTGTCGTTAGTGACATGCAAAAACCAACTAAACTATATAGATAGGATAAGTCGGATATCGAACCAGAGGAGGATTGTGGAAAGCGTGTAACGTTAAATATTTATTAACAACTAAAAAAAATAAACTGATGATTGTTTGATTTGTGGATTAACTAAATTATGAATTAAGAACTCGAGGTTTTAAACAATAGGAAAAAGAAAGATTCCTCCGAATTTCAGGTTTGCAGACAATTTCAGTTATGTGTTTAATCAAAACATTCACATAGACATAAATGTTTAACCTAATTAACCAATTGTGATAACCAACGACTAAGTACTCCAGTCAATACATAACGGGAGGTTATCGAATGATTATCAATTACAATTACAAACCCTAACCCCATGTCAAATATATCCCAATTACTAGAACTCTCGGGAACTGAATGCTTAGAAATCAAGGTTTAAATAAATGCAACCAGTTACAATCAGTCAATTAAATCCATGGTGAAAAGCATCGAATGCTTAGATCACCAAGTTACAATGAATAAAAACACATAAAAGTACCTAATTACACAAACCCTCCATTCGGAGGATACCAATAGGAGATTAGCCGCTCATGTTGGTGGGTTCATCTGCTGCCGTTAAGATGATCCCCATCGTGATTGTATGCGTGGGTATATATTACCCTCCTTTGTGCGTGGATCTTCAATTATTAAATTCAATCCCCATGTCAAAGAAGTCAAGGCCCTCTTTTTCTTTGTTCACGTGATGCTGGCTAATGATATGATGGATCGATCATGATGATGTCGGCCCATGTCTCTAAGCCCTTGTGTCACACCCCTATTTTCCACGTGTCACTGGTGGGCCCGGTGGGGGTTCCGTGACGTAGTTGATATCGTCATAGTCAAACAATACAATACAAAATATAAATGCACAGCGGAAGCAAAAGATAGATTTATTTCAACCAAATAAAATTGTAATATCAAGTATCATAAACAGTTGAAATAGATCCACAGGCAGATCAAAACAAAGAGGAAACTTTTATTCAACAGACTTCATGCATCCTAAGCTTGCGAGACTTTTATTGATGCTAAGGAGTGGCCAGCCTATTACGCGTAGTACCTGCAGTTAGCCTTTTGGAAAATACGTCAGTTTACACTGGTAAATACAATTTAACCGACCCATTTTGAAAAAGGTTTAAAAATTGACTTGACTGCCCGCGGCACAAAACTTTTTATAACTTGGGATAATTATTTTCTTATAATCTTGTAAATGAATTACATGTTTGTTATGCGTTCAATTTTCCGGGTCGTGCCGGGTTAAAGATTAATAGACACACCACTTAGTATAGTTCTGCCGCGAGACTTCTCTCGTACCGACGATTATACTTTATTGATTTGAATGCACTACGGGTGTACGTCTACACCCGTGTGCTAAGGTCGTGGCCATTCTTTGAATGATGCCAGGGATATCTGGGACATGGTCATTAAACCCCCAAAGGCGTTAAACAAACAAAACAACATTTTCAAATGGGTTGTTTTGACAACACTTAACCACCAACCAGTTAAGGTCAATTACCCGACCAAGCGGTATTTTATATACCGTACCCCAATCCCGTATAAGGGAAAATAAGTTAAATGTATTTACCTGAGCTAAATATAAATTTAATCCCGGCCGTATCAAATCAACAAGTACAGATAGCTTTTATTGGGCTCCTATATCTGGAATGAAGGTTTTTAATAACCTATTAGAATCCTAACGGGTCTTTTAATTTAGCCTAAGCTTAGACCAGTTAGTTTTAAAGAAAGAATACGGTTCAATCACACGGAAGGCGAAGACCGGTTTAGAATGTGGTTTTGACCTGGCAAGCTTGCATGCTTGTGTAATATGGGTAACATAATCATATTCTGGATTTTGAGGCAGAAATGATATGGTTTGACCCGTTTCGGCTAAAATGGGTAAACTAGTTACATAAGCCGGTCCGAACGCGTAAAGTGCGTAACGAGTAACCATAAGAGTCATATACAAGTTTCCTAAGTTAATATGCCTTAAACATGTTGTGATATCAGTAAGATACCTTCCATTATGCCCCAAATGGTTTTAAACCCAAACTATGCCTCATAAGGGCATTTTGGTCATTTTAAAGGGTGTAAAAGAGTTTAACTAATATTTTGATTTACAGGTCTGAATAAATCAGTAAATATACTCATTTTATTAAGTTATAACAGTAGGGTAATAATCATATGTGAAATTTATCAATCTTAATCATTCTAAGCACCGTAGGGGCGTTTTGGTAATTTCACATATGCCTAAAAGGTCAAAACTGAAATCCTGAGTTTAAAACATTAGCCTACTGTTAAAATATAAAAATTTACTGATTACATCAGTGGGTCTCAACCCCATTTGTTTAAAAAGGTTTTATTACATACTATGCGTTAAAAACGCTTAAAAAGGCGATTTGGAGCCAATTCCGGGTTTGGTATAGAAAGCTGATATATTTTTTTTAAATTCCAGAAGGCTCAAAATACTTTATTTAACATACTAGATCAGTAGAAAAAGGTTTGGGGTCAATAGGGTTTATAAAACTCATTTTATAGCCCAAAAGGGCAAAACCGACATTAACCGAATTGAGCTTAGAACACTAAGTTATGCTCAGCCTAAAATTGAATAAAACTCTTTAAAAATCCCAAAAATATTATTTTATAACATTGGGTACAAAGTTTTGTATAAAAATTTGGGTTTAGATAGGCTATATGCAATTTACGCCATTTAATTACTAAAGAAGCTTCTAATTACGCTAATGAGCATAACTCTTAATCTATACCTCAAACTGATGTCAAATTTTAGGTGCAAGCTTATAAATCAGTTGCTAAGGTGTCTACCCTTTGTTATTTTCAAAAATCATATTTTAAGGTCATTTGGGCATAATGGTCAACATATAAGCATTTAACGGAAACATGCATGTGAATATGATATCTAATGAACCAAGTTGTGTAATCACAGAGGGTTATACTAACATGTAAACTTGGCTTAAATGGGTCAGAACTGAAAGTCAAAGCAGAAGTCAAACTATGCGTATGTGATAACCAATCCATACCTATCACTATATCAAAGCCTGCTAGCTTAAAAGGTAACAAGGACAAAGGAAAAGAGTGGTTCCTAATGGATATGACACATCCATCTAATACTGTCGAAATGGTTTCTATGGTTCCATCAGCTAATTCACCTTCATATTTCACACTTAAAGTTTTGACAGGCACTTTCAGCAACTCACAAAACTTATTATCTACAAAGGATTCATCTGCTCCAGAATCAAAAAGTATCCTTGCATAGATATCGTTTACGAGGAAGGTACCTGTTATCACATTGTCGTCCTGAACAGCTTCCTTTTCATCCATGCGGAAGACCCGAGCATTGGTCTTCTTTCCCTCCTCAGCCTTCTTTGCAAGCTTTGGGCAGTTGGTCCTAAGATGCCCCTTTTCATTACAGTTATAGCACGTAGCATCCTTGATTTTCTTACAATCCAATGCCTTGTGGTCTAATGACTCGCAAATCCCACACGCTTTCGGCTGGGACTGGGACTTCGACTCATACCTGCACCTCCCAAAATGGTGCTTCTTGCAAACCTTACATTTGGGTTTATCACCCATCTGTTGATCACCTTTCTTGGATCCCGACCCTTTCTTGTGGTCGTTGCTTCCCTTGTGCTTCTTATCTGAGCGTCGTGAACCGTCGTCCTCGCGTTTCCTTTTCTCGGCATCCGCATTTCTCAGCGATCTCTGTCTAACTGCGTCCAGCGTGAGGGACAGAGATATGTCAGCTGCTGATCTGAATGTAGCGGGCCGAGAGGCCTTGACACTTGCTTTTATTTCTGGGGCCAGACCCCCAATAAAACGGGCCATCCTCTTAGGTTCAGGTGTCACAAGGTAAGGAACTAACCTTGACATAGTATTGAAGCTTGTGAGATAAGCCTGGCAATCCAGGTTCTTCATAACCAGAGATAGAAAATCAGACTCTATCTTTTCAACCTCATGCTGAGGGCAGTAGGTTTCCTTGATGAGGGTAACAAATTGTTCGCAAGACATGTTGTACAAATGTACCTTTCCGATGGTTTGAATCAACGATCTCCACCATGTTAGGGCTTCACCCTTGAAAGACTGTGACACAAACTTCACAGTGTCTTTTTCAGCACAACCACTTATGTCTACCATCGTGTCCATCTCATCCAACCAAGTCATGCAATCCACCGCCCCTTTCTCCCCAATAAAATCTCGGGGTTTACATGAAACAAAGTACTTGTATGTGCAACCTTTGGCACGAGGCTTATCATCAAATACAATCCTTTTGGATGGAATGCTGTTTTCGTTGGAGGAATGTCTGTCATCATCTTTCTTTGGTTCCTCTTTCTTAGGCTTAGGTTGGACAGAGGGTGGCTTGCTATGAGCTTCTGAATGTGTCTTGGGTTTAGAATGCGGTGTAGACAGGGTTCTACTTCGAGTCTCACTATATTCACTATACTGGCGTTCCATAGCCTTTGCAACAGCATTGTCAACTAATGCTTGCAGTTCTGCGCCAATAACCTGTATTTTAGCATTCTCGTGGTTTTCCACCGGACGACTGTTCACCTCGTCCGACCCAGCCATGTAGCTTCAAGTGCTACATATAGAAAATAATGGGCAAGGTTTTATTTAGTAGCTTTTACAGAATTTTATAATTTTATTAACCATGGTTTTTAATTAGCCATTTCTGGTTAATTTGCTATTCATTTATTTATTCAGGACCTTTATTATAATCCTATATCACATTTTAATATTAGCATAAAAGTCTAGTCCCAAGGACGGTTTTAATTTATAACTAGGATTTTCACAGAATCGAGGTATTTGGGTCTGAATAGCAGTTCAAAACCCTCTTTAAACAGTGAGTTGCAGACTTCTACTGTCTCTTAGTCCCAGAAGACGTTAATTATTACCCGTAGGCACTTCATCCTTAAGGGATGGTCATATAATTACAGGGAAAATAAATTAACCCATTTTAAAGATGGCCTGTGTGATTTTTACTGCATCACAATTTGCCCAGCATGTTAACATACTTACAGATGTTAACAAAATTTGGAATCTTTTGGACAGGTTCTACCATTTTGGCCATGTCTATAATGACACATGGCTAGGTTTTACCCCTAAGATTCTCTTTTAATATTAAATGCAGAACAATCCTAAGTTGAGATGTTAATTATAGATCTAAATCTAATTATGGAGATACCATCTTGGCCTTGTCTTAAAATGACACATGGCTACGTCTTGTCCTTTTTAGATTTTGCCACTTTAATATATATAATGGTAGATCTTTTAATTATAAAGTTATTTTCGTTTATTTTATGTTTTATGCACATAATTAATAACAAGTAAAATGAAAATTTAAATTTAACATCTCATAAATAATTCAACAAGTACATTTTTGCCCTAAACGGGACTTCTACAAAAATAACATGCCCACGCAGGGGCGAAAAACAAACAAACCCACGCAGGGGTCAACTAAAAGACATGCCCACGCAGGGGCAGAATACTAAAAGACAAGCCCACGCAGGGACTGAGTACAGAAACAAAAAGTCCGCGCAGGGACTTGATTACAACTCAATAAAATAAACAACAAAGGTCTTTAATGACCCCTTCTTTTGGACTTCCCCTTGAGTAGGTCTGACAGACCCTTGAAGAAGCCTTGCCGCTCCCTGCGGTCTTCTCGAACTTCTTGCTCAACTTGGTTCAACCTATCGAGAACCTCTTGTTGGCGCTCCGGTGGAATTAGCTGCGGCTGCGGCGGCTGGTACAGAGGTTGAGGAGGTGGCGGACGCTGGTACCCATAAGTTGGGTAACCAGTGGTCCAAAGACCACCATAGGGTCCCTCTGGGTGACGAGCATTGTAGTCCCATGCCTCCTGGTATGGGTCCACATTGGCATAGTTGTAGCTGTTGTGGCCCGGTAGCTCGAACGGGTTATATGCCGCTGAACCGGCATAAGCAGGGATTGGTTTATCAAAACCCAATGGTGGCACCACAGGTGCAGAGTTTGCCTCCGTGACGGGGTTTGATGGTCCCCCTATCTGCGGGTCTTCTTCTTCCTGGAGTGGCAGATAATGACTGCCACTTGAAGGCTGGGGAGTGCTGATGCGACTCCCCCTCGCACGGACATCCGCGCGTTTGACCTCCTCCGCCTCGGTAGTTCTGTAAGCGGTTGCTCCACTGGTGGTGGTGGTGGCGGAGTGACTGCCACAAATCGAGAATCCTCGGAAGGATCCTGCCGCTGTTACTGCTGCTGGTATGGAGACGAGTGTTCAGAGAGCGTAAAATACCACTCGTATTGGGCGAACCTCGCCTCGTAGCTGTCAGGACCACGGTAAGGCGATCCATGAAAAGATGACCCATCGGAGATTTCGATGGGGTGGTTCGGGGTCCCGGTTGCAGGCTCCACGGGATCTGTATCTTTATCCATGTCATTTTCACCCGAGAAGTGATCCTCGGGTCCTAGTGGCTTAAAACCCACGGGTTCTTGAATGAAATTAGCCGGGTTGAACCGGCTTTGGAAAGCAGGGGTAGGGTCACGAAAAGAATGGTGCGAGTTTGACCGCTGCAATGGTATGAAGGAAGGCGGAGGGTTGTCGGGCTCGTTTTCGGATTGCGGCCCGAAAGAATGCAAATAGGACAGTGAGGAGCTTAAGGAGACCGATCGCCTCCCGGGTTCCACATATACCCTCCATGGCTCCTAAGGGCTAGTGCTCATTGTAATAGATGGTGTACGCCGGTGCGAAGGCCCGGCTTCATGGTCATGGCCCGTAACTGGGCCCTTGCCTCTTCCTCTCAAAAACCTTGGCGGCATTCTTAACCTGCAAACATGAGCAAAGATACGACAACAAAAATATAAAATAAAGACCAATTAAAACAAAACAAAACAGAGTTTGTCCTATGTTCTTTGTCTAGACTCGGAACTCGAGGAATGTGCATTTATTTAACTGAGATTAAACACAAAAGGCTAGTGTTTAATTCACTCAGCGTTGGCTCTGATACCAACCTGTCACACCCCTATTTTCCACGTGTCACCGGTGGGCCCGGTGGGGGTTCCGTGACGTAGTTGATATCGTCATAGTCAAACAATACGAAATATAAATGCACAGCGGAAGCAAAAGATAGATTTATTTCAACCAAATAAAATTGTAATATCAAGTATCACAAACAGTTGAAATAGATCCACAGGCGGATCAAAACAAAGAGGAAACTTTTATTCAACAGACTTCATGCATCCTAAGCTTGCGAGACTTTTATTGATGCTAAGGAGTGGCCAGCCTATTTCGCGTAGTACCTGCACTTAGCCTTTTGGAAAATCCGTCAGTTTACACTGGTAAATACAATTTAACCGACTCATTTTGAAAAAGGTTTAAAAATTGATTTGAATGCCCGCGGCACAAAACTTTTTATAACTTGGGATAATTATTTGCTTATAATCTTGTAAAAGAATTACATGTTTGTTATGCGTTCAGTTGTCCGGGTCGTGCTGAGTTAAAGATTAATAGACACACCACTTAGTACAGTTCTGTAACGAGACTTCTCTCGTACCGACGATTATACTTTATTGATTTGAATGCACTACGGGTGTACGCCTACACCCGTGTGCTAAGGTCGTGGCCATCCTTTGAATGATGCCAAGGATATCCGGGACATGGTCATTAAACCCCCAAAGGCGTTAAACAAACAAAACAACATTTTCAAACGGGTTGTTTTGACAACACTTAACCACCAACCAGTTAAGGTCAATTACCCAACCAAGCGGTATTTTATATACCGTACCCCAAGCCCGTATAAGGGAAAATAAGTTAAATGTATTTACCTGAGCTAAATACAAATTAATCCCAGCCGTATCAAATCAGCAAGTACAGATAGCTTTTACTGGGCTCCTATATCTGGAATGAAGGTTTTTAATAACCTATTAGAATCCTAACGGGTCTTTTAATTTAGCCTAAGCTTAGACCGGTTAGTTTTAAAGAAAGAATACGGTTCAATCGCACGGAAGGCGAAGACCGGTTTAGAATGTGGTTTTGACCCGACAAGCTTGCATGCTTGTGTAATATGGGTAACATAATCATATTCTAGATTTTGAGACAGAAATGATATGGTTTGACCCGTTTCGGCTAAAATGGGTAAACTAGTTACATAAGCCGATCCGAACGCGTAAAGTGCGTAACGAGTAACCATAAGAGTCATATACAAGTTTCCTAAGTTAATATGCCTTAAACATGTTGTGATATCAGTAAGATACCTTCCATTATGCCCCAAATGGTTTTGAACCCAAACTATGCCTCATAAGGGCATTTTGGTCATTTTAAAGGGTGTAAAAGAGTTTAAATAATATTCTGATTTACAGGTCTGAATAAATCAGTAAATATACTCATTTTATTAAGTTATAACAGTAGGGTAATAATCATATGTGAAATTTATCAATCTTAATCATTCTAAGCACCGTAGGGGCATTTTGGTAATTTCAAATATGCCTAAGAGGTCAAAACTAAAATCCTGAGTTTAAAACATTAGCCTACTATTAAAATATAAAAATTTACTGAATACATCAGTAGGTCTCAACCCCATTTGTTTAAAAAGGTTTTATTACATACTATGCGTTAAAAACGCTTAAAAAGGCGATTTGGAGCCAATTCCGGGTTTGGTATAGAAAGCTGATATTTTTTAAAATTTCAGAAGTCTCAAAATACTTTATTTAACATACTAGATCATTAGAAAAAGGTTTGAGGTCAATAGGGTTTATAAAACTCATTTTATAGCCCAAAAGGGCAAAACCGGCATTAACCGAATTGAGCTTAGAACACTAAGTTATGCTCAGCCTAAAATTGAATAAAACTCTTTAAAAATCCCAAAATATTATTTTATAACATTGGGTACAAAGTTTTGTATAAAAATTTGGGTTTAGATTGGCTATATGCAATTTACGCCATTTAATTACTAAAGAAGCTTCTAATTACGCTAATGAGCATAACTCTTAATCTATACCTCAAACTGATGTCAAATTTTAGGTGCAAGCTTATAAATCAGTAGCTAAGGTGTCTACCCTTTTATATTTTCAAAAATCATATTTTAAGGTCATTTGGGCATAATGGTCAACATATAAGCATTTAACGGAAACATGCATGTGAATAGGATATCTAATGAACCAAGTTGTGTAATCACAGAGGGTTATACTAACATGTAAATAGGTCCAAAAGAAGCTCTAAGGCAATCCTAAACTTGGCTTAAATGGGTCAGAACTGAAAGTCAAAGCAGAAGTCAAACTATGCGACTTTTGGTTCCAAACCGAGCCTAAACTGAAAATTGTCGAGTTGAACATGTTGGGACATGTTCTTACATTAATTACCAAGTTATATTAATGATCAAACAGGTTGCATGTATCCTACATTGCTAATTATGCATTAATTTGAAAATGAACATTCTGTTGACTTTTTAAGGTAAGCTTTGACTCGACAATTAACATAGTTAGAGTGGGAGTTTGAGAATACCCTTTTAAGGGTTTATTACCCACATAATTACCTACTTATAGGCATTTTTAATTCGAGATTTGAGTGAACAAATTTTAATTAATCATGAAGTCAAACCTTAATTACGACGGTTTGACTTTTAGCTAATTAACTAAGCTAATATGAATTTAGAAGGGTTAAGTATACTTACAAGAGTCCTATTTATGATTAGAGATCACTAGGAAGGTTGCTTGCTGACCAGAGAGCTCCAGAAAATAAGTTGTGAACTTTTGCAAATGAGTGCACAAAATGGTTACAACTTGAGCTCCATATATAGCCAATTTAATCTCACAAGATGATGCCACAATGGTCTACAATTGTTACCAGATGTTTACAGGTGCCCCTATGCATGAAAAACCATTGGAGGGAGCTCTGGTATAAGAAAACAACCCTTTAAAGTCGGTTAACAGACCTGACTGGCAGCTGCCATGATTTTTCTGTCGCTGTGTCTCTCTCGCGGGCCGCGTAACCCTTAAGGGTTTCTTACGCGGGCCGCCTGGCCTGCCATGACCAGCCAAACAAGTTTCAAACTTTGCAATTTTAGTCCCTGGTCCTTTGTTACGTGGTTTTAACTCTTGTTCTTGCATTTTTGCCCTTTTAAACTTATTTTTAAGGGTTCCAAAACATGTATAAACATAGGCAAGTCCTTGATCAACTTGTAATCACCCGAAAAGTCATAAATTTCAACGTTGACGCTTTTAAGCCTTCGTACACAAATTTGACCATAACTTTCTCATACGATAACGAAACTTTATGAATTTTTTTACCACATATTCTAGTGAGCATAATTTACCATTACAAAGCTTCGGGTCTGCTAAAAGGTCACTCAGAGGTATACTTTTCACATGTTGACACATTTAGCCCCCGTGGTTTGTAATTTCTCACTTTCTTTCATATTTAGCTTCGTATGATCCATGATTTATTCGTTTGAAAGTATAAACATCTTGTAGGGCTATTTTTAAATATAATAATCCATTGTTGACACTTTGGACCCTTATATTCATATAGTTTCCTTGTTTGTCAACTTTAGTCCCTCTAAAGTATTCTTTCACACGTTCAGAGCTTATGACACGTGTTCATACATTATTGGACATGAATTTTCAAGGTGTTACATCCTCACCCCCTTAAAAGAAATATCGTCCTCGAGATTTACGGAAACAATTGAGGGTATTTCTCTTTCATTGTGGACTCTAATTCCCACGTATATTCAGGACCTCTACGGGCGTCCCATTTCACCTTGACAATAGGCACAAGCTTTCTTCGAAGCCTCTTTACCTGTCGATCCTCAATCGACACAGTTTTTTCCACAAATTTCAAGATCTCATCTATGTGCACATCTGTATGCGGTATGACTAGCGATTCATCAGCTAGACATTTCTTCAGATTACAGATGTGGAATACATTATGAATACCACTAAGCTCTTCTGGTAAGTTTAACTTAAAAGCCACTGACCCTACACATTCGATGATCTTGAATGGTCCTATATACCTTGGGCTTAACTTACCTTTCTTGCCAAAACGCATCACCCCTTTCCAAGGTGATACCTTGAGCAAAACTTTATCACCAACCTCAAACTTGAGAGGTTTTCGCCTTTTATCAGCATAGCTTTTCTGTCTATCCCGGGCAGCCTTTAGGCGATCGCGAATCTGGACAATCTTGTCCGTTGTCTCAAAGACTATATCAGGACCTGATAATTGAGTGTCTCCTACTTCTGCCCAACAGATGGGGGTTCTGCACTTCCTACCATATAATGCCTCAAAAGGCGCAGCCTGAATGCTGGTATTATAGCTATTATTATTGGAGAACTCGACCAATGGCAGATGCTTATCCCAACTACCACCTAAATCAATCACACATGTTTATTTGAGAATGATGATGTTATCGATGATTATGTTGTTTTTCTCTTGTCTGCCGTCAATTATCAAGCCCACTTTCTACTTAGTGATGATGATGTTTATTTGACCAAACCCTCTAGTGCACTTAATTTCCACCAAAAGTGACTGATGTCGGCCCAATAAAAAATCTCCAATGTTTTCCTTCTCGGCTCTGTGTATATCGGCTCAATCATATTGATGATGATGTGATAACTTCACAAGAATATTAATGATGATGATGATGATGATTGGCTCCTTCCTAGAAGTGCACGTGATGCTCTAATCGGCTCTGTGCGTGTGGTGATGTTATGTGTTTTCCTTTTGTTCACGTGGCCCCACTCAACTGTCCAATCTTTTAATTCTTTTCCACCAAAATATAGCATGCATTCCACTTTTATTTTCAACCGTAAGTTACGTGTACATACCGTACACTACAGTTTAGACTTGCTGTGTTCTTTTTGTTTGATACACCTCTCAACCGTAGGCTACATATGATGATCGTAAGTTACGATCCCAACATTCTGTTTCTTTGGCTTTGCATGCATTTCAACTATAAATAATTGACCAACAAGCCCCTAGACTTCTCACTTTTATATCTCTCGCAATTTCAAGTTAACATTCGGCTCGAAACCAATCCCGAACAACACTATTTAGTGTGTTTATCAACTTCAGCCATTCCGCTTTATCTCTAATCACTTTAACTTCACCGAATTAGGCGTTTAACCTGAAAAATCATAATCTCGCGAGTTAACCTGTTCCAAACGTATAATCATGTAAACGGCAATAAATCACACAAAATACGGATGTTAATACTCGGGTTTCACACCCTCCATCAAACACCCAAAAGTGCTGAAAGCAAAAAGGGACCGAGTATACTCACAGCGGTTGATGGATTGAAGGGAGCGCTTGGGAGTAGGGTTAGCCTGAATAGTTTGATAGCATAACTAAGCAACGCGTAAAGCGGAAAACAAGTGTTGGAGGGTCGGACAGCTGGTCGATCGGACGGTAGTCCGATCGGACGGCTGACCGTTTGGTTGACAGTCTGTTCGGACAGTTGTCCGGTCGGTCGGTAGGCCGATCGGATGGCTGTTCGAGTGGATTGTTTCTTCCTAAGAGTAGGATGTGTTTGAGTATGCTGGTTTGACTTTTGAAGTTTTTGTAGTAGCATTTGAAAACATTGAAGTATCTTTACCTTTCAGGTCGGTCGATCGGACGGTTGTTCGATCGGCCGGCATCCCGATCGGTTAGGTACTTTTATCAAGACAAGTTCTCAGCAGGGTGTCACCTGATCGGACGGCTGTTCGATCGGGTGGCACTCCTAGTGCATCGAACATGTTGAAAAATCAATTAAGTGTTAAAGTACTGTATCTCATGATCCGAAGAGTAATCCGATCGGACGGTAGTCCGATCGAACAGCAGTTCGTTCAATACTAGTCTTCAATATAAATTGATTAAGTGTGGGACCATGTGCTAGCCGATCGGCTGGCCAGTCGATCGGCTGACTGTCCGATCGGTTGGCTGTCCGTTCGGACAGCAGTCCGATCGGTCAGCATCCTGACCTGATCAGCCTGTTCGTCTAACACTTGGTTGTTCTGATTGTTTGTCGTTATATCGAGGTGTTTTGACAACGAGTCGAACCATAGAACCCTCGTTCTTACTTGTTCCTCCTGTTCGGACAGGAATCACCCAAATCCGGCCAGTGAACTGTTCGGAACGAAGTTTAACTTTTAACCCGAAACCGGTGAACCTCATGGATAGAATCCGGATCTTGAGTCATGCAACCACCGGAATGATTAGCAAGTCGGCATAAGCTCCGTTTCTGTCGGTTTTGAAGGCATTGAGTGTAAAAGAGTTGAAAGAAAGTTGGAAAACCATCTTTCAATCCTTTTCACCGTGTAAATGTTTAGATCTGCAACAGATCTTTGTTTGTTTCTGTGGAAATCGGCTAGATCCAAGTTATTCTTGGTGGATTGATGCCAAAACATGGATTTCTTCAAGAACACCATGATGACATCACCCTAGAACACTTGAATCTTGATGATTTCACGGTTAAAATTAAGATTTGAAAGATAGAAAGGTGTAGGAGTGCGTGTAGATCAAGAAAGTACAAGATTTAGGACGAAATCTTACGGGAATCGAGAGAAATCTGAGAAAAGGATGAGCTAAGCGTGCTGGTCGGACAGAGGTTTCCAAAAGTGGAAAGGATGACAATGACAGTGGTATTTATAGGATGCCAAATGAGGAAAGTGCTGGCCGATCGGCTGGCTGTTCGATCGGCTGGTAGCCTGATCGATCAGCTGCACGATTCGAGTGTTCGTTGCGACGATTTTTGATATTTCGATCTCGATTGCGTTTGATGAGAATACGATAGAGTTTCCCATTCAAATTACTTTTAATCCCAACTACTATATCTAACATACAAGCTTCTATATCTCGCACTATCTCTTCTCCACCAATTATCATAATTTGATTTCAATTGAGTTCGATTGAGTTTCGATTTCGATTCGAGTTTCGATTGATTACCACACATAACATAAAGTAAACATGCACAAGTAACACATAAGGCACACACACACGTATAATAACACCAAAGTTGCACAATTCGAGTTTCGAGTCCGATGATGATTGGATTAGTTCTATTACTGATTAATTGACTTTATCGCATTGTTACTTCCTACTATTCACAGTCGTAAAGCGGTTCGTAGCGATAAACATTCGATTACTTCGGTTGTAATTGATTATTCCACATAATACAACTAACGTAATCGTAAAATAGACTAACTACAGTCAAAGAAGTCAAACAGGGATTGAGCAAGGAGAGACAGATCGCAATTAGCGATCTTTTCTTCCTTTGACTTCAATCTTGACTTTGACTTTCGGAAACACGGGGTGTTACAAACCTGTTCACAGGTTAAAGCTGAGAATCAGAAACCTTCAGGATTATTACAGCAATTAGAGATGCCAATATGGAAATGGGAATTAATAACAATGGACTTTGTTACCAAATTACCCAAGACACGAAAAGGTAATGATACAATCTGGGTGATGGTAGAAAGATTGACCAAATCTGCTCATTTCTTACCAGTGAAGGAAACTTTCAGTATGGAACAATTAGCCAAGTTATATGTAAATGAAATAGTTTCATTACATGAAATTCCTTTATCTATTGTATCTGATAGAGATAGCCGTTTTATTTCTCATTTTTGGACTAGTTTCCAAAAAGCAATGGGAACCAGGTTAAATCTAAGCACAGCTTATCATCTACAAACGGACGGACAAAGCGAAAGGACAATTCAGACAATGGAAGATATGCTTAGAGCCTGTGTAATTGATTTTGGAGGAAATTGGGACGATCATTTACCATTAATAGAATTTTCCTACAATAATAGTTATCATACTAGCATTAATACTGCACCGCTTGAAGCACTCTATGGACGAAAGTGCCGAACTCCAGTCTGTTGGGCAGAGATTAGAGAAAAGCAACTATCTGGAGCAGAGATAGTACAAGAAACAACAGACAAGAGTATTCAACTCAAGGAAAGACTAAAAGCATCACGAGATCGTCAAAAGAGTTATGCAGATAACCGACGAAAATCTTTGAAATTTCAAGTTGGAGATAAGGTATTATTAAGAGTCTCTCCATGGAAAGGAGTAGTCGGATTCATAAAAAGAGGAAAGCTAAGCCCCAGGTATGTTAGACCTTTTGAGATTGTTAGAAGAATAGGAACTGTAGCTTATCAGCTATAACTTCCAAAGGAAATGGCAGGGATACATGATGTGTTTCATACTTGTAATCTCAAAAAGTGCTTAGCAGACGAATCATTAGTGATACCTCTTAAGGACATAGAGGTAAACGAGAAACTTAAGTTTATAGAAAAACCCCTTCAGATTGAAGATAGAAAGATCAAGAATCTCAAACACAAGAGACTAGTTCTGGTTAAAGTAAAATGGGATTCTAAGAGAGGACCAGAATACACTTGGGAGCTCGAGTCAGAGATGCAAAGGAAATATCCACACCTGTTCTAGTAGATCTCGAGGACGAGATTTAAATCAAGGTGGGAAGGATATAACAACCCTCCTAAAACTCCTTAACATAACCCTAAGCGTTCCTATTATACCCCGAATACTCGTTAACGGACCTAGAATACCTTAATATTTATAAAAAAATAAAAACAATTATTTGAGGTTGTCGCGGGCCGCGACTCGGACCCCCTTAGCCGTCGCGGTGCGCGAGTAGTGACACCAGGCGAAACCATAGACAGCCACGTGTCCCTTGCGTGTTGAACCTACACCGTTGATTCACCTTAGCTAGATCCTACCCTACTTGTCACGGCCCCCGACCCGGTTTGACCCGTTTCAGGAGCCGCGGGACAGAAAATCCCGTGATATTTATTTTTATAGCGGAAGTCTTAACAGGATCGTTTTAAACTTGAAAAATGCCCGAATATTATTTATTTACATTTCAGGATAAATCCCGTAAACCTCATAATTTCATTATTTTACAAACATGTTTATTTAATTGAGCCACTATTTCAAGCTTGATGGTGCTTCGTAGCACGTGTACTGAAATCACAGAATGTCACCTGAAACATGTTGTAAAAAGGTTTTGTCAGCGGGGAAATACTGAGTGAATCATTCATTTTGATAAAAACGACACATAGTTATAATTTACAGCATAAGAGCGATTACTATGGCAGTATCTTAATTAATATCTGGTCTTGCCACCCGTGTGACGATGGTCATATCACTATTGGTTCCAGTCACCCAATTAGTGACGTTTTGTCACTGTTAGGTCTTATTAGCCTAACCCATGTTAGGGCTTATTGCCTAACTGTGAGAAATTAGTAATGTGCACAATACCCCACTAACCAGCGGTCAAGATAACCACGACTTAATCCCTGTAATTATAACATTTTGAAAATAACTTGGAGTATTGTAAAACAGTTTGATAAAAGAGAATGACTCACAAACTGTGAGAAAAGAGTTTATAAAAGAGGAATGACTCACATTGCAGATTTAACGGGCAAGGTATAAGCCTACTGATTAGCCTTGATTTAACCTAATTTAATAATAATGCACACACAATAGGTTAGTAACTTAATACAGCAGTTACGTCAATTCACGAGATCAAACCCTCACAATGATTAACAAGTGCAATACTTAATAATTCAATCGGATTACTGGAATGGTCCTACGTACCTTAGACTTAGCTTTCCTTTCTTACCAACTCTAATAATTTTTTTCCAAGGAGATACTTTCAATAGTATTTTGTCTCCAACCCGAACTCCAACGACTTTTGTTTATTTATTTGTATCACTTTTCTAACTGTCTTCAACCTTTCCTTCGTGATACTAAATATGACAGTCGTAGTCACTTAGAATTTCCTTTTTCTTCATAAACGATACTGAAGTATTCCCACAGGGAGGAACTTGGTCGTATAAATCCTTTACTTAAGAATTTATCTAATTGTTTCTTTAATTCTTAACATTTTAGTGAGTGCTAACTGATAGGGTGTCTTAGCTATTGGTATAGTTCCTGGATTTAGATAAATTCTAAGTTCTATTCTGTTATTAGGTGGTAATCCTGGTAGGTTTTGGGGAAAATGTTAGGATATTCCGATATAATCGGAATGTCTTCTATTTTTCTTATCTTTTGGTATCAACAACTATTGATACCATATATACTATTCCTGGTTTCTGTAAAGAACTGGCCAGCTTCATTACTGATGTCAATTTCAGTAACTTTTGTGGTTTATCTCTGATTATTATTACTAATTTTCTTGCAGTGTATGGATCTCTATGGAACCTAGATCATAGAGAACTCAAGCATAGTTGGCTATTAACTAATCTATTCCTAATACAACATCGAATCCGGCTAAATTAATTAGTAACAAGTTTTGCAGAAAATTTATATCCTAATTCTATCTTTGCTTCTCGCAAAATCTTATTTACTCTAACGGAATTACCATCTGCCGTTTCAATTGTAAAAGTCTGCCTACGGTTGATTAAGGGTAACTTAAGGGTTTGGCAGAATGAAGTATTTATAAAACTGTGATTTGCATCAGAGTTAAATAATACTTGCATAAATGTTAGTGAACTAAAACGTACCGACTATGACGTCAGGAATTAGTTCAGCTTCCTGAGTAGTTAATTGAAAAGCTCTTGCGTTTTTCTTGGTATTCCCTTCTGCAGTCTTTTCGTTTGCTGGATTGCCTAATTTCGGGCAGCTTGTTCTGAAGTGTCCGGGTTCTCCACAATTGTAACAAGTTATTGCCTTCTTTTTCCTGCAATCCTCTTCTTGATGTCCTGGAATTTTGCAGTAATTGCAGCATCCTCTGCATTTTCCAAAATGCTTCCCTTTGCAGGTATTGCAAAATGGAATAGTGGAAAATCGCCCATTTTCTCTTTTCTTGAAATTGTTACTAGTACCTATATGAAATTCTTGGGAAATTTTCTGGGCTAAATCCTTCCTCCTATTTTGTTCCCGAGTGCGTACCAATCCGTCAGTTAGAGTGTTAGCTAATTCTACCGCATCGTCAATTGTGCGGGGTCTCGCAGCTTTGACAATGTCACGAATCTCACTAATCAAACCCCAGATATAGCGAGAGTTAAGTACCGGTTCTGGCGAAGCCAAAGTAGGTACAATTCTGGCATACTCAAAGAATTTTGAAGTATACCCTCGACAATCTACATCTACCATTCGGTGACTTAAAAACTTATTTGCCATTTGTTCTTTCTCATATTCGGGACAGAATTTTCTTTCTATTAATTGCTTAAATTCTTCCCAACTCATGGCATAGGCCACGTCACTTCCTTTAGCTTGTAACACTGTATTCCACCATTCTAACGCTTCTTCCTTGAAAAGGTGTGAAGCGTACATAACCTTATCTTCCTCAACACATTTACTTATTCTGATCACTGCCTCGGTTTTCTCTAACCAACGCAGTGCCGCAGTTGCCCCTTCATTGCCTGCACTCTACAGGTTTACAGGCAAGGAACTCCTTGTAAGTGCAACCAGGCGTTGCAGCTTTCTTTTTCTTAGAGAGCGGAGCTTGTCGTAGTTCCTCATCATGATTAACATGATTATTGCCTCCGTTTACGCTATTACTGAAGTTATCTTCAGAAATACGTTTGCTAGGAATGATTTGCTGTGGTTCTGTTGGATTTTTAACAGCAGCAACGATTGCTGGAATAGCGTTGGCTATCCCTTGAGCTATCATTGTTGGAATAGTGTTAGCTATCCCTTGAGCAACAATATTTTCTATATCCTGCCTAGTCATATATTGATCCCCTGATTGTTGCTCGGATTGATTGACCTCGTTGACAGGTTCATTATTAGTGTTTTCCATCGGATAACTAATTTATAGATAAATAATTAGTATACCAGAAGAAATTTCAATGTCACCCTTAATTGCACATAATTACGTAAACAGCCAAAAGTTGTAAATTTTCTAAAATTTTCATGGTATTATGCTTTTATATACAACCGTCCCATTACTTATTTTACACATACTAATGTTACTATTACTATTATACAATCATTTTTATAAATCTCCTATCTTTTTGCCAAATAATATTCTAGTAATGGTGTTTCCTCTGATTGTATTTCCAGGAGATCTGTTTTTCAATCTCTTGGATCCTATTTCCAACATTCATTAATTCTTTAGTTAAAGTGGCGGAGTCTAGCTATATTCTCGGTTACTTATTGGTGGATTTGGTTCTGGATCGTACTGAGGAAAAAGCTTATAGGGATAATTTTGAATCTGTATTTCATTAGTCAACCATTCGTCTATTCCTAAAGGTTGCGGGTGGATCGAAGGGTTTGGAATAGCTGGTTCTACATCTATTACTAGTTGTTTTTCATTAACAGACTTGATAGAATTATAATCTGTCAATGAAAAATCTAATTCTTCCTGGGATGGTAACCCCTCAATTTGCCTAGTGCTTTCCCCGATTTCTATTTTCTTAGGGGTGGGTTTTTCGAGAGGTACAACGTTGAATTCTAGAGGTTCTTTCCTTTCAGCTATATATCTATTGAAATCTCTGGAAACTTCTATTCTTACTGGATAGAGATTTAAGTTCTGAAGGGCGTCAGACAAGTCACTCATGCTATTTAACATAACACAGTTACTAAGTCAGAAGTTATAACATATTTGATAGAAAAACTTTGAAATATCATTTCATACTGTTTAACTACCAAAACAACTAAAATTTAAAATACCCTAGGTTTTATTTGTAAGTTTATTTATTTAGTGAATAAGACTTCTAGACTATGAATAATAAAGGTACTAAAATTTTGGTCTAATTTATTTTAAAATTTGTATTAATTGCTATGTTGGCTAGCATATAAAGATCTGCCCTATGCTGTATATAATTAGTCAGATAATAAAACACATAATCATCTGTATATAATTAGTCAGATAATAAAACACATAATCATCAAATAACAATTAGAATTTCCTAAGTATTTCTCAATTACTTTAATAGGCTAAAATCAATAGTGAGCTTAAATCAGTGGCTCTGATACCACCTTTTTCTGTCACGGCCCCCGACCCGGTTTGACCCGTTTCAGGAGCCGCGGGACAGAAAATCCCGTGATATTTATTTTTATAGCGGAAGTCTTAACAGGATCGTTTTAAACTTGAAAAATGCCCGAATATTATTTATTTACATTTCAGGATAAATCCCGTAAACCTCATAATTTCATTATTTTACAAACATGTTTATTTAATTGAGCCACTATTTCAAGCTTGATGGTGCTCCGTAGCACGTGTACTGAAATCACAGAATGTCACCTGAAACATGTTATAAAAAGGTTTTGTCAGCGGGGAAATACTGAGTGAATCATTCATTTTGATAAAAACGACACATAGTTATAATTTACAGCATAAGAGCGATTACTATGGCAGTATCTTAATTAATATCTGGTCTTGCCGCCCGTGTGACGATGGTCATATCACTATTGGGTCCAGTCACCCAATTAGTGACGTTTTGTCACTGTTAGGTCTTATTAGCCTAACCCATGTTAGGGCTTATTGCCTAATTGTGAGAAATTAGTAATGTGCACAATACCCCACTAACCAGCGGTCAAGATAACCACGACTTAATCCCTGTAATTATAACATTTTAAAAATAACTTGGAGTATTGTAAAACAGTTTGATAAAAGAGAATGACTCACAAACTGTGAGAAAAGAGTTTATAAAAGAGGAATGACTCACATTGCAGATTTAACGGGCAAGGTATAAGCCTACTGATTAGCCTTGATTTAACCTAATTTAATAATAATGCACACACAATAGGTTAGTAACTTAATACAGCAGTTACGTCAATTCACGAGATCAAACCCTCACAATGATTAACAAGTGCAATACTTAATAATTCAATCGGATTCACAACGAATAACAGAGCATAGTCCGAATTCGAACAGCACTCAGATATTCAAGTCGAAATCACGACGAATAATCAAAGTAGAAGCTCAATTTGAGCAGCACTCAGACAATCGTTGGATAGTTATAATCGATCGGACGTTGAATCGTAATAGCGATCGAGTTATTACCCTGATTGCGGCAGCACTTCGTGATTGTGTGTGTTTAATTGTGGTATTATAGTTCTAACTCGACGAACAGGCAGAATTTGTGCGTCGTTTCAATTGTTCTGTGCAAGACCCAAGGTCGGCTATTTATAGCCAAAATTTGGCCTCGCTTACGGACCGTAAGCCTGGTCCCTTACGGTCCGTAAGGGACACCTAAATGTCCTAGACTTGCCATGCACGGGAGTAGCTTGGATGAGTCAATAATTTTAACCAATCAGATCTACACAACGTTTAATTTAGATAAACATCCAACTAGGGTTTACCCCCTTGAGTTTTAGGGGTCCTGATCCTGATTCCGATTGTCCTGAAAATTTTAGGGCTAGTGCAGAATTAATTGGGTGTCTCAATTAGAGTTTTCTTAGTGTCTAATTATCATTCTAATTATTGGTTTTAGTGACAGTTGTTACACTACTGGCCTCGCGGGCCGCGAGAGAGGAACAAAGGGGCGTCGCGGGGCGCGAGCCGCCCTATAAAAGGGGTCGAGAGCCTCATTTGTTTCCGTTCAACTTCTTTTCTTTCTCTCTGACATATAGTAGCAATATTACTCGGGAAATAATACCCCTAAAAAGCGAAGCTCTGCCTCGTTGTAGTATTATAACCCCTGATCACGTATCTGTTACCCTACCCGATCGATATAGGGCTCCGTAACGCATGTCAAGGCTCTGCCTGACTCAGTCGTTGGAGTTTTGTCTCGTGTTACACCCGATTGATCTAGGACTCCGTAATGCATGTCAAGGCTTTTCCTTACTCAGTCATTGGAGTTCTGTCTCGAGCTGTACGGTTAATATGATTTGGGTTATCTTACTAACACGTGTGCATTGTTTAATTTTAATAGATAATAACCAGGAGAATCATCAGGAAGCTATAGTAGTATCACCTAAGTCAACAATGTGAGTCATTATCTTTTTGTAAATCTTTTTTGTAAAAACCTAAAAAGTTTTAAATTATAATTAACAGTTATCGAGTCTATGTATTCTACAATTACTGTCGGTATGTTGGGGTTTTGTATACATTATTTGAAATCCGTTACTATTGGACAAAGAGTTAGCCAATGAGTAGCATGACCCACAACTCAGGATTGACAGTACTGAATGAGTAACTGTGTAGATATAAACATTGTAATCGCTCTCAATACTGTGAAATTATAAAGGTTGTTTTGATTAAACTGGGATGCACTCGCCAGTATTTCTTCTGATAAAACCTTTTTAAAACGCGTTTCAGGTAACTTAATGTGAAGACAATATAAGCCAACTGGAGAGCACTGAAAGCTTAAAGTTGTGGCTATAAAAGTTACCACATAAGAAAAAGGAGTTTATGCTTTCAATAATTAGGGTTTACCCCTGTAAATGTATTGTCCATTGGAACTTGGGTCTTATCCCATTTATTGTTATAAAAAGTTTGGTGTTTAACTCTGATAAAAATATTTCCTAACTACGGTCCTGATGTATTCCGCTGCCAAATTAATAAACACCGATAACATCTGACTGGTTCGCGGCTCCCGCTCCCGGGGTGGGGTCGGGGGTTGCGACAGCTTGCACCACAACATGCCAAGTGTCCCAAATCATTTTCATTTATTATATTATATATAGATATAGATTATATAGATTACTTAGGTCATAGTCTTCCTCCGTGAAACTCTAACGATCTATTCCCGAGTTAACTTAACGAGGGAAAACAAAAGAAAGTAAAATTGAGAAAGGAAAGGACGAGAAAGGAAAAAAAAGATGTCTTTCCTCTCGTTTCCTTCCAAATCGGAAGGATAAAAAAACTAAAGAATTTAACTTAGTTTTCCTTTCATTTCCATTCTTTTCGTTCCTTTAATGAAACTCGGGAACACGACATGTTTTATTTTCCTTTCTTTTCCTTCCTTAAATGAAACTCTGAAACACAAAATATTTTTACTTTCTTTTTATTTCTTTTCCTTTCTTTCCATTAGTAAACTTTGGAACACAATGTAAGGAGTTGTTTGGCAACATCTGAATGGTTAAGTGTTGAACCAGTATGAGGTCTGAACCGTTAAAAGCTTGTATAATGCTTAACCGTTTAGAGGCAAATAACTGACCAATTCAGATTAGAGGTCTTAACCATTCAGACATCTGCTCATGAAACAAACAGTCTGAACCATTAAGTGCTGAACCAGTAAGAGGTCTGAACCATTAAAAGCCTCATTAAGAGGTAAACAAACAGCCCCTAAGTATATTAACAGGTCGTCGCAACTGGAAAAAAAATTTAAAAAAAAAAAAAACAGGTAAGGAATAGACTAGAACACAGACCTCTAGAACCAAGCAACGTGAACTTTACACTCATACATTTGACCACCACAATAATTCCTTGCTTTGTGATACGGGTTTCCTTCAAATCTATTTATGAGTATTTTTATATATAACTTCGATTGAAAATTTGAAACTCGGTGGGTTCTTGTGAACCCGTGGATTTCTATGTAGGTCTGCCCTGTCGAGAACACATGCGTATGTACATGGACGGTTATAGCTTATAGAAAGGGGTAGCCCGTGTTACCGCTCAAAATTTCCGATGAAATGAAATTTATTTTTTATGTTTTATGTATTACATTACCACTGAAATTACATCACGCTACCCCTAAAATTTTACAATCCCTCTTAAGTTGAAGTAAGAAAAGAATTATGAAGTAAGATCACTAGAATTTTTCGGGCACTAAGTTCAAAAGATTTATGTGCTTTTTTTCTGTAGTTCTTCAAACCTTGATTAGTGCATCAGGGTGGATGGTTTAATAGTAAAAGTATAAGATGGGTAAGAAATCTTGCTGGAAAATCACCATGAAGAAACAAGACGACGGACTAAGCAAATATGAGAAGAGAAGAAAGGGAATTAGGGGTTGGAACGGTAGAGTATCAATTTTGACTTTGAGATATAAAGATGTTGATATGATTTAATAAACATTAAATGCTTCTTTTTAGGTGATTAGCTTACTATTAGGCCATATTAAATCTTATTTTACGTGATTGATACTCTATAGCCAGCATTAAATGTGATTTTTGATAATATGCTATGTTATAGCCAATTTGAAATCGGATTTATTTAAGGCGATTTTGTATTCCTTCTTTATAAATACTATTTAAGTTCAAGTTTATTTTATTGACTAAACTAGGTTATGGCCCCGTGTATTACACGGGTTGATTAATGAAAACGATATAATTTATTATTTGTAAATACTTATTATTTTTAATCTACTCTTGATAGTTTTGATTGAACATTCGTAAGATGTCATTAATTAATAACATTGAATTTCATGGGACAAAGCTCTAATAACATTGAATTTTATGGGATAAACCTCCTAAAATTATAAAATAAAAAAGGGGTAACTTTGTAGAATAGTAACCAAGTTTTAAAAGTGTTCCAATTAGGTCACTCAAGTTTCAAAAGTGTTCCAATCAGGTCACTCAACATTCATTCTTCATTAAAATTAAGGGTCTTTTCATCAATTTCATAGGTAACCATGGTGATGTGAATTTTTGTTTCTTTTTTCTCTTTTATTTGATGCTAACGCCGAGTGATGACGTGGATTGTAACTTGTTTTTTTAATTTTTAATGTAATTAAATGGTTTTTATTTTTAATAAATATAATTTCATATATTAAAATAATTCGACACCAGCATCTTATGCTCCATTTTTTTCTTGACACATGGAAAAAAAGACATGGCTAGATTTGAATGATAAGTTATCTAATAAAGACAAAAACAAAACCAGTGACCTAATTAGAACACTTTTGAAACTTGGTTACCATTCTGTGAAATATTCCCAATAAAAAACCAAGTCATCAAATTCACACCAACAAAACTGGAAAAAGTTGAATTAAAGAAAGGAATATTGGTTTTTAATAATCCCAACTATTCGTCATTTCCCACTAACAGTTCCAATTTCAAAAATAACCACTATCTGTCCCAACTATCAACATATTAGCTTCAAATGAACCCTGACTAACAGAACCCTAATGTTGTTAGTCTTCGATTGCCGGAAAAACGTTTTTAGACGGAAAAAGGTTCCTAAAGGTCTGATCTAAGGTTACATAAAGGTTGAGGACGAAAATGTTGAGTTTTTCAGCCAAAAACTTGAGTTTTCCGGACAAAAAGAAGTTTTTCGGGCATGAAAGAATTTACGACGACCTCAATAATTGGGGCTTTTAGTAGAAAAATATTCCTAAAGTAAGTAATAAGGTTACAAAGAGGTTTGTGACAAAAAAATTGAGTTTTCCGGCAAAAAATTAGTTTTTCGGTCAAAAACGTTTTTCCGGCGACCGGAGACTAACAACGTTAGGGTTCTAAAACATTAGTAGAATCCATGAGTTACCTATGCTTATTTTATTATAATACAATTTTGATAATTTCTATTGTAAAGTAAGCACAGGATAAATATAAATGGAAAAAATAGTAAAGGATATAATTCATAGATTAAAATAATATATTCTTTATTTGAATCTAATTAACAAATATTATCTATATCTATTTGTTTAGAATATATTCTTTATTTGAATCTTATTAACAAATACTATCTATATCTATTTGTTTAGGGTAAAAGATAAAAATATAAAACTTATGGATTAAAATAATATATTTTTTATTTTAATCTTGTTAACAAATATTATCTATATTTATTTATTTAGGTGGGAAAAATAGTTAAGATCACCACATAAAACGCCATGTGTCGTTCATATGATTTACTTTATTATATATATAGATATAGATGTAGATGTTGTAGTTTAAATAAATAAATAAATAAATAATAATAACAATAATAATAATAATAATAATAATAATAATAATATATGTGAGTCTTGACAACGTGATGTATGGTAAAAGGTTTTGTGCATTAGGATGTTTGTATATATATAGTTTTTAGGTTGTACATGTATGATTATTTATACAGTAAACAGTATATATAGCTAATTTATGTCTAAATGTTTGGTATGTGACGTTATAAACAGGGCCGACTCTAGAGATGGGTGAGAAGGACCACCGGTCAAGGTCCGTGATTTCGTAGAGCACGTATTTTAAAAAAAAATCTAATATTATATATGTAAACTTTTTTTAATATGGTATAGCCAAACAAATATTAACATAGCCCATTTACACAAAAAAAATCACATGGTTTAGATTAGTTAGCTCATTAGGTTAGTAAGCCCAATACCCAAATGATTTTAAAAACTAATAAAAAAACAATCAGTCCATGTTGGGCGGCAACTAATGCCCTGGATATTGAAACGTCGTTTAACTAATCGCCTAGCAGAGTTCGATTTCAGTCTGCACTTTTTGCTCTTCTATTGCTGTTCGATTTCAGTCTTGCACGCAGCCACATGCCTTCACGCATAGAGTCTGTAATCTGTATTCTGTTCAACAAACTCACTACTCAGTCTCACGATCAGGACCAGTTCACGTATTCAGGTAAACATCAAATTGTCGAATTCGGTTGTTATGTATTGTTTTTGGTTGAATTCACAGTGAATTATTCACTCATTCAGGACCTTATTAGTTATTAATTATTATGTTTCTTTTTGTCGAATTCAGGCCCTTGTTTAGGCGATTAGTTATTGTCGAATTCATGCCCTTTTTCTGTTGTGTTGAAGACTAAATTATTGATAATTTATACAAAAACGATTGTCGAATTCAGGCCCGTATTCTGGTTTTTTTTTTCTTTTTTGGTCGAATTCAGGTATGATTTAGAGAAAAGATTTGACCAATTTAAATGGTACAGGGGGTTTATTTGGTTTTTTGTTTCCACGTACGTTGAGGATTATTAAAGATGAAGATCTTAAGTCGCCTTATCATCGTCTTGAAAATGCACTCAGGTTTAAAGAAAAATCGAATATTGATGCCGAGCCACTTTATACAGAGCTTATTTTATTTCGTAAATCACTAACCAATAAATTTAGCAGCCCTGTAGATGTTTTGGAGTATACGAAAGAAGACGGTTATTCCCCATAAGCATGCATTGAATATAAAATACTGTTGACTATTCCAGTCACTGTGGCATCTGCAGAAAAAAGATTTTCGAAGTTGAAGTTATTGAAATCTTACATACGATCTTCAATGTCCCAAGAAAGATGTAGTGGGTTGGCGATGATAGCTATCGAGAACGAAGTCTTAGATGATATAAACTGTGAAGAGTTGATTCACCAATTTGCTATCAAGAATGCAAGGAGGGCTTTAGAATCATTGGTTAGCTATTAGCTTATTAGTTTTTACGGTATGTCACACATTCGAATACTATATTTTGTATTTTGTTAATTGCATTGTTTATCGAATGTTATATTTTTGGCAACGGTTCACAGTTGTATGAAAAACTAGTTTAAATAATTTATTTCGTTAAGGCCTAAGGGCATGTTTTTTCGAGCTCGAACATGATACATGAATCTTCTCAGGGTCGGCCCTGACTATAAACCTATAAAAAGTATGAATAAAATTGATTTTAGATTTTCTGAGGCTTATGTACAATTGATTAGGGTTTATGTGCAATTGAAACACCACATACCACTACTTGGCCACTCTCCTTCCATCAAATTTATAATATGTCCCGTGAACATACAAATATCCAATCCTAGATCAAAACTGATGACGGGGGTAGCTCAAGACAAAATAAAATGACTAAAATACTTGAGTGCTCAAAGGGTTAAAGGGTTCGAAGGTTGAAAATCGATGAGGTGAAGTAAAGCAGTGTGAGAACAGTAAATAGTCACATCCTCGAAATCACTTCACCAACCTACCAGCCGCAAAAGCAATGCAGGTCTGCAGAGCACACTCTATTATCCAGGGGTCAAAAGGCTTTAACCCCCGAAAGGGTAAGCCCCTCACTGCAAGCAGGGTCACTAGTCAAATGCATTCCTCTTTGGGAGATGCCTTCTCCTATATATGCGACACTTCATTTACTTCCGGGGACATTCCAGGCCAGCCTTGATTTCCCGAAATCTCTGGCCATACATCATCAGTACTTGCTTCTTGCAAGATACTTTCTTTCACTTCCAACACACACATTCTGTTTGCTCCTTAATCCAAATCTGAACACATTTCAGAAGAGGATCCATAGCAAACAACAAGAACAAACTAGTGAACCTCCTTCCACGTCTTGCAAACGTGGGGGGACCCCGCGACCTGCATTAGGCAAGGTTGAACCCTTCAACCTTTTTGCCTAACCAGCCCAGCTACCATCCTTGGTCTATTATTTGTTGCATCAACAAGTTGGCGCCCACCGTGGGGCTACGCCACTATTTTTCTCCAAAAATACCTAGTAGTGTAGATCCATTCTCCTGAAATTGCCATGTCAGAAAGTGGATCTCCCGGAGTAGTGAATCAAGTCCCTAACACTTCTACTCCAGGTGCTAGTCAAGCCCATGCAACTACACCTGCTTCTTTCTCGACACTGGGAGGTACTCCTGAGTTCCTAACTTTCAGCACACCTACTCCGTCCAGATCAGGGGTCCCTTCCCTTAACGTCGGTGTCACTAGTGCCCCACTGCATGTCGAACTTACCCCGGAAGGAGTCGCCAACAATTTTCTTGAGTTAAGGTCTCTCCTTAACCAATATGTGAGTAGAGAAAGGGACAAGGGAGTGAGGATCCGTCTGGACTATGATGAACCTGAACCAACATTATCTCCTGGACCTCCTATTCCTCCTTTTACATCCAGGGATGAGGCAGGACCCAGCAATCCTCCAAATCCTAACCCGTATCTGTCCGTGAGGCCAAACCCTACTGTGTACCCTCTCTTCTCGTCCCAGCCTGCTCCAAGCGGTGCTCCATTGGGCTATGAGCTGACCCTTGACCAGCTCCTGCAGTCTCCAGTAGCAAGTCTTCCACCTTCAACGACAACTTCATGGGAACAAGCATTGTCGGTACTCCCTTTAGCACGAAGCGCCGTTATGAGCACTCCCTTGGGAGTTAACTGTTCTGTTGCACCCGGAAGCCTTCAAGGCTTCAACCTCATGCCTCAGATGATGACCCAGATGATGGCCAGCTTCCCGTGGCAACACTTCATTAACCAAGTGCTAGCCACTCAAGGGAACAATAGTGGTAACAACAATGTGGGTGCAAGGGTTGAAGAAGATTTGGCCAAGCCTTATAAACCAAGTAACCTTTCATGCTTTTCACAGCAGATAGCCGACTATGAGTTCCAGACAAAAATCAAGATGCCGGCCCACATCAGAACATATGATGGGACGGAAGATCCTGAAGACCATCTTCAGATCTTTACCGGTACCGCAAGAATCAAGAAGTGGTCAAACGTTGAATGTTGCTTGATGTTCATGCAAACCCTTGTGGGATCAGCAAGAATCTGGTTCAATGACTTACCTGCTCGAAGCATTCAAAGCTTCGACGATCTTAGCAAGGGGTTCCTAGCCAATTTCTCCCAACAAAGGCGGTATGTCAAAGATGCTACAGTGATCTTCCAGATCAAGCAGAGAGATGACGAAAGCCTCCGGGAATTCATAGAAAGGTACAAGAAGGAAGGTCTAACCTATGTGGGAGCAGATGAGAAAATGAGGGTGGCCGGTTTCATGAATGCCATCACATCTAAATACCTCACAAGGGATTTTAACAAATCTCTCCCCAAGACCTTGGAAGAAGCTCTCGAAAGGGCTGAGGCCCACATTCGAGGGGAAGAGGCAGTAGATATCAAAGAACAAAGAAAAAGAGGAAACAGCTGGCGAGGTAGCAGCCCAGCCAGAAAGAGAGGAAACTTCAACTCCTATGACAGACGCCAGGAGGGTTCAGACCATCGAAGGTCTGAAGGTCGCAACCCTTCTAGCAGAGAAAAAGGCATGAGTTTCACACCTCTCACCAAAACTCCTCAAGAGATCCTAGCAACAGAAGAAGTCAAACAAAACTTTCGGCCTCCTAGGCCTCTCCCCAAAAGCAGAAAAAATGAGAACTCCACACAATATTGTGAATTCCATGAAGAAAAGGGCCACCACACCAATGATTGCTTCCAACTTAAGAAAAGAATTGAAGAAGCTGTCAAGTCCGGGGAACTTGCTCACTTGGTAAAAGGGGTAAGGGACAAAATGGCTGAAGGGAAAGGCAAGGAAGTCAATATGGTGGATTTTGATGGAAGGGCTCCACAGAAGAGACAACGGTTGGAAGCTTGGGAGCTTCAGTGTGTTTGTTTCCCCCCGACGGAGAAAGACCCTCTTTCGAATCCCCTCGTAGTAGAAGCAACTGTGGGAACATTACAAACAAGTAGGGCATACATAGACACTGGGGCAGCTACTGGAATCATGTTCGAGAAGTTCTTCAACCGCCTGAGCAATGAAGAGCGTTCAAGGCTTCAACCCTCTAGAACTTCCATAAAAGGTATTGCCGATATACCCCTTAAGCCTTTAGGGCAACTGACGCTTAATGTTCGTTTCAACGAAGGCCAAAAAGAAAGAACTCAACCACTTACCTTTGTGGTTATCAATATTCCATCAAACTATGACGTGATCATTGGGAGGCCAGGACAGTGTGCGTTTTACATGGCTGTGTCCATCGGCCATGGCACTGTCAAATTTCCCACCGAAAGAGGAATAGCAACCCTTCAACCTTCCCAGGAAGCCTACATGGTTGAAGGTGAAAATTCCAAAAGCGAGGAAGACAAGCAAAGGCTAATCATAAATCCTAAGTACCCTGAGCAAAGAATAAGGGTCAACCTAAGCCTTTCACAAGAAACCCTCTCATATCTCGAAAAGTTGCTAACACACTACAGCGATGTCTTCGCTTGGTGTCCGGAGGATATGACAGGAATCCCTCGGAACATTGCCGAGCACGAGTTAAGAATACCACCGGATGTCAAGCCCGTGGTTCAAAAGAAAAGAAGTTTGGCACCAGAGAGAAGTTTGCCTGCGTGCCAGGAAGTTGAGAAGCTTGTGTCAGCCGGCATTCTCCGAGAGGTCAAGTACCAGTCATGGGTTGCAAACCCAGTTATGGTCAAGAAGCCAGACAACTCTTGGAGGATGTGCATAGATTTCAAGGATCTCAACAAAACTTGTCCCAAGGATTGCTACCCAATACCAGAAATTGATCTCAAGGTTGACTCCCTCACCGGCTATCCTTTCAAATGCTTTCTAGATGTTTACAAAGGGTATCATCAAATACTCATAAAAGAAGAAGATGAGGAAAAGACGGCATTTCACACCGATAAGGGAATCTTTTGTTACCAAAAGATGCCTTTTGGCCTCAAAAATGCCGGAGCAACCTACCAACGTCTAGTAAACAAAGCCTTTGCAAACCAAATTGGCAAAAACATGGAAGCATATGTTGATGACTTGGTGATCAAAAGCAAGACGGAACACCAGATGCTCGATGACATTCAAGAAACTTTCAAGAACCTAAGAAAGGTTAACATGAAGCTCAACCTTGAAAAATGCTCATTTGGGTTTGAGGAAGGAAAATTCTTGGGCCATATTGTTGGAAAACAAAGCATCAAGGCTAACCCAAATAAGGTGAAAGTTGTTATTGAAGCCAAACCACCAAAGACTAAGAAGGAGGTTGAAAGCTTGAATGGGAAGCTTGCTGCCTTGAAGCGTTTTACCTCAAAGTTAGCGGAAAGGTCTCTCCCCTTTTTTCAAAACGCTCAAAGGTTGCACTGATAAGAAGGACTTCAAATGGACTGAAGAGGCCGATGAAGCCTTTAACCAAATGAAGTAGCACCTAGCTTCCCTACCTGACATGGCAGCCCCAGAAACGGGCGAATTGATTTCAGTTTACCTCTCAGTTGCTGAAGAAGCAATAAGCACGGTCCTCACCATTGAGCGAGAAAAAATCCAGGTACCTGTCTATTTCTTCAGCAAAACTCTAAAATTGGCTGAAACCAAATATCCTTCCCTGGAAAAACTTGCCCTAGCCCTAGTTCAAACAGCTAGGAGGCTTCGAAGGTATTTCCAAGCACACCCTATACAAGTGGTCACAGACCAACCTATCAGGAGTGTGCTTGAAAAACCAGAAAACTTGGGACGATTAGCCAAAAGGGCCATAGAACTAGGTGAACATAATATCACCTATGTTCCTAGAAAGGCCATCAAGGCCCAAGTCTTGGCTGATTTCATTATAGAAGTCCCTAAGCAAACCGTCTATGAAGTGAGCACTGCAACCTCTGAACCCTCTGACCTTGAATCCTGGAAGCTCTTTACTGACGGTGCTTCAAGCGTTGAAGGATCAGGGGCTGGACTCATTTTGATCAACCCAGAAGGGTTGGAATTCACATATGCTCTCCGTTTTGACTTTCAGACCACCAATAACAAGGCTGAATATGAGGCACTGTTCGCCAGTTTAAGACTGGCCAAAGAGATGAAGGTCCAGAAACTTGAAGTGTTCATTGATTCATTACTGGTCTCAAGCCAAGTAAACGATAGCTATGTCGCTAAAGAGCCCAACATGAGAAGGTACAAAGAAAAATCCAAAGAATTGATGAACACCTTCCAAATGTGTACAATCAAGCAGATTCCAAGGTCCCAAAACAAGAAGGCAGATGCCTTAAGCAAGCTTGCTTCTCTTACTTTTGCTCACCTAACAAAGAAGGTGTTAGTAGAAGTGTTAAAAGCTCCATCAATTGATCAATTGGAAATTCAAGACGTAGTCACTGATGAAGATCCAAATTGGATGACTCCAATCAAGAAGTTCCTTAAAAATGGTGAACTACCCAAGATCAAGTATAAGCTGAAAGGGTTAAAATCAAGGCAAGACAGTACGTACTACAAGGAGAAACTCTTTACAAAAAGGGTTACCTTGCTCCCTTGCTAAGATTTGTTGGTCCTGAGCAAAGTCAATATTTGATCAAGGAAATCCACGAAGGCATATGCGGAGCCCATTTTGGAGCTAGGTCGGTGGTTGCAAAACTCATAAACCGTGGGTATTTCTGGCCCTCAATGCATCGTGACACCGCTGAGCAATTAAGAAAGTGTGATGCTTTCCAGATTCATGCACCAATCCCAAAAAAGTCCTAAACATGACCTTGTCCCAATAACCTCGGCATGGCCATTCCATAAATGGGGGAATGGACATTGTTGGTCCATTTCCCTCAAGCAAAGGAGGAGTAAAATTCTTGCTGGTGGCAGTAGATTATTTCACAAAGTGGCCCGAAGTTAAACCACTTGCGAAGATTACAGGCAAACAGGTCATCGACTTTGTTTAGGAAAACATCATTTGCCGATATGGATTGCCGGGGGTACTCGTCACTGATAATGGGAAGCAATTTGCTGAGAAGCCTTTCAGCAGTTGGTGTAAAGAGTACAAGATCAATCAGGTCTTCAGCTCAGTGGCTTACCTGCAATCAAATGGTCAGGTCGAAAGGACAAATCGAAGCATAGTGGAAGGTATCAAAACAAGATTGGGAAGGTACGAAAGCAACTGGCTTGACGAATTGCCTAGTGTTCTATGGGCCATAAGAACAACCGAAAAAACAAGTCATAGGAGAACACCCTATAGCTTGGTATTCGGATCCGAGGCTGTGATCCCAGCCGAGGTAGGAGTTGTAACACAACGAGTTGTCAACATGGATCCCGAAACAAACCAAAAAGATACCATGTTGAACTTACAACTCCTAGAAGAAGCGCGAGATCAAGCCGCAATCCAAGAAGCCAAGTACAAGCAACGAATGGAAGCCTATTACAACAAGAAAGTTAAGAATGAACGTTTCAAGCCAGGGGACCTGGTCCTTAGAAACAATGAAGCTAGCAAGAAAGAAAATCAAGGAAAGCTTGGCCCAAAATGGGAGGGTCCATACACCATCCTTGAAGCACACAAGGGTGGATCCTACAAGCTAGCTGACCCAGAAGGTAAAAGGCTTCCAAGGCACTGGAATGGAAAAACCTTGAAAAGGTTTCATGTCTAAACGGGAAAGATTGGTTTGTATTTTGCAATGTTGCATTTCAAGAGTTGAACTATGAAAACCTTTTGTAAAAATATCTCTTGAATGAATGAAGTTGTTTTATCAAATTTGTCTTTCTATCCTAAAAACAGGTTGAGAACCTAGCAAGAAACTCCATGGCAAGGGCCATGTAAGGGGTTGAGCTCCCAAGCCACATCGCTCAATAGGTTCAAGGTTGAATGGACCTATATAAGGGGTGAGTTCCTAGATCAATACAACTCCATGAGACTTATTAGCAATAACAAAAAAGTCTCATAGACAGGTTTGGACAGCCTACACCAAATGTTCCTTAAGCCTTAGAAAAATAATCAACAAACAGGCTTACAAAAACAAGAAAATAAATAGGATAGGTGCTATGCCTTCTTGTTAAAAATACCAAGGCAACCCTTTAAGGTATAAAAAACATAAGGACAACGCAAACTCAACAAAGACAAAGTCATAAAAATAATGTAGCCTGAACAAAAATCCTAAGAAACACAAACAAAATTAAACCAAAACACCATGAAGTCTTCAAGACTTCAAGCCCTCGAGATAACAGCTCGAAACCTCAAAGGCTTCAATCTATCTATAGATAGCCAAAAGGCTTAAAGGCTTAAAAGCTTACAACCAACCAAGCTGCCTTAACAAAATAAGCACATGTATAAGAACACAACACAGAAAAAGGTTAAGCATAATATCATAACCAAGAAAGCCTTGAAGGACTTTCAACCATTCAAAAGCAAGTCAAATCAAGCCCTAGTGACTTAAAAGTTAAAAATATTGTTCAAATGGCCACACAGGCCTAACACAACCAACAAGAACCTTAAGGGTTCCTAAAAGCCTAATATTGTTTAAAGATAACATCACAAACCATAAATTGTTTTTAAGTACTAAGAAAGCTACGAATATCCATTAAGCATCGGCAGAAGGCTTGGAGACCCCGCCCTTAGCTTTCTTTGCTTTCTTCAGCTTCTTCGCCTTTGCACCACCATCACCACCAACTGCTGAAGCCTCCAAGCTTGCATCCTTCGAAGCATCCGGTTCAACTGAAGGGGTGTCATCACTATCCCCAGAATAGGACCTCTTCCTCGAAACAGAATCCAAGACTTCAGAGCATACTTTTTCATTAAGGCCTTCGGGTTTCAAATCCTGCAAAACAGTGAGAGGCTTACCAAAACAAGCGGAAACTTGATGGATATAAGGGTAGGTCAGCCTCTCCATCTGTTCCACCGAGCCCTTTAAAACATCGGAAGCCTCAGGGCGAAATAAAGGAGACTTCTCCAAAGGATGTCCAGACTCATGAAGCTTGTACCCAGCGATGAGGCCCTGATGTTTCCCCAAGTTAAGTAATTTTGTGTAAACCTCGCCAAGTGCGGAATTAAACTCCTTGGAGTGGAGAAGGTAGGTAACAACCTGTTGAAAGCCATGCTCAATCAACCATTGATTATCACTGGTGGTTCGGGCAACTGCAGCTTTCAAACCCTCCTTCTCCGCATCAAAAGCCCTTTATTGAACAAACAAAGCTTCCTTGCTTGCCTTCAGCTTCTCTCATCAACCTCAAAGCTCTTCTTAAAATCACTCATCTCAATCTCATGCTGCTTAGACAAATCATCAACCTTCTTCGACCATGCTTCCTCCTTCTCAGCAAAACAAGATATCTCCTTCTTCATCGCGGCAATTGAAGCTTTCATCTTATCCTTCTTCTTGGAAGCTTCTTCATATTCTTGCATCCCTTTAGCGAAACGAGTGACACCTTCAGCCAAAAAGGCAGAAAGGTTGCAGGAACTGAGCATCATCCTAGAAATAAGATGATCAGCTTCCATCTCAGATATGGCGCTTCGAATGCCGGGAGGAGCAAAATGAGCCAGAGCTTCGGCACAAACAGCCGGATCCTTAAAATTATCACCAACCTTAACCCCCCAGTTAGGCACATAAATGTCTTGACCCTCTGAACCTTCGAAGCTCTCAACGCTTTTGACTGACGAACCTTGAATAGCAGGAGTGGCACCTTTCTTGATCAACTTCTTCTTCTTGCTTGAAACAACCAACTCCTTCTCCTTACCCTTGTCAACATCCATAGCTTGATCCGTTGATACCTCAATATCATCACTAACATCGATAGGCTCTGAACCAGAAGGCTGCTCAACACCTTTCAGATGGCGTTGAGAGCGACGAGTGGAACCTTTGGAAGCAGTTTCCTTGGTAAAGCCTTTGACATTCGGAACATTCACATACCCGGAACCCTAAAACCTAAAGCCTTAACAACCACATTCTCACCGGGAATAGCAGCAACATCATCAAAGCCAACATCAGAGGTATCATCGCTTTTAATGAAATCAAGAGCAGACATAACTACAACACAAATAAAAAAGCACATAAGCAAACAATGAAAAAAGGAGTAAAAAGAGCAAGAAAAGAATAAACGCATACCCTTCCCATCTCTAATAAGCACCGGATCCCGGTTGGCCTTTTCCCACAGTTTACTTATACCCAACAACACCAACAAATGCTCAGGGAAGGGGCGAAGCCTCGAAGGGCACTCCCTAAGAGTTTCTAAAAAACGAGTGTTTATGTCAGAGGCAACAGGCTCCGGTTCGTTCAGAACGACATCCGGGTGTCTCCAAACAAGTTTGAAAGGAACAATCTCCTCCGACACCCAGAAAAACCGGTCCTTCCAGACCCCAAGTGTAGAAACCATGGAGGAAATTAAACAAGTATCAACTTGACTGGTCTCAAAGGTGAACCAATCACCATTCTTAGCAAGCCGGAAGAAGCGACGAAAAGACAACAGAGATGGGTCATACCCGGTGGCCCGACACAAAATTTCAAAATGTAAAACCCTAGCCATACCAAGGGGGTGAATCTGACCAAAAGACACTCGGTAATACTCCAAAATATTCAAAACAAAGTTGGAAAAAAGGGTAGCGAAGATTGGAGAACTCAAAATGTTGACAATATAAGGCAATCATACTAGAAGGACATTCATTGATAGATTTATCACAGGCCGGTGCAACCGGTCTATACTTCGTCCCTATACCCCATTCCATACAAAACAAATCGACTTCCTCTTGGGTCAGTCGAGAAAAGGATTTTGCCATATCCTTACAAGCACCCATGATATGAACAAATTAACAAGAAAATAAGCAAAGCAAACTGACCTGATACGAAAAAAGGGGAAAAACTTGAGAGAAAAAGGAGCAAGTGATAATCTTCTAATACAAATATGTAAACAAATGAGATAAAAGATAATTATTAAAGGACGGAATTAATAACCGCCGCCTGACAAACTGCCACGGGTCTTGTCAACTGTCTCGTCAAAATTTTGAAATTCAAAAACACCAACCGTTTCTAACCTTCAAACCTTTGAACCTCTGAAGCCCTTGGACAGTAAAATACACGTATAAAAGTCAGACGTCTTTGAGCAATTCCCCAAAAACCTCTGACTTGGGGGGGCTGATGACGGGGGTAGCTCAAGACAAAATAAAATGACTAAAATACTTGAATGCTCAAAGGGTTAAAGGGTTCGAAGGTTGAAAAATCGATGAGGTGAAGTAAAGCAGTGTGAGAACAGTAAATAGTCACATCCTCGAAATCACTTCACCAACCTACCAGCCGCAAAAGCAATGCAGGTCTCCACAGCACACTCTATTATCCAGGGGTCAAAAGGCTTTAACCCCCGAAAGGGTAAGCCCCTCACTGCAAGCAGGGTCACTAGTCAAATGCATTCCTCTTTGGGAGATGCCTTCTCCTATATATGCGACACTTCATTTACTTCCGGGGACATTCCAGGCCAGCCTTGATTTCCCGAAATCTCTGGCCATACATCATCAGTACTTGCTTCTTGCAAGATACTTTCTTTCACTTCCAACACACACATTCTGTTTGCTCTTTCATCCAAATCTGAACACATTTCAGAAGAGGATCCATAGCAAACAACAAGAACAAACTAGTGAACCTCCTTCCACGTCTTGCAAACGTGGGGGGACCCCGCGACCTGCGTTAGGCAAGGTTGAACCCTTCAACCCTTTTACCTAACCAGCCCAGCTACCATCCTTGGTCTATTATTTGTTGCATCAACAAAAACTAAGTAGCAGATACCCATATTAATTCTCATCATATTGATCAAGAAAACACATGCTAAAATCTTGAAAGATTTAACCATAGATAGACCCGAAACTAACTTAAACCTACAAAACTACAAAGTAACCAACACAAATTCACAAGATACAACCTGAAAACACATTTTTCGACATCGTACCATGAAAAAAGTTGGTCTTTTACGCCTACACTGATCCGGAAAGACACCAAACTGATCATCTCGACAAACTCGAGTCAAAGTCAACATCTTCCTGCTCATAGCATGCAATCGATCCTTGCATGTAATCTTTTAAAGAAGTTAAGTGACACAAACCAGTGGCGAACCCAAGAATTATTTCATGTGGGTGTGGATCAAGGGTTCAACAATATTTTCAAGGGGTACGATCGGGTTTTTTACATATAAAATACACTAACTTTTTTTTTCAAGTGGTGCGTCCGTTCACCTACCATGTACATGAGTCCGCCCTTGGCACAAACGGTAGTTTGTGACGAAACCTCGGGTGTCGCAAAACATAAGGAATCTTTCTTATCATGTATTTTTTATTTCAATTACATTGTATGAATGTACGATAAAAATAATTTTTAGGTGTTACTTCTGAACTTTTGTTCTAGATTCGTCTTATAACTTTTTTTTAAAGAGAACTTCAACTAAAACACACCTCTGACCCAAACGTACAAAAAGGCCAAACAACACACACACCCCGACCCAAACGGGCAAATGGCAGATAATTACAACATATACATAGGATATTTACACCAATCACCCAAGCTAATATAATTACATGACGTTCTATTTTTAAACCAAGTATAACCTCTCGACTTAATCTCCCTCACAATCTCCTGCGGGCTACGACTGATTTGGTTGAAAACCATCTCGTTCCTTCCTTTCCAAATGCTCCAACACGAAATAATCACCAACCCTTGAATGATTTTCTTAGCCTTCTTTCCAACTTGAGAATAATTATGGATATCCAGAATGTCTTTGAACTCAAAAATATAAATCAGAAGAATTTACACCAAACACTTATATTCGCGCAAACCCGAATCACCACTAAACACTAACAACATTGTTGCACTATCTTGTTATCCACAAAATCTCTCCCAATGGTAACTATCACACCATACCACAAAGACACACGCATCTTGTTATCCACTAAATTGTGAAAGCTAAAAACTAGAGGGACAAGACATAAAAATATCCCAAAATAGAAACACTCAACTCCAACTCATCTCCCTTAACGTAACCGCATGTTATATATATTGCATTTATTCATAGACGTCATAGGAAGACCGGATTACATTGGTGCTTATGGGCGGTGGTTTTTGACCACCATACTTCCACATCCCACACCGCTAATCTCCCTCTCTCTCTCCTCACTCTCTCTCTCACACACTGACACACACCACCACAGAATACAGATACTGATACAGATACAGAATCAACATCACTGGTGACCAAAAGGTGATCAAAGTTCAAAGATAGCCTCATGCGTTGAAATCCACCATGCTTTATTTTACTTTCTTAAATCCCACGCAAATTATTAATATTATTCTTTTTCTTCTGGGTTGCTTTATCTTTAATTACTTTTCATATTCGAACATTGCTTGCACACACACCATATATTGGGTTAAAGAATCTTGAATCTTGAATCTTGATCATTGAGGGTGTTTCATAAGACTGACTTTTGTATCTTTTGAGGTGATTAAGGAACTGAGACAAGATTTTTGTTGGATCTTGAAAGCATCATGGATGATGATGAGGTGGCTTTAGGGAAGGGGTCTGTGTTCTTTTATGGTGTGGGTCATGTGCTCAATGACATAACAGCTGCTTGCTGGTTTACTTATCTTTTGGTGTTCATGACAGATATTGGATTATCCCCCAGGTGTGTTTGTAATCAAAATATTTGAGATTTATGTTTTTTTTTAAGGTTTAAGGTTAAAGTTGTTTGATTTAGAGTGTAATGTTGTTTTAATTGTTTTTTTAAGGGATGCTGCTACTGTCATGCTTTCTGGGCAGATAGCTGATGGATTCACAACTATTTTTGCTGGTGAATTGGTATGTTAGAAAATCCCATATCATTAAATTGTTTATTTGTGTCGGGGACGGTTTGTTTTTAGAACCAATTTTATGTTGAGAACTACGCTGCAAAATAAAATAAAATAAAGTACTTGTACGTAGTGCATATTTAAGGTGATAGCGGATAGACAATAATGTAACCGCTTTATGTATCACTTATGGTGCCCGAGTGCAATCGGGATGAGGTTCCGTGTAGGCAAATGCAATTTTTGATATTAGGATATGATCGACATACCGATCGGGATGAAATTTGTGAAGCGCAGTTGGTAATCCCGAATGGTTTTTCCGATCCCATACCGTCATCCCTTAAAGTAAAAGGTACAAGTACATTAGGTGATTCTCGGGGTTCTCAACGTTTTCTTGGTTGTAGAATGAATGGCACTAGTAAAGGATGGTAAAAGTTAGGGATATTTCCGTAATTTTACATTTATTATAAAGTCAACTTAATGGTTGCTTTCCAACATAATAGGCTTAAAAAAGGCTGAAAATTGCAACATATTGTTAGGAATGGTTCATGCTTGTTTCTCAAAAATCATAGTTGTAATTAATTAAGGTTAATGTTACTAAATGGTAATTAAGTTCACTCCTATGGACTTGGTATATAAGGTGCAGGTCAAGCTAACCCACATATGTTACGGTTTTTTGGCTGGCCCTAAGATTCTTGAACGCCAACCGCTAAAATTCTTTAACTTAGGAAAGATCAATCTATAAAAGTTCCATTTGGCCGGCCCTAATATTCTTGAACGCCAACCGCGAAAATTCTTTAATTTAGGAAAGATCAATCTATAAAAGTTCCATTTGAAAATCAAAGTGAAAATTAAAAACAAAAGCGAGTATTGAATTCGATTAAGTACTTAAGTTATTTATTTATAAATAGCTATTGAATAAAGTTATTTCTTTAAATTAGCTATCGGACGGTGCATTAAGTTTTTGTGGTCATGAATACCTCAAAAACCTCATTGTAGCTATCAGTTTGAGCGGTCAATTGCAACAGCAATTTATCATTATTTAGATAACCAACCTGACCCAGATCAGAATTTGAACTAGCACCGAAATTAATCGACACCGGTGGAAAAAAATTAAGCACTGCACACCTCCGTCAATCTAGCTTTATAAGAGTTTTCACTTAAGTTTCAATCTAGCTTTGTTGTTGTTGTTGTCGTTGTTGTAAATGTTTTAGAAGAATTAACTAACGTACTGTAACATGGTATCCCCACCAGGATAGCTATGTGTCAGTTGTGTACGAAGTTCATAAATGTATAGGACTGATGGCATTGATGTTTGTCTGTAAGGTAGTTGATGAGTACATTACAAGATATATTCAGTAATTAATAGAGGCTGCGCGAATACATCAATTTTCATTATAAGAAAAAGAATATAGAGGCTGCGCGCGAGTACATTACAAAATTATCGGTAATAAATAGAGGCTGCGCACGAGTACATAATTTTTCATAAAAAGAAAAAGAAAATCCTAACACTGAAACAAAAGTGAAACAGTGGTCACGACGGTGAAACTTGATTAATGTTTCGTGACGATTACCTTATGACTTAGAAGTACACTAATTGGCCAAAATAGTCGGTTTAAATATAAATCCGAATACGACAGATAGGTGAAGTAAGTTTAAAACTCCCAAAAATTTATAAGCCTTGTGTGTGTTTTAGGTTTAAAATCTTGGATATTGATATATCTTGATCTGTGGTATTTAGTGCTATATGGTCTTATTTTGTGAAAGACTTGACATCAGCATGTGTTGGTTGTTTGGTGGATATGTTGTAGATAGACAGATTCGGACATTTTAAAATATGGCATGGAGGAGGGTCGATACTGGTAGCCGTTTCATTTTCGTCTGTATTTGGAAGCTGTGTTCCTTGTCTTATTTTCGGCAACGAATCCACTACCTTGCAAACACTTGGCTACAGTTTTTTCGCAGCCGTCTTCAATGTGGGATGGGCAGCTACACAAGTCTCACACATGTATTCGTTTTCGTTTGTTTATAGCATCCCCCCTCCCCCCTCTCTTTGATTTCCCATCTTGAAAGTTGGTTGATTAATGTAGGTCTATGGTGAATTGCATCACCCTTAATTCAACAAGTAGGGTAGTTATGACTAGTTGTCGGAATGCATTTTCGATGGTAAGCAGCTTTTAACAAATAAGTATTCATAAAACCAGTTTATGATACTCGAGTATTTTCATATTGATTTTTCATTAAATATGATTGTGAAGGTTGCCAACCTCAGCTTATATGCCATTGCCTTTGTGGTCTTCCATGTTAACCCTTCACAAACTACAAAAGAAATTGAAAATCAGGTACTACGATGAAGAACTATGCTCCACTCGCGTTTTTGTTTGCTTTTCATTGTATTAACTCTTTGTAAATAAACAGTATCGATGGATTGCATACTTGTCGATATTCGTTGGGTGTTGCTTTGTGGTCGTGTTTCACATTGGGACAAAAGAGCCAAGGTATTTGCTTTTTAAAGGGACAAAATTTGAACTTCAGCTTCATACGAATTTTCAGGTTATAATACTTGAAACTTGTTTGTAGATTGAAGGAAGACTCTAAAGGGCATGCTTATCAAAAGATAGCATGGACTTACTGGTTTGAAAAAGTTCTATACTATCAAGTTGCGCTTGTCTACATTTTCACGCGACTAATTACCAACGTGTCTCAGGTTTGGTCTCGTAAACCTCTTGTTTTCATGTGTCATGATAGTATAAACAATTAAACATGAACTTGAACGTACGCATACAAAAACCATGTGCGTTTGAGGTTCATATGAACATTTCAAGAATCCCGAAAGGCGTAACTTTCATTTATTATTGTGGAATGTAGTCATTTCTCGCGTTCTATGTCATCAACGACCTACGAATGGCCCAGTCTTCTAAAGCACTGGTATGTACTTATAGAGTTATATGAAACATGATTTGCTTTGTTGAATTTCAATTTGTGGCTCATTTTTTATGTTATCTGTGAACTTTTTGGTAGATTCCAGCGATGATCTACATTTCCAGCTTTATCGTCTCCATCGTGCTACAGGTCCCCTTTCAAAACTCATTTCCTGATATTACTACTTATGCCTGTTGACTTTCGACAGTCAAAGTGATCTGGTTTTAGATTTGAATTTGAGCTGCTAAGTTTAGTTTAAGAGACAATCTTCACACACATTAGATTCTTAACAAACAGCCTTATTAACACGATCTTGTTGTTAACTCATATACATGTTTTTTCGTATGTATATTTTACATTTTGAAGGTATTGGATTTGACTCTACAGAGTCAAAGATTCTTGATTTAAACATGTAAAATTTTCTGCTTTGTGTTGTCTAGGAACTCACATGGAGCAGCCGACGTTTAAAAATTTTCTTTTCCGTTGGAGGTGTTTTGTGGATACTTTGTGGCTCAGCAATCTTCTTTATGCCAAGCAACTTGAAGAATATCATGTACTTCCTTTCATTCGTCATCGGCATTGCTAATGCTCTCATATCGGTACAACACTTTCTTGACATTATTTGAATTAATCACATACAAGGGTAACTAACATTGGATCGATTTCTGTTTCGAGTGGATGCTAGCCTAAAATAGAAATTGGACCAAAAGTAGTTAACTCATTATGTAACTAATTCATGTTGTTCTCTTTTCAACATTAGTAAGAGTATATAATATGATATATATATATATAGGTCACTGGAATAAGCATGCAAAGCTATCTAGTCGGGGAAGATGTCAAAGGCTGCGCGTTTGTGTATGGATCCTTGAGCTTCCTCGACAAGGTGTCGTGTGGGCTTGCTTTATGGATACTCGAGTCATATCAAAGTAATCCCTTGTCATGCTTCAACTATTGAATATTACACAATCAACTAGTTTGGTGTACAAAGTGAAAAACGATTCGATCACTTGTTGTGGTTTTGCAGATACCTCTACAGCCCTGAAGGATTGCAGCCCAAAGTGTTCATGTTTTTCGGTTTCAAGATACGGGGTTGGTCTTGTGCCTGCCGTTTGTGCACTTGCGGCAGTGGTTGTGACATGCACCATGAAGCTCGAGAAACCCCGGTTAAGACCTTTGAAGGTACCCCTTTTGGAATAGGGTCGGTCAACGCACAAGTTCTTGACCTCTTATCTAGCTTGAACCACATATATTTTTGGTTCATTTGTTTTAAACTCGATTCGAGTTATCTATTTTTAGAATTTTATCTATTGACATCCAACAAACTTGATTATTAATGGTGGGTGGAAGCATAAGTTATGAAAGTATTATTAATTGCTAGTGATTTTTTAGTTAATGTTGTACACAATTTGGCTGGTTGAACCCTTGATTAAGGCTCGTCACTGTCAAGGGTAAAGGTGCAACCAAAGGCACTCCTTTAGAACTTTAGCTTTTTTTAGTGCTAGCTTCACTGCCAAAGTAGATTCATGTGAATCCACATGTTTTGGTCATGGCCTTGATCCATATCTTTAGGAAAAGGGAGAATTTCATATAAAGTTTAATACGGGGTAGAGATAAAGCTGTCTACATCTTACCCTCCTTAGACCCCACTTTAGCTTTGCTATTGGTGGGATATACTGAGTATGATGATGATGATCATTTTTTTATTAATAGCTGGAAAAAAAATATGGACAGTTAAAGAGTGACTCATCAAGAAATGAGTTGATTTTTTCAAGAACGGTTAAGTCACACTCTTTAAACCTAGTTATAATTGTTTTCCACCGGACTTAAACCCACACCACTTGAGGAGTGATACATTTTTCAACACCTTTATACCACTAGGCAAGATAGCCTTTGATAAATTAGTTGATTCTATGGGTACATGTGGGTCTAAAATTAGTTATATAACGAGTCAATTTGGTTTTATTCACATTATACAACGAATCCTTTTGGATCAATATTATAAAACTTGTTAACTTATAATGCGTTCAAATAGGTGAGCATCACCAACCACCATTGTGTGTCGACACCACATACTAGACACAACCTGTCCTGGGGACGCTTTGGGGACGGAAACGCCAATGGGGATGGATCCAAAACGTTTCCGGGTTAATGGGGACGGCTCCAAAACGTTTTAGGGGCGTTTCTATTTATTGTTAGGGTTTTTACCCTTTCAAATTCCAAAAACAACCGTCGGCCTTTCATGCGTCAATATAACACCACGATTAACAATCTTCACTTCTCAATTCATCAATCATCATCAATATTCATCATCGATTATGGCTTCACAAGAAACACAAGGCTCATCATCTACACCAGTAGAAGAACCTCCATTGTGGGACTATGACTAAAATTGAAAAGCAAGGTGCAGTAGGAGGAACTTGTAATTTTAAGTGTTTTTGATTCAATGGAAGATGTTGGGTTTTCGGAGCTTGTCAATCTCTCGCTAGGTGACCCGGAATTTGAAAATGATTTGATTATTGATAATTAAATCACCTATGGTTGATGTAGTGTTTTTGGAGATTACACTTTACATCAATATATATCTTATTTTGGACTTTGTTTAATATATTTTTATTTTTTATATTTTTTTCGTACCTTTGCCGTACTCGTATCTTGAATTTTTGAGTTTTGTCATTCCCCGTATTCGCATCGTCCCCGTAACACAACCCACCCCCCGCCACCACTTTCATCTCCACACAATTGTCACCATTTCCTCCACCTTGGCCCCCTCCACTAGTGAGTAGTGGCACAACCGTCCTCGCTATTCGTAGCCATTAACCATTATAAAAGCAAATTATGTTCGGTACCCTTCCTCCTCCCCCCTTAAAACGACTCAAGTCAAGACACATCCATTATGTACGGTCAAAAACCATTTTGACCATAACTCATTTTGGTTAAATCCTAGTATGATCCGTACCTGGTTTTTCCTGGTATTTGGCCTAACTCAATCGTTTAATGAAGTTTAATAACATGTTTAAGAAATTATCACTACTGGATTAATGGAAATGCATATTTAGTTTAGAATAGTTCTAAAAGTGTTATGTATATACTACCACCAAGTACCAACCATGTCCAAACTAAAAATCCAATATAACTGGTATAACTAAAAGAAAAAGATGATGAGAGAAAAAAAAAACAATTCATATGTTAAATGTCACTGTTTTGTGATAAAAAAGTATGTGAAGACTTGGTGGGAGAATTTTTTTTTTTTTTTTTTTTTTTTTTTTTTTTTTGTAATTCAGTGATTTATATAAACAATAAATAAAGAGAAGAAAACTAGCATCCTAAAACTCAACGGTCTTTTATGATAACATATAATAAACTATAAATATACAATATTATTGGGTCTTCTTAGTTCTCTATTGGATCATAATGATAAAATGTAAGTTTAGTTTGTTTTTCTAATCATGGTTGCGATAAATTACTATTTGGATTTACAAACGACGACAAGTTTTTTTTATCATCCTCCAAAATGATTGTACTGGCAATTTACTGATGTATTCATTAGCGATGATATACCGCATATCCTTCACATGTGAATTACTTTAAGTATTCTCGGCGAAAATACAATTGATAATCCGTCTATTAATAATTAATTTTGAAAGATCTAATATACATTTTATGGAAATTCATGGAAAATAAAAATAAGATATGAACATTTTTTACTAAACTTACCATAAACCAAATAAAAAATTAATTACAATAAAATTAAATGCAATATATTTTTATGCAAAATATAAATAAAGTCCGTCTAAGTAGTGGGAAGGTGTTCGGGTGTCATGATCCTGAATGTTGTCTAAACATATATTTTATTCTTTCTTGGATGTGAGTCAACTTTTTGCGTCATCCCTCGATTTTTTTTGGTCCTCCTCTGCCTTTCTTCGGTTCCACTCCATTTCCTTCCACAACCTCTCCACCTCTGCCTCATGTATCCACTGTTTGGCTAGCACCTCGGCATTCTACATCTCCGCTGCTACCGATTTTTCTTGTAAGGTACCAACCTACAAACTTTAATCAAATGATTAATATGTGTTGATGATATAACAATTAACAAACATGTTATATAAAAAGAATAACATACATCTTGATTATATATCAACATTTATACTAAAAATGTGGGACCCATAGAGATTTTGGTTCTTAAACTTTTTTAAAGCCGAGAATCATTTATTTAATTAACTTACATTTATTTTCAGAGTCCAAACATGTTAACGTTATTACAAGGCTAAATTGCATTTTTCGTCCGTTATGTTTCAATGTTACGACAGACGTTGTCCTTTAACTTTAAAAATTACACTCTATGTCCTTTATGTTTGCAATCATTAACGGACGGTGTCTTTTCAGCTAAACCCAGTTAACTTTTTATGTTAAAACCCCTCTTTGTAAAACTCCTTAACAACAAGGACCATATGTGTTAACTTTTATGTTAAAACCCTTCTTCCTCCCACAGTCAAAACCTCCGTTGTCACCATCTCATCCATCTTCTCATCTGGATCGTCAAATCTGTACACCGGAGCCGCCGGAGCATCATCCGAACACTTCCTCAACGAGTTTAACGTCACAAGTCCGTCGAATAACTTCTCGTTGAAGAAGATACGAGGCACGACGGAGGATCCTGTCCGTTCGATCAGTTCAATCTCGCGTGTTGGAAATAGGCTTTCTGGTACTCTATTTCATGATAATTCGTCAAGAAACTACAATGATTTGAATGTTTTTTTTCTTGAACGTAAGCAACAACATCATAATTCGTCAAGAAACTGCAAATGTTGGTGTTAATTGCAAATGTTTGAAGTTCCTAGATGCTTCAGAGAACCAGATTTCCGGTCAGATTCCAAAGAGTCTCGTGAATCTTAGAAATCTAACAGTTCCTGTTCTCAACAACAACAAATTATTGGGTGAAATTCCTTCTGTTTTTTTGACTTCAAAGTCTCATGTGAAGTTTAACTTTTCGTTCAATAACTTGTCTGGATCGATAAGGACAGATAACGATGCAATAAACTACAAACGGATTGTCATTAACCCTTTACTTCATGGTTGCCAATTTGTTAGTTTATCATCATCGCCACCAGAAGAATCATGGCCCGTCGGTTTCGACTCGTTAAACGATACTCATTCTTCAGATTCTCTGATGGAGGAAAGAAGGGTGCAAATTCTTTTGAGCTGATATTGATTATAATTCCATCAATTGTCATCATCATTGTTGTTGCCTTTGTTATTGTATATCTTTACCAGAGAAAACGAAAACCGAACCCGGTGGTTGCCGGAATCTCACCTCGTCGTCCTTCTCTTTCGCCTTCCGTTTATCAGAACTAACTTCGTCGAAAAGTTTACAGAATTTGAGTGTTGCACATATGGTCCCTGTTGTTAAGGAGTTTTACAAAGAGCGTTTTAACATAAAAAGTTAATTGGGTTTAGATGAAAGGACACCGCCCGTTAATGATTGCAAACATAAAAAACATAGAGTGTAATTTTTAAAATTAAAGGACAGCGTCTGTCGAAACATTGAAACATAAAGGACGAAAAGTGCAATTTAGCCTTATTACAAACTATAAATCTAAACATCTAACTATTAAATTCTTAAGGACTAAAACCGTAATATGACTATACCATAGTGACCATTCATGTAACTAAATGCAGGAAAAACACAAGAATCGAGAAACCGATCTTGGAGGGTTTCTTTCTTCTTGGCGCTCATCATCGCCCCTCTAACTTCTTCAGTTTTCATTCCATTTTTCTTAAAAATTTTTGATTCATTCAAATATTCATTTCTTTTTAGAAACTCAACCGTAGATAGACACACACACACACCATCTATATCTATATAAATATAAATATATATATTCACATACCAAAATGAGTGTAGATCTAGCTTCAAACAGCCATGGAAACCTGGACGAACAAATTTCACAGCTCATGCAGTGCAAGCCCTTATCAGAGCCAGAGGTTTCACCACATTGTCATTTAATTTTACTTTATTTATTTTGCAATTTTAGGGTTTTCTGTTTAAATTTCAATTACATGTATGTTAAAGTTTTAAACTTTGCATCTTAGATTGTGTGTTTTTGATAGATCTGAAATTAATCTTATTTGGGTATTAGTGTTTGGTTAATTTTAATTGCCTTTTATGAAGGGGTTACTATTTAATTATATTTTCTTGATTTGGTTTGCAATTTCATGAATTTGTTTATTATTATGTGGAAATTGTGGTTTCAGGAGCTATTTATAGAGTTTTAACTGTGTTATTTGGAATGTGGTTCACTTGAATGTTATTCTGGTGTGTAGGGGTGTCCACGGTTCGGTTCGGTTTTGAGCTGAAACCCAAACCGATATAATCGGTTTTTATATTTTTGAAAACCGAACTGTCGGTTATTTCGGTTAATTGGGTTATTGTTTGGTTACGGTTAAAAATCCGTTTTTTAGTTATGTTTTTGCTGTTGTGTGTCTGTTGGGAAAGTGTGAACAAAATACACTTGTTGGGTAAACCTATTTAGTGTTTTTTGTTCTGTTTTGTTTAATAATTTCTACCAAAATACACTCGTAAGCTACCGTTTGTTCACCTTTATAAGTTACTATTTAGTGTATGTATTACATATCATCAGTTGTCTCGCCTAGACAGAAACTGTAGTTTGGGTACCCAAACAGGAAAACACTAAATCACTCACTCACTACCAAATCCAAATGAAAAAGTGTTTACTTCATCAAAACATGCAATATTTATAACACACTGTTGCATTACGTTAGGCATAAACATAATAAAATATGAAATAGGCGTATTATAACCTATCGGTTCGGTTCGTTTTTTTGTTGCGGTTATTGAAAATGATTATCCGAAAACCGAACCGTCGGTTTTTATTTCGGTTTGGTTATTTCGGTTACAGTTCGGTTTGGTTATTTCGGTTACAGTTCGGTTATTTTGTTTTCTGCTCACCCCTACTGGTGTGACTAGAGTTTGAAGAATGAAGGTGGGTAAAAATGATATTATTATTTTTTTTTTCACTAAATTAGGACTAGAAAGGGATTGACATTAAATTACTATTATGTTTATATGTGTTCATGTTTTATTTATAATAAGAAATTATCGATGATATCGTGGACGTATACTCATCGTTGTATGCATGCTTTTTTTGTGGATTTAGGTAAAGACATTATGTGAGAAGGCGAAAGAGATATTGATGAAGGAAAGCAATGTTCAGGTATGACCGTATGACCATACAAGATTTCGTTCTTCGGCTCAGTTAAAAAATGTAGATTTGAGCCATTGTTTTGTTGCTCGGATGCTTTATAACCTTCACTAAATTATAAGCTGCAATTTTGCAACTTCTGATTTTATCACATATAGTTGAAAAATTGACCCATTTCAGTTGTTAGCGTTGGGTTGTAATAGGCTTATGTAACAACTGATTGCAAGACAAACGGGTCGTCACATGGATATTTCACTAATAAAGTGTTTGGATGTTTGCGTCTTCTGCAGCCCGTTAAGAGCCCTGTGACTATTTGTGGTGATATTCATGGGCAGTTTCATGATCTTGCTGAACTTTTTCGCATTGGAGGAAAGGTATTTTTTTTTATATAAACTGTTTTTTGCGATAATTCTGGGTTCTGTTATTAATTATACAACTATCAATTAACTTCATGAATATTTTACTGTTTGCTTACTGGCAGTGTCCGGATACAAATTACTTGTTCATGGGCGATTATGTGGATCGAGGGTATTATTCTGTTGAAACAGTCACGGTAAGCAATCATATTAATCATGTTTTTATTCTGTATCTATCATCCTTTACACATCTATATCATTGTTAACTTATGAACTGTGCAAAATGTGTGCCTTTTATCTATTTGGGATTTTGGGAATGAGGTAACATTATTTACTTGTCGTTTATTTTGTTCAGTTGTTGGTCGCTTTGAAGCTGAGATATCCTCAGAGAATCACTATTTTACGAGGAAATCATGAAAGTCGGCAGGTGCTGCTTCATCTGTTGTGAAATTTTATAGTTTGGTGTTTTTGTAACGATATTAATTAGATGTGGAATAATGGGTAGGCTAGGTCAAGGTGTTCAGTATTTGATTCGGATTCGAAAAATAAAAAATTCGACTCGATTTGAATTTGATTATCAAGTTTCAAATTCGGTTTTCAAATATTCGAGTTTGATTCGATTCTAATTCGAGTTAAGTAATTTAATTCGAATCGAATACGAATGTATGATTTTTAATTAGATTTGATGCGAAATTCAAATTCAAATTCAAATTATACATATATATGTTTTGTATATACATATATACATGAATATATACACACATGTGGAAAAAACCTTTTAAATTTTGGTCAAACCATAGTTGTTAATGGCGAATAGCGACAAATAGCGATAAGGTACCTATATGCTACATAGCGAATAACGATAAATAGTGGGCGGCAATTTTATAAATAGTGATACACTAGAATTTTTTTTTTAAATTTCATATGTATATTATATCAAAATACCCTGATATATATGCTATTTTACATGTATATTTAACAAAAACCTAAAATCCAACTATTTTGTAGCTATATTTAATTTCTATTTATAATAAAAAACAAAAAAAAGTGTCGCTATTCTCGCTATCCATCGCTACAACCCTAATAGCGACACTATACCTATACGCTACTTAGCGCGCTATAGTGATCGCTAGGATCGCTATTGACAACTATGGGTCAAACTCTGAAAGCCCTTATAATTAGTTTATAGTAGTTTTAAAAATAAAAGTAAAAGTATTTATTACTTATGGCGAATTTGAATTATATCGAATTTATTCGAACTCGAGCTTCTAATACGAATCGAATCGAATTTTGAATTGAGCATAGAATTCGAATCGAATAAATCAAATCTTAATTGAATACGAATTCAGGTAAAAAAAATATAAAAATTCGATTCGATTAATTTGAAAATTTGTTATTCAATTCGATGAACACCCCTAAGGCTAGGCAAGTTGTTTAATGAGTAAAATTATCGAGTAATTTTTTTTCGGTACAGGTCGAAATTGATCAAGTTAGGTTTGTTGACCAAAAAACTCTTTTTGTCCAAAGTTTTAAATTATTTATAAATAGTTGCTTTCGTTTATGATTTAAACCTTTTATATTAATATTAATTTTTAGATATATTATGAGGTTTTATGCATTAAAAGCACACTGTAGGTGACTCACTTGTCTCGTTTTTTTGTTATTATTCTATTGACGTGGCTATAACTAATAATCTGAATACATTTGTTAACAGATCACACAAGTCTATGGGTTTTATGATGAATGCCTCCGGAAGTGAGTTCCTTGCATTCTAGTATCTGAAATCATATGTATTTACTTGTGGAGTTTTTTATAAAATAGTTTCAAGACATCTAAAAAGCAGTTGTTTGCAACATGGATGGATACCTAGCAAATATATTAGCTATTTAAAAAATAAAAAAAATAGTAACTTCTTTTTTTTTTTTTAATTTAAAATGGCATTGTTGCTCCTCTGTTGACCATTACAGAGTTGCACCTTTCTAGCCCGTTTAAAACAGTTATATTGAATATTCACCATCACATATCGTTGTTGGTATTCGTTGATTTACAGGTATGGCAGTGCTAATGTTTGGAAGATGTTTACAGATCTTTTTGACTATTTCCCTTTGACTGCATTGGTATGTCTGTTCTCTTCTTTTCGTCCATTCATTTGCTAACTAGAGTGTTATACGGTTTTCGTCTCTGTGGTTTGGCCCATGGTTTTGAAAAACGCCTGAGGCGCCCTCGAGGCGAAACGGCCAAAAAACGAGTCTGAGGCGCGCCTCATGGGGTTTTTACTGCGCCTCAGGTGCGCCTCATGGGATTTTCATAGTTGTTTTTGAAGTTTTGACTTTTTGTGTCAATTTCAAGCATTACATGTCTTTTTTATGTATGTTTTTGATGTTTTGATGATGAAATTAGTTAGTATTATTATTTTTATAATATATATAATTTTTGTATTCATTTATTAATACCGCCTCGGCCTTACGCCTCGTTTCGCCTCGAGGCTTACGCCTCGTGAGGCGAAGGAAAAACGCCTCGAAACTCGTTTCCGTTCTTTTAAACCTTGGTTTGGCCAAAATAACGGTTTTAACTTAAATTTTATTATAAGAGGTGTAATTTGGTTATATAACATAAAGATTCAACAAAAATCTCACTTTTGTCGTTCATGTTTTCATATATTTGTATGGCAATTGTTTTGCTAATGTTTATGCATTTTGGAAAGCACATTAAATCATTAACCACATTAATCTTCATTTCTAGGTTGAATCAGAAATTTTTTGTCTTCATGGTGGGTTGTCACCATCCATTGAAACACTTGATAGTATAAGAAGTTTCGATCGCGTTCAAGAGGTTCCACACGAGGGTCCAATGTGTGATCTTTTGTGGTCTGACCCAGATGACCGTTGCGGTTGGGGTATCTCACCTCGTGGAGCTGGTTACACCTTTGGCCAGGTACGTCTTCTTTTTTCACCATGCAGTCCATTTCTTTACACGAACTTGATTAATATTGTCATGTTTGTCTATGTAGTTAATATCACGATATATCGGTTGTCGGTCCTCTGGTGAGATATCGGTGCGAAATATCGGTCAGAATATCAGTACCGATATTGGACCGATATATCACCGATTTTCCCGATATCAGTACTTTTCTTCTTAGTTCTACCATTCAACTCTCTCCTTATTGCTGCTATTAGTAGTGGCGGAACCAGAACGATTTAGTTAGGGGGTCATCATAAAGCTTATATTATATTCTATACTGTTTCAAATTAGGGGGTCCATCTCTAAGTTTGTTATTCAAAAACTCAAGATTTATAAATAAAAATTCAAAAAGTTCCGGCGACCGGAGGGTCAACGGACCCTCTTGACCCCCCTCTGGTTCCGCCCCTGGCTATTAGTGTTTTAAGTCTTAATTAGTTCCTACTTGCTACAATTGTAGTGTTTTGCAAGTTGCAAAAGGTTAATTTGTTAATGGTAGGAAAATATACTAAACTGTTAGTGTTAAATTGCTATATATATAAATTCAACATGATATTAAAATTACCGATATCCCACCACGATAACCGACATCTCAAATATCGGTTCTTGGTCAATATCCGATATTTTACCGCATTAACTGCTTAGATGTTTGTTAACAGGACATATCTGAGCAATTTAACCACAGCAACAACTTAAAGCTCATTGCTAGAGCTCATCAGCTGGTAATGGAGGGATTCAACTGGGGGCATGTAAGTACAAAAGTTTTAAACTTTATTAGTTCTTGAGGTTACTATGGACTTATATTTATATTTGTGTTGGTGGGAACCGTTTTTTAATGTTGGTGTTTGTTTACGACAGGACCAAAAAGTTGTAACTATCTTTAGTGCACCAAACTATTGTTATCGATGTGGGAACATGGCTTCTATACTGGAGGTCGATGATTGCAATGGCCACACATTCATCCAGGTTTCATAAAGATTATATTGTTATTGAAATGAAATGTTGTTATCGATGTGCACATCAACATGCATATAATATGACAGATTTGACAAAACGGATAAAACATATATTTAATTTATTTCGATAATATGATTATTTTTTGAATAAATGATATTGGACACTTTGGGCGACTTTTGACCCGTTAGCAGATTTTTTATTTTTATTTTTTGTAATCCGTCGAACATTATTAATGAAAATTATATGCTATGCAGTTTGACCCGGCGCCTAGAAGAGGCGAACCTGATGTCACGAGAAGAACACCTGATTATTTCTTGTGAAGTTGAGTAATACTCGTGGCTGGTTGAATCGGTGTTTTGATCTAACAAATATCGGCGAAAGTTCTTCATTGGTGGATGCGCGAAGGGGCTGTAAAATTCCGGTCTCTAATTTTTATTATTTTTTCGCAATTCAATTTAATTTTAACCTATCTCAGCTTTTATCAATGATTAATTTATCAGTGTTTGATTTTTATGTATAATTGATTTTGTGCACTTGAATTTTTAAAACTTGGATCAAAGGAAAATGCAATCCTGCTAGTGGCTATAGGTTTAAATTATGAATGGTCAAGATGATATGCACCCTGAGCAGGTCTCACCTTTGGTTTTTTTTGAACCGGTCAAAACCGATATTAGCCGACATGAAGCGGTTACTTGTTTACGTATGAGATCGGTTACAAATACAGAGGACCGAACCTGATCGGTTACAAAAATGTCTTTTTCATTGATGGTATAAATAAATACAGAGCACCAAGCGGCCGAGATTAAAACACCCAAAACGTTATATAAAAACATTCACAATGTGACATTTCGTTCAAACCCGTATAGTATAAACCTATATTAACTAAAAAGGCGTCAAATAAAATAAGCATAAAGCCAAACCATATCAACCAATTATATAAACTAAAAAGAAAGCGTTAAATCGTATCAACCAAACCGAACAGTTTTAGTCGCTCAAACAACCAACAAAACAAAAACATCATGTTCATAACAAAAACAAAACATATGCGAGGAAACTTAGACTTATCTGTTAATTGTGTATGCGTACGTATAATACGCATTGTTTATGTAAATTTGGGTCAATCAGGTTAAGCCAATTAACATTTTTTTCAACCCAATCACCAAACTGAATGCTATTTTCGGGTTTCAGGTTCCATCTTTTTCAAGTTTGAGTTAATCAAATAACATCATAATTGAGTTTGGGTTAGTTTTACTCGGGTCCGTTTTCCGATTGAAAACCTACCTCTAGTGAAATATGTTTGGTAATATATTTATATAATTTTGGGTAACTTACTTTTTGAGTCCCTTTGTTTTAGCGATTTTAACTACTTGAGTTCAAAATCAAAATGTTTAACGCCCTGAGTCTCTATAGCCACTTTTCTTAACCATTTGAGTCCAATTTTTTAACTCCATCCACCAAGTCTGTTAGTTACAAGGGCAATTTAGTCATTTACACACAAAGTACAACTCTTATATGCACACAAGTATAATGAACAAGTCTTTAATGCATAAGATTTTAATATTTATAATATATCAATTTGCAACATGTTAATGCAATGCGGTGTTGTAACTTGTAAGTGTAACTTTAGTTGTGGTTTATGCTATTTTTAGTTGTACCCTTTCTTTGGTTGTTTGTACATGTTTGTAGTGTTTGATTGAGTTTTATAGATTATTAACATATGATTGTTATTTTAAATTAAAAATGGTAATTATGTGAGATGTTAGATGTAACACCTCGAAATTTTTGCGTTCAATAATGTATTGACACCTGTCTTGAGTTTACACGTGGTGTTAAATACAGAATAAAGGACTAAAGTTGACAAACATGGAAAGTATGTAAATTTGAGGGTTAAAAATGTCAACAAGGGATAAATACATTGTACAGTAACCCTAAATGATGCTCGTACCTTCAAACGGATAAATCATGGATCGTACGGAACGAAATACGGAAGAAAGTGAGAGATTACAAACTACAGGGGTTAATTGTGTCAACATGTTTAAATGATACCTCTGAGTGACCCTTTAACATACCCGAGGCTTGTAACAGTAAATTACGCTCACTAGAATATACGATATAAATTTCGCGAAGTTCCGTTTTAAAACGAGAAAGTTATGATCAATTTCGTATGCGAGGGGTTAGAAGCGTCAACAATAAAAGATAAGGCTTTTCGGATAGTAATTAAACTAACCGGGGACTTAACGGCGCGGGTAAAAGTCACGAGGCCCTTATTCGTAAATAATCGAGGCCCAAATCGCAAAAGTTACCCCTTCGAAACCGAAAGGTCAGGCTAATAATGGCAAAAGATTTGAAAATCTTGAATTACAGGCCTCAGGTGGGCCGAGTGAGAGAAACAAGGAAGCTCATGCGGGCCGCGAGCCATGTGAAGATCCGGTTCCTGACCTAAGGATTCAGGCGGCCCGCGTGAGCCTAGCCTGATCCTTAATGCGGGCCGCGTCAAGGTGCAAGATGTAGAGAACATGCACAGATTCACTGTTTGATGTTTTAACCGACCTTGGGTGCAATTATAGCAGCATGGGCGCCCCCTACATGTCCCCTAGCACTCAGGGACAGCTGCTGATCATCCATGAGCAATTATAGACTTAGTTGTGATGATCTTATGCACAATTTTTCACTATAAAAGGCAATGTAGTGCACACATTTGAAACACACCTCAAACCTACTTTCTTGACCACTTCTGGAGCTCAAGAGCATTCTTCTAACATCTCTGGTCATGCACCAAGCTTCTGTAAGTATGCCTAACCCTTTGTGGCTTAGTTTTTGCTTAGTTATAGCCTAAAAGTCAATCCGTCGTAATTAACGATTGACTTGACGATAAATCACAAATGGTCCAGTGGTTTGTCGAATCAAAAGTAGTTATATGTTGGTAATCATGTGGGCATTAAACCCCTAAAAGGGCACCCTCTGATTCCCACTCTAACTAGTCCGATTGTCGAGTCAAACTTGTTTAGAAAAAGTCAACAGAATGCTATTTTGCGATTTTAAGCATAATCAGTAATGTAGATGGCGTGTAATCTGTTTTAACACTCATATAACATGATAATAAGTATATTAACTAGTCTAACTTGTTTGATCCGACCATTTACTGTTTTGACCCGGTTCGGAACCGAAAGTCGCAAAACTTTGACTTTTGCTTTGATTTCAGTTCTGACCCGTTATGGTATGATTTAGATATGCCTTAGGACTCTCTTAGGACCAGGTTACATGATGGTATAACCCTCTGTGACCGGTTCGTTGTTTGTCCGAGTCTTTAGCACATTTCCGTTAAATGCTTAAAGTTGACCGTAACGCCCTTTTTACTTTAAAACGAGAATTTCAGACACGTGAAAGGACAATAACCTTAGTTACTGATTTCTAAGAATGTCCCTAAAATTTCACGTCAATCCGAGGTCCAGAATAGGAGTTATGCTAAATAGCGCAATTACGGAAACTTTAGTAATTAAATGGCGCAATTAGCATAACGCCTATCTAAACCCGGATTTCGACACCAAACCTTTTACACACTGATGTAAAATAATATTTTGGAATTTTTAAAGATTTTTAATCATTTTTAACCTGCTCATAACCTGTGGTTATGGCATCGGTTCGGTAAATACCGAATATACCCTTTTCGAGCATAATTTGAGTTCTACAAGGTCTTTTGACCCGATTTCAGTTGCTACTGATTTTAAATAATAAATAGAGTATTTTGGACTTTATAAACTGTTCGGAAAACTCAGATTTCCAGTAGAACTCAGAAACCTCTTTTATGATCTTTAAAATGACCGAAATACCCCTACGGGGCACACATTGGATTAAAACTCGTTACGGGCATTATGGAAGGTATCCTACTGATACCACAACCTCTTTAAAGCATATTGACTTAGGAAACTTGTGTATGACTCTTACGGTTACCCGTTACGCCTTTGCGCGCACGGTTCGGTTTATGTAACTAGTTTACATAAACTAGCCGAAACGGGTCAAACATTATTGTTTTGACCTCAAAATCCAGAGTGTGATTATATTACCCATATAAAACAAGTCTTCAAACTTGTTGGGTCCAAATCACATTCCATTCCCGGTTTTCGCCTTTCATGCGATTAAGCCGTAATTATCCTTTGAAACCAACCAGTCTAGCTAAGGCTACATTAAAGACCCGTTAGGATTCTAATAGGTTGTTACAAACCTTCGTTCCAGAATAGGAGACCAGTAAAAGATACTTGCATTTATTTGATTGAGGATATTACTTGCAAAGGTAAATACTTTTAACTTATTTTCCGTTATACGGGCTTGGGTTACGGTATATAAAATACCGCTTGATCGGGCATCAAATCTTCCATCGTTTGGTGGTTAATTGAATAATTTGATCGGCTCGTTTAAACAATTTTGTTTACTTAAACGCCTTTGGGGGGTTAATGACCATGTCCCGGATATCCTTGGCAGCATTTTACGAAATGGCCACGACCTAAGCGCGGAGTGTAGGCGTACACTCGTCATTGCATAAATAGTTGATGTGGTGTGTCATTGATCTTTAACCCGATACGTCCGGGCTACTGAACGCATAAGGAACATGTAATTCGTTCACAAGATTATAAATTTAAATAATTCTCCCAAGTTATAAAGAGTTTGTGCCTTGTGCATTCAAATCAATTTTTATTAAGCCTTTTACAAAAAGTGTCGGTTGAATTGTGACAACCCTCACCAAACCAGGTATCCGTACGACTTAATTAATATATAATTACTGCTTAATTACTGTGCTTGATTGAAATTGTGGACAAACTGCAACCTGAATACTAATACATGTACTTACTTGCATCATACTTTATTTGCTGTCACTCTATTATTTACATACAAGAACTCTAGTGACAAACATGATGCACAAAAGCACAATAGCACAAGGAACGGATAACCCATTAAACATGCTGGTATAGCCAGCATCAGGCAGACACTGTCACTGAGGCCTGTATGAGCCAGAGATAGTTTACTACACTAGTAGAGAGTGTAGGGATAAGAGGGTTGTAGAACTGCGTCACTAGGTGATAATTATAGTGACCGGATGTGTCTAAAACGTACTTTAAGTACAAAATCCTGCACTTTAAATAAAAATTCAGCATTTATCTAAACTAGTAAAGTGCAAAAAGTTGGAAAAATAATACTAGGCACTTTCCAAAGTGACGGGAATAAATTGTGTCACTAAAAATAATATTAACGGCACTTTAAACGCTTATTAAGCACTTTAACGGATTAATACCCTACCGTACAACCGGACTTAACCCGGAACATAAAAAAAAAATATTGACATTGACATTGTTTTCCTTTTCTGAACTAGTTAGGGTCTCCCAACACCCTAACACCCTTTATATATTACACACACTAACATACTTACTTATCACTTTGAGATCCAACTAACTAGTAACTTCACAATTAAATCCCAACCCCATAACCCCCCTTTTTCTAATTAACGGTTGCATGGGGACAACCCCCCAACGAATTTTTTTTTTTATTTTGAAATGATTAGTGGATAATGAGACTTATTATTCATTGGATAATTGGTAAGAGTTAGTTTATAAAAGGCACCAATGGACACACCCCTTTCATTCACAATTGTGAACATCAAACTCCACTTTTTCTTTCCCCTTGACTCACTGCCGAGAGCATTCATTTCCATCCATCCATTTTTAATTTCCTTCAAGTAAGTCCAAGTACATACAAGTGTGAGGGATCACGCATAAAGGAGCTCGGTGCACTCAGGAACACAAGGACCCCTCTACGTTGCTATTAACCACCTGTTTTCCGACTAGTTTCTTCCCTAGCCTCGAGCTAGTAGTAAGTTGCTTGAAACACACACTTGATCTATTTTAAAGTGGTTAAAAGGAACTTTGTCGGTTAAAATCTACGAATGCACAAAAAGACATGGTAAAAGTCTACTAAATAATATAAACAAAGGGGTTAATAGATGAATATTTGTGTAAAACTTGTGAGACTTGTTTTATTATGATTATTTAGTGTTGATTTATGCTAGTAGTAGCTCGGATCGTCATCTAACCCGGCTAAGTCATGTTCATGGAACATGACCTAGTGTATGTTATAGTGTGAGGAGTGGTTAGATGAAGACCACCACTACCTATAACCATGAACTTGTGTAAAAACAATTTTTCTTATAAAATGGGGTTCTAAACTAGTAGATCTACGGATCTACAAGTGGTATTTTCAAAGGACCAAGTGTCAAAAGAAACCATATTTTTAGAAGCCGGGTCTTTCATAAACTAAAGATGTTTTTATGAACCCACAAGTGTGTAAACACTTGTGTGACAAAAAGTTTTAACAAGAGAATTTTTTTTTGAAATTTTGTCTAGAAGATGTAAAAATGCATTTTCTGTAAAAATAAGAATTTCGAGAAACCGATCTCATTTATAAAAGTAGAAAGATCTATTAAAAATAATGGGAAGTTACTACACACATTTACACAACCCACAAGTTCATGCGTTTGCGATATTTTTGAACTAGTATGATGTTGGAATAAAGTTGTTGTTGAATAAGAAAAATGGTTGATTTGATTTATAAAAGAAAATGATACGCTTGAAAGCGTGGCCACCTCCAGTTACAGAGGAAACTCTGGCGAAATTTTTCTAAAAACCTAACACTTAGAATTGTTTTCACTATAAGTGTTAGAAATACTTTTCGACTTGTTTTCAAATTATAGATTTCGCCACGACTTTATTTACAAACATCGGAGGTGGGATTTCACAAAGTAAAACTTGGTAAATATATATTTAGTATATATTTTTCATAAAGTCACTTGATATGTGTTTATGATTATTTTGTGAAAATACTAGTATTATTTTTAGGGTAAAAATAATACTATCGAATGTTAATGGATCCAAAATAATACGAACGTCTCTACGATAAATATATAAGTTACACCGGTAATTATTATTACCACTCGATCATTTAAAACGTAACTTACGCATTTTAAGAAATTATGACTTAACGCGTATTTTTTGTCAAGGTATTATTTTGGGAAAATTTATGTAATAGAAAATATAATATTTTTGAGAAGAATATTTATATTTTGGAGTTAGAAATAAAATATATTTTAAGTGAGACTTAATAATATATTTCGAACACACATGTATTAAATCCCCCATCCTTGGGAAGGAAAATGATTACCAAGTATTTACCAAAAATATAAACACGAAATAGTTGCCTAACTATTTCCCAAAAACTTAAACCATAAAGCTAAGGCACGGCCGTCCGTCTAATAGAATTAGTACGTGTAGGTCGTCACACAGCTGCTTGATTTGGAGGCATACTTGGTAGAGACGCACCACTGTGAGTTCATGTCCCCCTTTTCTCTTAACTGTTTTCAGTTTTCTAAACTGCGGGGGTGAAATACATGTTACTATGACTACGAATATTTCTTACATGGTATGGTCAGCTAAGGAAGGAACTATTAGGTTATGTGATTTGGGTAGGTGAAACCTTAAGAACATTAGTCCTCGTAGTACGATCGAGGGATATAAGTGATAGGCCTATTTGAGCATAACAAACACCACCCATGCGCCCGCAGGTTGGACCATGTGGTGACCTTGTCTTAACACCACCCATGCGCCCGCAGGTTGGACCATGTGGTGACCTTGTCGTAACACCACCCATGCGCCCGCAGGTTGGACCATGTGGTGACCTTGTCGTAACACCACCCATGCGCCCGCAGGTTGGACCATGTGGTGACTTGTCATAACACCACCCATGCGCCCGCAGGTTGGACCATGTGGTGACCTTGTCCTATCCCCTCCCATGCGCCCGCAGGTTGGACCATGTGGTTACACATTAACTGATATGTTTCCTTATTTGCTTTCATACCAGAGTTTACAAAATATTCACACTTGCAATGATTATAAAGGTTTACTCGCGCGCACATACTAAACACATGAACTCGCTCAACATTATTGTTGATTTTTCAACTTACATGTATTTCAGGGAATTAAAAGATCTGGCACGGTATGGCACGTTTTCCCGCTGCACTAGTTTCCGAGGTCATCCAGGGTTTAGGGAATGTGACTCTTTCCTGGACAAGTCACAGTCCTTAAGCTGTGTTTATGCTATACTTAAGTTTGTAATGTTGATGAACAAGGTTGTGGTTGTTGGGGCGTATTCCCGTTAAAACAATGGTATTGTATTTGGTTTTCAAAACTTAATGGATGATCTTGCATGTTTTTAATTCATATAGCTTTGTTATGATTAAGCTATGGTATTGAGAAGTCACACCAAATTAACCACGCTTCCGCAAAGCCAGGGTGTGACAGCTTGGTATCAGAGCTCTGATCATAGCGAACTAGGATTCTTTCTCGAGTCTAGACTATGATCACTAGGGCTCCCATGAAAACATTTTTACTGCATACCACTTAAGTCCAGATCCAAAACGTTTTTACAAACACATGTTGAGCACATTTTATTATTTTAGGCTCAGTCTTGGAGGCTGAGGCTCGGTCTTGGAGGCCGAGGCTCGATCTTAGAGATCGAGGTAGATGGCTAGTGAGACTAGGAAGAGTAGGCTCAGTCATGAAGGCTGAGGCTCGGCCATGGAGGCCGAGGCTCGATCTAGGAGGTCGAGGTGGATGATAGAGCAGTCTTAGAGACTGGGAGGAATTTGGCTAGTGGGACTAGGAATATTAGTCTGGGAGGCTGGGAGGCTAGTGGGACTAGGAGAATTATTTGATTGCTTATTGCTGACTAACATGTTTATATGTTGATGTGATTGATTGTTATACGTATATGTATTTTTGTTACAAACGACATGCTATCATCATGTACAAGAAAGATGGACACTACGAACCCCATGGCCATAGCATCAGACGACATAGTTCATCGGAGCACGAGGTGCACATTCCCGATACTACCAGCAAAGACAATGACGACATTCAGCCCTTTGCGCTGCCTGAAGTCGTAGCAGAGCCTACTGATGGTCATCTTGTTGGGAATTTGCCACTCACGGTGATCCCTGCTCCTGTGCCCCTTGTCGTTTATCCCATTTTCGATATGCCCTCGACATGGCCTCTGTCGACGATAACGATCTACTAGAGGAGGACCCATTCGAGGGCGAGGCCCTATTGCTGCTGGTATTAGCCTATTGCTTGCGGACGCTCCTGCAGGGGAAACTCCTGCCCATTCCCCTGTCCCAGACTCATTTGAATTTCTGACATCCGCATTTTCGCATATACAGGGAGTGCAGCACCATTCACACGACGCCGACCCTGATATGGCATCATCAGCTGCAACGGTTCCCGCACACAGCTTTGAGTTTGATCACAGAGGGTGATCTTGTTTTTCCACCTGGTTTTGATCCAGACCATGACACGGAGTTCATATACTCAGACCAGCCCTTGGAGGATGCTGTGGTCCCTATCGACCCTATGTTTGATGATCCAACTGATTTTGAGATGGAGTTTGTTGATCCGGAGCCGGCTGTGGCCCCTGAGCCAGGAGTTGCTCCCGACCCCGCATTGGAGCATGACCCTGTTCATGCCGATGCACCTGCTGTTGCTCCTTGATTGATCATCTGCTTGGACGAGAGAAAATTTGGGGTAACTGTGCAAGACAATTTATTATTACGGGGGCCCACGTAATAACGACTTGTAGTGCACAGAAATCCCGGTGGACTCTGTGAGTCAAGCTAATGAAAACCAATGTAGCAGGAAATAACTAATGACCAAGGCGATGTAGCCTCGAGTTCATTCTATTACAAGCATCAAGCCAAATTGGCAAGCCTATGTGAAGGCTCAGAAATTTATTTTCCCCACTCATGCATTGAGTATATTTACGTGTAAAATTAGGTGAGTACATGATGGCTTATGGTGCTATGTATCTCCTAGACAATTGAGATGATGTCTAACCCGCTTCATGCCACTTCGGCAAAAGAGAATGCCACCCAGGCATGACACAAACACCAGTATGTTGCCAAGGATAGAAGCCGAGCTGCAAAAACGCAACTCACAGGCAACTACACGACATGAGGCTCTCCGCTTTAAGCACAGCGATGGCACTACTGGGAATAACCCCCCCCCCCAACTGACTGCACCTATAAGCAGTTCCTGAACTGCAAGCCTTTGAACTTCGACGGAACAGGAGGCGCCGTTGCATTTGTTCGTTGGTTCTAAAAGATTGACTCCATCCTAAGAATGAGTAACTGTTCGCCCCAACAGAGTGTTACCTTTACCTCGGAGTCATTTCTAGATGGCACACTCTCATGGTGGGACCATCAGGGTCAGGCCTTGGAACAGAATGCTGCTTATGCACTGAGCTAGGACGAGCTCAAGGAAATGATTAAGGAGAAATATGGTTCTAAGATTGGAATAACAGAAGTTTGAGATGAAGTTCTGGAATTTGAAAATGGACGAACCGGAGATTCCTGAACATATCCAGCGATCGCACGACTTGCCTAGGGTCGTCACCTATTAAGTCATTGATGTTGTATGATACAGTTGGGTACCTATAAACCTTACATTCTGGTCTCGATTTGTGGCAATGCAATCGAAGTGATCTATTGTTTATGTCTATAACATGAGATGTTATGCGATTGAATTATTTATAACATGAGATGTTATGTGTTGATATTGTTGTATACTTACGCACATTTTACTTACTATGACCTGACCCGTACGATCATCATAGGAAGATGCCTCTAAGACGGGATGTACGCATACCCACCAATGAGGCGGAACTTCAGGGAATCATTGCTGCAGTCATCGCACAATACGAGGCCCATCACTCCGAGCGCAACGGAGGTACCTCAGGAAATAACCCACCCAACGGCTGCACCTACAAGCAGTTCTTAGGCTGCCAGCCCCTACATTTCGACGGCACTGGGGGTGCCGTAGCCTTCGTACGCTGGATTGAGAAGACGGACACTGTTTTGCGTGCGAGCAAATGCGCCCCAAGGGATCAGGTCACGTACATTTCCGGGCTGTTCCGAGATGGGGCTCTGTCATGGTGGAAACTTCAGGTTCAGACAATGGGCGAGGCTGCTGCGTATGCTCTATCGTGGGACGAGCTGAAAGAGCTAATGCTTAGAAAGTACTGTTCGAGAACAGAAAGCCAGAAGGTAGAAACTGAGTTCTGGAACTTGAAGATGGAAGGTCCAAAAATAGCTGAGTATGTGGAGAAGTTCCAAGTTCTATCGCGTATCGTTCCTTACATGGTAGATCCGGAGTTTAAGAGGATTAAGCGTTTCATTTGGGGATTGGCACCCCAAATCATGAGCATGGTAACGGCATCAAAGCCTGCAACAATCTCTGAGGCCATCAATCTAAGTGTGGCCCTGACGGAAGAGGCAATCAGGATGAACAAATTTTCAGCCTCTGAGGAGAAGAAGGAGACTCATGTAGAGTCATATGGGGACAACAAGAGGAAGTTGGCGAATTTCAAACAGGGTACCCAGTCGAGTAGCGACGACAAGGTCAAAAAGAGAAAAGAGTACACGGGTATCCTACCAAAGTGCGACAATTGTCGACGTCACCATAACGGGCGGTGTAGATATGGAAAATGTGGTAACTGTGGCAAGGTGGGACATGTCAAAGAAACGTGTCGGCAAGGTACTGAACATGGAAATAGAGGTCAAGATGGTAACGGAAATCGCGGAGGAAATAACGACGACGACAACTATCAAGGCAGGGATGGTGACGATCAAGGTTGTGGCCAAGCATGTTTTAATTGTGGTGATGTGGGGCATTTCAGGAAGTATTGCCCTAAGAACACTCAGGCACGTGGATGAAAGCTCAACAGCGGGGATAGAATCCAAGCGTGGATATCGGTACGTCTCATAATAGTCAATGTTACGCTCTATTTGACAGTATTGTCAAATTTTAACTTCAGAAAATATAGTTGTTTTAGTAGTAAGTAACCTAGATACCCAGTTCTCGATAGAACAAGCCTAACGGAAGCTTCGATGTGATAATTGGGATGGACTGGTTGTCGAACAACCCAGCGGAGATTGTCATCCGCACCCGACGACGAACGGAGAAATGATTGTGATTCATGGAGCAGGATACGCTCCTACGGATTATCAGGCAAAGAAGACACAAAAATTTTCGCACAAAGGATGTGTTGCATTCTTGGCTCATGTCGTGGAAAAAGAAACCGAAGAACCAAAACCCGAAGATATCCCTGTGATTGGAGAATACCCTGAAGTCTTCCTCAAAGACTTGCCAGAATCGTCTCCTCAACGATTAGTCGAATCCCGCGTCAATTTAATTCCAGGCACTGCACCCGTAATCAATGCATCGTAGCGACTTACATTTTCGGAGATGCAAGGATTGACAGAGAAGTTTTAGCAATGGATAGAGAAGGAAGATAACAGACCAAAATTCCCTTTTGGGGTAACCCCATTACTACTCGTCAAAAAGAAGGATGATGATTTTCAAATAAACATCATCTATCGGGAGCTGAACAAGCTGACGATCAAGAATAGATACCCTCTACCAAGAATTGATGATCTGTTTGATCAACTGCAAGGTTCAAGCTTCTATTCGAAGATCGATTTGCGATCTGGTTACCACCATTTAAGGATACAGGAGGAGAGTATTCCAAAGACAGCTTTCAGAACTCGTTATGGGCACTACGAGTTTTTGGTTATGCCGTTTGGTTTGACAAACGCACCTGCAGTGTTCATAGATTTGATGAATCGAGTTTGTAAGCCGTACTTGGATAAGTTCGTGATCGTATTCATCGATGATATCTTGATCTATTCAAAGACGAAGGCCGAGCACGAACAGCATTTAAGAGCCATTTTGGAGCTGTTGAAGAAGGAACAGCTATACGCCAAATTCTCTAAGTGTGAGTTTTGGCTAAGAGAAGTGCAATTCCTTGGGCACGTGGTAAATGGAGATGGAATCCACGTGGATCCAACCAAGATCGAGGTGATCAAGGATTGGGAAACGCCAAAGACGCCAACCAAGATTCGGCAATTCTTGGGTTTGGCTGGCTATTACCGAAGATTCATCGAGAATTTTTTCAAAAAAATCGCTCAACCATTGACGCTCCTCCCGCAGAAGGACAAGAAGTTTGATTGGGGAATCAAACAGGAAGGAGCATTCCAGATATTGGAAGGGAAGCTCTGCAACGCGCCAATCTTAGCACTACCAGAGGGTACGGATGATTTTGTGGTATACTGCGACGCTTTGCATCAAGGATTGGGTTGTGTGTTGATGCAACGCCAAAAGGTTATTGCTTACGCAACACGTCAGTTAAAAGTGCACGAAAAGAACTATACCACTCACGATTTGGAGCTTGGCTCAGTGGTTTTTGCTTTAAAGATCTGGAGACACTACCTTTATGGTACGAAGTGCACAATCTTCACAGATCACAAGAACCTACAGTATATATTCAACCAGAAGGAGTTGAATATGAGGCAAAGACGATGGGTCGAGTTGTTGAATGACTACGACTACGAGATAAAGTATCATCCAGGGAAGGCGAATGTGGTCGCCGATGACCTAAATCAAAAGGAGAAGATCAAGCCCATAAGGGTTAGGGCTTTGGAGATGGTTGTTCGAACCGATTTTCCTCTGCGCATTCGTGCCGCGCAGAAAGAAGCTCTCAAGGAAAGAAACCTTGAAGAGGAATATCTCCGTGGGATAGAGAAGTTATTGGTACCAAACAAGGAAGGATCGTTGTGTTTTGAGAAAAGGATTTGGGTTCCTTTGTTTGGAGGTTTAAGGAAGGTTATTTTCGATGAAGCTCACAAATCACGGTACTCTATCCACCCTGGAGCGGATAAGATGTACCAGGATCTTAAGGATTACTATTGGTGGCCTAGGATGAAAGGCGATGTGGCTGTTTATGTGAGCAAATGTTTAACTTGCGCTAAGGTTAAAGCGGAATACCAGAAGCCTTCAGGACTTCTGCAACAACCAGAGATTCCCAAGTGGAAGTGGGAACAAATCTCCATGGATTTTGTTACTAAGTTGCCAAGAACGCCAAAAGGCCACGACACCATTTGGGTAATAGTGCATCGATTGACAAAATCTGCACACTTCTTACCTATCAGAGAGAAAGATGATACGAGCAAGTTGGCCGAAATTTACATGAGAGAAATTGTTACACGCCATGGAGTACCTCTCTCAAATCATCTCTGATAGAGACGGAAGGTTCGTATCAAGGATTTGGCAATCCTTCCATAAAGCTTTTGGCTCGCAATTGAATATGAGCACCGCGTTTCACCCGCAGACCGACGGGCAAAGCGAGCGAACGATACAGACCTTGGAAGACATGCTGAGAGCAGGTGTGATGGATTTGGGCGGTAGCTGGGATAAGCATTTGCCTTTGGTCGAATTTTCATACAACAACAGCTACCACACCAGTATTGGTGCCGCGCCATTCGAAGCTTTATATGGCCGCAAGTGCAGATCACCGCTCTGTTGGTCTGACGCTGGTGATAGACAGTTGGTTGGTCCTGATGTAGTCCAGGAAACCACTGATAAGATTGCACAGATCCAAGATCGCATCAGTGCGGCTCGTGACCGTCAGAAAGCCTACGCGGATCGAAAAAGGAAACCTCTAGAGTTTGAGGTAGGTGATATGGTTTTGTTGAAAATATCACCCTGGAAGGGTGTGGCACGCTTCGGGAAGCGTGGAAAGTTAAACCCGTGGTATATTGGTCCGTTCAGAATTTTTGAAAGAATTGGATTAGTAGCATACAAGTTGGATTTACCTGCCGAGCTGAACGGTGTTCACGATACATTTCATGTATTAAATTTGAAGAAAAGACCAATGCAAGATACTGTTGTCATTCCCACAGACGAGATTCATGTTGACGACACGCTCCATTTTGTTGAAGAACCTATTGAGGTTACGGATTGGAAGGTAAACAAGACCCGCCGGAGCAGTGTCAAGCTCGTCAAGGTTCGTTGGAATGCCAGACATGGTCCTGAATACACCTGGGAGCGTGAGGACCGGATGAAAAAGAAATACCCCCACTTATTTCCCAAGAACCCTGCATCTAGTAGCAGAACTTAAATTTCGGGACGAAATTTATTTAACGGGGGGAGAATGTGACAACCCTCACCAAACCAGGTATCCGTACGACTTAATTAATATATAATTACTGCTTAATTACTGTGCTTGATTGAAATTGTGGACAAACTGCAACCTGAATACTAATACATGTACTTACTTGCATCATACTTTATTTGCTGTCACTCTATTATTTACATACAAGAACTCTAGTGACAAACATGATGCACAAAAGCACAATAGCACAAGGAACGGATAACCCATTAAACATGCTGGTATAGCCAGCATCAGGCAGACACTGTCACTGAGGCCTGTATGAGCCAGAGATAGTTTACTACACTAGTAGAGAGTGTAGGGATAAGAGGGTTGTAGAACTGCGTCACTAGGTGATAATTATAGTGACCGGATGTGTCTAAAACGTACTTTAAGTACAAAATCCTGCACTTTAAATAAAAATTCAGCATTTATCTAAACTAGTAAAGTGCAAAAAGTTGGAAAAATAATACTAGGCACTTTCCAAAGTGACGGGAATAAATTGTGTCACTAAAAATAATATTAACGGCACTTTAAACGCTTATTAAGCACTTTAACGGATTAATACCCTACCGTACAACCGGACTTAACCCGGAACATAAAAAAAAAATATTGACATTGACATTGTTTTCCTTTTCTGAACTAGTTAGGGTCCCCCAACACCCTAACACCCTTTATATTATTACACACACTAACATACTTACTTATCACTTTGAGATCCAACTAACTAGTAACTTCACAATTAAATCCCAACCCCATAACCCCCCTTTTTCTAATTAACGGTTGCATGGGGACAACCCCCAACGAATTTTTTTTTTATTTTGAAATGATTAGTGGATAATGAGACTTATTATTCATTGGATAATTGGTAAGAGTTAGTTTATAAAAGGCACCAATGAACACACCCCTTTCATTCACAATTGTGAACATCAAACTCCACTTTTTCTTTCCCCTTGACTCACTGCCGAGAGCATTCATTTCCATCCATCCATTTTTAATTTCCTTCAAGTAAGTCCAAGTACATACAAGTGTGAGGGATCACGCATAAAGGAGCTCGGTGCACTCAGGAACACAAGGACCCCTCTACGTTGCTATTAACCACCTGTTTTCCGACTAGTTTCTTCCCTAGCCTCGAGCTAGTAGTAAGTTGCTTGAAACACACACTTGATCTATTTTAAAGTGGTTAAAAGGAACTTTGTCGGTTAAAATCTACGAATGCACAAAAAGACATGGTAAAAGTCTACTAAATAATATAAACAAAGGGGTTAATAGATGAATATTTGTGTAAAACTTGTGAGACTTGTTTTATTATGATTATTTAGTGTTGATTTATGCTAGTAGTAGCTCGGATCGTCATCTAACCCGGCTAAGTCATGTTCATGGAACATGACCTAGTGTATGTTATAGTGTGAGGAGTGGTTAGATGAAGACCACCACTACCTATAACCATGAACTTGTGTAAAAACAATTTTTCTTATAAAATGGGGTTCTAAACTAGTAGATCTACGGATCTACAAGTGGTATTTTCAAAGGACCAAGTGTCAAAAGAAACCATATTTTTAGAAGCCGGGTCTTTCATAAACTAAAGATGTTTTTATGAACCCACAAGTGTGTAAACACTTGTGTGACAAAAAGTTTTAACAAGAGAATTTTTTTTGAAATTTTGTCTAGAAGATGTAAAAATGCATTTTCTGTAAAAATAAGAATTTCGAGAAACGGATCTCATTTATAAAAGTAGAAAGATCTATTAAAAATAATGGGAAGTTACTACACACATTTACACAACCCACAAGTTCATGCGTTTGCGATATTTTTGAACTAGTATGATGTTGGAATAAAGTTGTTGTTGAATAAGAAAAGTGGTTGATTTGATTTATAAAAGAAAATGATACGCTTGAAAGCGTGGCCACCTCCAGTTACAGAGGAAACTCTGGCGAAATTTTTCTAAAAACCTAACACTTAGAATTGTTTTCACTATAAGTGTTAGAAATACTTTTCGACTTGTTTTCAAATTATAGATTTCGCCACGACTTTATTTACAAACATCGGAGGTGGGATTTCACAAAGTAAAACTTGGTAAATATATATTTAGTATATATTTTTCATAAAGTCACTTGATATGTGTTTATGATTATTTTGTGAAAATACTAGTATTATTTTTAGGGTAAAAATAATACTATCGAATGTTAATGGATCCAAAATAATACGAACGTCTCTACGATAAATATATAAGTTACACCGTTAATTATTATTACCACTCGATCATTTAAAACGTAACTTACGCATTTTAAGAAATTATGACTTAACGCGTATTTTTGTCAAGGTATTATTTTGGGAAAATTTATGTAATAGAAAATATAATATTTTTGAGAAGAATATTTATATTTTGGAGTTAGAAATAAAATATATTTTAAGTGAGACTTAATAATATATTTCGAACACACATGTATTAAATCCCCCATCCTTGGGAAGGAAAATGATTACCAAGTATTTACCAAAAATATAAACACGAAATAGTTGCCTAACTATTTCCCAAAAACTTAAACCATAAAGCTAAGGCACGGCCGTCCGTCTAATAGAATTAGTACGTGTAGGTCGTCACACAGCTGCTTGATTTGGAGGCATACTTGGTAGAGACGCACCACTGTGAGTTCATGTCCCCCTTTTCTCTTAACTGTTTTCAGTTTTCTAAACTGCGGGGGTGAAATACATGTTACTATGACTACGAATATTTCTTACATGGTATGGTCAGCTAAGGAAGGAACTATTAGGTTATGTGATTTGGGTAGGTGAAACCTTAAGAACATTAGTCCTCGTAGTACGATCGAGGGATATAAGTGATAGGCCTATTTGAGCATAACAAACACCACCCATGCGCCCGCAGGTTGGACCATGTGGTGACCTTGTCTTAACACCACCCATGCGCCCGCAGGTTGGACCATGTGGTGACCTTGTCGTAACACCACCCATGCGCCCGCATGTTGGACCATGTGGTGACCTTGTCGTAACACCACCCATGCGCCCGCAGGTTGGACCATGTGGTGACTTGTCATAACACCACCCATGCGCCCGCAGGTTGGACCATGTGGTGACCTTGTCCTATCCCCTCCCATGCGCCCGCAGGTTGGACCATGTGGTTACACATTAACTGATATGTTTCCTTATTTGCTTTCATACCAGAGTTTACAAAATATTCACACTTGCAATGATTATAAAGGTTTACTCGCGCGCACATACTAAACACATGAACTCGCTCAACATTATTGTTGATTTTTCAACTTACATGTATTTCAGGGAATTAAAAGATCTGGCACGGTATGGCACGTTTTCCCGCTGCACTAGTTTCCGAGGTCATCCAGGGTTTAGGGAATGTGACTCTTTCCTGGACAAGTCACAGTCCTTAAGCTGTGTTTATGCTATACTTAAGTTTGTAATGTTGATGAACAAGGTTGTGGTTGTTGGGGCGTATTCCCGTTAAAACAATGGTATTGTATTTGGTTTTCAAAACTTAATGGATGATCTTGCATGTTTTTAATTCATATAGCTTTGTTATGATTAAGCTATGGTATTGAGAAGTCACACCAAATTAACCACGCTTCCGCAAAGCCAGGGTGTGACATGAATGTATTTACCAGTGTAAACTGACGTAATTTCCAGAAAAGATTAAATGCAGGTACTAAGCGTAATTGGCTGGATATTTCTCCTTAGCATCAATAAAGAGTCTCGCAAGCCTAAGATGCCTACGTCTGTTGAAAAATACTTATATTTCATTTTGATCCTATGTGGATTATATTTCGACGATTGTGATACTTTGATATTACATTCAATGGTTGAAATATATTTATCTTTATGCTTCCGCTGTGCATTTATATATTGTGGTTTGACTATATTGTTGCCAACTACGTCACGGTAATCCCCCACCGGGCCCACCGGTGATACACGTGGAAATCGGGGTGTGACAGGTTGGTATCAGAGCCAACGTTGAGTGAATTAAACACTATCCTTATGTGTTTAATCTCAATGACACAATTGCACATACTTGAGTTTAGACAAGAACATAGGACAAATTCGAATTGTTATTCCAGTTTGTCTTTTATTGTTTATCGTGATTTAAAGATTTGTTAAGCAGGAATTATGCCACCAGCAATTAGAAGAGGAGGAAGAGGCAAAGGGCCGATCACTACTCATAATGATCACGAGGCCGGACCTTCGAACATGCGAGCTCCTTCCAGTACAAGTAGTGAAGAACCTCAGAGACGTAGAAGAAACCTCTTTGAGCCAGCAAGACATTCTACCTCACATAGTTCGACACCTTCATACCGTCACTCTTTTGGACCAGATTCGGAGAACAATCCCAGTAACCTTCAACCTTCGTTTATACCTCTCCAGCGATCTGCATTGCACCGTTCCTATGGCGATCCTACTCCTTTCTTTCAAGGCCGATTTAACCCGGCTGATTATATCCAAGAACCAATAGGTTATAACCCTTTAGGACCTGAAGACCATTTCTCCGAAGATAATGCGGTAGATATGGATGAAGACACGGATCCCATAGAACCTGCAAGAGGTACTCCCAACCATCCTATCGAGATCTCTGATGGGTCATCCTTTCATGGAAGACCCTATCAAGGTCCCGACAGCTACCAGGCGAGGTTTAACCAGTGTGATTGGTACTTCACACCCTCTCACCACTTCTCGCCTCATGAGCAGCAGCAGCAACAGGATCCTTCCGAGGATTCGCGTTTTGTGGCAGTTACGCCACCGCCTCCTCCGCCACCAGTTCAGCAAGCACCTCCTGATCCACCAAGGCATAGGAGATTAGGCACACGGATGTCTACCCGAGGAGGGGAATTCCACTTTAGCACCCCTCACCACTCGAGTGCAAGTCACTTTCCGCCAGTGCCTGAAGAACCACAGTTAGGGGAACCTTCTGGGCACCCTGCAGAGGTGAATTCTGCACCAGTTGCACCACCTCCGCCACCATTTAGGTATGATAACCCTATACCAGCGTACGCCGGTTCCACCGCGTACAACCCGTTTGAGCAGCCGACTCACACGCACTACAACTATAATTACGATGCCGACCCATACGTGGTAGCGGCTAACTACAATGCCCTCCATCCCGACAGAGCTTATGGAAACCTTTGGGGAACAGATTACTCAGCTCATGGGTATCCAGTACCTCCTAGACCTCCGGTTCCACAACCGTCGCAACAGCCACGTTTTTCTCCACCGGAGCAAGAAGAAATCCTCCACCGTTTAAACCGGGTGGAACGAGACTTTGAGCAAGAACGTAAAAGTAATCGTGGATTCCTTAAAGGCCTAGCAAACCTACTAAAAGGGAGGAAGAAACGAGATCATTAGTCTCTTTATGTACTATAGTATTTACTATTACAATCAAGTCCCTGCGAGGACAATTGCCTTAAGTATTTTAGTCCCTGCGAGGACATCTATCTATGTATTTGGTCCCTGCGTGGACTTGTTTTCTGTAAACCTCTACGTAGGTATTTATTTATTTAAAAAGTCCCGTTTAGGGCAGTGTGTAACCATTATTATGATTAATGGAATATATGTTATAAATTTCATTTTTGTTATTATATACAAGGAAACAAAGATCATTCCTTTTAAATTAATCTGCCTAAATAAAGAATTTTAATAGTGAAACCTAGCCTGGTGTCATTATATGACCCGGCCAAGATGGTAAGACTTTATTAAAAGATTCAGATTCCAGTTAACCTCTGTAAACATGTTAACATCCTTGGCAAACGTGATTCGTTAAAATCACACGCGTCATTCTTATATACGAATCCATTAAGGGATTCCAAAACCCAAATTATTGATTGGTAAATCAGGGGTTAGATCGTCAATAAAGATGATCATTTATCAAACATCCATTAGTGATGAAGTGCCTACGGGCCATACTTATTGTCATATAAGACAAAAGACAGTTGTAGTCTATGACTCCCTGTCAGGAAAGGTAAAAGGACTACGGTTCAAACCTTCATACCTTGATTCTCTGTAATCCTGGCTTATATTATAAAAACGTCCCTGTGACTAGGCTTTCGTGCCACTAACAATATTATTTGTAAATAGGATAAGTTATATTCAAATCCTAAATAAAAGTGAGTAACAAATTAACCAGATGTGGTCTCTGTTTACCATGGTTAATGAATTGCCATAAAAGACAATTCCATAATAAACTCCTAAATAAAACTTTGTCATTATCTTCTGTAGAAGATTCGAGTTACAATGGCTGAACCAAGTGGAGTTAATAGTCATTCGAAGGAGGATGACAATGATAACGCTCAGATTCATTTAACGGGCGCTGAACTAAAAGCTTTGGTAGACAACGCTGTCAAGGCAGCCTTAGATCGGCAGTATGAAGAATACACCAAGTCCCGAAGCAGAACCTTATCTACACCACACTCAAAGCCAAAAACCCACTCTAAATCTCACAGCAAACCACCCTCAACTCCGTCTAAGCCTAAGAAGGACGACGATAGACACTCATCCAATGAGAATAGCGTCCACCCTAAGAAGAAAGTGGTCGATGATGCACCTCGCGCCAGGGGTTGCACGTATAAGTACTTCGTTTCCTGCAAACCCCGAGACTTTACTGGGGAAAAGGGCGCGGTGGATTGTATGACCTGGTTAGACGAGATGGACACTGTTGTGGACATCAATGGTTGTGCTGAGAAAGACTTGGTGAAGTTTGTTTCACGGTCGTTCAAGGGTGAAGCCCTAGCATTGTGGAGATCTCTGGTTCAAGCCTCTGGGAAGGTTGTTTTGTATAGCATGACATGGGAGGAATTTATGGCTCTCATCAAGGAAAATTACTGCCCTCAGCACGAGGATGAAAAGATCGAGTCTGATTTCCTATCGCTGGTCATGAAGAACCTGGACTGCCAGGCTTATCTCACTACTTTCAACACCCTGTCAAGATTGGTTCCGTACCTCGTTACACCGGAACCCAAACGGATCGCGCGCTTCATTGGGGGTTTGGCCCCGGAAATAAAAGCTAGCGTAAAGGCTTCTAGGCCTGCTACCTTCAGATCCGTGGCAGATATATCTCTGTCTCTCACGCTTGATGCAGTGAGGCAGAGATCGTTGAGGAATGCTGATAGTGAGAAAAGGAAACGTGAGGATGATGATTCACGTAAGTCCGGCAAGAAGCATCAGGGTAATCGTGACCACAAGAGGGGGTCAGATAACAAGAAAAATGACCGACAGTCAGGCGACAAGCCCTTGTGCAAGGTTTGTCAGAAGCACCACTTTGGAAGGTGCAGGTTTGAAAAGAAATCCCCACCGAAGCCGTGTGGGATATGCAAGTCCTAGGAGCATAGGACTCTTGAGTGCAAGAAACTCAAGGATGCAACTTGTTACAGTTGCAATGAGAAGGGGCATATCAAGACGAACTGCCCGAAGATAGCGAAGAAGGCTGAAGAAGGTAAAAAGACCAATGCGAGGGTCTTTCAGATGGATGTTAAGGAGGCTATCCAGAACGACAATGTCATAACCGGTATGTTCCTTATCAATGATGTTTTCGCAAGAGTCTTATTTGATTCTGGAGCAGATAAATCCTTTGTGGATGATAAGTTCTGCGAGTTATTAAAATTGCCTGTTAAAACCTTGAATGTAAAATACGAAGTAGAACTAGCTGATGGGACTATGGGAACAGTTTCAACTGTTTTAGATGGATGTGTTATATCCATTAGGAATCACTCATTTCCTTTATCCCTGTTACCCTTTAAATTAGCTGGTTTTGACGTAGTATTGGGTATGGATTGGTTATCGCATAACCAAGCCCAAATCGTGTGCAACCAGAAACAAGTGGTAATCAAGACTCCGTCTGGAGAACCACTTACCATCCAGGGAGATACTCGACATGGATTGCCTGCACATGTATCTATGCTAAAGGCATCCAGATGTTTGAAGAAAGGATGTGTCATATATATGGCACAGGTAATCATCGGTGAGGAGAAACCCAGAATTGAAGACATTCCAGTCATCTCCGACTATCCTGAAGTTTTCCCAGAAGAACTACCTGGTTTGCCATCAGACAGACAAGTGGAATTCAGTATAGACATCATTCCAGGAGCCACACCTATCGCGAGAGCGCCTTATAGATTGGCACCCACGGAAATGAAAGAATTGAGGACGCAGCTAGATGATCTGCTGGCCATGGGTTTTGTTAGACCAAGTTCATCTCCTTGGGGAGCGCCAATCTTGTTCGTCAAGAAGAAAGATGGTTCGATGCGTTTATGCATCGATTACCGTGAGCTGAACAAAGTGACGATCAAGAATAGGTATCCTTTGCCCAGGATCGACGATCTGTTCGATCAGTTGCAAGGAGCGAGCTACTTTTCCAAGATTGACCTAAGGTCATGGTACCATCAATTGAAGGTCAAGGATGAAGACGTGCATAAAACTGCATTTAGGACTCGATATGGTCATTTCGAGTTCCTAGTGATGCCTTTTGGGCTCACCAATGCACCTGCCGCATTCATGGATCTCATGAATCGCGTTTGCAAGCCTTATTTAGATAAATTTGTCATTGTCTTCATCGATGACATCCTTATCTACTCGAAGAGTCAAGCTGACCACGAAAAGCATCTTCGATGTATCCTTAAACTGCTTCATCAAGAAAAGCTTTATGCCAAGTTCTCTAAATGTGACTTTTGGCTACGAGAAGTCCAGTTCCTTGGGCATGTAGTCAGCGAGCGTGGTATCCAGGTGGATCCCGCTAAAGTTGAAGCCGTCATGAACTGGCAGGAGCCGAAGACACCTACGGAAATTCGCAGTTTCCTAGGTCTAGCAGGATACTACAGACGCTTCATCGAAAACTTTTCAAGAATTGCTGCACCCCTAACTTCTTTAACTAGAAAGAAAATAAAGTTCAATTGGGGCCCTAAGCAGCAAGAAGCTTTTGATATCCTTAAACAGAAGCTGAGCAATGCCCCAGTGTTAACATTGCCAGACGGAATGGAAGAATTTGTCGTATATTGTGATGCATCGCACACCGGTATGGGTTGTGTGCTTATGCAGAGGGGCAAGGTGATTGCCTATGCTTCGCGACAATTGAAAGTGCATGAAAAAAACTACACCACCCATGACTTAGAGTTGGGTGTCGTTGTATTTGCACTAAAGCTTTGGAGGCATTACCTTTATGGCATTAAATTTGTGATCTATTCTGATCACAAAAGCCTTCAGCATCTGTTCAATCAGAAAGATCTGAATATGAGGCAGCGACGTTGGATGGAAACTCTGAACGACTATGACTGTGAAATAAGATACCATCCAGGCAAGGCCAATGTAGTCGTAGATGCCTTGAGCAGGAAAGAGAGAGTGAAACCGATAAGAATCAATGCCAAGAGCATTGAAATCAAGAACAGTCTGAACGAACGATTGTTAGCTGCACAGAAAGAAGCTGTGTTAGAAGCTAACTATCCAAACGAGAAGCTAGGGGTAACTGAGGAGCAGTCATCTTGTGTCAAGGACGGAATTCTGAGATTGAATGGAAGGATATGGGTTCCTGTTTATGGAGGTCTTCGTGACGTTATTCTTCAGGAAGCCCATAGTTCCCGATATTCCGTTCATCCTGGTGCTGATAAAATGTACCAGGACTTAAAGGCAAATTTCTGGTGGATAGGCTTGAAGAAGTCTATAGCCACCTATGTAGCAAAGTGCTTGACTTGTGCACAATTAAAAGCCGAGCATCAAAAGCCGTCAGGCTTGTTACAACAGCTTGAACTTCCCGAGTGGAAATGGGAAATGGTGACGATGGATTTCATCACCAAATTACCAAAGACAAAGAAGGGAAACGATACAATATGGGTGATAGTTGATAGACTGACCAAGTCAGCACATTTCCTACCCATAAAGGAGACTCATAGCTCCGATATATTGGCCCAGTTGTTTGTAGACAAGATTGTAGCCCTTCATGGAGTGCCTGTGTCTATCATCTCTGATAGAGATACCAGATACACATCACACTTCTTGAGAAGCTTCCAACAATCTTTGGGTTCACGTTTGAATTTCAGTACGGCTTACCACCCCCAGACAGATGGACAGAGTGAGCGTACCATCCAAACGTTAGAAGACATGCTTCGTGCATGTGCAATCGACTTAGGTGGCAGTTGGGATAACCACCTACCATTAGTCGAATTCTCCTATAACAACAGCTACCATACCAACATTAAGGCTGCACCTTTTGAAGCTCTATATGATAGAAATGTAGAACGCCCGTTTGTTGGGCAGAAGTTGGAGATGTCCAAATGACAGGACCTGATATTATCTTTGAAACAACGGACAAGATTGTCCAAATTCGCGATCGATTGAAAGCTGCCAGAGACAGGCAGAAGAGCTACGCAGATTTGAAGCGTAAGCCTTTCAATTTCGAAGTAGGCGACAAGGTGTTACTTAAGGTATCACCCTGGAAGGGGGTGATGCGATTCGGTAAGAAAGGCAAACTAAGCCCGAGATATATTGGACCTTTCGAGGTAATCGAACGTGTCGGGTCGGTTGCCTACAAATTAAACTTACCGGAAGAGCTCAGTGGTATCCACAATGTGTTCCACATCTGTAACCTGAAGAAGTGTTTCGCTGACGAATCACTGGTTATACCGCATACAGATGTACACATCGACGAGAGCTTAAAATTCGTTGAGAAACCTGTGTCGATCGAGGATCGAAAGGTCAAGAAACTTCGCAGGAAGTACATATCGATTGTGAAGGTGAAATGGGATGCCCGTAGAGGTCCCGAGTACACGTGGGAGGTAGAGTCCACGATGAAGGAGAAGTACCCTCATCTATTCCAATAAATCTCGAGGTCGAGATTTCTTTTAAGGGGGTGAGGATGTAACACCTCGAAATTTTTGCGTCCAATAATGTATTGACACGTGTCTTGAGTTTACACGTGGTGTTAAATACAGAATAAAGGACTAAAGTTGACAAACATGGAAAGTATGTAAATTCGAGGGTTAAAAATGTCAACAAGGGATAAATACATTGTACAGTAACCCTAAATGATGCTCGTACCTTCAAACGGATAAATCATGGATCGTACGGAACGAAATACGGAAGAAAGTGAGAGATTACAAACTACAGGGGTTAATTGTGTCAACATGTTTAAATGATACCTCTGAGTGACCCTTTAACATACCCGAGGCTTGTAACAGTAAATTACGCTCACTAGAATATACGATATAAATTTCGCGAAGTTCCGTTTTAAAACGAGAAAGTTATGATCAATTTCGTATGCGAGGGGTTAGAAGCGTCAACAATAAAAGATAAGGCTTTTCGGAGAGTAATTAAACTAACCGGGGACTTAACGGCGCGGGTAAAAGTCACGAGGCCCTTATTCGTAAATAATCGAGGCCCAAATCGCAAAAGTTACCCCTTCGAAACCGAAAGGTCAGGCTAATAATGGCAAAAGATTTGAAAATCTTGAATTACAGGCCTCAGGCGGGCCGCGTGAGAGAAACAAGGAAGCTCATGCGGGCCGCGAGCCATGTGAAGATCCGGTTCCTGACCTAAGGATTCAGGCGGCCCGCGTGAGCCTAGCCTGATCCTTAATGCGGGCCGCGTCAAGGTGCAAGATGTAGAAAACATGCACAGATTCACTGTTTGATGTTTTAACCGACCTTGGGTGCAATTACAGCAGCATGGGCGCCCCCTACATGTCCCCTAGCACTCAGGGACAGCTGCTGATCATCCATGAGCAATTATAGACTTAGTTGTGATGATCTTATGCACAATTTTTCACTATAAAAGGCAATGTAGTGCACACATTTGAAACACACCTCAAACCTGCTTTCTTGACCACTTCTGGAGCTCAAGAGCATTCTTCTAACATCTCTGGTCGTGCACCAAGCTTCTGTAAGTATGCCTAACCCTTTGTGGCTTAGTTTTTGTTTAGTTATAGCCTAAAAGTCAATCCGTCGTAATTAACGATTGACTTGACGATAAATCACAAATGGTCCAGTGGTTTGTCGAATCAAAAGTAGTTATATGTTGGTAATCATGTGGGCATTAAACCCCTAAAAGGGCACCCTCTGATTCCCACTCTAACTAGTCCGATTGTCGAGTCAAACTTGTTTAGAAAAAGTCAACAGAATGCTATTTTGCGATTTTAAGCATAATCAGTAATGTAGATGGCGTGTAATCTGTTTTAACACTCATATAACATGATAATAAGTATATTAACTAGTCTAACTTGTTTGATCCGACCATTTACTGTTTTGACCCGGTTCGGAACCGAAAGTCGCAAAACTTTGACTTTTGCTTTGATTTCAGTTCTGACCCGTTATGGTATGATTTAGATATGCCTTAGGACTCTCTTAGGACCAGGTTACATGATGGTATAACCCTCTGTGACCGGTTCGTTGTTTGTCCGAGTCTTTAGCACATTTCCGTTAAATGCTTAAAGTTGACCGTAACGCCCTTTTTACTTTAAAACGAGAATTTTGGACACGTGAAAGGACAATAACCTTAGTTACTGATTTCTAAGAATGTCCCTAAAATTTCACGTCAATCCGAGGTCCAGAATAGGAGTTATGCTAAATAGCGCAATTACGGAAACTTTAGTAATTAAATGGCGCAATTAGCATAACGCCTATCTAAACCCAATTTCGACACCAAACCTTTTACACACTGATGTAAAATAATATTTTGGAATTTTTAAAGATTTTTAATCATTTTTAACCTGCTCATAACCTGTGGTTATGGCATCGGTTCGGTAAATACCGAATATACCCTTTTCGAGCATAACTTGAGTTCTACAAGGTCTTTTGACCCGATTCCAGTTGCTACTGATTTTAAATAATAAATAGAGTATTTTGGACTTTATAAACTGTTCGGAAAACTCAGATTTCCTGTAGAACTCAGAAACCTCTTTTATGATCTTTAAAATGACCGAAATACCCCTACGGGGCACACATTGGATTAAAACTCGTTACGGGCATTATGGAAGGTATCCTACTGATACCACAACCTCTTTAAAGCATATTGACTTAGGAAACTTGTGTATGACTCTTACGGTTACCCGTTACGCCTTTGCGCGCACGGTTCGGTTTATGTAACTAGTTTACATAAACTAGCCGAAACGGGTCAAACATTATTGTTTTGACCTCAAAATCCAGAGTGTGATTATATTACCCATATAAAACAAGTCTTCAAACTTGTTGGGTCCAAATCACATTCCATTCCCGGTTTTCGCCTTTCATGCGATTAAGCCGTAATTATCCTTTGAAACCAACTAGTCTAGCTAAGGCTACATTAAAGACCCGTTAGGATTCTAATAGGTTGTTATAAACCTTCGTTCCAGAATAGGAGACCAGTAAAAGATACTTGCATTTATTTGATTGAGGATATTACTTGCAAAGGTAAATACTTTTAACTTATTTTCCGTTATACGGGCTTGGGGTACGGTATATAAAATACCGCTTGATCGGGCATCAAATCTTCCATCGTTTGGTGGTTAATTGAATAATTTGATCGGCTCGTTTAAACAGTTTTGTTTACTTAAACGCCTTTGGGGGGTTAATGACCATGTCCCGGATATCCTTGGCAGCATTTTACGAAATGGCCACGACCTAAGCGCGGAGTGTAGGCGTACACTGGTCAGTGCATAAATAGTTGATGTGGTGTGTCTATTGATCTTTAACCCGGTACGTCCGGGCTACTGAACGCATAAGGAACATGTAATTCGTTCACAAGATTATAAATTTAAATAATTCTCCCAAGTTATAAAGAGTTTGTGCCTTGTGCATTCAAATCAATTTTTATTAAGCCTTTTACAAAAAGTGTCGGTTGAATGTATTTACCAGTGTAAACTGACGTAATTTCCCGAAAAGATTAAATGCAAGTACTAAGCGTAATTGGCTGGATATTTCTCCTTAGCATCAATAAAGAGTCTCGCAAGCCTAAGATGCCTACGTCTGTTGAAAAATACTTATATTTCATTTTGATCCTCTGTGGATTATATTTCGACGATTGTGATACTTTGATATTACATTCAATGGTTGAAATATATTTATCTTTATGCTTCCGCTGTGCATTTATATATTGTGGTTTGAATTCTGCACCAGTTGCACCACCTCCGCCACCATTTGGGTATGATAACCCTATACCAGCGTACGCCGGTTCCACCGCGTACAACCCGTTTGAGCAGCCGACTCACACACACTACAACTATAATTACGATGCCGACCCATACGTGGTAGCGGCTAACTACAATGCCCTCCATCCCGACAGAGCTTATGGAAACCTTTGGGGAACAGATTACTCAGCTCATGGGTATCCAGTACCTCCTAGACCTCCGGTTCCACAACCGTCGCAGCAGCCACGTTTTTCTCCACCGGAGCAAGAAGAAATCCTCCACCGTTTAAACCGGGTGGAACGAGACTTTGAGCAAGAACGTAAAAGTAATCGTGGATTCCTTAAAGGCCTAGCAAACCTACTAAAAGGGAGGAAGAAACGAGATCATTAGTCTCTTTATGTACTATAGTATTTACTATTACAATCAAGTCCCTGCGAGGACAATTGCCTTAAGTATTTTAGTCCCTGCGAGGACATCTATCGTGTTTAGTCCTTGCGTGGACTTATCTTTTAGTCCCTGTGTGGACATCTATCTATGTATTTGGTCCCTGCGTGGACTTGTTTTCTGTAAACCTCTGCGTAGGTATTTATTTATTTAAAAAGTCCCGTTTAGGGCAATGTGTAACCATTATTATGATTAATGGAATATATGTTATAAATTTCATTTTTGTTATTATATACAAGGAAACAAAGATCATTCCTTTTAAATTAATCTGCCTAAATAAAGAATTTTAATAGTGAAACCTAGCCTGGTGTCATTATATGACCCGGCCAAGATGGTAAGACTTAATTTGCGTGTTATTTTCTATAGTTTTATAAATTATAAGACCTAATATCGTAATCAATACTATATAATGAACCTAATCGATTTCAACTGAATTTCCCGCGTGTAATAAACCAATTTCCGCCACTGTAATGAACTCAATACCATAATAAACCTATTCGATTTCAATCGAATTTCCCGCATGTAATAAACCAGTTTCCGCCACCGTAACGAACTGAATCGATTTCAACCGAATTTCCCACGCGTAATAAAATGAGTGTCCGGCGCAACGCGCGGGAGTATACCACTAGTTATATATAAAACTAATCATACACACATTTCACACGCTCACACTGCGCACACACACTCTCTCTCTAGACATCCTAGCACCCTTCACCACCACACCCCCACTGCACCACCGTCGCACTAACATCACCACCACCGCACCAACCACACCACCATCATACCAACCCCACCACCATCACCATCACCATCACCACCACCGTACCACAATCACCACCATCGCATCAACCACACCACCATAAAACAAATATACGACCTGGGATTGCATTGATCCAAGAAGAGAGGATTGAATGCAAGTACCTGCGCTGGAAGATTACACGTTCGATTTCATGTATCATTTTGAAGACAATTTGGAATATGATGATTGAGACATTGAAAGATTTGGAAGTAATGAGGATGAACACGATTTGGGAGATGATGAATAATTTAGGGTTGTACAAAGAGGTTGGGGAAGGAAAGTAAGGAAGTTAGTAAGGGTAATTTGGACAGGGGAGGAAATTGCAAGTTTTAAAGACTTAGACAGGAATAGAGGGACCTTAATGGTTAAAGATTATACAAGTTCTTAGTAGTTAAGACCTTTTATTGATTCAACATTTATGGAATTCAGATGTTGCCAAACAGCCTCTTAGAGGGACGTAAATTACACTTTAGTAGAAAGTAAAATAAAAAGTCAGGATAAAATATTATATTATATTATAATATAATATGATATTTATTATTATATGACGGGTAGAGTGGCGTGAGGAGGGAGGGAGGGAAATCAGATCAAGATCAAGATCAGATGGAGGAAGAAGAGCACGAGGTGTACGGAGGAGACATCCCTGATGTAGAGGCAGACGTCGATATGCCCACCGCACCACCAGACGATGACGCCGTTAAGGTAGGTACCCTTTTTTCCTATTCCTAAACCCTAACCCTAATTCCTTCCGTTAATCATCGGATTTTGTTAGGAGTTGGATGAGATGAAGAAACGTTTGAAGGAGATGGAGGAAGAAGCTGCCGCTCTTCGCGAGATGCAAGCCAAAGTTGAGAAAGAAATGGGTGCTGCTGCTGCTGCTGTTCAAGGTCTCCATTTTTTTTTAAATTTCTTTATGGGGGTTGGTTGTTTTGTTAAATACTATACACTGCACCTCTTGTATATGTCATCTGTTTGTTACCTATGTGATCTATCTGTAACAGATCCTGCTGCTACCCAGGCAAGCAAGGAGGAGGTGGATACCAGGTCCATATTTGTTGGCAATGTAAGCACAAACAGCTCTTACCTTTATCCATATTTTACTTGTTATTATTATTATTGTTGAAGCTTTGTAATTTCTACATAGTAGTAGGCTTCCTTTTAACACCAACTTCTGCAAAATCTTCTTTTTCTTCTTTCTGCCCATTGCTAGCTAGCTACTGTAGACTTATCTTCTTCATTAGGGATAATAACAAACAATTAGGGGCTGTTTGTTTACCTCTTAATGGGGCTCTTAATGGTTCAGAGCTCCTACTGGTTCAGGCTGTTTGTTTCGCGAGCAAATGTCTGAATGGAGAGTCTGAATGGTTAAGATCTCTAATCTGAATTAGTCAGACATTTGCCTCTGAACGGTTAAGCATTATACTGGTAATAATGGTTCAGACCTCTTACTGGTTCAACACTTAATGATTCAGACCTCTTACTGGTTCAGCAATCAGCACTTAACCATTCAGAAGTTGTCAAACAGCCCCTTACACATTTTATACTTTCTTCTTTGTCTGTTTTTCTCTTACCAATGTTAGGCCGGCCTCTGGCTATGATTTTACAGTTGCACACCAAATCATCATCATCATCAACTTATACTTCTTTCTATTGCTGTTGTTTCATTTTGCTTAGAACCTCCTCCTCTTGTTCTTCTTCATGACATCCTCAAAATCATTGGAATTACTGGTATTCATTTTTCATGAGAAGGGAGATCACTCTTCTTAAGATGGTTTTTGCTTGTACCACACTTCGTGCCATCTCTCAACTTTTAACACGTCAACTCTTCTTTTCAATAAACCAACATCAATTCTTTTCCTATGCAGTTATAGCGGTCCAAAATCGAATAGCGGTCAAGGTCCGCTATATGATATATAGGTTATAGCGGTGGTATAGCGGTAATTTTATACCATGCATATTTTATGTTTATATATATATATAAATATATCTTTGAAAAATATTAAAAACCTGTTGCAAATCTAACATAATGTAAGACACTAACACAATCAAACACTAATAGTAACTTTGAAGTATTTAATTTATGAATTAACACAATCAAACACCTACCTGCGTTACTGTATTGACTGTTGAAGAGAACAAAATTCGAAACCAAGATGAATTGTGAGTAACAGACGAGGCACTAGCTTCCAGCGATTGAAAGATTTAGTTCTGAGTTAGGTTTTATTTTGCATTTGGGCCTTATTATTTTGCATTTGGGTCTTTACCGCTAAAATCCATGCTATAACCGCTACATAGGTTGCCAAATAGCGGTATTTAGCGTCGCTAATAGCGGAACCGCTATAGGCCACCGCTATTTGGACCACTACACACCTTGAGGTCCGCTAACGACTATAGCACCACTATTGACTGCATAGCCCTTTTCTTCACTTCACTTGTTAGGCTTTTCTTTCATCATTAACGATGCTGGAAGATCACTCAGCTCGACCTCAAGGTTTTTAAAAGAAACATTAACTTTTTGATTCTGCCAATGCTCTTGTCCCTGTTTTTAATCAACCAATATTTACTCTTTTCATTTCTCGCTTGTAAGGTTATATATATATCAATCATCATTCTTTTAGTGCAATTAACTTTTATCTGCCTGATCACAGGACCATTCAAATTTCTCTATAGTATCAGAATTTTTCTTTTTACCGTTGATCAGCATGGATGTTGTTGTCTGATTCTGCATAGGCTTTGGTTTTCTGCAACTGTATCTCTATGTTTCTGTAATGTAAAACATGAGAGGTAGGATGTGAATTAAAACTAAATAAAAGAAAGGACGGGAATAGTTTATTACACCCTTTCCTGAAAAAAAAACAGAAAAAAAAGAAAGAAAAGGAAAAGAAAAAATAGATGAAAAAAAGAGAAAGAAAATGAAAAGAAAAAATAGGTGAAAAAAAGAGAAAGAAAAAGAAAAAAAAAGAGAAGTCTGAAATTGGACATTTGAGAGAAAAAAAAAAGAAATATCCCAAAAGCAAATTAGCTGAGTTATTTCAAGCTCAGTAATGCCCAAAAGCAATCCATATTTTCTGTGTGAAGATCAGAGTGAAGCCAAGTGGTGCAACTTTTGGTGCTTCTTTCGCTGTGCAAGGTTGATGGTGAAGCCCTAGAACTGAATTAATGTGGTGAGGGGTTTGCAATCACTACATATATTTCTCTCACAAACTCTATTTTTTCTGCCTTCCTCTAATCAGTTATGAGTAGAGTATCTGATTTGCTTTAGTTATTTTTGAAAACTGGTAACTTAGCTTACGTTTTACTTGAGATCTAAGTAGTTAATGCGTTAAAATATCTGATATCGGTCAAGGACCGATATTTGAGATATCGGTTATCACAGTGGGATATCGGTAATTAGAAGAAAGGTACTAATGTCGGGAAAATCAGTCATATATCGGTCAAATATTGGTCCGATATCGGTCAAATATCGGTCAATATTGCCGATATTATCGGTACCGATATTTTGCACCGATATCTCGGCAGGGAACCGATAACCGATATATCACTGATATATTGGGATATTATTAACTACATAGCTTGAAATATGAGTTATGTCAAGGAGACAAAGTTCTATGCTCAAACAGAATAAATCTAATCCTTTTTGTACACTTTGCAGTTCAAATAAGAAACACGTAAAATTAATGTTAAAACATATAATACAATACAAATTTGATTGTAAAAATGCACCTTTAACATATCTTTGAATATCATACACATTTAATTGATCTAAATTAGGGTTTTTGCAGGTTGATTATGCTTGTACCCCTGAAGAAGTTCAACAGCATTTCCAGTCTTGTGGGACTGTGAACAGGGTCACCATCCTTACTGATAAATTTGGTCAACCAAAGGGTTTTGCTTATGTGGAGTTTCTTGAAGTGGAAGCTGTTCAAGAGGCTCTCACCCTTAGTGAATCTGAGCTACATGGCCGACAACTTAAGGTAACAATTTATTTTCTTGTACTGCTTCTTTTCCTTTTAACTAAACAGTCAGACCACAATTAACAAAACCACTCTCTAGCCTCCATTACCAAAACCACTTCTAGATTTCTAGAGAGAGAGAGAGATTGATGGTTGGCTGGATCCTCTCATTGACAACTGTACCGCCTCCTTCCTTTTTTTTCTCTGTTTGGTGGAAGGGTATAGACCCTCTCGGTTTTCTGGCAAACTAGATCTGACCGGAAATCGACCACCACAGTGACCAGAATACCGCCATCACTATCTTTGTCGTTGTCTACCTCAGATTCACGACCTTCCACCGCCCATCTTCCAGTGCCACCACCTCCACTAATGAACATCAATCCATAAACAAATTCACAGTACGACCTATGAATCTATGAAGAAGCAATGGAGTGCAAGTTTATTTATTATTTTTTCATTAATATTAATCATTTTATTCACTTCAAGGCGGATGATGAAGTAGCATCACACTGTCATGAGGTTATTGTTTATGCTTCAACCAGTCATGTGGTTTTTAGCACTAGGAGCGGTTTTTGTACGCTAATAACTTGAATACGGAGGCTTTGCTATAGTACTTGAACCACAATTTTTTAATTTAGTGGTGCACAAATGAGGAGACATTTCTCATTTCCCGTGGTCTGTGTCTGCAAATATCATTCTATATGCAAGAAAATCTGTCGCATGCAACTTTTGCTTTGTTACAATACATGTGTTCAACCTCATGTAAACTATGCACTCTGTGATATAAGCTCTGATGACACGACTAGATACGGATTTGAAGTTGTGATTATAACGATTGCTAATTAATGGTACAAGCCGGCTTATAACTGAAAAGCTACATCACCAACAATCAAACTTTTTCCCTATTAAAGGTGGGCTGTTTGTTTACCTCTTAATGGTTCAGACCTCTTACTGGTTTAGCACTTAATGGTTCAGACTGTTTGTTTCACGAGCAGATGTCTGAATGGTTCAGACATTTGCCCCTGAATGGTTAAGATTTATACAGAGTCTGTATGGTTAAGACCTCTAATCTGAATTGGTCAGACATTTGCCTCTGAACGGTTAAGCATTATACAGGCTCTTAATGGTTTAGACCTCTTACTGGTTCAGCACTTAATGGTTCAGACCTCTTACTAGTTCAGCACTTAACCATTCAGATGTTGCCAAACAGCCCCGTAGATGTCGTCTCAGGTTTAGACTTTCTGTTAATTTATTTTCCATGAGTAACATTTGAAATTGTTTGATGGTGATTTGGAGTTTTTATTTGAAAATAAAAGCTACAGTTTAAAGTAGTTTCTTTTTGCATTATCCATCTTTTTATATGAATCTGGAGCAAATGCAATAATCTTTTCTTCAAAACGAAATAATATAGTTACGTTATTACCATAGTTATCATAGGGCGTTAGGCGCATAGGCCTCGCTTGGGGCCTAGGCGCAAGACCTAAAAAGAGGGCTTGAGAAAAAGAAAAGCGCAATTAAATGAAAGAAAGTAAAAATATATATTATGTGTTAGAATAATACTATTCTTCAAATAATATAAACAAAATTATGGTATAGCATTTAAAAGCATCTAATTACTGCCAAAAGCTCTAAAACAGTAAAGATTTAAATGTAATTCCAAAATCTGAAAGCATTTAAAAGTGGCATGGCGAACCTGATTATATTACAGTAGTTTACATTACCGATCATTTGGTGGAAACGTGTTGATTATAAGTTATCTATTCGATGGTTATAATTTTCTGTTGTGTACATGCAGGTAATGGCTAAAAGGACAAATGTACCTGGAATGAAGCAATTCCGTGGGAGGCGTTTCAATCCTTACAGAGGATTTCGGAGGCCATACGTACCTCCTTATTTCTATTCCCCATATGGATACGGGTTAGCTTTAGATATTTCACTTTACTAGTCTTGTCTTTCAAATAGAGGAGGCAAACGGTTGGGTTGGGCCAACCCATAAATACAGTTATATATATATATAGGGTAAGGTTCATTTGAGAACCACCTTTATTGCGAGAACCAATGTGAACACAACAAAATAACCTAAAAAACCTACACCCCCCCCCCCCCAAAAAAAAAAAAAAAAAAAAAGCTAAATGCTAAAAGCTAAACCCTCAAAATATCTAAAAAGCACACAATTTTTATTTATTTTTTTAAATATTTTTTACCTCAAAAGCGCTACTCTTAGTAGCCAATTTTTTTTTTTGGGTAACGAAAATTAGCGTGTTTTTTAGCTATTTTTAGTAGCCAATTTTTTTACCTAAAAATATTAAATAATTTTTTTTGCGTGTTTTTTAGCTATTTTTAGGTGTTTTTGGTTGTGTTCACATTGGTTCTCGCGGTTCTCGCAATAAAGGGTGGGGTTCCTAACGGATCCTTCTCATATATATATTGTTTTAAATATGATATATAATTGATTGATGTGCTATATATGATTGGAGAACTATATAAATTAGAAAAAGTCTTAAATTCCTTTTAAGAAAGCAATTTAGGAGGTCCTTATATGGGTTGACTTTCAAAACCGAATATAGCCATTTGGTTGAAATTGCCGCTTGTTTTAAAAACGATTAGCCTCTCACTATCTTTGTAACCTTGTATTTCAGAAAAGTTCCAAGGTTCAGGAGGCCATCGCGTTACATGCCGTATTATTAGAAAGACCAACATGCTGCAGTCTATTTCTTGGTTGATCGCGTATTATGAATATTTATGGTTTTAATGGAAGATGTCCTGAGACTATAACTTGTTTTGATGTGTTTGAAATATTAAAGAAATTTGGGGGGATGAATATCATGTATCAAGTCATGGTTATTTAGAGATGTATACTCTGTTTATTAACCGGAATAAATTCAGCTTTTGATACTTTGGTTGGTTAAAGGGGTTTCGGGTGTTAATTAGGTTTCAGAATTTTCATGGTAAGACCAAACAGCTACTCGTATCTTTATTGGGTTGGTTTTGGTTCAAAAGGTTGGTTGGGTGATTCGGGCATTTGGGTTGCTAAAAGTCATATCGGGCTGCTACAAACTTCACGTTAGACAAAACTATTCGGCTGCTACAAATCATACTTTGGAGTGGACTAGAAAACATTATGCTGCTAAACACAACACAAGTTGAAATCAAACCTTTCATAAGTCAAGTTGACGGTAGACAAAACACAAGTTGAAACCGATCCTTACAACAACCATATTTAGTAGAATTCAACCATTAGTTCCTTTTATGAGGTAGTCATTTGAATGAAAGTTCAAGTTGGAGGCCAAGTTCAAAGATAAATCATTAATACTTATGGATAAAAGTTGTAAATAGTTCTTGAAAGTGATGTTTTTGTATCCTCTAACCTGAGACGCATATTAAAACTCACTTTTATCAAAGGTTGTCTTTAATAGGCAGCAATAAGGGCAGTGATCGGAATTAATCTACTTTTATCAAAGGTTGTCTTTAATAGGCAGCAATAAGGGCAGTGATCGGAATTAATCTAAAGTTAAAGTGGTGGTGTATGTAGTCAATATGAGATTTTGTTATCTTGTTTTAGTGAGACTTTGACATCTTGGGCAGGGTCGGCCCTGAGAATTCGTGTACCATGTTCGAGCTCGAAAATATGTGCCCTTAGGCCTTAACGAAATTAGGTATTTGGCTCACTAAAGGTCTAAACCTAATGCCAAAGGGGTTAATAACTAATCTAAACCACAAGAATAGTTTTGTAAGAGGACCTATGTTCGTGTTTGTATGGATGTACCCGATTTAAAAAATATTTTACATATACATATCGGGTTTTTTTTTTATAAAAAACGTGCCCCTCGAAATATCGGGCCCTGGCCGGTGGTCCTCCCCGCCCACCCCCAGGGCCGGCCATGATCTTGGGGCCCTCGTTAATTCAGACTAAGGCCCTGTTTGGTAGGCTCTTAATCCATTCAGAGGCTGCCTCTTAATGAAATCATTTGTGGCCCTTAAGTCTGAATGAATAAGAGGTAACCTTATGTCTGACTGGATAAGAGGTAACATCTGAATGGTAAACCATCACATGTCACATTCCTCTACATTGTCTTTGTTAAACTCTTAAATGATTTCATTAAGAGGTAACCTCTTAATGTCATTCAGATGCTACCAAACAGCCCCTAATTTAAATGTATGGTCGTGCTTAAATTTAAACTGAAAGTTTGTAAGACCAATTTGAATCTTGATCAAGAAGGAGACTAGTTGAATGGTAAATGAGAAAGAAAAGTTGATCGAGAGGGATGAGGAAGAGAATTGCTCTGTGTTTGTATGTATATGTAATGTAATTAAAATAATAAGAGTAAATAAGTTTTTTAATATAAAATGGTGTTTTGGTCATTTTAAATAGGGTTAACTGAGAAAATCTAACTGAGTTAGTAATTTGGACTCAAATGGTTAAAAAAAGTGGCTATAGGGACTCAGATCATTAAACATTTTAATTTTGAACTCAAGTGGTTAAAACCCTCAAAACACAGGGATTCAAAAAGTAATTTACCCTATAATTTTATAATTTTTACATTTTTTTGTTATCTTTATGTCTATTTTTATTAAAAAACAGTAGCACAAATATAAGTTTTAGTTTCCACTCCAAAAAAGTATTCAAATCACGTGTCGGATTTTTAAAATTATTTTTAAGCTAATAAATTAATATTTATCTTACGTAAACACATAACACGAATGATGTGAAATGTAAATGCTTGGGGCTTCTTCACTTTCACCATAAGCTTTTTGAGAAAAAATATCCAATTTAATGCTTTCAAGCAACTTCAAATCAAAACAACAAAGGCTCCTCAACTTATAAAACCCCCAAACTTATCTCCACAACTTCCCTCCTCAATTACAAAAGTCTTGACTCTTGAGTTTAATTTTCCAATTTATTCACGCCTATTTGATCGATCGATTCTAAAAAGTTCAGCATTATTTCTACATATTTCTTAAGTTTTTTTCATTCGAATACGGGTTTTCGAGTGCAAGTACAATGAAATTTAAGCTCAAGCCTTGTAACGGTACGTAACATCACCATTCATTCTCCTTTTAGTTTGGTTTCTTGCTAGTTTTGTATTTGAATTACGATGCAACTTTTAACATCAACTACTAACTTAACTATATATATTGAAAATATGTTGGTACTTTAAATTGGATAAGGGATATTACCCTCTCTAAACCTTTGTAATTTTATAAGAGTTAATTACTGTTTTTGTCCCTGTGGTTTGTCAAAAATCACTATTTCAGTCAATTAGTTTAAAAATTGCGATTTCAGTCCCTGTGGTTTCACTTTCGTAACCATTTCAGTCCCTGTGGTTTCACTTTCGTAACCATTTCAATCCATTTATTCTGTAAGTACAGGGACTGAAATGGTTACGAGGTGGACTGAAATGGTTACGAAAGTGAAACCACAGGGACTGAAATCGCAATTTTTAAACTAATGGACTGAAATAATGATTTTTGACAAACCACAGGGACAAAAACAGTAATTAACTCTATATATAATCAACCAAACTTTTGAAAATCAAGTACATCATTTTCTGAAATTAAAATATCATATTTATCAAGTATATTAATATTTTGATAAATAGGTGAATAGAAATTAAAAAGCTTTAAGAAAAATTAGTTGATGTTTTAAAGTCTATAGGGTATATATAAAAACAAGAAAATTTAGAGAATAATACAAAAAATAGTTTTGTATTTAATCAACAATCAAAATCTTTATAATAATCTCAAAAAATAATAACGAGTTTGAATAACTTTTAAACCATAATCAATATAGAAAGACAAAATTGTCAAGTAAAACATTTGTATATTTGATATTGTAGAGTTTAGAGGAATATACAATAAAATTCTACACATGCTTAACTCCATAGTTTTCCTCCATTAGAGTAATTTTGATAGTTACTAATAATTACAAAAATGTCATCGCGTGTTTTTATCTTTTCCTTCAGTTCATACGTTTTGTACATTAACTTTATTTGTATTTGATCTTTTGCCATAAAATTCTACACATGCTTAACTCCATAGTTTTCCTCGAGAACTCAAAAAAATCTAGATTCTGAGCGACATAAAAAATTGGACTCAAAATTGGGGTTAAGGGGAAATGCATTAAAACAAAAGATCTTAGTCCTAGATCTAAGGCTTAAACTTGAGACCTCTACATTATTATTTTGAGATAGTTTTTTCCATTCCACTACAAACACATTTACGTATAACAAATGAATGCATATACTAAATATATAATTTAATATGTATATAAAATCTTTCAGCCCCTATAAAAGTTTGGACCTGGGGCGACGACACAAGTTGACTGGCCCAATAGCCGGCCCTGCCTAAGACTATGTGGTCTAGGTCACAGATTACAATGCGTCAGGTTTAGGACCAATTTTAATAATATTAGTCTTATACCTGGTTGTAAAATTATGTTATATACACGACCCAGTACTCGTTGGGTATATGTTTGGTAATTTCCTGGCGCGTACTAAGTATACCCGTTAGATTTTTAGAAATACTTAGTTGGGTTTACGAAATACTTTTTTTTCTGATCATTCTAATTTTTATATAACTTTATATTCTTAAGGAATATTTGATTTTAATAATCACAACTATTTGTCATTGGCCGACAACAATCCCAGCTTCAAAAATAACCACATACAGTCCCAACTATTGATATATTGGCCACTAATGGACCCTGACTAACAGAAGCCTAAAGTCGTTAGTCTTCGGTCAGCGGAAAACTGTTTTTGGCCAGAAAAAGGTTTCTAAAGATCCGATCCAAGGTTACAAAGAGTTTTGGGACGAAAATGTAGAGTTTTACGGCAAAAAAATTGAGTTTTCCGACCAAAAAGAAGTTTTCCGGCGAAAAAGGAGTTTTTCGACGACTTCAGTAATTGAGGCTTTTAGTAGAAAAAAGTTCCTAAAGGTCCGTAATAAGGTTACAAAGAGGTTTGAAACGAAAATGTTAAGTTATCCGACCAAAAACATTTTTTCGACGACCGGAGACTAACGGAGTTAGGATTCTGTTAGTCAGGGTACATTGAAGGCCAATATGTTAATAGTTGGGACTACCAATGGTTATTTTTAAGGTTTGGACTGTTGACGACCAACGGTGAATAGTTGAGATTATTAAAATCCAATATTTCTATTCTTAACAACAAAAATAAATTATAACATGATTACACACCAGCCATTTTTGCTATAAAGTATGAAATCTTTAATAAATGTAAAGTTTATGTTAATATAAATATGAGTTATTATATTTTAATAATCCTAAGTTTCATCTGTTGGCCGATAATCATCTCAACTTTAAAAATTCTCTCCAACGATCCCAACTTGTAAGAGTTTGACCTCCACCGATCCTTTTCAAACTGTAGGTGCACTTAATTCAATTAATAAGGCTACAGGTGCACTTGAGTCTATTAAGGAGACCAAATTCTTATATGTTATAAAAAGATCAATGAAGGCCAAATTTTTACAAGTTGGGATCGTTGTAGGGAATTTTTAAAATTGAGATTATTATCGGCCAACAGGTGAAACTTTGGATTATTAAAATCCAATAACCCTATAAATATCGAAAGATAAGTTAATACTTCATATAAAAATATAGATAATTTATAAAATACAAGGAACATTTTCACATAATAAAACTATCAGAAATTATCACTACTAACTAAAATTTTCAAAAACTATGTATATATATCGGGTATATGATCGGGCTGAGTATCACACAATTTCTTTCAAAACTAATCTCATATCCATACCCGATACCCGTCCCATTACCCACCCTGAATGTTTTGTGTTTCGGGTTTACCCATCGAGTTTAAGCTCGATTGCCATCTCTACATAGGGTATCAAGTTGTGTAGAAAATGTCTATCTCCCTCTCTAGTTAAGGGTTCAAATCCCACAATAGACACATGTGTCAATTTAGAAATAAGATTAAAGGATAAAGTATGTTTTTTTATCCTTCTCTAGATTTATAACTGTAGTTTATTATTGTTATTAGGGATGAGCATAGTACCATACCGGTACCAAAAGTTCCTATCCTGAAAATAAAAAAAAATGGGTACCGGTATCAAAAGTGCTTAATAAGACACAATATTTGAAGGTAAAAAGTGGGTAAAATAGTGTACCATACCGAAAGTACCGACCCTGACAAACGCCAAAATTAGGTCCCGAAATTCGATCGGTACGGTATGATTCGAAGGTCAAAAGTGACTAAAATGTCCGTACCATACCGAACCGAAAGTACCAATTCCAAAAAAAATGCCAAAAATAAGTAGCAAATTGATACGGAAATTTATTGGAAAAGAGTACTAATTGCTACTCCTTATCCCTAACTGTCATAGCACTAAAAATTAGAAAATTGCATATATGTTGTAGCGAATTACCTAGGCGTATAAGAGGACATCATATACTTTTTATAGGAAAATTACAATTATTGTACCGTAAATTGACTAAATAAAAATTTGTATTAATGCAATCTTGGATTCACATGCTTTTATATATATAATCACAATCATGAAATTTCGAAAATTGTCAGTGTCAAAATCTGGCTTTAGATGATGAAATTTGGGTCCTAGAGTTTGGTTTGTTACTTTGTTTATGTGTATATTTTGACTTGTGACTCTACGTTAAATACATTTTCTTGCACACTTGTATTATCTAGTTACTCTAATTATATGTTTGGAGATTTAAATCATGTAAACCTAAATAATGAAATAATGAAATAATGATACGGTACTTTTTATAATTTGACCAGTCACTTATAAACATGATATTATCTTATATATAGTATTTCCTTATTATTTCCAACATTTATTTACTTCTTATCATTTTTGTAGCTGCCAAACACAGCCCAACAAGTTCACTGGAAATAGATGTTCGTGAAGAGTATGCTAATGCGTTTAGAACACAATCCTACATTGACTTTTGGACTCGAGTCCTTGACTTGGCCCATGGTGGTTCAACCATAAACCAAACCGTTAGCTCCGTTGCTGCAGCCCGGCTCCCGTCCTATCGACTATTTGCCGAAAACCTACTCGACCCCGATCAACCCACGGTCACCCGAATCCTTACCTTGGCTAAACACAAAACCGAAAACCACTCCCTCTTGTCCGATTACTTCTCCGAAACCGCCAACGCTTTCCTTGTTTGTGGGTCCCTTTTACAAGATATCGACCGTTTGCGAACCAAATACCGGTCTTTAAAAACCGCTTTAAAGTCTATGGAAACTACGAAAGTATCATTCGTAGGAAGTTGTCCGATTATAGAAGCTCGGTTAGCCGACTTCTCTAACGCGTTTAACCCGTTTATGATCCCCACATCTTCTCCTCGCGGAGTTCAATCGGTTCAAGCTGCATGCTTTAACTTACTTAAACGGCTTGAGCTGAGCCGCGACAAGGCTCAAGCCAAGCTCAAAAGGATCAACAATATTAAACACGGCTCAGCCGTTACTCTAGTGGCTTTAACTGTTTCTGTTACTGTGATCATCGTGACTCACGCTCTCGCGGCTCTTGTGGCTGCTCCCGGGATTATAGTTGCATCAATGGAGTTCGGTTCGAGTGGTAAGCTGGCTAAGTTGTATGCTCAGCTTGATGTCGCGGCTAAGGGGACATATATATTAAATCGTGATCTAGACACGGTGAGCCGATTAGTGGCTCGGCTAAGTGATGAGCTTGAGCATATGCAAACATCAACCAAGTTTTGGCTCAAGAGAGGACACAAACGGGTTCAAAGTATCGAAGAATTCGGTCGACAACTGAAGAAAGATGATACAAGCTTTCGCGAACAACTTGACGAGTTAGAGGAGCATTTGTACTTGTGTTTCATGACCATCAATCGAGCAAGAAACCTCGTTATCAAGGAGATTTCAGGTTCTAGTTCGGTTTCATGATTCAATAACTTACTATCTTTATATAATTTCTTGTTCATTTCGTAACCATAGTATTTGATACCGTATCATACTTGAAATTTCCTACATAAAACAATTTACTTACTTACAAAACATTAACATGGTTGTGCAAACTTTGTGAAGTGGAATGATATGATTTCTTAAAATATAAGTAGAAACTTAGTAAATGTTTATGAAATTTTCAGTTATAATGATTGTTTTGATTCAAAATATCAAATACAATGGTGACAAGAGTAATATTAATACTCTCTTGCTCTAGTAAATTCTTGCTAATATCAATAAGAATTTAAAAGGTACAAACTTAACTATAGTTAAATGATAGTTTGTATGTATATATCTCACACAGTTAAATATAGACTAGAACATCATTCGGTAACGATGTTTGAAGAAGCGTCATGAAAAATGATAAATGAAGTCTCTCTGTCAACGGATACAAGAAGATCAATCAAGACTAACTATATAACACAATAGAAGGAACAAAGGGAATACAACATCAAAGTAAAGGAAACATAAGAATAACACTTGGTGTGTTTGGAAAATTTAAGGCATTTGATGATGGCTTTGCTAGCCTTAGATTGTATATATGTTAATTAACTTATTATATGTACACATGTATTATTATTTATTATGTTATTTGAATATGGTTGTTTGTCATTAACAGTTTGCTAGAGCTACACTTCAATTTAACCAATGAATAGAGGAAAATATGGAGATAATTGGAATTCAAGCTGAAAACACATTACTCATTTAAGTGCTTTTTACATTTTTCTTGCTACTTACATATATCTTCGACTCTTCGAGTGTCTTTACGCAAGCCCACACTCCAGTTGATTGACGGGTTGATCATAAACCCTCCGTATTCATTGCATTTTGATTTATAGAGATCGAAGTTTGTAGACGTTTAAGAATTATAAGTTGTAGGTTCTAGATGAATTCCAAACGCATACCTCAACTTCGTAAGTTAATTGCTGCTATGCACTACTTCAACTTTTCTTTTACATGGAAGAGATTGGCGATTTTAAGAAAGAAAACTAGATACAGAATGATCTGCAAGAGTAAACGGTATCTAATTTCTAACTCCTAAAAAGAAAACCAAAATGTATCTATTTGTCAAGTTAAATGTTTAAAAAGGTGAATCTGTGGCTAGCTAGTCGTTTTGGTTTAAACGATCACCCTTTCGGATATGGATTTGGCAGCCTTGGTTAAAGCCTTCAATCTTCTACATGATTTCATATGGGTGTGAAGTTTCTCAGGATTGAACTTCCTCCCACATTGCCTGCATCAATAATATGACAATTTGACAATGTTAATGCCGGACAAAAGTACAAGAATTTTGAAATTCAGCTCACTGTTCTTTGTATGTTAAAAGTTAAGAATCAAACTTACGAGCAATAAGGGCCATTGACAAACTTATAAGCATCTGGGATTGTCTTTTTGTTATTGGAGTGACCCATGTTATGACTCGTCTTCGATCCCTCCTTCCTGCAAGAAGGTATACAACTGATCATGTGTTTCTAAATTGTTCGAATTCAGAAGAACACAAAATGACCCAAAAGAGGTTAAAGAAAGAAGAAGATAAGAATGATTCAACTTTCCTGGAGTTTTACCTGTTATCTTTTTGTTCCTCTAAAGTAGTCCAATGACCTCTTGAAACCTTCTCCGACCCCCCAAGTTTGTCCTTTTTTACCACTTGACCAATATTTTTTTGGTTAGCAGAAGATACATTCATCATAGAAGCCGTACCATCTTTTCTTTTGATTACTGTCATAGCCGAGTCATTGGTGTCCACAATCCCACAAGTGATCAAGTTCAAAAACATATGAGTCGCTCCTGAGCCCGAGTAACTACTGCTTTTCTCAAACGAGTAGTTTGAAGAACGGGGCACCTTGGAACTACTTGTTTCTTTCTGGCTGCCACATTTCTTGATGTTATCATCATTCTTGATTTTGTTCAAATAAGTTTCCAATAAGGCATCAACTTCAGTTTTCTTTTGGCTTTGTACTTCTTCATGTTTAGTTGTGTCAACAAAGTGGTAATCTTCTAGTTGCTTTGTCGTGTCTTCAGTGGAGGTCTCGGAGCCAAATGAAGGCGATTCGATCTCAAATGAAGTTTTCGTTGATGAGTTGATTGAATTATCTTGAGATTGATCTTTTGCTATGTGGATTTTGGGAACTTTGACATCAACCTTGAATGGGGGCGAGGTTGACTTTGTTTTGGAGCCATCTTTCTCACTATATGAACTAAAATCTGCATTGGAACATTAAACATAAAAATTCCAAGAACTTGGAATACTATTAAAGCTTGGATGGGTTCAAAGCAATTCTAGTATGGATAACTAGCTCATGTAATTTCAACCAATTTTTATTGTTTTTTCTGCTTTTAACCCCCTTGAAGATCACATGCCTAGCTCATACTGCGTTTTACTTAATCTCATTAGTTAGCAGGATATTTGGAGGGTCCGTGTGTTTAACCTTAAAGTCGATCACGTCACAAAATAGTATCCCTATTTTGACTTAAACCCATCCTTTACTCAACGAGACTATTTCGACATCTATTTTTGGAATAATAATTGAACGCCTAAAGGAAACTGAAAATTACCATTGGTGAAGGTGATGGAGGGAATTTCTGAACCTTTAAGGACATATTCATTATCAGAAATTGGGGTAATAAGATCTTCATCTAGTAGGTCTTGCCACACATATCCAGCCTTATATTTCCTGTAACAATCACATCAACTTTCATCAATCTCTACTATAAATAACAGTTTATATTCATTCCATCATGCATGCATGATCCATACTGAATGAGAAAAACAAACTTAATAATGTGATTATCGAATTTAAAGAAAAATGAGAGAAAAAAAAAACCTCTTGTATGACCAAGCAAAACTCTCAGGCATGTCTTTCCCCCTTAGTTCAGATAACCATCTCTTAACATCTTCATTAGTCACATATTCCAAAAATATCAAATATTGCAAAACAAAAATAAAAAAAAAAGTTTTGGATATACATTTATACAACTACTGACCTCTAAGGCGAACCCCGGTTCGTGAGAAATGATGCACACGAATGAGATGTGGATGCTCAATAAGTCCTTTACGACTAAGAAAATAAACTATGTGAATTTTCCTCATTTCACCACCACCACCACCACCACCGGCACCGATACTAGCTTTGTCCTCCATTAGTTTTCTACAAAGGAAAATGGAAATGGAAGACAAGCTAGCAGGCAAACATAAAGTTGTTCTTTTTAGGCAAACATCACTAATGACAGATAGTTCTTTAACTATCTACTTCTAGTTCTACCAAGTGAAAGAAATCAATAATATAATAAAACTACAGACAAAATCTTTGTCTGGCCGGCCTGCACTACTAAATGACAAAAGACAACAAGAATTTCTTTCTTTTATCGATATTTAATTCTATATAATATATAACAAGACCAAAACAATTTGCATGAATATAATATATGCAGGCCTCCCTTACACACATCATATTTTATGGTTTTGTACTATTGGGATATACAAATCATAAACTTTTATAAAAATATTCAATAGAATCATCGGTTTTCGCAATTACCTGAAATCAAGTTCTTGTTGAAATGAGAAAGAATTTAACTAAGTAGACTGGGTCATTTATAAAACATCGATCAAGAACACGATAAACTTGATCATCTTAACGTTGATCACGAAAGAGAAGAATGATCAATGATAAAGAATTGGTATACTCGGATCATACTAGAGAAAGAAATAGGGGTATATGTGTAATTTTACATGGTTTTGAAGCTCAAAAAATGGGTGACTCCCCGAGAAGTTTTATCTGAATTCCCGTGATATAGTTTTGTTACATATATTCAGCTTTTGACCAATTTTAGTTACCTTAAAAACCACAAAAGCTTCTTTTTTATTTCTTTTTATGTTGTGATCACTTCTATTTTTGCTTAATTGATGTGTTTCTAACAGTTTATATAATCCCAAAGAGAGAATAATGGAGACAATTATTGGCGTAATTAAAGGGCAGTTTGATTTTTTCAAGTCTTTAAAGCCTTTTTATTTGTTTATTATTGAAAGTGGTGACAGTTTTCTTTGTCCCGATAAGGTGGTTATTGGTTCTAAAAGAACGAACATTTTTCTCTTCATACATTATAATACATATAATGTGATAAAAATATTTCAAGATTACTCTTTTTTTAACCATAAGTAACTAGATTATTCGCATGCGCGTTGCGGCGATACATTATCATGGGCATTCGATTGGTATATAACATGGTTCGTGACAGTACTGTGTTACAACACATGCACTCGTTATAGAAATAAACACGTGTTTTATATTGACCGGAAACTATAAAAATGAACATCGGTTCTAGCACCAATATTTTTTGAATGGTTTCTACTGGTTCAAATCATCACATATTGGTACCGACATTAATTTATCATCGCAAACAGAGTTGTGTAAATGAAAATTATCAAAACCGAAAAGCATAAAAATGAATATAGGTATCGGTGTTCAGTAGGGTATGATAGTGTTACGGTGCCAGCTTATCGAAAGCAAAAACAATAAAAATAAATACCGAAGTTGTTTGGTTAGTTTCGATTTGGTTCACTATGGCTAGGGCAAAAATCCGTTACCAAACAGGACACAATAAAAATGAATACATGTACAAGTACTAATGTTGTTTGGTACACTAAACAATATAAATAATTACCGGTAGCGTTACATATATTGTTCGATTTGGTACGATAGCGACATAGTATCTGTTTTTCAATAAAATTTATACCATAATGTAGAAAAAAACACAAACATAGAACGTAAGTTATTAGAAAAATAATAAGATTACTATTTACTGATTAATAGTATTATTATATTTAAAAATTAAAAGAATTACATGAAAAAATTAATCACTATTCATGCCCACTTTATCTTAATAATTATAATATAATTATAATTATAATTATAATTATAATAACCCATCACATGAGATTACAATTTTTAATTTTGCGCCACAGCTTTTCTTATTCTTTTCTCTAATCACAAAGGTTAATTGACATTTAAATTAGGGAAATTGGAAGTTAATAATCATAATTATGACCGATCGGCTAATAATAATCAGTGACACTTCTAACTTTTACTTTCATTGCAAATAACAATCCAAATAGCATAATCATAATAGATTTATACATGATTTCTATTGGAAAAATGAGTGAAAATGAGTGTATTTTCAATAAATGTTATATGTAATTTCTCAAACTTTGAGTGCTAATGTTGTAGGTATGATATTGGGCCAACCCCAATCAAACCTAAGTAACCCAATCAACAAACTACTAAAAGAAGGATTGGTCCAATTTAGCCCATTATGATAAGGCCCATTAGGGTTTTGGTTTCCCTCTCTATAAATAAAGGAGCAAGCCCTTCACTTTCAAGGATACTGTTTGTTTGTATCTCAGAGACATCTTTCTCTCTCTCTCTCTCTAGAACACAAGTTCTCAAGTTCTCTCTCTCTCTCTTTCTCTCTCTACATAATAGTGAGGCTAGGGGTGTTCAGAAAAACCAAAAGCTGAAGAAAAAAAACGTAAATCAAACCGTAATCGTAACCAAAAAAACGACTTGAATAATGAATTCGGTGTTTGATTTGGTTTTTAACTGTGAAGGGGTAAGGTCCTGGAGGACCTCAGGAAGAACAACCAGTAATTATCACCAGTATCTTCGGCCATTACAGAACCGATTACATGTTCATAGATCTAGGAAGCTCGATGGATATAATCTATGAACAGTGTTTCAAGCAGCTCGATCCAGAAGACAAAGCACGTCTAGAGCCAGTCGATTTTCCTCTCACTGGATTTTGTAACGAAGCTGTATTTCCATTAGGACAAATTGCATTCCCTGTGACACTGTCAGATGGCGAGCATTCGCGCACAGTCACAGTAAATTTCATGGTCATGCCAGCAACATCGCGCCACGATGTTTTGCTAGGAAGAAGATCACAAAGAGAATTCAGCATGATTACTTCTATTCCACATGCCGCTTGCGGGTTTCCAACGGAAACTGGAGTAGCAATTCTGTATTCAAGTAAGGAGGTTATGTATGTGGATGATGAGCCACTAGCGAAAGTGGCCAAACCCTCAGCACCAAATGAGCCAGAAAAATGGGTCCTCAATGAAGAATATCCAGGACAGACAATCTTACTAGGGCACGCCATCTCACCAGCAATACGAATACAATTGAAGGAATTGCTTTCGAACAATAAAGACATATTCGCCTGGTGCCCAGCAGATATGACTCAAGTTCCGCGAGAAATAGCGTAACACTGTCTAAATGTCAAACCCTCAGCAGAGCCTGTTGCACAGGGAAGACGTAGTCCCAGCGCAGAAAAAGCGGAAGCAATGAACGAACAGGTCACAAAATTGCTCAAGGCCGGAATCCTGCGCGAAATACAGTACCATACCTGGGTCACTAACCCAGTCATGGTTCAAAAACACAACGGTGGGTGGAGAATGTGCGTCGACTTCAAAGACCTGAATAAAGGGTGCCCAAAAGATTGCTACGCGCTTCAAGAAATCGACAAAAAAGTTGACTCTTTGGCATCCTTCCGATGGAAGTGTTTTCTCGACTGTTACAAAGGCTACCATCAGGTCCTAATGAAAGAGGAAGATGAAGACAAGACAGCCTTCCGAACCGATAAAGGTATCTTTTGCTACACAAAAATGCCCTTCGGGTTGCGCAATGCTGGAGCTACTTACCAAAGGTTGATGGATACGATTTTTGGAGAAGACATCGGGAAAACTGTCGAAGTGTACATGGATGACCTCGTCATCATGAGCCACGAAGAGGAAACTATGCTCGAAAATATTCAGCGTACGTTCAATTCATTACGCAACGTCAACTTAAAGCTCAACCCAACAAAATGTTCCTTTGGGATGGAAGAAGGAAAATTTCTGGGTTTCATAGTAACAAGGGACGGCTTTAAAGTTAACCCGGAAAAGGTGCAAGCCATCCAGCTAATGCCATCACCTTCAACGATAAAAGAGATGCAAAGACTCGTGGGAAGATTAGCAGCTTAAACAGATTCTTGGCAAATCACGTTGCGAAGTCTTATCCGTTCATTAGTACGCTGCGCAACTGCGCTAAGAAAACCCACTTCCAGTGGACACCAGAAGCGGAAACAGCCTTCAAACAAATGAAAGAATGTTTAATTCAGCTGCCAACACTAATAACACCACGAGAAAAAGAGCCGCTAATCTTATATTTATCACGCTGCAGAAGTAGTGGTTGGCGCAGTACTAATGGTGGAACGAGAAAACATTCAGACCCCAATATATTATATCAGCAAGATGCTCACCGGCCGAGAGACGCGTTATTCGATGATAGAAAAATTGGTCCTTGCTCTCGTACATGCATCACGACGCCTACGCCGGTATTTCTCTGGTCATGTAATTACAGTTCTCACCAACTACCACTTAGGGCAAATTCTATCCAAACCTGATGTTGCGGGGCGATTAGCCAAGTGGGCTATTGAGCAGGGAGGGTACAATATCCTATATAGACCGCGACCAGCAATCAACGGGCAAGTTTTAGCAGACTTTTCCACAAAAGTTCCCGTCGACAAAATACAGGAATGTGAAGCAATCCAAAACCCTGTTCCCGTCTTCGACGATAGGTTATGGACTCTGCACACAGATGGAGCTTCTAATGATGACGGGGCAGGCGCGGGTCTCCGATTGGTCAGACGAACACGAACTTACATATGCGATACGCCTGGATTTTCGGAGCACGAACAATGAAGCAGAATACGAAGCATTTCTAGCAGGCCTTCGTTTAGCGCTTAAAATGGGAGTGAAAAACCTCGAAGCTAACGTTGACTCAAAACTGGTGGCTGAGCAAGTTAATGGGTACTACGATGCGAAAGGTGAAGCTATGGCGTTATATTTGGAACAAGCGCGGATGTTAATCAGCCAATTCTAAACGTTCAAAATAAATCATATAAACAGAAGCGAAAACAAACACGCAGATGCACTAAGCAAATTGGCTGCCACCAGCTTCAAGCACCTAGCAAAAGAAGTACGCATCGAGGTATTGTCCAATCCTTCTGTTCCTCTCAAACAAGTAAATGTCATAGAGATCGGCAACCCATCCTGGATATCCCCGATCATTATGTACCTACAACATGGCAAACTCACGGAAGGAAAGGCAGAAGCTAGGAAACTCCAGAACAAGGCAATAAACTATGAGATGGTGGACGGGATTCTGTACCGAAAATCGTTCATGGGACCACTCATGCGCTGTGTTGACAAAACAGACGCGCAATACTTAGTCAGCGAAATCCATGAAGGCTTATGTGGGATACACGCCCGTCCACGCATGGTAGTAGCTAAGCTTATGAGCGCAGGCTACTATTAGCCAGGGATGCACGTGGACGTGGTAGAATTATTAAGAAAGTGCGCAGCCTGTCAACATCACGCGCCAAAAATGTAACGCCCTGCGTTTTCAAACATCCTACATTTAGAAACCTTACGTGAAATTCTATCTTTGGAAATCTTGTGTTCTTATAACCATTCTTTCATCGTAATCGTTGTAAAATACGGAACTTGCTTCGTAAATAAAACTTGTACACTACACTTTTTACCTAGTTAAATCATGTTTTATTTCATATTTCACCTTGTTACAAGTTAGGGGAAACATTGTTGCATATTATTACACAACTTAATTAACAAAATTACTCATTATAATGTTTTAAAAAAATAAAAAAAATAAAGAAATATGGCAGCCCAATTCAGCAAAATTCAGCCCCATATAGTTGGGTTTTGTGGGCTAGTTTCAAGGTGTAACCCCTTCTAAACACTTCCAAAGCCCAACCCATTGAAACCCTAATCCTTCCCCCTATAAATACCACTTATAACCAGCCTCCCTACCACTTTTGCAACCCTAAAAACTCACAAAACATCCACCAAACCGTAGCTGAAAGCAAGGGTTCGAGTAGATTGACACCCCTTCACGAAAATGAGCATAACTCACTCAATTCTTATCCGATTCACTCGATTCTTTTTCCTACTTGCTTGTATAATCATGGGGTTCGATTCCTAGACTTCTCCTTGGAGAAATCAGACCTGGAAATGCCCCGAAATAGTCCATAAACTTTCTGTTTGTTTTTATGTTCATCAAAAACTTGTTTAAACCTATGCAACTTGTGTCTAACACATCTCATACCTATGTCCTAATGCTTACAACTTATCCCATGGTTGGTTAAGCTTAAAAACAAGGTTGAGACATTTAAAATCAGAGGATTAAACCTCATAAACTTGGTGTTTTGTTTAGGGTTTTTAACCCACAAGTCATGTCAAACTTTGTCTTTGATACATGAGTGATTATGGAACAACTTGGGTTGTCCAAACATACAATCCTCACATGATTTGATGATTTCTCTTAGTTAGTGTGTATATTTCTTATTCTTTATTGTATGTTCATGACCCTCCTTGGTTGTTTTTTTTACATCAAGTGTAGTGGTGAACACATAGAGGTGCCTAAATGGAAGACTTGATCTTCCTACCTCCTACATGACTTCTATGACATTTAGAGGTACCAAAATGAAGATTTTAATCTTCTACCTCATGCTTGAACTATTGGACATATATTATATAACCTAAATATATTATTCGAATAATCGAATCTTTGATGATGAACTAGTGTTCATATGTCGGGGTACTAGATTACATCATCCTAGACTATGATAACTTGTCACGATTCTAATGGAACCTTGTTCCATGAAAACATCTAAACTCCTTCGAGTTTCCTAGTGTCAAGAACAAGCATCATATGTACTAAATGATTATTTTCCATGTTATCCTCATATCTTATTTTTATGTTGTTTTAAACACCGAATCTCGACTCTAAACATACTTGAACCTTAACCCTTATACATTCGGACTCTAAATCTCTACTCGTCAACAATTGGATAATCGGAAAACATATGCAAACTTTGTGAGTATACTCGTACTTTTCCCCTTTTTACTTTTACTACTTTTGGGGTGTAACGTGTTTACCTATTGAAACTTACACATGAACTTTTGTCTAAACACATGAACATTCCTATAACATGCTTGTATATGTGATGGCTTGATACTTTAAATTTGGGTGATTCTTATGTGTTGAACTTATCATTAACTTCGTACGAGCCAAACCTTGACATATGTAGCGCTATAGGATTAACGACCCGCCTCTACTGAAACTTTGGTTATGTCATGAGCAAGTTGCGTTTTCTTGGTTTGATATGTTAGACACATGCCATGTTTAAATGTTTATCTTGAATCACATGCTTGCTATGAGGAATTGTTCAAACTTATCTTTTGCTATGTACGTATCAAACTTGTATACTCGCCTTTGCTTTTGCATTGAACTTTATTTTAAACATGTTACAGGTTGAGGACGATGATGCTATGAAATGAAGTAGCGTTGATGCCTAGATACACATATAGACGTTAGGGTTTAAAATGTTGTATCAAAATTTTGTTATGTTATCATGTTGTTTTGTTAAACTTGTCGTATTTGAATTTCTTGTAATGTTGACTATTTGAAGTTATGAAATGAAATGAAATTTGGATTTTCTAAATATTGTCACAAATAGCGTTATGATGTCTCTAGCAATCTTCACACTTCGTCTCATCCCGATGTTTCCGCCATTGGTTGGGGTGTGACAGATTGGTATCAGAGCCATAACTATAGGGAATTAGGAAAAGTAGGAATGCTTTAGCCTAGTCTATAGTTTTAGAACCTTATTCGTATGCTTTGCTTGGACTACTACATGATACTTTATTTGTTACTTATTTATGCTCTTTTAAACATGTATGTTACTCATGTGTAATATTCGACATGTTATTCTTACGCATTAATGCTTGTTTTATTATGTGTTAACACTTGTTTCGTTGTTCGATTCTTTATGTGTTATTCTTGACATATTTCTCTATGTGTTAATACTTGTTTTATTTCATTATTTAAGTATCATCCTTGATATGCTTTCTTATGTGTTTATACTTGTTTGTGTATCTCCTTCGACATACACTTCCCTCATGCATTTTACTCGATTATTCTAAATCCGACAACACTCATATTGTACAAATGAGACGAATTCACCAAAATAGGCGTGAAACCCACAATTTGGTGAACGACTCTCAATCTACCTATTCTTTTTTTTTTTACACGAGATATCGCGATTAAGCTAGGAGTGAAATCCACATCTTAATGGTAAATCTCAAATTTCAAGTTCTAGTGGACCCTCGCCAACACGTCGAAATTAAATTTTGACCCGACGAGTACCAACCACACTTAGGATACGAAATCGTCAAGTTAGGGGTGAAACCCGCACCTTGTCGACTAGTTCCACTCCTTGGCATTTTTTTCATAAATCCCGCCAAGTCTCGAAATTTCGATTGATTTGGGACATGTAGTAACCGGAAGGGTAAATACCGTTAACCGACTTGTCGGCGAGAGTATTTTACCTATTAGGCCAAAACATGCTCCTCAAATTCAAAAGACTTTTCGACCACTTTGGTTAGTCAAAGTTCCGTTTTGGAACACTCCAAACTTTGGTCAAACATGTGTTTCTATTGTTCATTTTATACGATGCAATCTTTCAACCTCGAGTTTACCTTTGATTTCTCTTTTCACACGCACAACATATCGAACCTTTTCGATACACTTATATACGCATGATTTTCATATAATTTAAATTCATATTCCTTGTAACAACTAGTGGAGATGTATCATCGAGATTGGAGTGACTTCCTTACCTTGACGATTGACTCCACCCCTCTTCCCTTAAAACGACTTCACCAACGAGTTAGGGGTGATTCCCTTACTTAGGTGACCGTTACCCAAAACTTATCTTTCAAAATATTTTATTATGCAAACCCGATCATGTTTTATACCTAAATCATTTATCATTATTCAAAATACCTACTTATACCGATTTCAAAATACATTGTTTATCAAACGTACTTCTTATTCTACCATCCATTTTCACTCAAATCATATACACGAGATTCTTAATCATGTCTTTACCGTTTTACTACACGAATTTCCAAACCTTACGAAATGCTACCTATCAATTTAATCGGTCTAATGAATCTCTTGCCCATGAACTTCACATCTGATTTATTAACTGAAACACGTTCAAATTATATCATCATACTAGAGACTTCCACTCTTAATCGAAATCAAACTAACCTTTCTCAATTACTTATAAGACCTCATAGATGTTATATGACCGTTTACCAAATACTCTTTCCAACATCAATAAATCCTTTGTTAAAATTATTTTTAAACAATCACTAAGTTCTTTTACTAAATTTCTTTTCTAAGGGTCGACGTTTTCACAAGAACTTTCAAAGTCCAAAATTTTCATGTTTTGATGCAAATGAAACAAACCCGTTATTTAAAAAAAAAAACCTTCTCTACAACGCTTAACTCGTTTTTCGTTCGAAGGATCCTCGTTTTTCACAAGAACCTCTTAAATTCATGATTTCTCGTTTGATGAAATGAACTTACTTTTGATTGAAAACCTTTTTCCTGCCCCAAATTTCAAAACACGTGGGCTAGAAGACTTCATGGGGACCGACAATTTTCAACATACGTGAACTCCTTTTTTTTTAAACAAAAGTAGCATTTCAATCATTACAAAATACGTTAAGCATGACCAATGAGTACTTTATGTTCCTTTACATATACAAACTATATTCTACCTTTCAAACCAAGCTCAATCTAATTTTGATTCGACAAACTCAACGTTTTGTTTAAACAACTATACATGCACATCATCATACACATTTTAGTCGATATCTCGCGATAACATCATTTATATCGTTCGTATCTACATACTTAACCTTTTTTTTCTCTACAATGTCTCAACGTACACCATATACGCAATATTTATTTTTCATACCTACACCTATGTTCATACGTTTTATGCTTGTACTCATACACATACTACTTATACGTTTTACGCTTCTGCTTGTACACATACTACTTACACGTTTTATGTTTATGCTCATACATACATGCGTATTCGTACTTAAACTTATGCTCATACTTTCATCCTTACTCATGATTCGTACATTCGTACCTATACGCGAGCGTAATCCGAGGGATTCGCTTACGTGGGTCCCATACATGCTTAAACATAAACACGCTTACATACGACATTCTTCTACGTACACATTCTTATTTTCAAATTCATGTATACCTTGATTCATACATAACTAGTACAAGCTATGTGGATCATGCGACAATCAGTATAATCGCGGGTGCACACGGGATTATAGTGATAGGCGTATGAGAACCATAGAGTGTACTACTGTGTATGGTAAGACACGGAACGTAACACGACCCCAAGTAACGAAACGGACGTAATGTGGTTAAAACATGGTGGATACGCCGCTGGTACTTCCTATATATAAGTGTTTTCACCATGTTACCAAACTTTCGTAAAACGTGCCATGAGAAATTCAGTGTGTTGCAGACCTTTTGGACCTAATACAACTTCACGCAACTCACAAACGCATTATATCCGATTATTCATGACGAGACTTCATCCTTAACACACTACGTTCATCTATCCAACACTTATGCTATTCACATACTTGTACTCTTTAAGAGTCATTCGTTCATTCTATACTCGTATTATTTTATACAAAACTCGTTCGCAATCCAGCTTGTTTAAACATTTGAGTCCTAACTTACCTCGTTACCTATAAAATAGCCTCCCTATTCTTGATTCTTGTGAAACTATACTTAGTATACCTCTATTGCTTTATTTAAAGTAACAAACCTTTTCGTTCCTCTCAATAAACAGGTTTTACGAAAGTATGATTTTTTTTATACTATCCTTAAAAACTTCCCCTTGCAAATCTACCTTGACGTTCTCCAAAATTTGGTACTTTTCAAAACTTTCAAACTTCCCAAGTTTCAATTCTTAATGATCACCTTTATGCCAAAAACTCTTTCAAGCCTTCCTCTTGAATAAATTTCGGGACGAAATTTCCTAAAGGAGGGGAGACTGTAACGCCCTGCGTTTTCAAACATCCTACATTTAGAAACCTTACGTGAAATTCTATCTTTGGAAATCTTGTGTTCTTATAACCATTCTTTCATCGTAATCGTTGTAAAATACGGAACTTGCTTCGTAAATAAAACTTGTACACTACACTTTTTACCTAGTTAAATCATGTTTTATTTCATATTTCACCTTGTTACAAGTTAGGGGAAACATTGTTGCATATTATTACACAACTTAATTAACAAAATTACTCATTATAATGTTTTAAAAAAATAAAAAAAATAAAGAAATATGGCAGCCCAATTCAGCAAAATTCAGCCCCATATAGTTGGGTTTTGTGGGCTAGTTTCAAGGTGTAACCCCTTCTAAACACTTCCAAAGCCCAACCCATTGAAACCCTAATCCTTCCCCCTATAAATACCACTTATAACCAGCCTCCCTACCACTTTTGCAACCCTAAAAACTCACAAAACATCCACCAAACCGTAGCTGAAAGCAAGGGTTCGAGTAGATTGACACCCCTTCACGAAAATGAGCATAACTCACTCAATTCTTATCCGATTCACTCGATTCTTTTTCCTACTTGCTTGTATAATCATGGGGTTCGATTCCTAGACTTCTCCTTGGAGAAATCAGACCTGGAAATGCCCCGAAATAGTCCATAAACTTTCTGTTTGTTTTTATGTTCATCAAAAACTTGTTTAAACCTATGCAACTTGTGTCTAACACATCTCATACCTATGTCCTAATGCTTACAACTTATCCCATGGTTGGTTAAGCTTAAAAACAAGGTTGAGACATTTAAAATCAGAGGATTAAACCTCATAAACTTGGTGTTTTGTTTAGGGTTTTTAACCCACAAGTCATGTCAAACTTTGTCTTTGATACATGAGTGATTATGGAACAACTTGGGTTGTCCAAACATACAATCCTCACATGATTTGATGATTTCTCTTAGTTAGTGTGTATATTTCTTATTCTTTATTGTATGTTCATGACCCTCCTTGGTTGTTTTTTTTACATCAAGTGTAGTGGTGAACACATAGAGGTGCCTAAATGGAAGACTTGATCTTCCTACCTCCTACATGACTTCTATGACATTTAGAGGTACCAAAATGAAGATTTTAATCTTCTACCTCATGCTTGAACTATTGGACATATATTATATAACCTAAATATATTATTCGAATAATCGAATCTTTGATGATGAACTAGTGTTCATATGTCGGGGTACTAGATTACATCATCCTAGACTATGATAACTTGTCACGATTCTAATGGAACCTTGTTCCATGAAAACATCTAAACTCCTTCGAGTTTCCTAGTGTCAAGAACAAGCATCATATGTACTAAATGATTATTTTCCATGTTATCCTCATATCTTATTTTTATGTTGTTTTAAACACCGAATCTCGACTCTAAACATACTTGAACCTTAACCCTTATACATTCGGACTCTAAATCTCTACTCGTCAACAATTGGATAATCGGAAAACATATGCAAACTTTGTGAGTATACTCGTACTTTTCCCCTTTTTACTTTTACTACTTTTGGGGTGTAACGTGTTTACCTATTGAAACTTACACATGAACTTTTGTCTAAACACATGAACATTCCTATAACATGCTTGTATATGTGATGGCTTGATACTTTAAATTTGGGTGATTCTTATGTGTTGAACTTATCATTAACTTCGTACGAGCCAAACCTTGACATATGTAGCGCTATAGGATTAACGACTCGCCTCTACTGAAACTTTGGTTATGTCATGAGCAAGTTGCGTTTTCTTGGTTTGATATGTTAGACACATGCCATGTTTAAATGTTTATCTTGAATCACATGCTTGCTATGAGGAATTGTTCAAACTTATCTTTTGCAATGTACGTATCAAACTTGTATACTCGCCTTTGCTTTTGCATTGAACTTTATTTTAAACATGTTACAGGTTGAGGACGATGATGCTATGAAATGAAGTAGCGTTGATGCCTAGATACACATATAGACGTTAGGGTTTAAAATGTTGTATCAAAATTTTGTTATGTTATCATGTTGTTTTGTTAAACTTGTCGTATTTGAATTTCTTGTAATGTTGACTATTTGAAGTTATGAAATGAAATGAAATTTGGATTTTCTAAATATTGTCACAAATAGCGTTATGATGTCTCTAGCAATCTTCACACTTCGTCTCATCCCGATGTTTCCGCCATTGGTTGGGGTGTGACAAAAAACCCTCCGCCCAAAAAACCCACTCGTACCGGTCACATCCGCTTGGCCTTTCCAACAATGGGGCATGGATCTTGTTGGCCCATTCCCTGACGCACCTGGCGTGGTGAAATTCATTATCGTAGCAGTAGACTACTTCACAAAGTGGGTCAAAGCCAAGGCGTTAGCTTCAACCACAGCAATGGTAATCCGTAAATTTATATGGGAACATATTATTTGCAGATTCGGATTACCATTGCGCATCATTTCCGACAACGGCACCAACTTCGCCTCAGAAGATCTTCAGAAGTGGTTCAAGGAAATGAAGATTGAACACAACTTCGCCTCTGTGGCGCATCCACAAGCAAACGGGCAAGTTGAAAGTGTCAACAAACAAATAGTTGACGGTATAAAAGCAAGGCTCGGGACAACGCGCAGAGGATGGGTCGACGAGCTCCCTAGCATACTATGGGCTCATCGTACCATGCCGAAAACCAGTACGAGAGAAACCCCGTTCAGCCTTGTGTACGGATCAGAAGCGGTAATCCCAGCCGAAATTGGCCTTCCATCGCCACGTATGCTTGCCATGGAAAAGCAAAACCATGAGAAAGAACGAAGAATGGATTTAGACCTTCACGAAGAAAGGCGCGAGAACGCCGCCATCGCAGAAGCAAGATACAAATCCAAACTGGAAAAGTACTACAACGCACGCGTACGCGTGTGTACTTTCGTTCCAGGAGACTTTGTCTTGCGCGATAACGAAGCTTCCAACGCGGAAAAACCGGGCAAGCTAGCGCCAAAGTGGGAAGGACCATACATTATCAACGAGGTTCTTGGCAAAGGGGCGTATACCCTAAAAAGAATCGACGGGACCCCCCTTCCCCGCACCTGGAACGCTCAACAATTGTGCAGGTGTTATATATAGCCGAGCTACCCAACAAATTAGATTTACATAGGCAATGTATTTTTCTATTTTACTTTGTATTATCGTCCCTGCGCCCTATTAATGCAACAGTTATTCTTGCACATGTTATTGTTTGTTACAAATTGCATATAATTCTTTTGGTTTACGCAAAACCAACATGGTGAACATTGTACGCCTCATGAACAGTCTAAAAAAGCACAACCTCGCGCCCATTTTAGACATACGTTCACACATGAGCACAATACCATTCTCATTCGCCCTACCCAAACAAAGAAATTAAGCATATGCAACATATTGTAATTCAAACACAACTTGTAGACCATCAAAATAGGTATGCACAACAGTGCATCAAAAATATCATTAGTGCAACAAAGCACTCTATACAAACCATTTACAAAGAACAAAAACAGTGTTTCTTCAAAAAAGAAGTACTAGTTACATAAACGGACTAAGAAAGCTGATCTAACACCCCATACGGGGTATGGAGAACCTCACCATACTCAGACAAGGGATGGGGATCAACAATCCAAGGGTTGACATCCTCTTCACCATCTTCAGCAACACCAGCCGGAACTTCAGCCGGAATGACAACACGACGACGTCGTTGGTAGACAATTGACGAACCCCCTCTCCGATCAACCGGAAAGGACCGGGTCACAAGGTGTGCTGACAGCCGAGTAACCCCACCATTGTTGTCATCTGCAAGACGAAGACGGATTCGGTTCTCCAAAGCATCCCGACGGTTCGCATCATTAGCACCTTCATCTCTAACAATAAGATCAGGTAACGGATTGGAGAGCAACAGCAAAGCATCAGCAGCTTCTAGAACCTTCAATACTTCAGAAAGTCTTCTCCACCGAACCGGTCGCCTATTCTCCATTTTTTCCAAAATTAGGAAGAGAATATCACACCAAAAGTGAATATATAGACCAAAAAAGAGAGGCGGTAACATCGAGATAAGAATTGTGATGATTGAGTGTCAAATCAACTGCCTTCTCAACGGTGCTGCCACTGCAAATATCACATCCCATTTAAAACCCTCTGACAGGGTCCACACATATTCCCAGAAACTACAGTTAAACCAAAAGACGAAAGGTCAGCACAAGCTACAAGAAATGACGTAAGCTATCGTCAGCCCATAATTACACACACTCTTCGCCCAAGATTACAACAGTTCAGAATAAACAAAGGTATAAATATTTTTCCCCACAAACTGTACATCTTACCCCAAATCAAAAAATTCCAAACGTCAACATAATAATCAAAGTGTATCTTCTTATAGAAGATTCCTCATTTTCGCGCCCAAAAAGCCCTATAGCAAAGCATTTCTCATATAGTCTAGTGCTCCACTTATTTTGCATAAGAGCAACACTAGACTGGGGGACTTGAAGGGGTAAGGTCCCAAAAACCTCATATTAGGTACTTGAGACCATACCAGAACCTTGCTCTTTAACCCTCTTTAGATCTTGCGCGGCCGCGCACTGGTCCAACAAAGAGAACTTGAGAGGAAGGCAACAACTAACACCTGCGCGCCATGAGGAAGTTGATAAGTCTTCGCACCATTCTCCATAACAAACATGGATAAAAATCCCAGATAAACATTTCCGCTTAATGATACCCAGACTTGGGTATTATTTACTAAGCTGATACCACACAGTAAGGAGTCACACTGGATTATAGCAATAATCTTCTAGAAGACTCAATCGTGCACCACCAGACGGTTATAACCGTCTGGGACACGTGTCATCACCCCAGGCCATCCTGAAATCACGATGATAGCATGGAATTGGAGAGAAACCTCCACTTGACCACTTTCCACGTGGCAATTCCCAAGCCTTTGATTAAGATCGCGATCAGTGTGCTCTCACAATCCGATCAAGATAATTAACGGAGGGAAAATAACCGCTTACGGAGTTATCATCTTCCGTTAATATTTCAACAACGAGTTTTCCCGCCCAAATTCCCGAATATAAATATGAGAATAATTCAGGTATGAACTTCAAGTTACACTCACTTCATCAATACTTCTTCTTCTTCATAAACACATACTTATTCTCACGCCAGAGTCGGGTCAAGGAGAGAACCTCCCTTCTCCCCTTGACGAGGCTAACAGTGTTCTGTTTTGCAGTGTTCACCGGAGAAAAAGATCTGTCCCTTCTAATCGAACGAGAAAGAACTACCCTTTTATGCAGAACCTAACCCCCTAGATAATTTGATTCCGGTCATTTATCTAGTGTTTCTTCAAACTGAAAACGAATTGCGATTTTGGTGTTTGGTTCAACATTTTTTTATTTGGATTATACGGTCACCTGGTTTACCGAATAAACCTGTTTAACTAATTAATTATAAAATAAAAATAATAATATTTATTATGCCTTATAAAATTTTATTAGCCCAAATACTAAATTTCTATGATGTTTGTGTTTGGACTTTGTGTTTGTGTGTAAAACTATTTCCAGTTTTGTTTTGCTTTCAAACTTTATTTTTTTTAACCCCTTTTAAACTTTATTTGATAATATGTTGTATGGTTTGATTATTTAGTTTAAATTAGTTTTCCACTTCCTGTTCAAAACACAAACATGAATATAATTACGATAAAAGATACTTTGGTTCAGTTTCGTTGAAATTGTTTTGTTTGGTTTTTAACCGAAACCAAATCGAATTCAGTTCGGTTGAATTTGGTTCGGGTTTACATATCCCCAATTTGGTTTGGTTTGGGGTACAAAATTTTGAAAACTAAATAAACCATAAACCAAATTGATGAACACCCCTAATTGTGGCTACAACTCTTAACTCATAGCCTTTAACCCGCCGTGGAAAGCAACTGAGGCGCCGTACCGTTGCTTGTAGGTTCTCAATAACCAACTCCTACTAACCCATTAAGCATCCGAGCTATTTACAACTATATCTATAACAAAATACGTGAAAATGATATTCATTCTTTAATATAATAGGCATAGAAATTATGTTTTATTATTTTTTAGTTAAACAAGGCCCGAGTTGACCTACTAGATATGATTTTGGCCGTGTTTGACTGAATCCGAGTAATTAGGCAGAGTCAAAGAAAGTTGTCTCGGCAGCCTACCTTGTAGCGACTACTCGGGGAGTACTCGGACTTGGAAACCTTGTTTATTTTTAGTTGAAGTATCTACTTATATAAGTTCAGTTTACAAGCTTGGTTTAGATTAAAACCATTTAATTAGTTCATTTGACCACATAAGGGCATTGTGGTCATTTTTAACAATATACTTACGACTTGTCAGTAAACTTACCAAACGGACTGACCATGTAGCATAACTTCAATGAGTTATGATTAACAATAACATGGTCTTAAAACAACTTTAAAACAGCCCTAAATGTTGACCAAATGGGTCAGAATCAAAAGTCAAAACGAAAGTCAAACTGCCTGACTTTTGACATAGAACAAGATCCTAAACTGAATTGAACAAGTTGACCATGTTATGATCAGTTAATATTATAAAACTTGTAGAAGTGAATAAACAACTGAGTTTTAAGTTATGAAAAAATGCTCAACTTATAATTCGACTAGTAAACGTGAGGGTTGAAGCCTTGCAGTCCCTAACGGACCGTAAGGGTTGAAGCCTTGCAGTCCATAAGGACCAAGGGCGCGCAGGAAATCAGCAAGCTTACAGACCGTAAGCCTTATGGCTTTGCGGTCCGTATACGATCGCCAGAATGGAAATTTTGAGAATTTTGCACATTTAGCCCCTGGACTTTACATCTTTAGCCATTTGGCACATTTAGTCCCTCTCCTTCCTCGTATTTGGATTAGTAGGAGATCTGGAACGCGTTTTAGCTAACGCACAATAATGTTTATGTTTTCTCCTTCCCCGATTCAGGATTAGATGGAAGATACGTTTCAGTTAATGTTCAGTTTAGGTCCTTCCTCCTTCCACATAGCCGGGATTAGTCGGAGGTTTCTCCCTCCATGTAGACGGGATTAGTTGGAGAATTGGACACGTGTCGTCACAAAATTGGATGGAATTTTCGGGGTGTTACATTTGACTTATCCGTATTAGATAAAATCTGACCCGGTTTAAAAAAAAAACTGATTTTGTGCACCTCTGTACTAAGTTAGTTAATTGCTTTTAAACCTTACGTTTGATAATGAGTTATCTAATACTTTTAACATCCCTCTACAACTCAATAATTAAAACATGTCATACATCCCCTAGTCTTTTAGAAAAGAAAAAAAAATCATGTTGACTTTTAAAAAGACGTTTTGTAAATAAATCCGCCAGTTGATTAGGCAACTCTATGAAAACAATTTTAACAATTACAGAAGTGATTTTGTCACAAAGAAAAAACAAGCATAATTTGAAGTGCTTTGTGCAATCATGAAACACTGGATTAGCTGTGATAGATATTGCAGTGTTACCGTCACAAAATAAACTTACCGGAAGACTTACCTCAACCCTTAGCTCCTTTTAAAACACATTTAAAATCCCCACTCCCTCAAACGTTGTTGCAGACATTACCCTATGTTCTGCATCAGTAGAAGAGCATGACACAATATATATCTTGTTTTTTTTTTTGAGTTAAATGCTTGGTTGGTCCCTATGGTTTGCAAAAATTGAAGACTTGGTCCTAGTGGTTTACTAATTACATGCGTGGTACCAAAACTTGTTAAAAATGAACTCGGTTGGTCCCTAGCCCTAACATCAGTTAAATATTTCTGTTAAAACACCCCATGTGCCTGGCACATGAGGGTATTTTAGTCGATTCAGCATTGGGCCTACCATCCTGCTCTTCTTCTTCACTCAAACCCACCTACATTCATCATTTAAGAGCCACCCACCACCACCATCTCCCTAAACCACCACCGTGCATCACCATACGCAGCCACCATCTCCCAAATCACCATCTCCGTCACAACCACCGTCTCTCCAAACAACTACCCACGCGCTGGAGAAAGAACGGTGAAAATGGCATTGAAAACCACCACCATCGCTGGTTCAGACGAACCATTGAAGCTCGCTCTAGCAATGACCAGGTTGCCATCGCTGAGTGCCGCTGTATTGACTGATGAGTCGACAACCGTTGATGTTGTTCCGATCTGAGTTCACCGGAGCAAAATTGTTGCTTGAATTCGTAATATTAGGTAACATGTTGCTTGAATTCGATGTGAAATTGGAAGATTTTCAACAGATCTTATAAAATTTTCAACATCTGAAAGCCATGATGTTGTCTCAAATGAAGATTTGGAAGCCACAAATGTTACGATGATGAATATAGATGATTGTGTTCATTATTTCAGGTGTTATTCATGATCTAAGTTAGGTTGTTTGATTTAAAGTGGAAATTAAACATTTGATTTTGGCTATTAACATGTAAATAACTATGTGCTTTCTGTAAATTTTGTGTTTGAAATTGGCGTGAAAAGTTTAAATTTTTAGTTCTGCCTTTTCTATTTAATGCCAATTACGGATTTAGAAAGAATGGCAATGTCTCCTTTTCTTTTCAGTTCACCATTGCTAGAGCGAGCTTCAATGGTTCATCTGAACTGGCGGTGGTGGTAGTTTTCGACGCCATTTTCACCGTTCCTTTCTCTAGCGTGTGGGTAGTTGTTTGGAAAGACTGTGGTTGTGACGGAGATGGTGATTTGGGGAGATGGTGCAAGGGCGGACCTAGTAAGAGGCCAGGTGGGCGGGCGCACCCCTTGAAAAAAAAAATTTAATGTATTTTATAAGGTAAAATTCTCCCCGCACCCCTTGAAAATTTGGTTAAACCCCTTATCCGCACCCCTTGAGAATTTTTTCTGGGTCCGCCACTGAGATGGTGGCTGGTTATGGTGATGCACGGTGGTGGTTTAGGGAGATGGTGGTGGTGGTGGGTGGCTCTTAAATGGTGAATGCAGGTGGGTTTGAGTGAGAAGATGAGAAGGATGGTGGGCCTAATGCTGAATTGACTAAAATACCCTCATGTGTCAGGCACATGGAGTGTTTTAACAGAGATATTTAACTGATGTTAGGGCTGGGGATCAACCGGGTTCATTTTTGACAAGTTTTGGTACCACGTGTGTAATTAGTAAACCACTAGGACCAAATCTGTAATTTTTGCAAACCACAGGAATCAACCAAGCATTTAACTCTTTTTTTTCTTGCTTTTCCTTGACACCAATGAGTCTCAAAAAAAATCCAGTGACCGACTTTTTAGCCAGTAAACATTTGGCCAATTAGAACCAACAAAAAGCAGACAATTAAGACCGTCGGGTATCGTGGGGCATGGGTTGGGGGCATGGTGCGACACGTGGAGTATGGATCACCCAAGACCAAAAGCCAATTTCAAAGGGGTATGGTGGGGCGTGGCGTGGAAAAAAGCCAATTTCAAAGGGCTAGTGCTCTTGGCCAACGAGGTTCCGCCATGTCATGTTCGTAGCCCCGCCCAACGCCCGGACTGAAACCCCTCCCCAAGGGGCCACGCCGAAACCCAAGCCCACCCGGGGTGGTGACGTGGCCGTTTGTACCCAACCCCCGCCCCATACCCCATAGTCTAAGTAGGGCTAGCAAATCGTGTGTTATCATATTTAGTGTTTAATAGGTGTCTGATGACGCGAATAACACAACTATTATACATGAATACAACTCGTTTAACTACTTTATATCTCATGGTTATAGCATAGTTGTTTGTTTTATATACCAAGAATAAGAAATCATGGATCCTAGCCTTCTAATGTAGTGTACTTTTCAATAAACAACTCTTATCATATTTTATAGAGGTGACCTATTGCCAGCCCTACAATTGAGATCTGTCACATTTTTTTTCTTTTAAATTACATTTAAACCATATATATACCAAACCATCTCTATATTATGTATACACCATAACCTAACAACTCTCTCATTTTGGGCCAACCTCCAAAAATTAGGATGATGAAGATGATACCGATGACGACAAGATAATGAAGACTTTTAAGTATTTAATAATGTGGTTTTTATCGTATCTATCAATGTATTTTTTATTTTGTTTAGAGTAAACTGTCATTTTGGTCCATGAGGTTTGGTCACTTTTCCCACTTTAGTTCAAAACTCAAACTTTTTGTATTTAGATCCCTGTGATTTCAATTTTATTGCCATTTTGGTCCAAAAATAAATCAACTCAGATTTCTCAAAAAAAAAAAAAAACTTGGTTTTTTATTCTTTTCCTCAATTTAGTGAAGGGCATTTTGGTCACTACAAGTTTTATTATAACAAATTTTTAATTAAAATAGTAAAATAAAATTCTATCTCATCTTCTTCCTCAAATTAAACCATAATCCAATAAAATTCTTATTTTGAATTTCATTGCTTAGCAAATTGAGGCGAATTTGTTCATCGTTGTTGATAATTTCTGGTATATTCACTTTTAATTGAGAAGAAATAAATTAGGTATTGTTCTAGAATTTTCCTCATTAGCATTTGTTCTGAACATAAGGATGGATTCAAAGCTTGAATACCTATCTGTAACAATAGTGTGTGTTCATTGTCGTATCTCACCTAATTAGCGCTTTTGTTTGCAGATGGTGTTTTGAGAATCTTGAAAACAGCGTTTTTGAAAACAATTATGAAAATGTTATAATGAAGGTCACGAAATCAAAGAAAACTAAAAAGAAGCAAAAGCAAAAACAAACCGAAAACTCTGGTTCAAACGAGTCTTTAAACGAAGAAATCTGGAGACACCTCCCAGATGAGTTAAATGAGAACGTAATTGCAAGACTTCCAATTATCCAATAGCCACAATCTTCCTTTTCAGATCCATTTGCCAAAATTGAATTAGGGTTTAATTTTGGGGAGGAGATGAGATAGAATTTTATTTTATTATTTTAATTAAAAAATTGTTATAATAAAAATTGTAATGATCAAAATGCCCTTCACTAAATTGAGAAAAAGGAAAAAAAACAAGTTTTTTTTTTTTTGAGAAATCTGAGCTGATTTCATTTTTGAACCAAAATGACAATAAAACTGAAACCACAGGGACCCAGATGCAAAAAGTTTGAGTTTTGGACTAAAGTGACAAAAGTGACCAAACCTCAGAGACCAAAATGACAGTTTACTCTTTTGTTCATTTAACAAGTTATTTTTAATTAATGTTAGTTTTTGTGATAAAAAATAATATATATTAAATTAAAAGGGAATGACTGAAAAATGGTTGAGATACGTGTAGTTAAAACCAATTACAGTGAAAAAAATAAAAAAAAGTTGGAAAGCTAGGATCCATCATTTCTTTTTCTTGGTACATAAAACATACAACTATGCTATAGACATGAGGGGTTGAGATCCTGTACAAACAGCACATTCTGTGAGAACTATAAGAACAGATCTGAGCCATCCAACTTTTAGATCAATGGTTAGTGTTGATTACCATTAAAAACCTTATATTTAATTATTATCGTTATAAGAATATGGGCAATATAGTAAAAGTGCTATTTGGATACCCCCACTAAATCTCCGAACTTATCTGTTGGTCCCCCACTTTTGCGAATAACTGTACCTCTCTCTCTCTCTCTCTTCTATCCGAAACGTCGCATAAGAACATTCACAACTTCATCATCAAACGCATAAACTGTGCAGGATCTCAACCCTGAAGAAAGAAGCAACGTGAAGAGAATATTGTGCTGATCGATCGAGGAGACTAGAAATCGTCTTCATCATCAAACACAGAAAGTGTGCTATCTCTGAAATCTCTGTTAGCCCACCTTTGAAGATAAAAGCAACGTGAAGAGAATATTGTGCTGATTGATCGAGGAGACTTGAAATCAGGTAAGGGTTTTTCTTTTTGAAAATTTTGTGTGGTTCGTCTCCTAGTTCAGGTTGTTAGGTTTTTTTTTTTTTTTTTTTTTTTTTTTTTTTTTTTTTTTTTTTTGGGGGGGGGGGTGCTGCTTGGACATGATTATTTTAGGGGGGAGTTCCGATTGTCGTTCATTGAATGTTGTGCTATCGGAAGTTCAGATTGTTAGTAAACTAGGCTTTGTTGAATCAACTGACATATGTCGTTCATGGGATGTTTGTGCTGTCTAATGTGTTGCTGTAATGTGAGCACATATTGAGACTGAATATACAATAAAATCAACAGCAAAACAACAACACGACAATCAAAATAATCACCAATTGAAGTTACACCAGGTAATTTGTTATTTGTATATTTTAAAAATTGGTTTGTTTTTCAGATTCACAATCAAGTTTTACTTTTTCATTAATTTAAAGATTGAATCTAGAGAGTTCTAACTATAAATCTGTATTGTGCAATTTTTCTATACGTTTTTTTTTTTTGGTTTCATAGTAGTGGTTTTTCATAACTCATGTGCTGATACGACTGGCTTATGTGCTGCGTAGATGATTTTGTGGTGTGTTTTCTGGTTGGTTTCATCATCATATCCAAAGTGCTGATACAAATCGCAATGTGCTATCATCATATCCAAAGTGCCATTTTTTGTAAATATGTTTTTTTTTTGTTTTCCAGCAATACCAAATGTGCTATTTAAAATTGACATGGTGATGATTGTATCGTTGACTATTAACCTTTGTTCTGTTGTTATGCATTATGTTTAGGTGTATGATGTTTAATCCAGTTCAATTTTTTTTCATTTTATATGTAGAGCGCAATGCTAGATATGGAACTGGAATTGTCCGGAAATCAACACGTACGGGTCAATTTACTTATATTCCGGATGTAAATATTTCTAAAAGACCACAAGTCGGTATGCGCTTTAGGACACTTGATGAAGTATATGCGTTCTACATGTACTGAAGGAAAACCGGAAGCCAGTTGATCCAACTTTTTAGTTTTAAAGTTTTTTTTACAAGTCTTTTTTTTTCCGAGTTATGTATTTTTTACAAGTCTTTTCTTTAAGTATTTTGTACTCGGCGTTATGGGTTTTTAATTTCAGTAAGTCTTTTGGTGTGGTTCATATTTTTTTCTATAAAACTTTATGTGCTGATTTCTGTACGTATCTTGCGTGACTAACTTTATATCAATGTACTAACCTTATGTGCTGATTTCTGTCCAATGTGCTACCAATGTGCTATCAATGTGCTAACTTTCAATATTATGTGCTTATTGTTCAATATTATGAACTGACTTTTTTGTGTTGACCATGATATGAAACTGAACTCGTTAGAATTTGACCATGATATTGGGTTTTCCAACGTAGTGGTTTAATAAGATCCTTCAACTGACGTTCCTGTGTTTGAATCCATCATAAGAAGCGGTCAAAAAATATAAAATTGATCAAAATCGATGAAATCAACAATCTGCATGTAAATCGCAATTGGTAGTTCGCAGATTAAAATCTGGAATGGGAAGTTACATATTTAATCTTTGATTTCAAAATTTCCATGAATATAGGGATAATTAAAATCAGGAATTATTTAAATGAAAAAAAGGTAATACAAAAAGACTGAAATGCCCTTATTCTATTTTTTTTTTAAAGACAGATGTCACAAATTGGTTGGTTCTTACAGTTCTTACAGATATTGAGGTTTGTATTTGATCCCAACTCTAGACATGAGATACAAAATAGTTAAACGAGTTGTATTCATGTTTAATAATTGTGTTATTCATGTCGTTAGAGACATATTAAACACGATAAGACACAATTTGCTAGCCCTACTTAATTGTCTGCTTTTTGTTGATCTAATTGGCCAAATGTTTACCGACTAAAAAGTCGGTAACTGGATTTTTTTCGAGACTCGTTGCTGTCATGGAAAAGCAAAAAAAAGATATTGTGTCATGCTCACTCTTCTACTGAGGTAGAAAATAGGGCAATGTGTGCAACAACGTGTGAGGCAGTGAGGATTTTAAATGTTTTAAAAGGAGCTAAGGGTTGAGGTAAATCTTCCGGTATGTTTATTTTGTGACAATATCACTGCAATATCCATCACAGCTAATCCAGTGTTTCATTATTGTACAAAGCACTTCAAAATCAAAATATGCATGTTTTTTCTTTGTGAGATAATCACTTTTGTAATTGTTAAAACTGTTTCCACAAAGTTAGCTAATCAACTAGCGGATTTATTTACAAAACGTCTTTTTACAAGTCAACAAGATTTTTTTTCTAAAAGATTAAGGAATGTATGACATGTTTTAATTATTGAATTGTGAGGGGATGCTAAAAGTATTAGACAACTCATTTCCAAACATGTTGGTTTAATAGCAATAGGGGGAATTCCCTGTGGGCACCGAAGATACATAGGGAGGGGTGGTGTTCCCCGTCGGCAAAACCTCCACATCAGCCCTCCCCGATCCTTCCCCGCGTCCGCACTCTTGAGCCTAAAGTTATTTCTGCATCCCTTACACCATGTGTAATGGTTTCACTACTTTTAACCGACACGTCATAAAGTTATTACCACATGTAACTTTTAACCGTCACGTCATAAAGTTTATGACGCGGGGAATACTCTATTATCATTTTGGCTTAAGTAACCATGAGACAAAGACATGTAAACATCTACATATAATTTTCTAATACAATAGTGCTTTATTTATATCTAACTGAAACAAAGGCCACTCATCTTGAACAAGCAACACATCGTAACCATTTTTACTATGGGTGAAAAAGTTTCATCAAAGTCGAACCCTTTGCTTTGACTATACCCTTTAACAACCAACATAGTCTTGTATATTTCTACTTCCCTTGTTGACCTATATTTATTTTTATAAATCCACTTGCATCATATTGGTTTTCTACCAAGTGGAAGTTCAACTAATTCCCATGTTCTATCCACATTTAAAGCTTCCATCTCTTCTTTCATAGCACTTACCCAATTAGTATCTAAAACAACCTCTTTATAGTTTTGAGGTTCGATACTCTTATTAAGACTAGCTGTAAAACACAGGCTGTCTCTTGACAAATGAGTATAATTGACACTCTTTCTAATCCATACTGGACTTTGCCTTTTACAATAAAATCTTGTAGTTTCCTGAGGAAAGTCGTATTTGTAGTGGATCTTCTCACCTCTATTTGGTTAATTGCATTACCCACAGAAGAGTTGGTGACATCATTTTCATTCATTTGCATGACCTAGCAGTTCCCATTGCCATCGGCTACTACAGTCCACATGACCCCGCCACTGACCGTCGACCACAACTCCACTAACTGGCCGGCCGTCAATTTAGCCACGGTATGTGTTTTAAGCCCTAAATAGGGTGTTTTGTAACATTTGTTGAATGTTGAATAAATATTAGTTGTTGAATGTTGAGTAATTGTTAGGATTGGGTGCTTTGTCAACCCTAACTCCCTAAGTTGGGTGTTTTGTTGAATATTGAATAATTGTTACTTGTTGAATGTTAAGTAATTACTAATGGTTTTGACTTGTGAATTTAGATTTGATTTTCAGAAATTATGCCTCCTAAACAAGGTGCTAAAAAATCTAAAAAGAGAAAAATAGATAAAGAAATGAGAAAGTAAGTAGGTGGATTGATAATAGGGATGAGCAAGGTACCCGTTAGGTACTGAAAGCACTGGTATCGAAAAATAGGGAAAATTGGTACAGGAACCGAATATATCTGTACGATACCGGTATTTACCGATGTTTTACCTGTAAAAACTGGTAGCGTAAATTCCCAAAGAATTAAGAGAAAGGAACAAGAGTGGTGAAGCAATTTTCTGATATTTCCTAAATGTAAACTTACAATAAATTAAATATGCATGCGACCACTACCACACATTCCTACTTTATTGGAAAAACATGCATCACTACTTTGCACCACTACTTCCTATCATGCAATTAATTAAAACATAGGTGGGGTATTTTACTTGTTGACGAACTTGGCATTGATGGATGAATCTAGTAACATCGAACTTTAGTTTGGGCCATGCAAATACCGCTGCGATGTGCTTGATAGTAACCTGAATTCCCGAGTGAACTCCTGCATGAAACTCATGTGGTAGTATTGACCTTATTTGTGGCAGAAAAGGAATAAAGATTTCGTGATGGTGATATAATAATCCATGTGGTTCCTAGAGGTGGGGTGGTCACTAGTGATAAAATTCTATCACTCACAAGCATCCAATCAACTCCTGCCATGTCATCAGCCACTATTCTATCACTCACATCCTTTTTTAGTGACAATGGTCATCACTCACAACACCTAACAATAAACCCACACACCCCCTCACATCCATTATTTTTTCACGCGTTATAAAAATAACGGAAATCTGCTACTACTCGTTGTTCGTATGACTGATGGTGGGAATCATTATTTTTCCACGCGTGATAAAGGCTATCACGGAAGTTTAACGCTGCCACCCCCAGTGGCCTTAGAATCATGTGACATGATCTTAGCAAGTAGTTGACCCGCATGCATGTGACTAAGTGCATCGGCCACTCGCTTTTCTTTTCCTCGGTTATAATAAATCTCGAAATAGAACTCAATCAATTTCGTTACTGCGGGTTCTGCACAACTTGTGACAACAAATGTTTAATACTTCTTTGATCCGTGAAAATGTTGAACTTTCCATCGTCTCTTGCGCCTAGGTCCATTTTTCAGGCGAGGCGAGACAATTACTCTTTAATTCTTCGGGGATGGTTCAGTCACATATTTCCGATAAGATTCCCAAATTCCAAAGAGTTTCCGGTCAAATTTATACTTTTCTACACTAATGCAATAATATTTTAGAACTTTTGATATTAATTATTATATAATAGCTTTTATTTGAAAAAATGATATATATTTTTTTACACATAATATATCTTTCAACTTTTTTTTCATTGTACGCTTTTTTTAGGCACTCGTTTTTCTATCGCCTTGGGCCTAGGCCTCAGGCGAGACCTATGCGCCTTGAGTGCGTCTAGCGCTTTTGATAAGTATAATTAAAACATGTGTTAAAAAGACTAAATCAAACATGCAATTAAAATATTTAAAAAATGATTTACAAGTTTAATTTCAAACATGCAACTAAAATATTTAAAAAATGATTTACAAGTTTAATTAGTTAGCTAATTTAGGGGATTCTAGTAAATTAATTAAAAATTATAAATTTATCTACATATCCTTAGAATAACATTACATACACGTATTAAATGGAGCATTTCTATTGATTTGAAACTTCTATTTTTACAAAAAAAAAAAAAAATTCTTCTTATTTCAACCCTCCATTATAAAGGATATATGGTACTTAGTGAAGAAAACATGAGAAGTGTAGGAAGCCACCAAAGAGTGACATGTGTCCAAGTGGGGGGCAAGGGAAAATGACAAATGCGTCAACGGGAAAAAGGATGTTGCACATGCTTCTCGCATGCCATGAACCTAGCACATGCAAATCAGATGTAAGTTTTCCCATCATTTTTAAACATCCGTAACTTTTTTGTATACCATTTTGTTAATAAAAAAACTATACCATAAAATAAAGCGTCTTTTTATCTTTAACATGAGTGTTCTATTGTTATGCTTTTGAAAAGTAAAAAATCCAGTTGCATAAAACACAATGGACACACTAAAAACGTAAAAACGTAACGAACAACAGACTAAAGGAACATGGTGAAAATCAAATTAAAAACACAATGGACAATAGACAAAAACACAATGTAGACTAAAACACCCTGGACAACAGACGATATACCATGGACACCATATAAAACATGATGGACAACAGACTAAAAACACAACGGACAACATGCTAAACATAATGAACATTAGATAAAACATAGTGGATAGCAGACAAAACACAGCAGACAACAGACTATAACACAATGGATATCATACAAAACATAGTGGACAACAGCCAGTTAACACGTATTTAAAATAAAATATAGATGAATATCAAACTCATATTAAAGAAAAAAAGCTTGTTATTATGGTGTAATTTTTTAGAAAAATAATATCACATAAAAAAGTTATTAACGTTTAAAGATAATGGAAAAATATGCATGTATGTTACATGTAGAGAGAGAAAATTAACAAATGTACATTATTCCTTACCATTCCAACCCCCCCCCCCCCATTTCAACATGACTTGCAAGTACCAACCAAATCTCAACCCTCCATATTCAAAATCAATGGATTACATCCGTTTATAACCTTTTCACGACTTTTAGACTTTGTATCCTAACTCTCGCCTATATATATGTATGTAAGTGTTTCAAACAATTATTTGTAAATTGGCTTCAAATGATTATTGTTGGATTCATTAAAATGCCAAAACAACAAATTATAAACAAATGACAGGTAAACGAACAACAAGCTACACCGCAATCCCTTTTTGAATTGCAAAACTGATCCTACTAAAGATGAATCGACTCTTAAGGGTCGAGAAATTACTATCCATGGCCCGCTGGACCCTTTTTAGGAATTCCACGGCCTCCGAGGCTAGAGAACCAAGTGTATCAAAAGCAAATGGTATAAACACATGTTGATTCTTTAAACAAGCTTTTTCGTGTTTAGCGACTTTGCCCGATTCCGCCTTCAGCGCTGCCTGGCCAGCAACAAACCCGTTAAAATGGCAAAACAACAAATTACAGGTAAACGGAGAACAAGCAACATCGCAACCCCTTTTTGAATTGCAAAACCGATCCTACTAAAGATAAATCGACTCTTAAGGTCGAGAAATTACTATCCACGACCTGCTGGACCCTTTTTAGGAATTCCACTGCCTCCGGGGCTAGAGAACCAAATGTATCGAGCACATTGAAAAAACATGAGCGGTGACCGGATGAGGAGAAGCTAAAATTAGCTTAAAAATGTGAGCGACAGACGACCGAGAGGCTAAATTTGGCTAAATCGTGGGTGGAAATTTTAGACCTGTTTCTTTTTCGCTTTCCCTTTCTTTGAACTAGTTTCCCCTGCTTTTGCCTCTTTCTGCTTTAAAAAACGTAAACTATTTAGTGCAGCTGGTCTATTTAGAAAGATATCATCAAAAAAGGTTGTCGATTCTTGCACCTGTTTTCGTTCCTCTTCCTTCAGGTATGCTTCAAAATCCATCCTCTTTTCAAGTTCAATCTTTTTTTGAAGCTCAACCTCCTCGATACGCTGCTGTTTAATCTGCTCAAGCTGAGGTAAACTTGGAATGTTAACGGTCTTCTTACCATTGATCACGGTTATGACAGGGACCCCTGTCCTCTATAATATACAAATAATAATCTGAGTCAGCCTTTTTAATAAAAAATATAATAATGAAATGAAGAAGGTATATTCATACCTCCTGCATCTTCCTGTAGCTTTCTTCATCCACACTAGCCAAGATATAGGGCTCAGCAAGTTCCATATGGATCACATATTGAAGGCAGCTCTCTGGTTCCAAAGCCGTCTTAAGATGTGTGCAGACAAAGCATCTGACCATTTGCGCACACTCTACTACATGCGCGTTTCCATCAGCAGATCCACATTTTTTTAAATGTTTCATAACTCATCTACATAAAACATATAAAATTTTAGTTAAAACATCCGAATGATAAAACTATACAGATTCTTTTTCTTACTGGGTTGTGTCAAATGTAACGTGATTTACACCAAACATCTTGGTGACGTCGCCGTGCACATTTTTTCTCGGGAAGTGTGTACAACAAATCTTGTGCGTCCTCAACAATAGAAGCAAGATACCGAAAGTATGAGGGGTCACAAAGAAGCCTGACCTTCGTTTCAATCCCGAGAGCAACCTTGGTTTCAAGGAGTGCCTTATCCTGTCAAAACATTTAACATGTTGTGAAATCAGTATCATACAAATTCAACATCTATATTCTTCAACCGGTTTCCGATTTCGCTTTCACAATTGCGATATAGAATCACTTCAATTCGAAAATTAATCGCGATTTGAAGTGATTCAAAATCTAAATCGTTAAACCGCGATCAATTTCCGACTTAAAGTGATTCAAATCGCAACTCTGAAATCGGAATCGGATACAGGTTGAAGAACAAACTCAAAAATATCACACATAGTTCGAAGACAACGATTCAATCATGGAGATTATAATAAGTGTTAAACCTAGATACAATACCTACGTATGAAACGTAGATATGTAAACAAAATTATCAAATCAAATGTTCGAATTCAAGCAACATCAGTTGAATTTCATGGAGATTAAGATACGTGCTAAACCTAGATACAATACGTATTAATTAAACAAAATTATCAAGTGAAAAGTTCGAATTCAATCAACATCAGTTGAATTTCATGGAGATTAAGATACGTGCTAAACCTAGATGCAATACGTATTAATTAAACAAAATTATCAAGTGAAATGTTCGAATTCAATCAACATCAGTTGAATTTCATGGAGATTAAGATACGTGCTAAACCTAGATGCAATACGTATTAATTAAACAAAATTATCAAGTGAAATGTTCGAATTCAATCAACATCAGTTGAATTTCATAGAGATTAAGATACGTGCTAAACCTAGATGCAATACGTATTAATTAAACAAAATTACCAAGTGAAATGTTCGAATTCAATCAACATCAGTTGAGTTTCAAGTTCAAATTAAACCTAGATCAATGTAAACAAAATTATCCAGTGAAATTGTAACACCCCGTGTACGAAAGTCAAAGTCAAAGTCAACATTGAAATCAAAGGAAGAAAAGATTGCTAATTGCAATATGTCACTCCTTGCTCAACTCCTGTTTTGACTTCTTTGACTTGTAGTTAATCTATTTATTTTATCGCATTAGTTGTATTATGTGGAGTACTTGTTAATGATCGAGGTTTAATCGCTATTTATCGCATGTTTTATGGCTTATCGCATCGCAATCGCAATCGCATTCGCAACCTGAATTATGTGTTCTGGATATTGTTTAACGTGTGTGTGCTATTTATGTGTTACTTGTGCATGTTTATTTATGTCTATGTTATGGTGATTAATCGAAATGCAATCGCCACTCTATCGCAATCGAATCGCAAACGCTAAACGCAAGTTATTTATGATGATTGTATGTTAGATATAGTATTTATGTGTTTATTATTAATCTATCGCATCGCTCACTCGAAACGCATCGCAATGCTCAACACGCGAATCGAAACGACAAAACTCAACACGTCGAACACCAGGATCGAGTGGCCATCCGATTGGATTGCCATCCGATCGAGTTGCCATCCGATCGGTGCCCATTCCGACCCTTACACCTTTCCTCTTTTGGAAACCCTACAAATACCCACCTGTCACATCATTTGTGATGTGACAACACTCTCACTCGACCAGCCGCACTCAAGCACTCTTTCTCTCGATTTCTCACGATCCTTGTAAGTTTTCAACCTGAATCTTGTACTTCTATGATCTACACGCATTTCTTCATCATTTTCTCTTTTAAATCTTAACTTTTAACCGTGAAATCAGTGGATTTGAGGTGTTCTAGGGTGATGTCATCATGGAGTTCTTATGAACTTCAAGTGTTGGCCTTATTCCGCCAAGAACAACTCAGATCTGAAGGATTTCCACAAGATTAATCAATGTTTTCGCTTAGATCTACACATATTCATGGTTAAAAGGATTGAAAGATGGTTTTCTAACTTTCTTTCAACTCTTTTACACTCAATGCACTCAAAACTGATAGAATCAGAGCTCGTTCTGATCTTCTACTCCTTCTTAGTGATGTGTTGGTTCAAGATCTGATTTCAATCAGAGAGACTACCGATTTTGGGTTAAACATGAACAACCGTCTTGAACAGGTTAACTGATCGGACTAGGGTGATTCCTGTACGATCGGATTACTTGGGTCATGATGGGGTTTATGTTGTTTAGCATGTTATGACACCGTCTCGATCAAAACTACAAAACTTTCAAAACAATCAAGTGCTAAAGACGATCAGGTTGTTAGGAAGGATTGTTGTCCGATCGGATTGAGATCCGATCGAACAGCCATCCGATCGGATTGAGATCCGATCGAACAGCCATCCGATCGGCTTACACTTGGTCCCACACTTAAAGTTTTATTTCAACTTTTGAAAGATCTGAACGTCAAACGGATTGCCATCCGATCGAACGACCATGTGACATTTGGAACTCCAACACTTAAACAATTTTCAACATGTTCAATAACCAACGGATTGCCACCCGATTGGATTGCAATCCGATCGAGTAACAATCCTGTTGGGAACTTGTTCTCACTAAGTGTCCTACCAATCGGATCGTTACCCGATCGAACGACCGTTTGATCGATCGACCTGAAAGGTAGAGATACTTCTCTGTTTTCAAAATGCTACAACGAAAACTTCAAAGCCATCATACACAAACATATCCTTACGAAACAAGATGTCAATCCAATCGAATGGCCATCCGATCAGATGACCATCCGAACGGATTGACATCCGATCGACTGGCCACCCGATCGGATTGCCATCCGATCGAATTACCATCCGACACTTAGTACTTTGCACCGTTTTAGACGCCGCTTATCGTTTATGTTATCGTTAACTGTTCAGGCTAATCTCTCTCTGCGCTCCCTTCAATCCAAGAGAGTATTTACTTGTTAAACACAATCTGTGAGTATACTCGAACCCTTTTTGCTTTACGCACTTTTGGGTGTTACATACGTTACTTATTCTAAATCACAATCTACACACAACGCAAACACTATTTAAACGCTGATCGTTATTGCATGCTATGTGTTATTCGAGGAATGCTTGTATGTTATGTTAACACAGTGATTGTTGCCTGACACCTTAACAACGATAGTATTATAGTTTGGACTCAGCACCTGTCGTGGACAGGGGTTGTTAAGGGCTTTACTTCACGTGTCCCAGTGGGGATTTGTGTTGCGCATTCTACAACTCGCAGTCATGTCTGTGCATATTTCTCTGTCGATAACCTACTTGCCTTCACTTTATACATGTTACATGCTGGTTATACGTAAACTATTTCGAACTCTATACTATATCAAACTTGTATGCTCACCTTTACACTATATGTATGGACCTATACTTTAACGTATGTGACAGGTGCTTAGGATGTTGTGCTTACCTGCTTTTGTGGAATCAAGTAGGGAGGAGTCTAGAAACAAACAAAAACAATTTATCTATTTGAATCTGAGTTGTCGAAACAATTTGTTGTCTTAGAGATAATATGTCTGTAATAATTATTTTTGTTGGATATGTTTTGGTATGGGACTTAACGTTAAATATTCGGTAATGTTAGTTGTTATGGATTTCTCCTGGACAATCTGTTTCGCTCAGTGTCGCGCCCCGGTGTTTCCGCCATCGGTTGGGGTGTGATAGAAATGTTCAAATTCAATCAACATCAGTTGAATTGCAAGTACGAATTAAACCTAGATCAATGTAAACAAAATTATCAAGTGAAATGTTCGAATTCAATCAACATCAGTTGAATTTCAAGTACGAATTAAACCTAGATCAATGTAAACAAAAATATCGAGTGAAATTACCATGATTGGGAGCTTGATTCGCGAATTTTTGGCGAGACGATGAAGAAGCGAGTGTGATACTTGAAGCTTCTCTTTTATATTAATTCAAAACTCTCACGCTTCCGTTTAAATTTGTTTCTAAAATTGTAATTTATATTTACTAAATAAAATGTGTAAGAATAATATTTTTATTTATTAAAAAAAATGTGGCTCGTGAGCCGGCCTGGCTCGTTTAGCCTACAATATGAGCTCATTAAGATGAATGGAGCCGGTTGGGCTCGGCTCGTCACAAAGCTTTTGGTTCACGTCATTTCTTTTAAGAATTGAATACCCTCAAATAAACTAGAAATTTAAAGGTTTTAGGTCTTAGATTTGTTGGAACTAGTTTTATACCTACCCGAACGGGTATCTTAATATAACATAATATTAGACCAAGTGTTATCAGCTCCTTTAAATGGCCAGTGAAGGGCATCACACACCTCCCTGTGGGAGTTATCGACGGTGAAAGGCGTTAAGAGCATTATTGCTCGTGAGAAGGTGATGGCCCCCACCTCAATCGTTCCGCTTTTTTACTTAAAAAAAAATATTTGAATAAAATACACTCACTAAAGTTTTTTTTTTTTTTTTTTACCAAAAAAACCTTCACTAACTCCCTAAACTCTTTTCTCTACAATTTTTATAATCCTTCAAATCAATCGTGTTTCCTTAGTAACATTTACCCAAACAACCCGTATAACCAACCCCAAAGCTTATGAAACACACGCCGGTTGTTATCGAGTTAGGCCAAAGGCCGGGTTGCAATCTGATGCATAAGAGGCCAATTTCTATTACCAACACAACCAAAACATCAAATGCCAATACCTTAAACTAAACCCAACCTTGTACAACCAACACAGACAATCCCCCACGACAACAAAAAAACCATAAAAAAGGAGTTGAAATCGAGCACATTGAAAAAACATGAGCGGTGAACAGATGAGGAGAAGCTAAAATTGGCTTAAAACATGTGAGCGACGGACGGCTGAGAGGCTAAATTTGGCTAAATCGTGGGTGGAAATTTTAGACATGTTTCTTTTTCGCTTTCCCTTTCTTTGAACTTGTTTCCCCTGCTTTTGCCTCTTTCTGCTTAAAAAAAACAAACTATTTAGTTCAGCTGGTCTATTTAGAAAGATATCATCAAAAAAGGTTGTCAATTCTTGCACCTGTTTCCGTTCCTCTTCCTTCAGGTATGCTTCAAAATCCATCCTCTTTTCAAGTTCAATCTTTTTTCGAGCCTCAACTGTGACATCTGTGCTTGTGTAATCGTTGTACAACTCTGAACAATTCATATATCAATAAAAAAATGTGTTTTGATCCCAATATTTGTTTATTTATGTTTGACATTTTGCACGTTTTGATTTTTGTTTGATTACAAATCGCCTTCTAGAAAGTTATACGCAAACTGATGCGTAAATGTAATCAATTTAACGCGACAAACACTACAGTACAGTGAGATAAGCTTAACATACCTTAAATAACCTTTACATAACTTAGAAATAAGTTTTGAAGCGTTTGGTATGGCAAAAGCAAGTTTATTCGGTCACAGGGACTATTTGCGTCAAAACGCAAAAAATCTGCTGATTCGTATGGCAACGTACATTCTGGATCATGATCATAAGCTAAAACATACCATAAATAACCTTAACATAGCTTAGAAATAAGCTTTGAGGGGTTCGGTATGCGAAAATGCGTTTATTTGATCACAGGGACTAAAAGCGTCAAAAACTGCGTAAGTTTGCATGTACGCGCATATCTTACGTTCTGGCCATATCCGGACCTCCCAAAATTTTTGTAGTCACTAAAATATTATATTTTAGTGATAGGAATGCAAAAATACCATTCATCGCTTAATTTGGATCGTTTTCGCGCCCGTTCGAGTTTCGTCGTAATTATCCGAATAACGCGACCGTACGACCAATCGAACCGACATCCGTGATATTTCCAAGCATATTTCAAGTCCCATGTACTTTAACGTCCTTGTAGAGCCTTGAAAACAGCTTAACGAAGGGTTAATACGTCAAAAAGGCATCTAGAAGTGTGCAAGGACTAACACTGCAATTTCTGAAAACCTGCACCTTGTCCTCGCGCTGCGGTACGCCCAAGGGGCTCTGCTGTCGCGCCACGCAACCACCCTCTGTCGACAAAAAGCTGATTTCCAGCTTCCAGCCTGTTTCCTTGTTGTTTGTTGATGGTTTCCTTTGTTTGATGGACAAGTTCAACACCTCTTCAAGGCTTTAAACCACAACTACACATTTGTAGGGTCAAGATGATTCCTTGGAGGCTACACAATACACATGTCATGATCCTACAACTTTCCAACAAGTATAAACAGCCAAGAATTTCATTCGTTGCTCATTCTCATTTTTTTTCTTCCTACAACTCTAAGTGAAGGCTACCATTCTTTGGATGCTTAACGATTATACCTACTGATTACCACGTTAACTAGTCGTAGTGACGAGTCAAAGTTTCGGTCAAAATGCATGTTAATGTGCATTTTACGACGGAACTATTTTCGGGTATCAAAACACTTTGTTTTGATACCAAATCAGTTTTCTAACTTAGTTAAACATGTTTAAACATGTTTAACTCGTCACTACTAGTTTAGTGCTTGTTTAGGGTCGTAAGTCAAGCGGTCTCGACAATCGCTTAGACTTTCGAACCCGACCCGTTTGGTCGATCATTCGGATCCGACCAAACATATTTTGTGACCATATTTGTACAGGGAATATCCTACTGAGGTTATACCTTATGGTCACTTAGGTTGGTTAGTTATTCGTTAAGTCGTTTACATGCCCATTAAAAATGACCAAAATGCCCTTTTTGAGCATAAATTCATTTTTAACATATGTAATCAAGTTTTTGACATCTAAACTGATTTAATAACATTTTTAAACATAACTGGGCATGTAAGACTTAATATATAACATAAATAACCATCCGACCTTATATTTACGCAAACGACACGTTAAAGTAGCTTAAACTACCTTAACAGGTCGAAACGGGTCAAAAGCACTTAGGATAACTTTCTAATCAGAATGTTAGGTCTATTAAATCATGCCATATGAGTTCCAATACTCATTTGATTTATAGAACTTCATTCTATCCTATCTCCCGATTTAGGATCTGATTATTAGCTTAGTTACTTATACTAGGTGCCGTTTGATTTCGTGATCCTTCAAGCTTTAATTGGTCTTTATTTCAAGACTATTAAGCAATCCCAAGTGAGTACATAGTCCCCTCTTTTACCCCTTTCAAATATTTTGGGGTGATACACATGTGCATACTTGTTACTTTCATGCTTTCATTGCTTTTTATGACATAAACATGCTATTTTCACCTAGTACACATATAGTACATGATTTCAATTATGTTTTGCTATGTATGTTGACTAAGCATGCTACCACATTGATTTCAAAGACACTTTGTTGCATATGTTTACTCAGCATATGGACACATTGATTACATTACATTTCTGTTGCATATGTTTACTCAGCATATGGGCACATTGATTTCATGGACATTTCTACTTCGTATGTTTACTTAGCATACTTAGTACATGGTTTTCACATGACATGCTTACATTGGTTATGACATTTGGTATGTTTAACGGGACAATATTACATTCATTAACATTGATCACGCCGCTCGGTAGTATGTAATGGTACCATAGGACTTGACAAGTTCCGTTCCCGGCTTCCTAGGTTTGTTTGGAAGTAGGGAATGACAGAATCCGAAAACATTTTTGATAAACCTTTGACTTGTTAAGGGTTTATCCGACAGTCTCAAGGCTTGAATGTATGCGATGAACATATCCACATAAATGTTTGTAACTATAAAGCATTGGTTTTGCTAAACATAACTTTTGATTTAAACTTAGGTTTATTCAAAGACATTGTTTTGTACATTATACATATGGTTTGAGTAAATACCCTTTATTCACCATACATGACATTTGGTTATACATTGATATTATACATATGGTTTGAGTAAATACCCTTTATTCACCCTACATGACATTTGGTTATACATTTACATTATACATATGGTTTGAGTAAATACTTTTTACTTACCATAAAAGACATTTGTTTATGCAAGACATGGTTTACACTTGACATTGGACATTGTTTACACATAAACATTTTGACATTGGTTTAAACAAGACATTTTTGGTGATTATTGATAAGTGATTTGAATAACAAGGCGTGTGTAATATGATAAAAGCATGGTGGATACGCCACTAGTACTTCTTATATATACGTGCTTTTATGATATTACATATCGTAGCGTTATCTAAACCACTTCGACAAAGACTTGATAAATTTTATACAAATGACATATTTTCACAAGACATTGTTTTACAAATGACATGTTTTATATAATCCATTTTCACTTGGTTATTTATTTAACCATACATCTTTCTTTTAAATTATCTAATTTCCATATCGATTTTCATATGATTTTATAAAAGAAAACATTTTACAAGGTTCATGACTACTTTTTGTTAAACACTTCTTTTAACTACAAGTCATGAATCCTTCATCTATAAAACCTATGTATCTCACACGCATTTTTATGCTGACGTACCTATTTTCACATGTGTTTCAGGAGCTAATGCATGATGATGAACGACACACACTTAGGCGGACTTAGGCCTTACTGACTTAAAATGAAGCAAGAACAGTTTAATTTATGTTATGTTTTTCTTAAATTCCAAGACAATGTAAACAATTATTCTAATAAAACCAAACATTAAGTACTAGGTGTTATGAAACAATAATTCTGTCACTCCACTCCCCGACGTTTCCGTCGCGGTTTGTTGTTTTACGCGGTCGGAGTGTGACAGAAGAGTTGGTATCAGAGCGCATGGTTATAGGGAATTAGGATATTAGTAATGCTTTGACCTAGACTGTAACCTTTCTAGGACCCTAACACAAGTTTTCTTGTGTTTAGATCTTAAAACAATACACATCACCTATCTTTAGGTGATTACCAAAACAAGAACACAAATTTCTGAAATGATTTTGAAATCAATCATCTATTCTTGGATGATTTCTTTTTGGCCTTGTGCCATCTGAATTTTCAAAATCTCGTCAAAGTTTGGGTCTAAATAATGTGAACACGTGCAATCTGGAAGGGTGGGTGCATGTACCTCGAGTTTTTTGTCTAAGGCTAGAGTGTTCGTACAAATCCGCAGTATCGGACCAATCACTCTTACCTGGGAACTCTTGGGGTGAGTGTCCACTTATAGGCTAAAGCATGTCTTCGCGATACATTATTATGGCCCATTTACTTTGATTAGTTACTGTGTGTCGTTTGTTTGTTTTGGGGTAACAAACGAATGACCACCATCCTTACTTTTTGTTGATATTTGTAACATCTCATTTTTATCCAATGACATCTCATTTTTCATCATATCATCGCACACATTTTCTCTCATGTTTTCCTCTTTTAGAATGCCTCCTCGACGCAATGTACAACAACCTGATGCCGAACTAGCAACTATTATAGCACAACAGATGGCTGATATGCTACCAAATCTCATTACTCAGATTAACCAAGCCAACAATAACAATGTTAATGCACATGCTCCGTGCAACTTTAAACAATTTAATTCGGCTAAACCGCTCAAGTTTAGTGGTTCTGAAGGAGCAACTGGGCTCCTACAGTGGTTTGAGAGTCTTGAGAGTACCTTTCGCCATGTTCAGTGTCCTAACAATCGTAAGGTCGAGTTTGCTTCTAATGTGTTCCAAAACAGGGCTCTCACATGGTGGAATGGGGTAATGAGAGATCGAGGGGCTGATGTTGCTTTGGGTCAGACATAGGAGGAACTCAGGGCTCTTATGATAAGAGAGTTCTGCCCTCGTCATGAGCAGAGGGCGCTAGAAGAGGAGTTCCATGATCTAAAGCAAGACAGTGGTGAACACCGGGCTTAGACTGACAGATACAAGGAGTTAAGCTTGCTTTGCCCAACGATGGTCACGCCTTTGGACAAGGCGATTGAGAAGTATATTGACGGTTTGCCAGATCCTGTTCAGGATATTGTCACTGGCAGCAACCCTACTACCGTCTGACAGGCCATCGAGCTCGCTGCTACCTTGACTGACTCTCAAGTCAAGAAAGGTAAACTCCATAGAAAAGGTGACAAGAAACCGTCCGACAAGAACGAGAAACAGAAGGGTAAAAAGGCTGTTGAGTCTTCAAAGAAATCTAGGAAGCGTAAGGCTTCCAAGAATTTCGTTGTTGTGGCACAGACTAATCAGGCTGCTCCTAATCAGCCTGCTCAACCACCTGCCAAGAAATAGTACGTTGGGAATGCACCTTTGTGCAACAAATGTAATAATCACCATCAACCACATGTACAGTGTCGCATTTGCACTAACTGTGGGAAATCTGGTCATCTTGCCAATACTTGTCGATTTACTCCTACCCAGAATCAGGCAGCTCAAAACCCTCCTCAACAGCCTGCACGACCTCACTATCCGCTTGGATCTTGCTATAACTGTGGGGACCTGACCCACTACAGAAATCAATGCCCAAAGTTGGCTAATGCAAATCAGGCACAGGCTTGTGGGCGAGTCTTCAACATGAATGCCAACGAGGCACGTGCAAACAACGAGGTAGTAAACGGTACGTTCTTTGTTAACAACCAACCTGCTTCTGTTCTTTTTTATTCTGGTGCCGATAAGAGTTTTGTGTCCTTAGCTTTTGAGCCTTTGCTTTCCATGACTAGAACAAAACTAGGAAAGCCCTTGACAGTAGAGGTAGCTAGTGGCGAATCCGTTGTACTCGATTATGTTCTTCGAAATTGCCAGTTGAACCTTAATAACCATCTTTTTCCTATTGACCTCACGCCTATGCAACTTGGGAGCTTTGATGTTATAGTAGGAATGGATTGGTTAGGCAAGTACCATGTGGAGGTAGCTTGTTTTGAGAAAATTGTTCGTGTGGCCCTTTCGACTGGTGAGATCTTAGAAGTTCGTGGGGAGAAACTCATTAGTAGTCTAAAACTCATGACTTGTACCCAAGCTCAAAAATACCTACGAAAGAACTATGTGGCATTCTTGGCACATGTCGTAGAGAAGAAAGGCAAGGGTAAGTCTATTCAAGATATCCCTGTTGTTCGGGATTATCCTAAGGTATTTCCTGAAGAATTACCTGGTTTACCCCCTGTACGCCAAGTTGAGTTTCATATTGATCTTGTACCTGGTGCTAATCCTGTTGCTAAATCTCCGTATCGTCTTGCACCGTCTGAGATGCAAGAGTTATCTAAACAACTTCAGGAACTTTCTGACAAAGGATTTATCCGTCTGAGCTTTTCACTTGGGGTACTCCTGTCCTATTTGTGAAAAAGAAAGATGGATCTTTCCGTATGTGTATCGATTATCGTGAGCTCAACAAGCTCACTACCAAGAATCCATATCCCCTACCTCGCATTGATGATCTCTTTGATTAGCTACAGGGTGCTACTTGCTTTTCAAAGACTGATTTATGTTCTGGGTATCATCAGCTTCTTGTACTCGAAGAAGATATTCCCAATACAACTTTTCGCACAAGATATGGTCATTATGAGTTTACTGTTATGCCCTTTGGTCTAACTAATGCACCTGCTGTTTTCATGGACATGAAGAATAGGGTTTGTAAGCCTTATTTGGACAAGTTCATCATTATTTTCATTGATGACATTTTGATCTATTCTAAGACACGAGCCGATCATGAACAACATCTCCGTCTTACAATGGAACTCCTAAAGAAAGAACAGTTTTTCGCCAAGTTCTCCAAGTGTGAATTTTGGTTTAAGGAAGTTCAATTTTTGGGACACATCTTTAACGAACAAGGTATACATGTAGATCCCGCTAAAATATGTGCGATTAAGGATTGGGATACACCTAATACTCCTACCAAGGTTCATTCATTTCTTGGTCTCGCGGGTTATTACTGCCGTTTTATTGAAAACTTCTCCAAGATTGCAGTTCCTCTCACTGCTTTTACTCAGAAGAATAAACCTTTTGAGTGGGGATCCAAACAGGAAGAAGCTTGTCAGACCCTAAAAGAGAAACTCTGTGATGAACCTATCTTATCTTTACCTGAGGGCAACGACGATTTTGTCGTATATTGTGATGCATCCAACTTAGCCGTTGGCTGTGTTCTCATGTAAAGAAACAAAGTCATAGCCTATGCATCAAGACAATTAAAGGTACACGAGAAGAACTACACAACTCATGATCTTGAGTTAGGTGTAGTAGTTTTTGCTCTCAAAATCCGGAGACACTACTTGTACGGTACAAAATGTGTAGTGTTCACTGACCACAAAAGTCTCCAACACGTTTTCAATCAGAAAGAATTAAACATGAGGCAACGACGATGGGTTGAACTTCTAAACGACTACGATTGCGAAATTCGCTACCATCCTAGTAAGGCGAATGTCGTGGCTGATGCATTGAGTCGTAAAGAACGTGTCAAGCTTCACTGTGTTCAAGTTCGATCTGATATTCAAACCCGCATTTCTCAGGCTCAACATACATGTGTTACACAAGACATGATGGATAAGGAATTTCCATATCATATTAAGCCTGGTCTTGAACAAAAGAACAATATTGGGCTATATTATTTCATGGACCGTTTAGGGGTCCCAAGTCAAGACAATCTCCGCACCTTGTTAATGGATGAAGCTCACAAGTCTCGTTATTCTATCCATCCTGGTGCAGATAAAATGTATAAGGATCTTCGAACCCAGTATTGGTGGCCGAGTATGAACACTTAACTAGCTTTTACCCCACTCGACACTCCGTTTCCGACCGTGTCAGGACTTAGAGGACTTATGCCTTCTTCCCGTATGCAGGCTGATCCGGCGCTCCCTTCAATCCAACTAGACTGTGTCTAGGTTCTACTCACGCACTGTGAGTATATTCGATCCCTTTTTGTTTTAAACACTTTGGGATGCAACATGTATTCTATATAAATACACGACACTCGAAACTTGTTTATGATCATAGTCTATCCACCATTAAACATGAAAACATGATACTTGTGATACTTGTGAGTCTTATATGCTACGTGAACGTTGAATCTTATGTTTAGCCTACCTTGACAATTATAGCGCTATAGGAGTAACGCACCGCCCCTGAGTCTTGGGGTATTGTTAAGTTTGATAATTTTACCTCCTCCTCGTGGCGACGATGTAGGAAAGGCACTTTGGGTTGGAAACTTGGGTTAACATATTGATTACTTAGCCTAGCATGTTAGAAACTTGTAATATGTTTTTCATGTTGGATACGAGTAGTTAAACTTTAAACTATTTATGCTATGTATTAAACTTGTATACTCGCCAACATTTTTGTTGATATTATTTTAATACATGTTGGGGGTTGATAGTTTGGACGTTGAAGAATCAAGCTAGGGTGACTTTAGATACACACCTTAGAAAAACAATATTTTGAACGATGTTTGAATTTTGATGATGTTTGATACAATTTTGACTATGTTTTGGTTTGTATGACAATTTAGTTCTTACTATGAAAATTTTGATTAATCTATATTGACACAAGTAGCGTTATGATGCTTTGAGCGATTTGTTCGTCCCGCCCCGATGTTTCCGCCATCGGTTGGGGTGTGACATGCAAACCCTTGTTGGGTTCCTCGTAATTATGCTCAAAGTTGAACAAGAAGTAGATAAGGTTACTTGAAACTTAAAAAAGGTGTCTTTTTTTAAAAAGTTTGTAGGTACCCAGATGGGGATAGTGCTTGGATATAGAAAAAACTAAAAACCCACAAAAAATTTAGCTAAAAAATAAGAAAAAGGATATCAAGATTCATAAATCCAAAAGAAAAACAGCACAAGAAAGGAAAAAGTTCAACACAAGAACACTAATTGAGTGTGCAGATTTGTAGATTTGGGTGCGAAAAGGAGGAATTAAACAAGAAAACTTATGGAAAGATCTTCAAGTTGAGGACTTGATTTCTTGAAAGTGACTGTTGGCTTGGAGATGATTCCAAAGTTTGTTGCTTGAAAGATCGGGTTCCTCTTCATTTTGTTCTTCATCATTCTGATTTTCTTCATCATTTTGTTTTTCTAGATCATTATCTTCTGTTTCAACAACTGCTCTAAATGTCTCCATATCCACTTCAAGTTCTTGAATCACATTGTGTTTTTTAATATTGTAATCTAACTCATCACCATCATCATTATTGTTTTTCTTGAAGTTTTGAAGATTTAGGGTTTTTAATTTTGTGAAAAAGATGAAAGGGAAAGCTTATAAAGAGATATACAATATTTAAAGTGCAGGAATGGACGAAAATAACCCCACGTGGATTGCACGTGAGGGGACTTAACCGCAGATTTAACATATATCCAAAAATTGGACTCAAATGGTTAAAGAAAATGCTTATTGGGACTCAGAGCGTTAAACTTTTTGCTTTTGGACTCAAATAGTTAAAACACATAAAACACATGGACTCAAAAAGTAATTTACCCATAAAAATATCAACAAAACTTGAAAACATTCTACAAAGAAAGGTTATAATCGATGATATATTGTTCAAAATGCAACGATAAATTTAAGGTAGTTTGAAAAATCTTTTAAGCAGTCTTATAACATAGGGTGGAGATACAATAGGAAGTTTATTTGGCTAGGAAGGATAGGAAGTGATCTTGACCATCCATTAAGTTAATCAAGGGCTAAGATTAAATCAGGGAAATTGAAAGGAAGAAAAGAGGCGCGTGAGTTTATTCAAGGGCATTCTAGTCAATCCAAGCCAATAGTTTCTCTCTCCTCCAATTCCCCCTATTTTTTAAACGTTAATAACTCTTTCATACGACATTATTTTTTTTTATAAAAATTGCACCAAAAAAACGAGCGTTTTTTTATCTTTAAAACGAGTATACTATTGCTGTATTTAAAAAAAAAATTAAAACCCAGTTGCGTAAAACGCAATAGAAAAACCACCAGTTACGTAAAACACAATGAAAAAAAAACCTAAAAAATGACATTTTTCTAAAACGTAATGCACCAAAAACACAAAGAAATGACTTATTTGTAAAACGCAATGGCCAGAAAACACACAGAAATGTCTTATTTGTAAAACGCAATGGCCAGAAAACACATAAAAATGTGTTTTTACCTAAAACGCAATGCACCAAAAACACAAAGAAATGACCTATTTGTAAAACGCAATGGCCAGAATACACTTAAAATGTCTGTTTTCTAAAACGCAATGGACTGAAAACACATAAAAAAGTGTTTTACCTAAAACGCAATGCACCAAAAACACAAAGAAATGTCTTATATGTAAAATGCAATGACCAGAAAACACTTAAAAATGACTCATTCTAAAACGCAATGGACTGAAAACACCTAAAAAATGTGTTTTACCTAAATGAGCCAATTTATGGAAAATTAATTTTTCTGATGCGTTTTTAGTACAGCAATTTAATTGAAAACGCAATAGCCAGAAACCACATATAACTCTCTTATTTCTAAAACGCAGTGGACACATAAAACTGTCTGTCACTGTGAACTGTCTGAATTGTCTACGAATTACTCTCTTCGAAAATGAGCCAATTTCTGGAAAATTAATTTTTCTGATGCAGCTCAACCCCAGCCAGGGGCTCTGCCCCTTGGACCCCGCCAGGGGCTGCCGCCCCTGGGACCCCGCTACCGGGGGCTGCCGCCCCCGGACCTACGCAAAGATCGTAAAACGCAATGACTAAATCAAAAACTCAGATCATGAAAATGAAATTAAAGAATTTCTTACATGGATCGAAGCCAATTTCTTCATCAATTGACAAAAGTTGAATAATAGAAACACTTATCAACGCTCGAATCGAACAAATCGAGTGATTATCTCCAAAATCATCGGAAAAAACGAGATTTTTTTATGAAATTAAACTGGGTTTTCTTCAAAAAAAGCTGAAGAACACGTTGATCGGGTTCTGAATCATTGATTGGTGATGAAAATCGCAGTATAATGTAGTGATTATTGAGATAGAAAGTGAAGAAATAGTTGAAGATGGTGGGTTTTGAAAATGGTGGGTTTTTGAATTTACTGGGTTTTGAAAAAGGAAGAAGAAGGAGTTGGATTGACTAAAATACCCTTTCTCTTTATTTTAAAATTTGCCACATGTCATAATCCTATGGCTTCCTATCCTTGCTAGCGAAAATTAACTTCCTATTTGATCTTTTCCCTTATAACATATTCAAAACATATTATTAATAAGATAATACCAAAATAATCGCAGTGGTTCCTATAGTCAATTACACTAACATCCCAAAAAAATGAGAATTTATTTGTCAAGTTGATAGTTGTGTATTATCTTCTGAATTTGATCATGACAGTCCATTACGTTATCTTACTCGTTTAATAAATGAGATATATGGGCAACTGGTGGACTGGAGTGGTGTATATGTTACTTGATAACCAGTGAGACCCTGGTTCGGTCCCGTGGTCCACCATTTTATTTCTTTCTTTTTCATTTCAAGTTTTAAAAGTTTACACTAAGACCCTTTAACTTTGAGGAGTTAATTAATCAGTTAGATTAACTTTTTTTAAGTTAGATTTCGTTAAAAAAACTAACTTTACAACCTTAACATAGCTAGCTAGCTAGGTTATCTTATGAAATAAATAGAAAATAACAAAATTTTAGTTGTAAAAATAATTAAATCAATTAACTAAATAACTAAATACATAACTAAATAGGTAAATAACTATATTGATAAACGAACTAAAAAGAAAAATCTTTCAACGATTATTTATTTCGTGAAAAAAATATTTCGAGTTTCAAGGGTTAGGATCCGGATTTCAAAATAAGTCGGATTTTGGGAGTCCATTTTGACGGATGTTACAGTAGTCGGGATTAGTTTGAGAATTGGACATGTGTCGTCACATAATTTGACGGAATTTTCGGGGTGTTACAATAGCCTTCACCATCTTATCAACGTCCCATACATAAGCATATCTCAAGAACCCAAATCTTCTACCACTCGTGTCCTTCTTCTTCGCGATATACGCATCGAATAACCAACCCAAATTCCTACATTCCGTCCAGAACTCACCAACGGTCATCTCCATGGGGATGTCTGTGACAAAGAAACTGACAAAACCTTCTCTTCTTGGTTTCTCCTTCCTCATATTCTCCATTTCCCACACTTTCTCTCCCTCCTATTGTTGGGCAGCGCCGAAGATCTCACCATCTTCTCTTTCTTCTTGTCTCTCCATATTGATCACTTGTAAACTATCCAACTGATTTATGCATTCGTGTTCGTGTTTTTGGACTTACTCAATATGCAAGAGGGTATTGTTCGGTCGACAAAACTTTACCAAAACTAGATAATTGGGTTACTTGTACTATAGTATCCTATGTTTTAAGGTCAAACAACTTGACATGATTTATTAAGAGTAAATTACAAAAATTGTCCTTTATGTTGATATCAGATTGCAAATTATGTCATTTATCTTCAAAAAGTACATAATACATACTCGATGTATACAAGCTGTTGCACGTTATGTCCTTTAGCCCAAACTCAGCTAGTTTTCATGGTTAAATATGAACAAGTGAGCCTCACATGATGGTATTTTGGTCATTTTACCCTAAATACTAAAATTAATAATCCTAAAAACTAATAAATAAAATTATTATGTTTAAAAAATTATATATATATATATATATATATATATATATATGAGTGAATTTCAAGGCTTGTCCTTTATCTTTATTCCAATTTTCAGGCGTTGTCCTTTATGTTCAGAATTGACGAGTTTTGTCCTTTATGTTTTCATATCATACACATTTTGTCCTTTAGGCCTAACCCAGTTAGTTTTTTCAGTTAAATTTGGTCATGTGCTTTGCACACGAGGGCATTTTTGTCAATTCAAAGGCAAGTTCAACAGCAGATTTACAGCTCAAAGTTTCTGCAACTTTTGAATTGACAAAAATGCCCTCATGTGCAAAACCCATAACCAAATTTAACTAAAAAAACTAACTGGGTTAGGCCTAAATGACAAAACGTGTATGATATGAAAACATAAAGGACAAAACTCGTCAATTTTGAACATAAAGGACAGCGCCTGAAAATAGGTATAAAGATAAAGGACAAGCCTTGAAATTCACTCTATATATAGAGAGAAAGAAAAATAATAGATAAACCTTATTTCTCTCTCTTTTACCACCCCTTTCTGCCACACTTGCCATCTCGTTCAACTCCCCCTCTTTAGGGTGTCCGGTGTGGGTGCGGCAAAGGGTCCGGCAAACGGCTTTTGCCAAGCGGCAACACCGCTACCGGCCCTTTGCCGCTGCGGTTTCATTGCCAATTCGGGGACCATATGCCGATGCAGGGAAGGTGCGGTGAAGGAGGGTATGAGAGAGAAAGAGGGTAGTGTGGGGTGGGGTTCATTCCAATCTCAACCAATCATACCTTTTTCCTTTTTTAAAAAAAAAAAAAAAGTTTACCATTTCACCAAGTGTCTAACCATTGCCAACACTTTTCAGCAAAGTTTAAACATTTTTCACTGATTGACGTGGCGCACTCTGATTGGTTGATTTTTTTAGTTTGCCACTCTAAAGTGTTTAACCACTCGTTACACCCTTATCCTTCTTACTTTTACCTTCTCTTTATGCTTCCTACTTTTACATTCACCACACAGCACAAACCTTTGCTACCTCTTAGACCAATGGGTATGGGGTTCGGCATAGGGCCGTCCCCCCTCCCCTTTAGGAACGTCGCACACCGCCCCCTAGGGGCCCGGCGCGACACATGCGTCGGAAATCAGACGGTGGAGACGGGGCAAGCTTGGTGGGGTCCATTCAATATATCCGTTGATATAACGGCTAATTTAAAAAAAAAATTCAATTTAATTTAAAACCTTTATAAATACCCACATATCTATCCACTTTTATACCAAAATTCACCCACTTTCTCCAAACAACTCCCACATTTTTATACAAAATACCCACATAATCTTCTCTAAAAAATACACCATGGCATCTTCTTCTTCATCGGGTTCGACGGACACCATGGAAGTCGTAAAATATTTTATAAACAAGGTGGTAGAGACGACACAAATAATTTTGGAAGAAGAAGAGGAGGAGGAGGTTTCGTCACAACCACGAAACAGGAACCCACACATCGAGCGAGACCGAGAAAGTTAGTGATATTTTTATTCTTATATTTATATTCTTATATATTTATTCTTAATTTTTTAAGTTTATATTTTTAGTCTTATTTTTTTAATTATAAGTTGTATATATATTTTGTTATCTTGTAGGTGCTAACCAATGATTAATCGTTGATTACTTTGCCGACGAGCCACTGTACTCGGAGGCTATTTTTAGATGTTGTTTCAGAATGAGTCGTCGACTTTTCTTACGTATCGCCGACGATTTAGCCGCTTATCACCTGTTTTTTACCATGCGACCCGATGCTAGAGGCAAAATGGGCTTCACCACCTTACAGAAATGTACTGTGGCGATTCGTCAACTTGCTTATGGGACGACAGCCGATTCTTGGGACGAATACTTAAAGATGTCCGAAAGAACTGCTAGAGAATGTTTATACAAGTTTTGCAAATTTGTGGTAAAGCTTTACAGCCAAAAATATTTGCGAAAACCAAATCACAATAACGTTCAAAACTTGTACCAACACCACCAAGCAAGGCACGGTTTTCCAGGCATGCACGAGAGCATTGATTGCATGCATTGGCCATGGCGGAATTGTCCTACCGCTTGGCGAGGAATGTATACACGAGGCGATCAGGGACATCCAACAACAATTCTAGAAGTTGTTGCGTCTCAAGACCTATGGATTTGGCATGCTTTCTTTGGTATTCCTGGTTCGAATAACGACATCAACGTTCTACAAAATTCGGAGGTTTTTGACGATGTTATAAAAGGGATCGGTCCTGATACGAGTTTTACAGTTTCGGGCGTGGAGTACAGACGCGGGTATTATCTTGCCGATGGAATATACCCACAATACTCTACAATAGTTAAAACGGTTAGGCATCCTGCGGGTGAAAAAAGAAAGAAATTTGCCAATTTTCAAGAAGCGGCTAGAAAAGATATTGAACGGTGTTTTGGGGTTTTCCAACAAAGATGGCATAGTATTGAAAACCCAGCACACGCATTTACACCCAAAACGTTGCGATACTGTATGTATGCTTGTATTCTGCTGCATAACATGATCCTCGAAGACGAAGGATGTCACGGCCCCCGACCCGGTTTGACCCGTTTCCGGAGCCGCGGGACAGAAACCCCATGATATTTGTTTAATTGAGTTTAGCAGCGGAAATTTTTAATATCAGGATCGTTGTAAAGCTAAAACTTTTCCCGATTATTTGTATTTCACAATTCGGGATAAAACCCCGATAATTTACAATACATAAGTTTAGTGATAAATTCTTATTTCAAAACATCTTTCTTTATTTTATACTGAGCCACTATTTTAAGCTTGAAATGCTCCTCAACACTTTTTCCTGATTTACAGCAGATTACCTGAAACATGTTTGAAAAAGAATTTGTCAGCGGGAAATACTGAGTGAACTATTCTAGTTACTGAAAATGACACATTTTATGATTATTCACAGTGTTAAGATCTTTTACGCATGTTTCTGATATCAACCAACTACCCACAGTATTTGTCACTCGACCGGATCTGTGACAGTGGTCATATCACCATTGGCTGCCCCAATGAATGACGTAAATCAATTAAATTAGGTTCGCCCACCTAAAATGATTTAAACTGTAGTAATGTGCACAATACCCCACATACTGGCTGTAATTTGGTGATTACATCAACTTAATCACTGGTATTATAATCTCGGAAAATGAATTTGGAGTATTGTAAAATAGTTAACACTCACAAACGGTGAGAAAAGAGTTTATAAAAGAAGAATAACTCACATTGCAGATTTACTACGGATAGAATATGATTTTAGCCCTGTTAACCTAATTTCACAATAATGCACACAAAACAGGGTTAGTGATCAATACAGCAGTTACGATAACTCACGAGATCAAATTCTCACAATGAATGACCAAGTGCAATACTTCAACTCATTTATCGTATTAACGACAAACGACAAAGTATAATACTTCAACTCATTTATCGAATTATCGACAAACGACAAAGTATAATGCTTCAACTCATTTATCGAATTATCGACAAACGACAAAGCATAACCCAATGTGGGCGGCACTTAGACATTCTTTGGATATATTGATCCCGGAAACTGAATCGTAATAGCGATCGAGTAATTACCCTGTTCCGCGGCAGCACCTCAATAACAGTGTGTGTGTATTTGTAGTATAATTGTGATAATTCGTCGTACAGAAAGCGTTTGGACGACGTTTTAACTTCCAATTTCAAGTCCCAAGGCCCTCTATTTATACTGAAAATTGGCTTCTCCCGCGTGTCGCGGCAGAATTCGGGGAACCTCCCGCGTATCGCCTGGGATGCCAATTTAGGGTAGGGTAGGTTTCGTGTCCAGTAGCTTGGGTGAGTTGACAGTTTTATAAAATTCAATTCAAACAACGTATAATAAGGATAATATCGATTAGGGTTTAACCCCCCCTGAGTTTTAGGGGCCCTGATCCTGATTCCGATTGTTTCGAAAATTTTAGGGTTAGTGCAGAATTACTTGGGTGTCTCAATTAGGGTTTCCTTATTGACTAATTATCATTCTAATTATTAATTTTAATGAGAGTTGTTACATCCTCCCCACCTTAGGAAAAATCTCGTCCTCGAGATTTACTGAAACAGATGAGGATACTTGCGCTTCATTTCTGATTCTAATTCCCAAGTGTATTCCGGTCCTCTCTTGGAATTCCATTTTACTTTTACCAATACAAGTCGCTTGTGTTTGAGGAATTTGACTTTCCGGTCTTCTATTTGTAAAGGTTTTTCTATGAATTTCAGTTTCTCATTCACCTTTATGTCTTGAAGAGGTACTACCAGAGATTCATCTGATAAACATTTCTTAAGGTTGGATACATGAAATACATCATGTACTCCAGCTAGTTCTTCTGGTAGTTGTAATCGATAAGCAACTGGTCCGATTCGTTGAATAACTGAAAATGGTCCAACATATCGGGGACTCAGTTTTCCTTTCTTACCGAATCTTACAACTCCTTTCCAAGGAGATACTTTCAGTAGTACTTTGTCTCCTATTTGGAATTCAAGTGGTTTGCGACGATTGTCTGCATAGCTCTTTTGGCATCTCTGGCTGTTTTCAATCTTTCCTTGATTTGAGTGATCTTGTCTGTAGTTTCTTGCACAATTTGTTTGTAGTTTCTTGCACAATTTCTGGACCTGATAATTGGCTTTCTCCTATTTCTGCCCAACATACGGGTGTTCTGCATTTGCGTCCATACAGTGCCTCGAATGGAGCGGCTTCAATACTTGAGTGATAACTATTGTTATAGGAGAATTCAATTAATGGTAGATGGTTATCCCAATTACCTCCAAAGTCGATTACACATGCCCGGAGCATGTCTTCCAGAGTTTGGATCGTCCTTTCACTTTGTCCGTCGGTCTGTGGATGATATGCGGTACTTAGATTAAGTCGGGTTCCCATTGATTCCTGGAAACTTGTCCAAAATCGGGAAGTGAAACTACTATCTCTATCCGATACAATGGAGAGCGGGACTCCATGTAAGGATACTATTTCATCCACATACAGCTTGGCTAATCTTTCCATGCTAAAGGTTTCTTTTATTGGTAGAAAATGAGCTGATTTGGTTAATCGGTCCACGATTACCCAAATGGCATCATTACCTTTTCTGGTTTTGGGTAACTTAGTAACAAAGTCCATTGTTATGAGTTCCCATTTCCATACAGGCATTTCTAACTGTTGTAGTAAACCTGAGGGTTTCTGGTGTTCGGCTTTAACTTGTGAACAGGTTAAACACTTAGATACATATTCAGCTATATCCTTTTTCATTCCTATCCACCAGAAATTCTTTCTTAAATCTTGGTACATTTTATTGTTTCCTGGGTGTACAGTATACCTAGATTTATGGGCTTCTTCTAAAATTTTCGATCTTAAATTTCCTTGTTTAGGTACCCAAATTCTGTTTTTGTGGAATTTCCAAATTCCATCATTTCCTTGCTCCAATTCTTTTAGATAACCTTTCATTCCTTCGGCATCATCCTTGATTGCCGTTTTCTGGATTTCCTTCACTTGTTCCCTTAAATCTACTTGTAGATTTATTCTAAGAGCACGGACTCGCCTTTGTTTTTCATGATACTTACGACTTAAGGCATCTGCTACTACGTTGGCCTTTCCTTCGTGATATTGAATATCACAGTCGTAATCACTCAGGACTTCCATCCATCTTCTTTGTCTCATGTTTAATTCTTTTTGCCCGAATATATACCTTAAACTCTTATGATCTGTATAAACAGTAAACTTACTTCCATACAGATAATGTCTCCAAATCTTAAGGGCAAAAATTATGGCTCCTAGTTCTAAATCATGAGTCGTATAGTTTTCTTCGTGCTTTTTCAATTGTCTGGAAGCATATGCAATTACCTTCTTGCGTTGCATCAACACACATCCGTATCCTAGTTTTGAAGCATCGCAATATACTTCAAAATCTTCTGTTCCTTCTGGTAAGGCTAAGATTGGTGCATTGGTTAATTTCTGCTTTAAGATTCTAAAGGCTTCTTCTTGCTTTGGTCCCCACTCAAACTTAGTGGCTTTACAGGTTAGCTTAGTTAATGGTACAACTATTTTGGAAAAATCCTTAATGAACCGTCTATAATAACCGGCTAACCCTATAAAACTTCTAATTTCCATTGCAGTTTGTGGAACTTTCCAGTTGGTAATTGCTTCGATCTTAGCAGGATCTACGTGAATACCTTCGTGATTCACCATGTGGCCTAAGAATTGCACTTCTTGTAGCCAAAATTCACACTTTGAAAATTTAGCGTACAACTTTTCTTTTCTTAACAAAGTTAAGAGTGCATGTAAGTGTTGACAATGCTCGACTTGACTTTTGGAATAAATAAGTATATCGTCAATGAACACGATCACAAATTTATCCAAATATGGTTTACAGATTCTGTTCATCATGTCCATGAATGCAGCTGGGGCATTGGTTAATCCGAAGGGCATGACTGTAAACTCATAATGACCATACCTAGTTCTGAAAGCAGTTTTAGGTATGTCTTCCTCTTGAACTTTCAATTGATGATATCCGGATCTTAAGTCTATTTTAGAGAAATACCTAGCTCCTTGTAATTGATCAAAAAGATCATCAATCCTAGGTAATGGGTATCGATTCTTAATTGTAACCTTATTTAATTCTCTATAATCAATACACATTCTCATTGATCCATCTTTCTTTTTCACAAACAACACTGATGCACCCCAAGGGGATGAACTAGGTTGTATAAATCCTTTGCTTAGTAACTCATCTAATTGCTTCTTTAATTCTAGCATTTCGGTAGGAGCTAATCGATAGGGTGCCTTGGCTATCGGTGTAGTTCCTGGAATTAGATGAATCCTAAATTCTACCTCTCTATCTGGTGGTAACCCAGGTAAATCTTCTGGAAATATATCTAGGTATTCTGAGACTACAGGGATTTCCTTAAGTTCTTTTCCTTTAGTACAAATGATTACTGAAATCATATATACTATTCCCCGTTTCCGTTCATAATTAGCAACTTTCATTACTGATATGAACTTTAATGGCTTCCGAGTTTATCTCCTGCAATCTTAACTACCTGTCCATTAGGTGTTCGAATTTCTATAGAGTTCTTATCACATATGATTTGAGCATGGTTGGCTATTAACCAATCCATTCCTAACACAACATCGAATTCAGCTAATTTCATAGGAAATAGGTTTGCAGTAAATTTATGACCTAAAAGTTCTATGTCTACTTTTTGCAAAACTTGATTGATTTTGACTGTATTCCCATCCGCAGTTTCGACTGTAAAGATCTGCCTAATGGTAGTTAATGGTAACTTAAGAGCTTGACAGAATGAAGTATTTATAAAACTTTGGTTTGCACCAGAGTCAAATAATACTTTTGCATAGACGTTGTGAACTAAAAACGTACCGGCGATCACATTCGGAATAAGTTCTGCTTCTTGAGTAGTTAGTTGGAAAGCTCTGGCATTCTTCTTAGTAGTTCCTTCAGCTGCCTTGGGTTTGTATACTGGATTGACTAACTTAGGACATTCGGTTTTGAAATGGCCAACTTCTCCACAATGGTAGCAAATTACAGATTTCTTCCTGCAATTTTCCTCACGATGTCCTGTTGTTTTGCAAAAATTGCAAATTCTATTGCATCTTCCAAAATGGTTCTTACGACAAATTTTGCAGAATGGCATAGTTGCAGATCGCCCTGTCCCTCTCTTCTTAAAATTACTACTATTACCCATCTTAAATCCTTGGGTAATTTTCTGAGCTAATTCTTTCTTCTTATCTTCGTCCTTTGTGCGTATCAGTTCATCAGTTAAGGTGTTAGCTAATTCTACTGCATCGTCAATAGTGCGAGGTCTCGCAGCCTTAACGATATTGCGAATTTCGCTAATTAATCCCCAAATATATCGAGAAATAAGTACTGGTTCTGGCGAAGCCAGGTTAGGTACCACTCTCGCATATTCGAAGAATGTCGAAGTATAACCACGACAATCTACCCCGATCATTCGATGATTTAGGAACTTATTTGCCATCTGTTCCTTCTCATATTCAGGACAGAATTTTCTTTCGACAAGATTTTTAAATTCGCCCCAAGTCATAGCATAAGCTACCCGTCTGCCTTTTGCCTGCAGCACTGTGTTCCACCATTCTAGTGCTCCTTCCTTAAACAGGTTTGAGGCATACATGACTTGATCTTCTTCAGCACATTTACTTATTGCAATTACTGCTTCGGTTTTCTCTAACCATCGCAGTGTTGCAGTTACTCCTTCGTTGCCTGCAAATTCAGCGGGTTTACAAGCAAGGAATTCTTTGAAAGTGCAACCAGGTGTTGCAGCTTTTCGCTTTTTAGGGCGCGGCGTGTGCTGAGATTCATTGTCATGATTTATATGATCATTACCCCCGTTTATACTATTACTGAAATTATCTTCGATAGTGTGTTTGCTAGGAACGATATGTTGCGGATCGTTTGGACTTTTCATAGCAGCAACGAACATTGGAATTGCGTTGGCTATTCCCTGGGCAACAATATTTTCGATATCTCTTTTAGTCATATATTGATCTTCTGGGTGTTGCTCCGATTGATTAACTTCATTTACTGGTTCGTTATCATTATTTGCCATCTGACGATAATTTATTAGGAGTAATTAGCAATTAGCAATTTATACAAATAATTCAAACAATTTAAAGCACATAAAGCCAAAATTATCGATTTCTCGATTCCATTTCATATCAGTATAGTATGCATCAATACACACCGATATTTTACAAGGTTTTATTCATTATGTTACAACTGGTTTCACTATTTACTTGTACTATTATACAAAGATAACTTTACCACCCTCCTATTGGTCATTCTAGAAACGGAGTTCCCTCTCGTCATACTTCCAGGCAATCTGTCCCCCTATTTCCCTAATTCTATTCCCTGCATCCATCAACTCTTCACCAAAATGGCGAAGTTCAGCCAGGTTTTCATTGCTCATTGGTGGATTAGGTAGGGGTTCTGGGTCGAATTGTGGAAGAAACGAGTAAGGGCTATTGACAATATTTTGAAATTGCCAATCGTTAGTCCACCATTCTTCCATTTCTACAGGTTGGTCATGGACTATTGGTTCAGTGATGGTTGGTGCAAAATTCATAGGGATTGGGTTTTCGATAGGATAGGTAAAAATATTTGTGTTGACAGGTTGCATAGTCTCACATTTTTCCAACAGGGTATCTATCTCTTCCTGAAAAGTAATTCTCTGGTTTTGATTAGAGCTCTCTCCGACTTCTATCTGAGTTGATCTAGAATCTTGCCCTATTTCTATTTCTATTTCTTGAGAATATTGATCAAATTGTTCCTCCATTTGTCTAGACTCGTTATTGGCTTCAGTTTCTTTTTCTTGCTGATTAGGGTTTTCCTGGATTATAATCGCCTTTCCTTTCTCTAAAGATTTACTAATTCTAGGAGGTTTTGTAACTGACTTTTTCTTACGTATACGGCTTCCCCATACATAATTTTTCTTTGGCCTTCTTTTTGGTTTGGTCACTGGTGGAGTAGGGAATTTTACAGGTTGGTCCACATCAGCAAAATATCCCGTAAATTCATGAGAAACTTCGATATTCACTGGATACAGATTGAGGTTCTGAAAAGCTTCAGATATCTCGTTCATGCTGTATAGCATATATGCAAAATGCACAAAATATTAAGTTAAAACTTTGGAACAAAGTTTAACAAATAACATGGAAGTTTTATTGCACACTATTTGTACAAAATACAAGGAAACACATACTCAGTTTTATTTATTTACTTACTGAGAAATACTAGTACTAGATTTAGAGTACTTTAAGGATTTGCATTTTCTGCTACAGTAGCTAGCATATATAAATTTGCCCATTTTTCATCTAAATTATCTTCCCAAGGTGATTTATCAATTAAATCCTGGGTTTCCTTTTTAATCCTCTTTTTTCGGATTTGCTCCTTACTTTTCTTGATAATCATACTCCTTTTTCTAGGAGATAATGGATTCTCATACTGTGCTTTATGCACAAACATTCCTTCCTCAGGAATCGTAGGGAGCTTTGAAAATTTCGTTTTGGACGAACTTCCCTCTTCGTAAATTGACCTATCTAGTTTAAGATAGATATCTTGCAACTTTTGTTTACCCATACTGTAACTAACAAATAATCAGTTAAAAGCACATAAACACATAATCACATAATAGTAATCAGGAAAATTAAGTATCGTTTAAATACTTAATTAGCTTAACTCAGTGGCTCTGATACCACCTTGTTTCTGTCACGGCCCCCGACCCGGTTTGACCCGTTTCCGGAGCCGCGGGACAGAAACCCCGTGATATTTGTTTAATTGAGTTTAGCAGCGGAAATTTTTAATATCAGGATCGTTGTAAAGCTAAAACTTTTCCCGATTATTTGTATTTCACAATTCGGGATAAAACCCCGATAATTTACAATACATAAGTTTAGTGATAAATTCTTATTTCAAAACATCTTTCTTTATTTTATACTGAGCCACTATTTTAAGCTTGAAATGCTCCTCAACACTTTTTCCTGATTTACAGCAGATTACCTGAAACATGTTTGAAAAAGAATTTGTCAGCGGGAAATACTGAGTGAATTATTCTAGTTACTGAAAATGACACATTTTATGATTATTCACAGTGTTAAGATCTTTTACGCATGTTTCTGATATCAACCAACTACCCACAGTATTTGTCACTCGACCGGATCTGTGACAGTGGTCATATCACCATTGGCTGCCCCAATGAATGACGTAAATCAATTAAATTAGGTTCGCCCACCTAAAATGATTTAAACTGTAGTAATGTGCACAATACCCCACATACTGGCTGTAATTTGGTGATTACATCAACTTAATCACTGGTATTATAATCTCGGAAAATGAATTTGGAGTATTGTAAAATAGTTAACACTCACAAACGGTGAGAAAAGAGTTTATAAAAGAAGAATAACTCACATTGCAGATTTACTACGGATAGAATATGATTTTAGCCCTGTTAACCTAATTTCACAATAATGCACACAAAACAGGGTTAGTGATCAATACAGCAGTTACGATAACTCACGAGATCAAATTCTCACAATGAATGACCAAGTGCAATACTTCAACTCATTTATCGTATTAACGACAAACGACAAAGTATAATACTTCAACTCATTTATCGAATTATCGACAAACGACAAAGTATAATGCTTCAACTCATTTATCGAATTATCGACAAACGACAAAGCATAACCCAATGTGGGCGGCACTTAGACATTCTTTGGATATATTGATCCCGGAAACTGAATCGTAATAGCGATCGAGTAATTACCCTGTTCCGCGGCAGCACCTCAATAACAGTGTGTGTGTATTTGTAGTATAATTGTGATAATTCGTCGTACAGAAAGCGTTTGGACGACGTTTTAACTTCCAATTTCAAGTCCCAAGGCCCTCTATTTATACTGAAAATTGGCTTCTCCCGCGTGTCGCGGCAGAATTCGGGGAACCTCCCGCGTATCGCCTGGGATGCCAATTTAGGGTAGGGTAGGTTTCGTGTCCAGTAGCTTGGGTGAGTTGACAGTTTTATAAAATTCAATTCAGACAACGTATAATAAGGATAATATCGATTAGGGTTTAACCCCCCCTGAGTTTTAGGGGCCCTGATCCTGATTCCGATTGTTTCGAAAGTTTTAGGGTTAGTGCAGAATTACTTGGGTGTCTCAATTAGGGTTTCCTTATTGACTAATTATCATTCTAATTATTAATTTTAATGAGAGTTGTTACAAAGGACATGCAATTTGTGAGTATGACGAGAACGCGGTGGAGGAGAATAATGTTCCGGTTAGCGGAGAACAACAAGATTTGAACAGGTTCTCGTTACATAACGATTTCACACATGTCAATCTTCAATCGGATTGATCAATCACATTTGGAGTCTCGGAGAAAACAACGCATAGTTTTTTTATTTATTTGTAACTTTAGGTTTTTCTTAATTTAAGTTTAGGTTTTTTTTTAATGTTACTTTAGGTTTTTTTTTCTTTAGGTTTTTTTTTTAATGTAGCTTTAGGATTTTTATTTTAAACGTAACTTTAAGTTTTTATTTAAATGTAACTTTTTATATTTTTATTTATTTTGTTTTAATTAATATGGTAAAAAATAAATAATAAAAAAATGGGGGATGAGCATCCACCACACCCTTGGATAGTCTCCAAGGGGATGGTCCTCCCCCATGCTTACGTGGCGCTTATGTGGAGGATAGTCCCTTTGGAAACTATTATCCCCATACCCAATGGCCTTACCTAACCTCCTCTCTAGCACCTGAAAACCATAGTTTCACCGGCCCCTGTATATTCTTTCTGACCACATCTAACTACCCCCTGTTTTGAAACAAGATGAGGGCGGCCCTCGCCTGAAGTTCAATTTTGACTTTATTTAGTCAAAGTTCCTGTGTGGCCAATGATTCTCTTCAAAATTTCAACCCCTTTATTATATCAGTTCATGGGGTAATTCCACTAGTTACTTAAACGCATTGTTCGTATATATATCTAACTGCCCCCTCTCTCATCCACTTTTTGTTCCGGAGAAGACAATCGAGGAGGGGAGTGGTGGTGCCACATATTTTAAAGAGAGATGAGCACGTTGGTGTGTGTAGTGGCGAGCATGGGAATGGTCGAAGATAGAGAAAAAGGCTCTTGGCACCGAAGGCACCACCATCATCAGTAGATCGATGACGAAACCAAGGGTTTCAAGAACCAGATCTCTGTAAATGCGGTTGTGGTGGTGCGATATTGATTTTGGTAACGGATCCGGTTGCGATTTTATGGGGTGCAGCCAGAGGACGGTGGTGGTGTTGGGGTTTTAGATGAGGTTGCGACTGGTGGTTGTAGTTCAAATGAGTTTTATTAGGGTGGGGTTGGGGGTAAGTTAAAGAGGGGAGGAGAAAAAGATGTTTTTACCCTCACGTGGTGGTCACATTATCATATTTAACGTTGAAAATAAACGAGGTTAGGAAAAAAGACTTAACATGTAAGCTTTTACAATCATAAAGTATGTTTTCTGTCATTTTTTAGGCAAATGACACAATTTGCAAACTGGTATAAACACAAAGAACCTTTTTTGTTTTTTTTTTTTGTTTGTTTTTTTTTTTTTTTTTTGTAATTTACTCTAGGTGACATTAGTTTTGAACATATACACCTACCAATCCGATACATAACGAACTGATCATAAAACTTCTACATATTTACACCATAACTTTTGTGTCAAATTAGTTTAATGTTCACTTTGTTTGTTGTAGTGAATGTTCCAACTATGGTTATATGAAAATGTATCCATCTTGTATAGAACGTCTAAACGTTCTATGGTTATATGGTTATAGAACTATGGTTAGATGAGAACAAGATATTATTCTCATCTTGTCCATATCATATAAGTTTGATTGGATTAGAACCAGCGAATTAAATACTCCAAATGATATACTTTCATTATAAAAAAAATTAGTATAATCAATAGACGTCTAAACGGACCAAGTAGATGATAAGAATGAAGATCATGAAATCATCGACTTAAATTTAAAAGGTAGTCAAATTTTAAAGATATTTCGTGGCATGTAATTTGTAATTATGTAGTGTCTTTTGTTGTCGGGCCCCTCGGATTGAGGTTGGTCGTTTTTTAATGAAAATTTCCTTTAAAAAAATATCTACCTACTATAATAAAAGAAATCAACTTTTGGACACGTGTCATTCATTGAAGGTGTACTCAAATTTATATTTATCTAAATAAATAAATAATAAATAATAAATAATAAATTAATATTAAATCTTATCATACTTTAATAAAATATTATTCTCAAATCTAAATTGTTAATTTAATATATTTTTAAAACACATACCTCTCTTATCTACTTATCTTATATTAAATATATAAATAATAAATTAATATTAAATGTTATCCTAATTATTTAAAAACATAATTTTTTTTTATTATTTGGTGTACAAAATTATGTTTATTCAACCCGAGTAAAACGCGAGGTTTTTAAGGATATAATTTTTTTTTATTATTTGGTAGATTTTTCAACCCGACTATACACGGGTTTTTTTTAAAGATACGACGTTTTTCGTATTTAATATACAAAATTACATTTATTTAGGATATAATTTTTTTTATTATTTGGTAGATTTTTCAACCCGACTATACACGGGTTTTTTAAAGATACGACGTTTTTAGTATTTAATATACAAAAATACATTTATTTAATCTGTGTAATACACATGGTTTTTAAACATATAACTCTTTTTATATCTATTCAACACGTGTAATGTGACAACCCGGATAATCAGGGTTAACATCGCTTGAAATCCCACAACTTTTAGTGTATACTTCTATGTTATCTGCCTATCTCGTGCATCACTTTATGATTGCGTGTGTTTAACGGATTAACTATACATGAAGTTGTTAAGCGTTTTCGTGTGTCGTTCAACAAATTTAGAGAGCCAAATTGTTTGGGCCGCGAACTACTCTACATAAGTGGGCCGCAAAACTCACTTAACACCCACACTTTGGGCCGGAGGCCACACCCAACTTATCCTACCCTAGACCTGCGTATTGAGGCCCAACCCGAACTTACACCCGTATTCTACTTTAATGAAAAATAAGAGATTTGGGCCAGCTATTGTGTGCACGTATAATAGGTTGTTATGGCTCCTTTGTGTTATCTCAGGCCCAAAAAAAACCGAGCCCAGTCCTTTCCCCATTATTTACGTGCATTGTGTATTAGATGTCACAACCCTTTTTGCGAACCCTACTCGCTCCTCAACCCTCTATCTTGGATGGAAAACTTCTTGGATCGAAACCCCACTCCCTTTGATTTCCGTGTTCTTGTATATCTCTATCAGGTTAGTATATTTAATTACATGGTGTATTTGGTACTAAATTTGGGTTGGGTATGATAGGGTTTACATCGAATGTATATTATAATCGATATATGATGCATAATTAATGGTGAGGTAACAATTGCTTTGCATGTTAGAGATTACATCGAATGTATATAGGTGGCGGTCCAATAGCTTGCATGTGATGGCCGAATATTGTGAATTGTGTTGATTTAATTGACGACCATGTGAGGGTGTTTATAGTCTCCATCTAATCAACCATGTGCATGTTTTAATGTTATGTCAGTGATGGATGATAGTACTAGGTAAATTAATGGATGTTGATGATAATGAGCATGTGTTGATCTGATTTAGGTAGTGGTCTTGTCACACCCCAACCGATGGCGGAATCATCGGGGCGCGGCACTGAGCGAAACAGATTGTCCAGAAGTTTCCACAACAACTATTATACAAATTCAGTTAAATGATACGTCCCATACCGTATCCCAAATAAATAACAAGTCATTACAGAAAACATCTAGTCAATAAATCCTGTTCCAACAACTCAGATTTAATTATTACAAAACCAAATAAATATTGTTCACATGTTCTTAAGACCCTCTCTGGACAAGATCTACAGACAGCTGAGCCCTAGACTCCTGCTCAGAGAACTATTTGTTGGGGGCCTCTAGAAACTTATTCTAGCCTCGCTTTCCTAGCAAGCATATACCTTAAACACCTGTCACATACGTTAAAATAAGGTCAATACATAAAATGTAAAGGTGAGTACACAAGTTTGATAATAGCATATAGAGTTTGAATAGTTTACGCATAACCAGCACGTACACAGAGGAAAACGAAGCATGTTAATTATCGACATGGGACCATCGGTACCAACGACTACGGGTTGATTGTCCGAGACAGTTCGCAATACATGATTACCACCGTAATCCATGCAAGTAATTGTCCTTAACAACCTCCGTGTGGACGGGTGCTGAGTCCAAACTATAGTACTATGTTGCTAAGGCAGGTAGACAACATTTCCATGTGTAAACATAATAAACAAGCATTCATTCAGTCACGTAGTACATACAATCGGTTAGCGTTCAAATAGTTTGTGTTTGGTTGTGATTTGATAAGTAACGTATGTAACACCCAAAAGTGCTAAAGCAAAAAGGGATCGAGTATACTCACAGTGATTAATTATGGATTGAAGGGAGCGCTGAGAGTAGGTTAGCCTGAATAGTTCGATAGTATAACGATGAGTAACGCGGAAATGCAAACAAGTGAAATTGGGTCGAACAGTCTGGTCGATCGAACGGTAGGTTCGATCGAACAGCCCTATCCGTTCGGTTGGTCCAACCGTTCGGATAGTCTGCTCGATCGGCCGAATGGCTCGATCGGCTTGGACAATTCAAGTGGATTGTTTCTTCCTTTAGGAAGGATGTGTTTGTGTATGATGGTTTGAACTTTTGAAGTTTTAGTTGCAGCATTTGAAAACATTGAAGTAACCTTACCTTTCAGGTCGATCGATCGATCGAACGGGTAGTTCGATCGGTCGGCCCAACCGATCGGTTAGTCAACTTCAGTTGCAAGTCCTTAGGGAATGGTCACTCGATCGGGCGGTGTATCCGATCGAACAGCATTCTAAGGCTTGGCTAGTTTGGAAACGATTAAGTGTTGAAGCATGGTATCTCATGATCCGAAGAGTAATGTTTACCAATCGAGTAGCATGTTCGATCGAACATCACTTCGTCAATACCATACTTCTTGAAATTGAAAAGATGTGGGACCATGTGTCAGCCGATCGGTTGGCCCAGTCGATCGGCTGGTGGGTCCAATCGGCTGGGCTGTTCGTTCGAACAGTCTAGCCGTTCGGCCAGCATTTCTGACCTGGTCGACCTTTCGTCTAACACTTGGCTGTTTTGGTTTGTTTTGATATGATTTTGAGGTATTTTGACAACGAGTTGAACCATAGAACATGGGTTCTTACTTGTTTCACTGGTTCGGACAGGAATCACCCAAGTCCGTCCAGTGAACTGTTCGGAACGGTAGTTTAGCGTTTAACCCGGAATCGGTGAACCCCGTAGTTAGAATCCGAACCTTGAACCACATGATTGTTAGAATGCTTAGTGAGCTGGTTCAAGCTCTGTTTCTACCGGTTCTAACGTGTTGAGTGTAAAAGAGTTGAAAGATAACCGGAAAATCCGTCTTTCAATCTTTCACACCGTGAAATGTTAAGATCTATCATAGATCTTAGTTTGTTTATGTGGAAATCGGTTAGATCTAAGCTATTCATGGTTGAATGAGGCCAAAACATGATGTTCTTGAAGAACACCATGATGACATCATCCAAGAACACCTAGATCTTGGTGATTTCACGGTTAGAAATCTAGATTTGAAAGATAGAAAGGTGTAGAATCGTGTAATGAACAAAAACGTACAAGATTTAGAGTGAAAACTTACCGGAGTTGCGAGAAATCTGAGAAAAGGTGAAGAATAGGAGCTGGTCGGTCAGAGCTTTCCAAAAGTGGAAATGAAGACAATGACAGCCCTATTTATAGGCTTCCAAAAGAGGAAAGGGTCAACCGATCGGCCAGGATTCCTGGTCGAATGGGCTGCTCGATTGAACAGCATGTTCGATCGGCTGGCCTGTTCGATCAGGATGTCATGTTCGATCAGCAAGTGTTTCGCGACGATTTTCTATATTTCGATTTCGATGAACGATGATTCGAGTACGATAGAATTTCCTAATCAAATTACTTTCAGTTCCAACTACTATATCCAACATAAGCATCCTAGCTTCACATTTCGGTTTCGATTTCGATTGAGTTCGATTGCTTTTCGAGTTTCGATTCGATTTGATTGATCACCACACATAACAACATAAGGTAAAACACACACAAGTAACACATAAGGCACACACATACGTATAACTACACCAAAGTTCACATAATTCGAGTTTCGAGTTCAATTGATTCGATTAGCTTGATCATCGATTGATTAACTTTATCGCATTGATACTTCCTACTATTCAAGGTCGATTAACGATTCGCATTCGATTAAAAGTCGATTCATTTTGATTAGACAACACTTACTCCACATAATACAAAAATTAAAATAGATTAATTACAAATAAAGTCAAACTTTGACTTTGACTTTGACATTCGAAAACACGGGGTGTTACAGGTCTCACGTTAATGCTTGGGTCACGATTAAAAACCATGATCATGTGTGTATCATTGTTATGATATTGAATGATAAGTGATTCACAAGTAGCCTTGATGTAACAGTAGGTTCTATCGGTCCAATACAAGTGTGAGTAATGATTAGATAAGGTTGGATAGCCTTGAAGAAGAAAATGGCAGCCATGTTGTTTGTAGTCTTATCAAATTCAACCCATGTGCATATTCTATAAAGGTTGTCAAAATGGTCAAAGTAATTAATGAGAGAATGCCTTGATTTTTGAAGCTGAAATCGATGCACATTTGATATATCGATGTACATAGGATATAGTAACTAATGGGATGATGCCGTGTTTGTTTATTATTGAGTACATGTTGATGTGGTAATGATCTGTTTAATATTCTTGTTGTCAATATTGTTAATAAGCATTTAGGGACCTTGCACATCTTACAAAACATCTTTGATTTCATTGATGATTAGGGTAACAGTTATTGCTAAGAATTAGACATGTTAGAGTCTAGCATGGTTGGATATTGATAAAAGATGATTATGATGCATGTTAATCCGAATAAATGGAACCGTGAGTATGTTTATTCACATTATTTTTTTTATGCTACATGATGCTTCTTAGGAAACAAAGGGATTAGGTAATATAGGTGATAACCAGATTCGCAGATTTGAGTCGTGCTAATTAGCGGACATAAGTTAATCGCACATTTCATTTGGGCCTGAACTTAGATGGGCCGCACATTACGTGTTGAATGCTATTAATGCTTGCTTATTGTTACGACGTGTGATCTATGTATGAATGCGTGTTCGACGCTTGTTTAAGATAAGTGAAGAGAATGTGATTCATTACAAAGGAAACTGATTATTATTGATGACTATATTGGATTCTTGGTGTAAATTATATGAGAACTGAATGCACACTATGAAACTACTTGATGAACTTGGGCTGCTATATTGATTAGTATGACATATGTTATAGGAGTGCTTCTTGTACACAACATAAATGTGGAATACGTGATCTATGTACATGCAAACTAACTGTCTTTGGTAACCGCGGTAGGGTTTGATTGACTAACATGGAATGGGTAACGTAACATACCGAGCAATCTAAGGTGAGTTCATTACTTTTGAGCATGCGTCCCGGTGGTTTGGGACAGTCAGTGGGTATCCCGGGGAGGGATAAATCTTTTGGGTAAAACTGGGATGTTGGATAATATTCTCACTCTCTATCTTTTAAGTCCCATCTTTTGCTATCGTGGGTGGTAGCGGGGTATTAGTTGGTAGCGCTACTTAGGTTTGGCACCCTCACACCGTACCGGGGAGGACGGTTGTGAACTAATGACCCAGTCGGGCCTAGTGTTTTGATAGGAGCACTGGGGAACGGGCAAATCATACATCAGGAGCCGTCTTGTTCAGTATCGAGATATTATCAACATTACTTTCGGATTTAACTTCAATGGATTAACTAAACACTTGGTAACCAACGTTTTCGTAAAACTATGAACTCACCAGCATTGTCTGATACACTTGTTGCATGCTCGCAGGTCGTTAGGTATCTTGGATTTGGGAACTTGCTGTCTGGAGTAGCTGGAGTGGTCATGGGTCGACTGGAGGGATTTATGTGATTGATTTCTTGATACTATACATTGGTTTTAAAAATTTTTAACTTTGGCTTATCATTTGCTTTCGCTGAACATGTTGGTTTTCATTTAAGACTTGTTGATGGTATTTTTATTAATAATGGGGATTTTAATTACAAACTTATATGGGTTCAATGTAATTTAGTGGCTCGTTATTGGTACGTCACACGCCTAACAGGGATATTCCCTAGATGGACGATACCTTTTCACTCCTTTTCATCGGTTGGAACTCAAGGTGCCGACGTCTTAGACCTCGGAGTGCGACCACTACTGCAACACTCCCGCAACATACTGTGTATTATTAAAACAACTTGCAACATCGATGGACAGGAGGTTGAGCGTAGTACTTTACTGACCTTGGTACTTTAACGATCCTGATTACCGGCAACGAGCACCAGCGAATTGGCTTCAATCGAATCCTTAACCCTTATCAGTGACTCATGGGAGTCAACTCTTACGAAACAATCGGGCCATAAGCACTGACAATCGACTATAGCGCGGAATGTGTGACTGCCAACACGATAAGTAGTGCTTTAGGATGTGGCTCAGAATGTGAAAAGATGGACCTTGATGGTGAGGAATCGTAGACTTCTTTTTGAACAACGACACTGGGAGCAGCAGTCACAGCGACAACAAGGTATTCGTAACTCTAACCAACAATAAAGAAATGAAGGTGCCTACGACATGGAGTGTGTTTTGGTCAAAAATTACCTAAGTAATTAAGTGATCAAATTAGTTTGGTGAGGTAGTGTGCTAAGAGAATGTGTTCAAAAATATGTTAATTGAGTTATTTGCAAAAACAGTTTCAGGATATGGCTCAGGATATCGAGCTGTATCTATGATCAAACAATGAGCAAAAAGTAAAGGGGTGACACGAGATGTACGAGGAAAGCCCTTGATCAATCTAGATCTCTGGCATAAAACCTCGGGAGCTGACAATCGCAGCTGCCTTGTTCTTCTTATTACTTCAAACTTCAGGATACAGTGCAGGATGTGGTGCGGATCGACTAAGTGTTACAATATGATTTGGATACAAGTGTGGTGATTGCAGTAAGCTAGAGAGTGAAAGTGTACGAGAGTGTTCGTGAAAAATTATGTGCCTTAAACTGATCCGCCCCCATCTATTTATAGTAAAGATAATGTAACAAACTATCCTAAACTCCCGGGATCCATCGAATATTCCCACTCGAACGTTGAGGACCAAGTATTTCGGCTTCAACGGCTTCCTCATAACAAATTCGCCCGAGTCTTAAGGAGAAGAAGTCCTGATGACCGTTAGTAGTTTGCAGCCATTAACCTGCACGTGTTTAATTTACTCAACCTCAGGATATCGCCCAGGATGTTAGCAACATCCTCGTCCAGCATCCTGGTCATAAATAAACAATTAAAAGCGGGATATTAATCAGGATATGTATACTCAGAAATGACCCATAACAATTGTCCCCAAAATATATCGGTTGGTATTCCAATCCAACAGATATATTTTAAAGCTTATCTCCTGAATCGAGGCAATTAATACGATTGGACATTTGAAGTGACAGTGTGCAACTTCCCACGTGTTTTTTACTCGATGGCTATCCATTTAGCCCCTATATCTTCTCTCTTTTCGTTTGATAAACCATCATCTCCACCGGAATCTTCAGGTAAATTCCTTTCTTTCCTTCTTCTCTGTTTCTTTTTCTCTCCACGGAAATCCCTCATGGCTAGCGGAACTAGATCCCACACAGGCGATTCAATCCCAACTTTCGAAGCCCAAAACCTTCTTAAAGAACCCGAGAAAGAGGTCTGCTCCTTCGACAATGCTGACATTGCTGCCTTGCAAGCTTCCGGTGCTTTCCCTGTCGGTACGATCATCCGCCCTTTCGACAGAGAAGTCCGATCAGACTTTTCTTCCAACGAATGGGTGTGCTTCTTGGCCTACCCTTTCTCTATCGGACTCCGATACCCCTTTCCGGCTTTTATATCCCGTTTCTTCGAACTCACCGGTCTCAGTTATGCCCAAACCATGCCCATGGTTTGGCGCGTGTTGGTGACTTTGGACCAGATCAGATCTCGATTTATCCCCAACCTTTGCATTGAAGACCTCCCGATGGCCTATCGCCTTCGTTCTCATGGCAACAGTCGTTTTCTCCTTTTCTCAACCTCCAAAAACCCTCTCGTTCTTAAAGCCACAAAGAATGAGGAAAAATGGCAACGAAAGTTCTTTTTTGTAAAAAGGGATTCTATCACTGGAGGTTTTGATCTTCCAGTGAAGTGGTTAACTTCTGGTAGGATCTAGGGTTTTAGGAATATCCCCAACCGTATCCTAAAGTTATATCCTGAACTGACATCTTTATTTCTCGTGCAGCAAATTTCAAAGATCTAGCACCCCCAAGCGATGAATCAGATTCGAGAATCAAAAGCATTTACCAACTCCCGGAAAGCGAGGGAGCTTTTTCTCTGTCATTTGCAAGTTCAAGCCAAAGATCCAGCTCCGACATGTCTGGTAAGCACATTAGCATATATGAAACAAATATAATAACTTATGAATATTCAAGAGTTAAATGTTTTTCCCTTTTATGCAGCACCAGTCAAAGCTCCAGAGGTCTTCGATCTTGACGAATTGGATAGCTACTCTGCTCCCATCCCGGTGAAGAAAGAACCAAGCCCCAAAGCTCCCACATCTTCCAGGCCCAGCAGCTCGACAGCCGTTACTACTCCCAAGCCTCCTCCAGCCACCAGGACTCGTGCTCCCAGTGCTCGGAAGAGGAAAGAAACAGATTCCCCGGCTATCTCCGAGGCTTTCCCATACGAAAATTATAGATTCAATGAAGCCAGTGGGTTCATGACTTCATTTCTTAATCAGGTAAAAACCCTCATCTGATATCCTGCATATGTATGTTAACTGTTATCCTGTACATTTTATACATATGTCGATACCTGTGCTTTTGGTTGTAGGGCTTAGAACGTCTCATGTTCCTGTATGAGGATGCATGTGGGCGTAACAAGTTGTTGGAGGCCAAGCTCAAGAAAGCTGAAGTCACCATTGCTGACCAAGAGATGATTGCTGCCGCAAAGTCTCAGCATTATGAAGATAAATTCAAGGCAATGACCCAGGAGCACCAAGCCGCTATTCACAAGGCCAACAAGGACGCCCAAGCCAAGCTGGATGCTGCCCATCTTCAATACCAGCAGGATATGAGTTCTTACCGGGATGGCCTTAAAGGATCCGTTGTTGTTTCCCTTCTTCAAGCCAGGCTAAGGATGGCCTACGAAGCCGAGGCCTTGGGCTTTGAATGCCCTTCCTGGAATGTCAAGGCCTGGGAAACAAAACTAGCGGATCTCAAAGGCACCCCTGTGGAACGTCCTGCAAAGCATGCTGGTGAGGATCCTCCCAAGACGACGGATGCGGCGGCCGATGCTGGTGGTGATGCTGAGAAGAATCCCGATGGTGATGCTGGTGCAGGTGCTGATGAAGCGATGGTTGAAGAGGGTGCTGCCCCTTGAAAGCAGCGAAGTGGGCGATGATGGATGTTTATGCCGAGGCCGGAGCCCACTTTTTAAATTTGATGGTTGTGATCGTCTGAACAATTTACTTTTCCTGCTTTTGAACAATTTACATTTCCTGCACTTTTAACAATATGATGACCAAATGTGGATGGGTCCTTGGTTTCAGGATGAAGCCCTTGGTCATCAGTTAGCATCGTTTATTTTGAACAATATAACAGTTGAAGGCGGATGGGTCTCGGTTTGAGACGAAACCTTCAATCTGTTAAGTAAATCTAGTTAAGAACTTATTGTGCTTTTGGTGGATGGGCCTTAGTTTAAGGCGAAACCAAAAGCACAACTTTTGACATGTTAATAATATGACCTATCTTTGACTCACTTGCTTTTGTCAATACTTTAGTTTCTCATTATATATTGTTTTAATATCAACTAGTATAATCGTTCAAATACTTTAATCCACATTTTTAGCAATATTTTGTAAAAACAAACTTTGGCAAACAGATCTTTTCAAAATCCTCATATCTTGGTTAGAGTTTCAAAATGATTTGTTCCTTGTAAAACCTTGAATATTTTAAAGTGTTTAAAGAAACAAAATGGTCTACTTAGTTTAAACAAATTCCATTCTGATTTTGAAACGTGAGTACCGTACCCTAAATATTCCAAACAAATATCCTGTGCTATATCCTGAGAATATATTCTGAGAATATATCCTGAAGATATATCCTAGTCAGGATAATTAAACTTCTGACATGGTTTTAAAAGCTCAATCAAATTGCGTAGGACTCTCAAAGGAAAGATCATACCAGAGATAGAGTATAAGCCTAATTCCTTGTACCAAGCTGTCCCCAGTCCTTGCATGCTTGGTCCAGACTTAACTCTTAGCACCTTACATAATTGCCTTAGGAGAAATGTCCCCTGTGTACAAAATCTTTCAATACTTAGAAAAACTTACTTAGAGTGCATAGACAGTTCTTGTGTTATCGGGGTAAGACCCGAAAACATCCTGGAGATAAGTCCTTAGTATCCTGGGGATAATCCCAAATTTTCATGCGCTACAGGCGGGAGTGTATAAACTCCAAGACTTAGAAAGGTGAAAACCTTTAAACCTTAGAGAGTATGAAAATACCCTTTCGTGAGAGAGGGTGATCAATCCTCATATACCTTTAGAATTCAGGATATAGCCAATAGTAACGAAATTGTTAGCCACTTTTACATGAACTGGTCCCGCCACCTTGAACTATTCCCGAACAACTTGCGCTCCAGGCGGGGTGTTTAAACCCAATTCGGATGAAAGGTGAATACCTTTAAACCTATGAAGGGATCAGGATCCCTTATACGTGAGAGAGGGGGCCAATCCTCTAATCTTCCGAAACATCCTGAGTGTGCATCCTGGAACTATATCCCGAAGCAAATACTGCAAAACATTCCAAAACTAAGGTGGGTGTTAGCTTGGCTAACACCCCTCCGATGCTTAAGTTAGTATTGGGTTCAAATAAAATAAAGTATATTCAAAAGAGACAGAATTCATACCATCTTGAGTTAAGAATTAAATTCTAAACTCACTTGAAATAGGCTTTGAGATGTATAGCATTCCAGGATCTTGGTAGTATATCCCCCTCCATATTCTTGAGCTGGTATGCTCCTTTTCCGGATTCTGATTCAATCTCTTAGGGTCCTTCCCATTTTGGGGCCAACTTTCCATTAGCAGGATTCGTAGTATTCTGAAAAGCCTTTCTTAACACCCAATCTCCAACCTTAAATCTTCTGGTCCTGATATTCTTATTATATGCTCTGGACATTCTTTGTTGATATGCTGCCATTCTCATCTTTGCCGCATCCCTTGCCTCATCAACAGTATCCAATTCTTGACATAGGGCTTCAGGATTCTTCTCAGGATCCCAGAGGTTGGATCTTGCTGTAGGTATCGCCATCTCTGTTGGAATTACTGCCTCTGCTCCAAATACTAAGGAAAATGGGGTTTGCCCAGTAGCATTCTTCACAGTTGTCCTGTCAGCCCATAGGACAAATGGTAATTCTTCTGCCCATCTTCCCTTCTTAGCCCCAAGTCTTTTCTTCAAATTGTTGACAATTATCCTGTTTGAGGATTCTGCTTGTCCATTCGCTTGAGGGTGTACTGGAGTAGATGTTATCATTTTGATCTCCAAACTCTTGCAGAAGTCAGTGGTCCTCTTGCTTATAAACTGGGACCCATTATCACAGATGATATCAGCTGGTACCCCAAACCTGGTCAGGATATTCCTCTTTATGAAGGATACTACTTCTTGGTCTCTAACTTGGACAAATGCTTCAGCTTCAACCCACTTGGAGAAATAATCCGTCATTGCTAGCTTAAAGACCTTTCCTCCCGGGGCCTTTGGTAATTTCCCTACTATTTCCATGCCCCACTTCATAAATGGCCAAGGGGAAACAATAGGATATAATGGTTCAGCGGGCTGACGCAATATGTTACTATGTCTCTGACACGCATCACATCTTCGAGCATACTCTACGGCATCTTTTCTCATTGTTGGCCAATAATATCTAGTCCTCAACACTTTTGAGAATAACGACCTGCCCCCAGTATGGTTACCACAATCCCCTTCATGTATATCCTGAAGTACTTCTTTGGCTTCAGGATCCTCCAAGCATCTCAAGTATGGTCCTGCAAGAGATTTCTTGTGTGAAATATTACTTATAATAGTGAATCGTGATACCTTCATCCTAAACGCCTTAGGATTTTCATCTCCGGGGATATGTCCTTCCTTGAGATATCTCATGATTGGGGCCGTCCAGGATTTAGGATCCTCTTCAGGATACACCGCTCAAGGATCCTGAATACCTGCTACTTCTTTATCCTGAGGATTCGTTGCAGGATACAGGATATGTATTATCGGTATTGGAGTCCCTTCCGGTATCCTGATTGATGATCCCAAGTTTGCCAATGCGTCTGCTTCGGCGTTATCCTCTCTTGGTACCTGTTCAAGTGTAAAAATATCGAAATATCCTGCTAATTTTTTAAGAATACCGAGGTATTCAATTAGTTTCTCACCCTTGACTGCATAGGATCCATTAAAATGATTAGTAATTAACAAGGAATCAACATATACTTGCAAATTCTTGATATTCATATTCTTAGCCAATACTAATCCTGCAATTAAAGCTTCATATTCTGCCTCATTGTTGGTAGCAGGGAATTCACATCTAACAGCCTGGGGTATTATGTCCCCCTGTGGCGATTTTAGTAGTATTCCTAAACCTACACCCCTTACATTAGATGCACCATCAATATATAATGTCTAGGATTCTAAGTTTTCTCCTAGTTGTTGCACTTCTAGGTCTACTTCATTCTGAATATCACTACTGAAATCAGCCACAAAGTCTGCTAGAGCCTGAGACTTTATTGCATTTCTAGGTTCATATATTAAATCATAGGCACTTAATTTTACCGACCACTTAGCCATTCTACCCGACATCTCCGGTTTCCTAAGTACATTCTTAACAGGATAATTAGTTTTAACATGAATCCTATGTGTTTCAAAATAATGTCTAAGCTTTGTTGATGCCATTACTAGAGCCAGTATTAACTTTTCTAGGTGAGAATATCTAGTTTCAGCATTTAACAAACTTTTGCTAACATAATAAACAGGATACTGCTGACCTTCGTGATCCTTTACGAGTACTGCACTTACTGCGTTCCCTGATACTGCAAGACACAGGGATAATGGTTCGCCATCCTCAGGCTTCATCAATAGAGGCGCGGTTGAGAGATACTACTTCAAATCCTGTAGGGCTGCTTCTTGCTTTTCACCCCATTCAAATTTTTTGTTCTTTTTCAGGATATCATAGAATTCTTTACATTTTTCCGAGGATCTTGAAATAAATCTATTCAAGGCTGCCACTCGTCCTGTTAACCGTTGAACATCCTTCATATTCGAGGGTGACTTTATATCCAAGATAGCTTTGATCTGCTCCGGGCTTGCCTCTATCCCTCTTTTTGTCACCATGTATCCTAAAAACTTTCCTGCCCCCACACCAAAATGGCACTTTGCAGGATTAAGTTTCATATTATACTGGTCCAGGATATCGAATGCTCCTTTAATATCCCGGAGATGATCCTCAGCTTTCTTGGATTTGACCATCATATCGTCAATGTACACCTCCATGGTGTCCCCCAGTTTGTCTTTAAACATCATGTTCACCAATCTCTGGTACGTTGCACCTGCATTTTTCAAACCGAAAGGCATAGCAGTATAACAGTAAATACCTGTTGGTGTCATGAAAGCAGTATCCTCCTGGTCCGAAGGTTCCATTTGAATCTGCTGGAATCCTGAGGATGCATCCATGAAGGTCAACATTTCATGACCGGCAGTGGCATCCACCATCGAGTCTATATGAGGCAGAGGGAATGGGTCTTTTGGACAAGCTTTGTTCAGGTCTGTGTAGTCTACACAGACTCTCCACTTCCCATTCTTCTTTTGAACCACTACCACATTTGCTAGCCATCTTGGGAATTTGACTTCTCTAATCATCCTGGACTTCAATAATCTTTCAACTTCCTCTTGGATAATTGCATTCCGTCCAGGGCCGAATTTCCTTCTCTTTTGTTGTATAGGCTTGAATGACCTGTCAATTCCAAGCTTGTGAGTAATAATGTCTTTGGATATACCTGTCATGACCTCATGCTTCCATGCGAATGTTGACATCCTGTATTTCAGAAAGTTAGTTAATTGTTCTTCAATATCCTGAGGGATATTGGTCCCTACGAGCACCGAGATATCAGGATTATCCTGATCCAGGATAATTTTCTTCACATCCTGCTCCGGATTCTCCACGATATCCTGGGCCCGCATCTTTAATTGCTATGCTGCACTTGGTTTGGTCGAGGATTTCATTGAGGATGAGTAACATTCTTTCGCCTCTTGCTGATCACTATCGATTTTGACAACTCCCCAAGGGGTAGGGATCTTGATGCATTGGTGATATGTTGATGGTACGGCCTTCATATCGTGAATCCACGGTCTTCCCAGGATGATGTTATAGCAGGATAGAGAATCCATCACACAGAAACGTTGTATCTTGTTGACTCCTTCAACATATACAGGCAGCTTTATCTCTCCCACTGTGTTCCTAGCTTCTCCACTGAAACCAACGAGCACAGTAGACTTCGAAGTGATATCCATCGGAGACACATTCATTCTCTTCAGAGTCTCCAGTTGGATTATGTTGACGGAACTGGCATTATCAACCAGTATCCTGCGTACAAAATGGTTAGTCACATATAACGTTATTACCAGAGCATCATGGTGAGGATCCTGGACAGTATCCCTGTCATCAGCGTCAAACGTGATCATTTTGTCAGTTGTGAGGGTAGTCATCCTGACAGGTTTGTCTCCCCTCTCAGCCTTAGCTTCTTTTGCATGTCTCTTCGCCGCCGAATACGAAATCCCACAAATGTCGGATCCTCCCGAAATAAAGTTGATTATCTTGGCATCCACGGGAGGTGAGGCTGCTCGTTCAGGATCCTTTTCAGTATCCTGTCCTTTATTCTTCTTTCTTCCCAAGAGATCTTTTAGATATCCCTTGCTCAGAAGATAGCTTATTTCCTTCCTCAAGGCAATGCAATCCTCCGTAACATGTCCGAAATCCTCATGGAAGGCACACCATTTGGATTTATCCTTCCAATCAGCTTTTTGTTGATTCTTCCGAGGCCACCTGGCTTTATCTCCCAGACCCTGCATAGCATACATTAGTTCAGGTATATTTACAGAAAAACAATATTCGGATAATTCAGGATATTCTTCGGGATCCTCGTCTTCGACAGCATTCACTCTCTTGTTATCATTTCTGCCATATGGCTTGGAGCGGTAGGGTTTGTACGAGGATTCTGACTTCCTGTTAGTTGATTCGTATGTTGAGGATGCATTCATCCTTTCTTGCATTTTCTTGTCGTCCTCCAATCGAATATATCTTAGAGCCCTGTTACGAGCCTCGTTGAGATTCCTGCAGGGATTCATTACAAGATCCTGATAAAACTGAGAGTCCTTTTGCAACCCCATCTTAAAAGCTTGCACAGCTGTTGCAACATCAAGATGTGGGATATCCAAGGATTCTCGACTGAATTTGTTCACATAATCCCTCAAGGATTCCTGAGGTCCTTGAGTTATCCTGTAAAGATCACTGGTTAGTTTTTCAAAACTCCGACTGCAAGAAAATTGACTATTAAATAAATTCACTAAGTGGGCATATGATGTAATCGAATGCGGAGGAACATTTAACAGCCATTTTAAGGCTGATCCTGTCAGAGTAGAACTGAAACCCTTGCACAGGCAAGCTTCCTTGAGATCCGGAGGGATAGGGTTGATCTCCATCCTTTCCCTATATTGGGAAATATGCTCTTCAGGATCCGTGGTTCCATCGTAAAGCTTCATGTTCGGAGTCTGAAATCTTTTTGGGATTTCAGCATCACATATAGGACGTACGAACCGAGATATCCTGTGGCTATCCTGGGATACTTCAGGAATTGGCTGCACCACCCCAGGTACACTGGATATCATATCCTTTAGTTTCTGAAGCTCCCTGGATAATTCTGACGTTACAGCTGTATCCTGCAAAGATCCAACACTGTTAGTGGCAATATCATTATTATTATTAGATACGTTACCAGTCGGAGGATTCTGCCCATATCCTGAAGCATATCCTGAGCTCCTCACGGTTGACATCCTAACCGAGGAGGGTATTTCAGGAGTATGATTCTGAGGAAGGCTGGGCACAATATTCCCCCTATTATCCTCAGTATACACAGCTGAACTAAAGTTCAAAGTTCTGGGCTGTAGTGGAGTGACGATATCCTCAACAGGTCTGCTCGAGCCGGACTTCAGGAGTTGTATCTCCCTCAACAGCATCTGGTTTGTTTCCTGTTGCTGCCTCATTTGTTCCTGCACACTCCCAAATAAGGTTAGAATTTCATCATTAGAAGCCAAAATCGGAGCAGATCCCTGAACATTCCGAGTAGGGATAATGTCCTGAGGTTGCGAAGAAGATTGCATCCTTGGAGGAGGTGGTGGAAGCACCGGACCAGTAGTAGCAGAGGTTGTAGCAGACACAGTGGAGGAGCTCATGTTTGATCTCGAGGCCATTGTAAACAACATGGCAAAAAGTTTTGAAAACAGAAAGCCGATTAGCGATTTCACAAAAATTTTTAGTAAAGAGAGCACCACTTGCCCCACGGTGGGCGCCAAATTGTTTTGGTCAAAAATTACCTAAGTAATTAAGTGATCAAATTAGTTTGGTGAGGTAGTGTGCTAAGAGAATGTGTTCAAAAATATGTTAATTGAGTTATTTGCAAAAACAGTTTCAGGATATGGCTCAGGATATCGAGCTGTATCTATGATCAAACAATGAGCAAAAAGTAAAGGGGTGACACGAGATGTACAAGGAAAGCCCTTGATCAATCTAGATCTATGGCATAAAACCTCGGGAGCTGACAATCGCAGCTGCCTTGTTCTTCTTATTACTTCAAACTTCAGGATACAGTGCAGGATGTGGTGCGGATCGACTAAGTGTTACAATATGATTTGGATACAAGTGTGGTGATTGCAGTAAGCTAGAGAGTGAAAGTGTACGAGAGTGTTCGTGAAAAATTATGTGCCTTAAACTGATCCGCCCCCATCTATTTATAGTAAAGATAATGTAACAAACTATCCTAAACTCCCGGGATCCATCGAATATTCCCACTCGAACGTTGAGGACCAAGTATTTCGGCTTCAATGGCTTCCTCATAACAAATTCGCCCGAGTCTTAAGGAGAAGAAGTCCTGATGACCGTTAGTAGTTTGCAGCCATTAACCTGCACGTGTTTAATTTACTCAACCTCAGGATATCGCCCAGGATGTTAGCAACATCCTCGTCCAGCATCCTGGTCATAAATAAACAATTAAAAGCGGGATATTAATCAGGATATGTATACTCAGAAAATGACCCATAACAGAGTGGCTGTTGCTAAATCAAAACGACAACAACCAAGGAAACGACAGCCGTACTGGAAATCCTCGCAAGGAGTACAACCACACGGGAAATGATGCGCATGGAAGGCCATTTAGGGTTGACGTGGGCGACGCCAGGATGTTGGCAACTTGGAAACTTATATGGTAGTTAATCGCTTTGTCTCTGGCCTGTTTAACCGTGATACTTCTCGAAAGGCTGATGGCAGGTCACTTGAGGCCTCATATGTTTGTAGGGATGCAAATTCAGCCGTGTGGGACAAGTTTTCGACATCGATCTTCCTTCTACTACCCACGATGGTGTTAATACAGTAGTCAGTATAGGTTGGTTAATCAGACATCGTGCAGTTACACCCTGTTAGGGGAAGGTTGTCGCCTGACATAAAGTACCCGAGTGGGGCAGAGGTTAGCATCAATTCAGCAGTGAAGGCCAGAAGTGTCCACGGAAGGATTACCCTGCCATGATAGCACTCGTTACTGATGTCAAGGCTAAGGAAAGGAGGATTGAGGATCCTCCAATTGTTCGTGATTCCTCCCTAAGTGCAACAGAAGAACTACCAGGCCTAACTTCACATCGTCAGATGGAATATCAGATCAGTACCATGTCAGAAGCAGCCATTGTTACTAGTATTCCTTATTGTTTTACACCAGGAAGGTTGCAGGAACTGCCTAATCAACTTCAGGAACTATAGGATAGGAGTTTTATCGAACCTAGCTCTTCGCTTTGGGGAGCCCCAGTTATACCAGAGAAGATAAGCCTTTTCTTATGTGCACCAATTATCGAGAATGTAACAAGGCGACAGTTAGGAATCGCTTGTCTTAATCGTGAATTGGCCGCCTGTCGGCGAGTTGCAAGGAACAAGTTTCCATTCGGGGATTGGCTAGCGAACGAACTATCATCAGATGGAAGTACAAGAGGAGAATGCTCCTAGAACAGCATGTTGAACGCAATGCAGCCATTCCAACTTGGTATGCCATGATCGTTGAGTTAATTAACACACCAGCAGCTTCAGGGATCGCATGAATCGACCGTATTCATTGACAACATTCTGAATCGTGACCAGGAGAAAGGAACACCATGGGTGGCATATATATCCTAACTAAGCGCTTCTGTGGGATGAGCCATTACGTGTGAAGTTTTGTTAAATGTCACATCTGGATTCGAGAGATGTATTTCGATCATGTAACCAATGGAGTGGGAATACACGTGGATCTCGCTGAGATGCATCTTGTTAGAAACTGATTGGCACCAAAGATTCCTTCGGGGATGCAGCAACTCCTTAGTTTCGTTAGATACTATCGCAGCTTGCCCACATGATTTTCGAAGGTCACAGAGCATAAATCTTTTAGCACAGCAGGGTGTTGTGTTCGTGAAAGACGAATCAGGAGGACGTCTTTTTAGCTTTCGAACTCCAACTTTGCAATTCACTGAGCATCGTCTTTACTTGAGGGCGTGAGTGATTCAGTGGTATATCTTTATGGTTCGGATCAGAGTCCTAGTTACACACCGACGCAACACAAGAGAGTGATGACTTATGTGAGGAAGTTACAAAGAGGAACTGCACGACACACAACCGGCGGTGAAAACCGTGGTCTTGGGATTTTAGATGGAGGCATTATTTGGACGGTACTAGATGTGTTATTTAGACCGATCACAAGGGCCTCCCGTGTACCTTGGCTTCGAAAGATCTAGATCAGTTAATGGCATCGCTGGAGGGAAACTTTTGGGTGATTACAACTATGAAACTTGAACGTGCACGAGCTTTGCAGCTCACTATTGACTCTAACTTACCTGATCAGACTCGCACTGCACAAACTGGGAACTGAGGGAAGAAAATTTTCAAGTTGAACCTATGCGGGGCGTGGAGAAGCAACCTTTGGCAGGTCGGATGATATTCGCTACCTCCGGGAACGAGTGTTGATCTCATTATACGGCAACTGTACGGAACTTGTATTGAGCAAAGAACACCAACTTTGCTATTCTAGTTGTCTGAGTCTTGATGGGGGATACTAGGATTTATAAATCCTGTATTGGCAACCGGTACACTCTCTTGCACTCCAGGAAACTGACGCGTCTTCACAGCCTGTGAATATTCCTCTGAGAGAGGCGGTTTTAGGCACGAAGTGCCAACTTCTGTTACCTCTGAATTGGGTCTATGCATGATTTATGTCAGGCAATACACAACACCCTTGGTTCACGTCAGGACCAGAACATTGCTTATCGCTGTTGGGCAAACGGTCAGGGAAAAACGAACTCCCCTGGCACTCGAAGACATGCTGCGAGTATGTGTGTGACTGGCTTTGGTGCAAATTTGAAGGACACTTACCTATGGTTGAGTACTACTGCAGCAGTTATCATTTTGGTAACCAGACAGCTCTGTTGAGGCATTACTTAGACAATAATGCCAACTTTCTAGTTAGACTGAGATGGTTGACAACTCGATTACTGGTCCAGGACTGGTACTCGAAATTCTTGGGAATACCTTTTGTTTGGATCGGGAGTCAATTGGCGGCAACGCGTGACCGTCAGGGAAACTGATAAACTTGGGAAACGCTGGAAGATCGCGATCGTATCGTGTTGAAAGTCTCACCCTGGGAGGGTGTGGAATGCTTGGGAAGCACGGCGAGCTTAACTGATGTCACGATGGACTATTCAACACTCTGGGAAGAATCGGTGGCATAACCTACAAACTCGGGTTACCTGACGAATTTGATAACGTACACGATGCCATTTATGTCCCAAACCTAGAGAAGTGTCTGTTCGACGCAACACTTGTGATGCCCTTGTTGAGAAACTCACTATTAACACAGTCGAATTTCAATCGTGAGAGTTCGTTGGAACTCAAGATGTGGACCGAAGTTCCTATAAGAAAGCAAAGATGTCACACCCCGATATTTTCACGTTTTACCGGTGGGCCCGGTGGGGAGTATCGTGACGTAATTGATATCATCATAGTCAAACAACACAATATATAAATGCACAGCGGAAGCAAAAGATAAATATATTACAATCCGAATATAAAGTAATATCAAGTATTACAACGGAAGGTAAAGGATCCACAGGCGGATCTTAAAACTTAAATATTGTTCAACAGACTTTAGACGCCTAGAATTTGCAAGATTCCTTATTAACGCCCTGAGCTTCCAGCCAATTACGTTCAGTACCTGTCACTTAACCTTTTTGGAAAATACGTCAGTTTACACTGGTAAATACAATTAACCGACTCATTTAAAAAGGTTTTAAAAAAATTGATTTGGATGCACTAGGCACAACATATATTTATAACTTGGGACAATTATATTATAATCTCGTATACAGATTTACATGTTCGTTGTACGTTCAGGGCCCGATGTAGAAACCGAGTCAAGATTAACAGACACGCCACAAGTATAGGCCCACAAGAGAGTGAGATACCGTTTCCCTTATGCACTGTCAGGGGTATGCCTACACCTCGTGCATAAGACGTGGCCATTTTATAATACAATGATGTCAAGGATATTCGGGACATGGTCATTAACCCCTAAAGGCTTTTATTTCAAACAATACAGATTAAAGCAGGTTACCTCAATAATTTAATCACAATACGACTAAACATTCAATACCCGACCAAGCGGTATTATTATAATACCGTATCTCAAGCCCGTATAGGGAAAATAAGTTAAAAGTATTTACCTAAGCTAGCAAATGCAATGTATACTTAGCCGTATATTCTAATCAGCAAGCACGAGTACTTCTACTGGGGCTCACAATCTGGAATGAAGGTTTCATAATGACCTATTAGATTCCTAACGGGTCTTATTTAAGTCGTAACTTAGACCGGTTAGTTTTAAGGAACGGTTCACGGTTCATAACGCATGATTAAGCAGAGACCGGAATAGAATGTGTTTTAGTCCCGACAAGTTTAAGGAGTTGTATAATATGGGTAAACTAAACACCTTCTGGATTTTGAGATAAAAACGATAAGGTTTGACCCGTTTCGGCTAATTTATGCAAACTAGTTACATAAACCGTTCCGAACGCGTAATTAGCGTAACGGGTAACCGTAGGAGTCCTATACAGGTTACCTAAGTCAATTGCTCTAAATATGTCGTGATATCCTTAGGATACCTTCCATTATGCCCAAAATGAGTTTAACCTCATAATACGCCCCGTAGGGGTATTTTGGTCATTTTAAAGATTATAAAAGAGGTTAATTATAGTTCTGAAACTCGGGTCTGAATACATCAGTAAAATAACTTATTTTAACAGGTTACATCAGTTGATGATAAGTCTTATGTGACAAAATGGTTTTAAACCCAAATTATGCGTTTAATACGCGTAAAGAGTCATTTTAAGCGATTTCCGAGTTATACCGGAAATCGGAGTTTCTTGATCAGATTATAAAGTTCAAAATACTACATTTTATTATATAAAATCAGTAGCAATTGGGTTGGTGTCAAAATACCATGAAAAACTCATTTTATACATAAAAAGGGTATAGTCGGTATTTACCGAATTAAGGCGATAGCCTTAGGTTATGATCAGTTTAAAAATAATTAAAAAATCTTTAAAGATCTCAAAATATTATATTACTTCAGTGGGTAAAAGGTTTGGTGTCAAAAATTGGGTTTAGATAGGCTTTATACTAATTGCGTCGTTTAATTACTAAAAGGCGTTATAACTACGCTAATGAGCATAACTCCTAATCTAGATCTCCAACTGATATGAAAATTTAGGGACAACTTTATAAATCTGTAATAAGGATTATTGTCTTTTCACTTTTCCAAAATTCTCGTTTTATGGTCACAAGGGCATATTGGTCAACATTAGGCAATTAACGGAAACACGTAAATGGATGGGGCAAACAACGAACCAAGCTCAGAGGGTTATACCAACATGTAACCTGGTCCTAAGGAAGCCTGAAGGCATTTCTAAACCTATCTAATTCGGGTCAGAACTGAAGTCAAAGCAAAAGTCAAAGTTTTGCGACTTTCGGTTTCGAACCGGGTCTAAACAGAAAATTGTCGGATCAAACAAGCTTAGATCAGTTCTTATACTTATTACCAAGTTACATGAGTGATAAAATAGGATACACGCCTTCTACATGGCTAATTATGCGTTAAATCGAAGATTAGCATTCTGTTGACTTTTTCTATGCAACTTTGACCCGACATTTGAACTGCTTAGAAGTGGAATCAGAGGGTGCCCTTTTAAGGGTTTAAAGCCCACATGATTACTAACTTATAACTACCTTTGGTTCGACTAAACACTGAACCATTGATGATTAAACAATAAGTCAAACCTTAATTACGACGGTTTGACTTTAAGCTAAATAACTAAGCAAAACTCAACTAAGAAAGGTTAAGAATACTTACTAAGGTCTAATGCATGACCAGAGAGGCTTAGAGAAGGCTCTTGAGCTCCAGAGATGATCAGAAGAGGAGTTGTGAATGAACGATCAAAGTGTGCAAACATTAGGCTTTATATAGTGTTTGTGATTGCCCAAGATTGTGCCAAACAAGTCTACATTGGATCCCTGATGATTAACAAGTGTCCCTAAGGCCTAAGGATTTGTTTAGGCAGCTCTTGGAAAAGAAAATTGAGATAGATTGTCTGCGGTTCTTAGAATCGAAACACATTAAATCGAGAGATAGATTGTCTGCGGCTACTAGACATCGACCATCCAAGGCAATTCGACTATTCGCAGTAGACTTGTCGTCACTTTCGACTCTAGAGGCCGTGTTTCTACCTCGATTCTTGGGCATTCCACACGCGTTCCCTAGGTCATACTTGTGAGTTCAGGTCGTTGGAGTCCGTCGATTGCTTTGGTGAGATGAAATAAAGTTCGGAACAACTGCCAAGGTTAGGGTTTCACCCCTGGCTTAGCAATTTCTTCCTGGTTTTTAAGAAAATTGAGGAGTTTGGGCAATAATTCTGTCGAGAGTTTGCGGTTTTCACACCTATTCTCGATGAATAATCTCCTCCTTTTTGTAAATAAATTACAGGTTTGACAGATAATTTAGTTGGGAGTTCGAGGCTTTCACACCTAATCCTGACTAAATCACTTGACTTTAATTGAAAATTCGAGTGCAGTGATAGCAAAGAATTGCAGAATAAGGCACATAAACTTAGTCTGATGGTTCCTAGCTATAGTCTAGGTCTCTAAGACAGCGACCCGGACTAGGTCGTGTCTAACCTAATTCCCTATAGTTATGGCTCTGATACCAATCTGTCACACCCCAACCGATGGCGGAATCATCGGGGCGCGGCACTGAGCGAAACAGATTGTCCAGAAGTTTCCACAACAACTATTATACAAATTCAGTTAAATGATACGTCCCATACCGTATCCCAAATAAATAACAAGTCATTACAGAAAACATCTAGTCAATAAATCTTGTTCCGACAACTCAGATTTAATTATTACAAAACCAAATAAATATTGTTCAAATGTTCTTAAGACCCTCTCTGGACAAGATCTACAGACAGCTGAGCCCTAGACTCCTGCTCAGAGAACTATTTGTTGGGGGCCTCTAGAAACTTATTCTAGCCTCGCTTTCCTAGCAAGCATATACCTTAAACACCTGTTACATACGTTAAAATAAGGTCAATACATAAAATGTAAAGGTGAGTACACAAGTTTGATATAGCATATAGAGTTTGAATAGTTTACGCATAACCAGCACGTACACAGAGGAAAACGAAGCATGTTAATTATCGACATGGGACCATCGGTACCAACGACTGTGGGTTGACTGTCCGAGACAGTTCGCAATACATGATTACCACTGTAATCCATGCAAGTAATTATCCTTAACAACCCTCGTGTGAACGGGTGCTGAGTCCAAACTATAGTACTATGTTGCTAAGGCAGGTAGATAGCATTACATGTGTAAACATAATAAACAAGCATTCATTCGGTCACGTAGTACATACAATCGGTTAGCATTCAAATAGTTTGTGTTTGATTGTGATTTGATAAGTAACGTATGTAACACCCAAAAGTGCTAAAGCAAAAAGGGATCGAGTATACTCACAATGATTGTTTATGGATTGAAGGGAGCGCTGAGAGTAGGTTAGCCTGAATAGTTCGATAGTATAACGATGAGTAACGCGGAAATGCAAACAAGTGAAATTGGGTCGAACAGTCTGGTCGATCGAACGGTAGGTTCGATCAAACAGCCCTATCCGTTCGGTTGGTCCAACCGTTCGGATAGTCTGCTCGATCGGCCGAATGGCTCGATCGGCTTGGATAGTTCAAGTGGATTGTTTCTTCCTGTAGGAAGGATGTGTTTGTGTATGATGGTTTGAACTTTTGAAGTTTTAGTTGCAGCATTTGAAAACATTGAAGTATCCTTACCTTTCAGGTCGATCGATCGATCAAACGGGTAGTTCGATCGGTCGGCCCAACCGATCGGTTAGTCAACTTCAGTTGCAAGTCCTCAGGGAATGGTCACTCGATCGGGCGGTGTATCCGATCGAACAGCATTCTAAGGCTTGGCTAGTTTGGAAACGATTAAGTGTTGAAGCATGGTATCTCATGATTCGAAGAGTAATGTTTACCAATCGAGTAGCATGTTCGATCGAACATCACTTCGTCAATACCATACTTCATGAAATTGAAAAGATGTGGGACCATGTGTCAGCCGATCGGCTGGCCCGGTCGATCGGCTGGTAGGTCCAATCGGCTAGGCTGTTCGTTCGAACAGTCTAGCCGTTCGGCCAGCATTTCTGACCTGGTCGACCTTTCATCTAACACTTGGCTGTTTTGGTTTGTTTTGACATGATTTTGAGGTATTTTGACAATGAGTTGAGCCATAGAACATGGGTTCTTACTTGTTTCACTGGTTCGGACAGGAATCACCCAAGTCCGTCCAGTGAACTGTTCGGAACGGTAGTTTAGCGTTTAACCCGGAATCGGTGAACCCCATAGTTAGAATCCGAACCTTGAACCACGTGATTGTTAGAATGCTTAGTGAGCTGGTTCAAGCTCCGGTTCTAACGTGTTGAGTGTAAAAGAGTTGAAAGATAACCGGAAAATCCGTCTTTCAATCTTTCACACCGTGAAATGTTAAGATCTATCATAGATCTTAGTTTGTTTATGTGGAAATCGGTTAGATCTAAGCTATTCATGGTTGAATGAGACCAAAACATGATGTTCTTGAAGAACACCATGATGACATCATCCAAGAACACCTAGATCTTGGTGATTTCAAGGTTAGAAATCTAGATTTGAAAGATAGAAAGGTGTAGAATCGTGTAATGAACAAAAATGTACAAGATTTAGAGTGAAAACTTACCAAAGTTGCAAGAAATCTAAGAAAAGGTGAAGAATAGGAGCTGGTCGGTCAGAGCTTTCCAAAAGTGGAAATGAAGACAATGACAGCCCTATTTATAGGCTTCCAAAAGAGGAAAGGGTCAACCGATCGGCCAGGATTCCTGGTCGAATGGGCTGCTCGATCGAACAGCATGTTCGATCGGCTGGCCTGTTCGATCAGGATGTCCTGTTCGATCAGCAAGTGTTTCGTGACGATTTTCGATATTTCAATTTCGATGAACGATGATTCGAGTACGATAGAATTTCCTAATCAAATTACTTTCAGTTCCAACTACTATATCCAACATAAGCATCCTAGCTTCACATTTCGGTTTCGATTTCGATTGAGTTCGATTGCTTTTCGAGTTTCGATTCGATTTGATTGATCACCACACATAACAACATAAGGTAAAACACACACAAGTAACACATAAGGCACACACATACGTATAACTACACCAAAGTTCACATAATTCGAGTTTCGAGTTTCGAGTTCGATTGATTAACTTTATCGCATTGATACTTCCTACTATTCAAGGTCGATTAACGATTCGCATTCGATTAACAGTCGATTCATTTTGATTAGACAACACTTACTCCACATAATACAAAAATTAAAATAGATTAATTACAAATAAAGTCAAACTTTGACTTTGACTTTGACATTCGAAAACACAGAGTGTTACAGCCTCCCCTTGTTTAGGGAATTTCGTCCCGAAATTAGGCCGAAGGCTACACAACGTCGTGATTTACCACTTTGATGCTTCAGATCTATCTAAACAACTGCGGGTACTTGGCCTTCATGTCGCGTTCGAGTTCCCAAGTGAACTCCGCGCCTCGTTTGCCTTCCCATCGGACTTTCACGATAGGGATGCGAGAGCGCCTGAGTTGCTTGGTTTGGCGATCCATGATTTCGACAGGCTTTTCCACGAAGTGTAACGTTTCGTTGACCTGAATATCGTCGAGCGGTATGATTAAATGATGGTCAGCTAAGCACTTTCGGAGGTTTGACACGTGGAAAGTCGGGTGGACGTTACTAAGTTCCTCTGGTAATTCGAGTCTGCAAGCGACTTTTCCAATCCTTTCTAGAATTTTAAAAGGTCCAACATATCGAGGCGCGAGTTTCACTTTCTTGTCGAATTGGACTACACCCTTCCAAGGTGATACCTTTAGGAGTACGTAGTCGCCAACTTCGAATTCAAGGGGCTTGCGTCTTTATCGGCGTAACTTTTCTGTCTGTTCTGAGCTTTCACCAAGTTGTCTCAAATCTGGTGGATTTTGTCGGTCGTTTCTTGTAGAATCTCGGGACCGGTTAACTGAGAATGACCGATCTCGTGCCACACAATAGGCGAACGACATCTTCTACCATATAAGGCCTCGAATGGTGCCATTTGGATGCTGGCATGATAGCTATTGTTGTACGAGAATTCGACTAGTGGCAGGTGCTTGTTCCAACTACCACCAAAATCTATAACACACGCACGGAGCATGTCTTCAAGAGTACGGATCGTTCTTTCAGTCTGTCCGTCGGTTTGTGGATGGAATGCAGTACTCAGATTTAGCGACGTACCAAGGGTCGCTTGTAACGTTTCCCACAATCTCGAGGTAAACCGAGCATCACGGTCTGAGATAATGTCACGAGGCGTACCATGATTACAAATGATCTCGTCCGTGTAGATCTGGGCTAGTCGTTCCACCTTGTAGTCTTCTCGTATTGGCAAAAAGTGGGCTGATTTCGTCAGATGATCAACTATAACCCAAATACTGTCGTGACCTGATGGTGTGGTCGGGAGCTTAGTTACGAAACCCATAGCTATACTCTCCCACTTCCACATAGGTATCGGCGGTTGTTCGAGTAAGCCAGAAGGTCTTTGATGTTCAGCCTTGACTCTTGCACAGGTTAGGCAACTTCCAACATAGAGGGTGATATCTCGCTTCATGCCCGGCCACCAGTACTTGTAACGAAGGTCCTGGTACATTTTGTCAGCACCGAGATGAATGGAGTATCGGGATTTGTGGGCTTCGTTTATGATAATCTTTCGCAAATCGGTCCGCTTAGGGATCCAAATTCGGTCCAGAAAATAGAAGATCCCATCGGATTTGCTTACAAGCTGAGCTCCATCGTGATAGATTCTCTCTCTCTTCAATGTACGCTCGTTGAAGCAAGCATGTTGAGCTTCGCGGATGAAGGATTCGAGATTATGCTGGGCTTGAATGTTTCGGGTACTAAGCACGTAACTCTTTCTGCTGAGTGCGTCGCCAACAACATTCGCTTTGCCAGGGTGATAACGAATCTCACAGTCGTAATCGTTGAGGAGTTCTACCCATCGGCGTTGACGCATATTAAGTTCCCTCTGATTGAAGATATGTTGTAACTCCTGTGATCAGTGAAGATCGTACACTTGGTGGCATACAGGTAGTGTCGCCAAATCTTTAATGCAAAGACAACTGCGCCTAGCTCGAGGTCATGGGTTGTATAGTTCTTCTCGTGGATTTTGAGCTATCGAGATGCGTAAGCTATAACCTTGTCCCGTTGCATAAGAACACAACCAAGAACAAGGTTTGAAGCATCACAATAGACAACGAAGTCGTCGCTTCCGTCGGGCAGCGTAAGAATCGGTGCATTGCACAGCATGTGCTTGAGGGTTTGGAAGGCAGTCTCCTGTGCAGTTCCCCACACAAAAGGCTTGTATTTAAGGGTAAGAGCGGTAAGCGGCACAGCGATCTTAGAGAATCCTTCAATAAATCGTCGATAATAGCCCGCTAGTCCGAGGAAAGAACGAACTTCAGACGGGTTCTTAGGCGTAATCCAACTTTTGACTGCTTCAATCTTCACTTGGCATAGAGTTCGTTCCCCTGAAGTAACTCGAGAACCAAACGTAGATGTTGCGCGTGTTCGGCTTTCGATTTGGAATAAATCAGGACATCGTCAATGAACACGATGACGAAACGGTCTAAGAAGGGCTTACACACGCGATTCATTAGATCCATAAAAACCACGGGTGCGTTAGTTAAACCAAAAGGCATAACAACGAACTCGTAGTGGCCGTATCGGGTTCGAAAAGCAGTTTTGGGAATGTCTTCCTCTTGAATCCACAATTGATGATAGCCTGAACGCAGATCGATCTTCAAAAAACATTGGGCACCTTGCAGCTGATCAAATAAGTCGTCGATTGGGGTAGAGGGTATCGATTCTTGATGGTTAGCTTACTCAGCTCCCAATAATCGATGCACATTCGGAACGGCCCATCCTTCTTTTTGACGAAAAGGACCGTTGCGCCCCAAGGAGAAGTGCTCGGGCGAATAAAGCCTTTTTCAAGCAATTCCTGGAGTTGGTTTGATAGCTCCCGCATTTCGGATGGAGCAAGACGATAAGGAGCTTTGGCAACAGGGTTGGCTCCAGGAATGAGGTCAATACGAAAGTCGATATCACGACTTCGCGGTAATCCAGGAAGATCATCAGGGAACACCTGAGGAAACTCACGGACCACTGGAACATCTTTGACTTCAACTTTCTTTTTCTTTTCCTTCTCCGCTACTACAATATTGGCCAAGAAGGCTCGGTATTCCTTGCGGAGATACTTGCTGGCTTGAATACATGACATGAGCTTGAGACCCTTCGACGCTGTTTCACCGTACACACATAGCAGATCTCCGTTTGCGAGCGAGAATCGAATCATCTTATCAAAATACACAACTTCAGCATGGTTTTCGCGAAGAAAGTCCATGCCTACTATGACGTCGAAGCTTCCGAGTTGCATCGGAATAAGGTCGATTGGGAAGATGTGATTGTTGAGCTCAAGAGTACAATCACGGAGCACAGAATTAACGGTGACAGTTCTTCCAGTAGCGACTTCGACTTCGAATGACGATGAAAGATAAGAGCACTTACGACTAAGGAGCTTCTCGAATTCAAACTACACAAAGCAGTTATCGGCTCCAGTATCAAACAAACACGATGCATAAATACCATTCACAAGGAACGTACCATTGACCACGTTGTTGTCAGCTTGAGCCTGACGGGCATTGATGTTGAAGGTTCGAGCATGGGCTGCTTGCTGCTGCTGCTGAGGCTGCTGCTGTTGCTGAGGCTGCTGGGGCTCTTGTTTAACCACCCTGTTTGGGCACCTGTTTGCAAAATGGTTGGGATCACCACATGCAAAGCAGACTCGAGCATTGACTGCTGGTTCTTGAGCTGCTGGTTGGCCTTGAGGGGCAGGGAGTAGAGCTTGGTTGGCAACGGCTTGAACTGGGGCTTGACGGGGACCATAGCGACAGTTCGCAGTGAAATGACCGTATAGATTGCAGTGAGCGTAAAAACGACAGGCTAGACCCACTCGATGATGGTATGAGCATGTCGGGCAGAGTGGGTGAGGACCTGTGTATGCACGCTTAGCTGGCGGTGCATTGATCACTGGAGCTGAGCGATGGTGCTGCTGCTGTTGAGATGGTACGGATTGGAGAGGGGCAACAGTTGTTGCGACTGCACAGTTCTTGTTGCTGGAGCTGTTGTTGTTGTGCTTCTTCTTTCTTCTTGAAGACTTGGAGGATTGAGCAGAGGCGGTGTCGGTGGATGCTGTTGTGGCTTGGTGCAGAGACTTGGCTTGCTTATCCCAAAAACCAGACTTAACCCGCTTGTTGTTGATCTCAGCGGCAAGTAAGTAAGTCTTTTCGATCGTTGCTGGCTTGGCGGCTTGAACAAAATCGGCTACGCAATCGGGTAGAGCTCGAATGTACTTCTTGATGGTTTGATCCGGGGTCTTGACTTGATCGGGACATATGATGCTGAGCTGCTTGAAGGGAGCAGTGAGAGCAGCGTTGTCTCTATCCTTCTGCGTGATGGTCCAAAATTCATCCTCCAGCTTTTGGCGTTCATGAGGAGGGCAGAATTCGTCGATCATGATAGCTTTCAACTCCTCCCATGTCAGCTCGTAAGCTGCATCATTCCCACGCTTGTTTCGTTCGGCCGTCCACCAGTCTAGAGCACGGGTCTGGAAGACGCCTGTAGCATTGAGAGTGCGGAGATTTTCAGGACAACCACTTTGACGCAGAGTGACTTCGACAGAGTCAAACCAATGAAACATGGCAGTAGGGCCATCTTCGCCGGTGAACTCTTTGGGTCCGCATGCTTTGAACTGCTTGAAGCTAAAAGTAGTCTTGCTTGAATCCTTAGGGGTATCAGCTTGAGATCCCTCAGACGACTTGCTGGCGTTTTCGTACACCTCACTCACAGCTTTAGCCACGGATTTGGAGATGATAGCAGCGAGACGCCTGTCTCTCTTCTCTTGGCGGGTCAGGCGGTGTCGGGATCTAGACGACGACATGGTCTGCAACAGACATCGTCACAGGACTCAACACAACGAAATCGAATCTCACCTCACACGTCTAGACTACTAAAGCTTAGGAACACGTCGAAACACATATCACGTAATCTAATAGGCACAAAAGCACAGAATCCACATTATCACAGAAGCACATAAGCAAGTAGAGCACAGAAGCACATAGTCACGAAAGGCACATACGCATTTAATCACAGAGGCACATAAGCAGATATTGTCACGTAATTCTCCTAGTAGCACATACAGTATCCTAATTGCCTCTAAGTTTTGCGAGTATTCAAACATAGCGGTCGTGTATAATTATATCGATTAGCATAGCATGGCATAATATCGTCTAGATTGCAGCAACTGGAGATCGAATTAAGATAGAATAGCAGTACGAGTCGTGTGTGTGTGGATCGAAATGACAGCAGAATCGAATAATATCCCAAAAATATAAACACGTAAACAGATAAGCACATAAAATCACATAAAAATCAACGAGTCATCAGAGTACACGGTCGCGGTTCTCAGAATCGAAACACACAAAATCGAGAGATAGATTGTCTGCGGCTACTAGACATCGACTACCCAAGGCAATTCGACTATTCGCAGTAGACTTGTCGTCACTTTCGACTCTAGAGGCCGTGTTTCTACCTCGACTACCCTAGGTCATACTTGTGAGTTCAGGTCGTTGGAGTCCGTCGATTGCTTTGGTGAGATGAAATAAAGTTCGGAACAACTGCCAAGGTTAGGGTTTCACCCCTGGCTTAGCAATTTCTTCCTGGTTTTTAAGAAAATTGAGGAGTTTGGGCAATAATTCTGTCGAGAGTTTGCGGTTTTCACACCTATTCTCGATGAATAATCTCCTCCTTTTTGTAAATAAATTGCAGGTTTGACAGATAATTTAGTTGGGAGTTCGAGGCTTTCACACCTAATCCTGACTAAATCACTTGACTTTAATTGAAAATTCGAGTGCAGTGATAGCAAAGAATTGCAGAATAAGGCACATAAACTTAGTCTGATGGTTCCTAGCTATAGTCTAGGTCTCTAAGACAGCGACCCGGACTAGGTCGTGTCTAACCTAATTCCCTATAGTTATGGCTCTGATACCAATCTGTCACACCCCAACCGATGGCGGAATCATCGGGGCGCGGCACTGAGCGAAACAGATTGTCCAGAAGTTTCCACGACAACTATTATACAAATTCAGTTAAATGATACGTCCCATACTGTATCCCAAATAAATAACAAGTCATTACAGAAAACATCTAGTCAATAAATCCTGTTCCGACAACTCAGATTTAATTATTACAAAACCAAATAAATATTGTTCAAATGTTCTTAAGACCCTCTCTGGACAAGATCTACAGACAGCTGAGCCCTAGACTCCTGCTCAGAGAACTATTTGTTGGGGGCCTCTAGAAACTTATTCTAGCCTCGCTTTCCTAGCAAGCATATACCTTAAACACCTGTCACATACGTTAAAATAAGGTCAATACATAAAATGTAAAGGTGAGTACACAAGTTTGATATAGCATATAGAGTTTGAATAGTTTACGCATAACCAGCACGTACACAGAGGAAAACGAAGCATGTTAATTATCGACATGGGACCATCGGTACCAACGACTGCGGGTTGACTGTCTGAGACAGTTCGCAATACATGATTACCACCGTAATCCATGCAAGTAATTGTCCTTAACAACCCCCGTGTGAACGGGTGCTGAGTCCAAACTATAGTACTATGTTGCTAAGGCAGGTAGACAACATTCCATGTGTAAACATAATAAACAAGCATTCATTCAGTCACGTAGTACATACAATCGGTTAGCGTTTGAATAGTTTGTGTTTGATTGTGATTTGATAAGTAACGTATGTAACACCCAAAAGTGCTAAAGCAAAAAGGGATCGAGTATACTCACAGTGATTGTTTATGGATTGAAGGGAGCGCTGAGAGTAGGTTAGCCTGAATAGTTCGATAGTATAACGATGAGTAACGCGGAAATGCAAACAAGTGAAATTGGGTCGAACAGTCTGGTCGATCGAACGGTAGGTTCGATCGAACAGCCCTATCCGTTCGGTTGGTCCAACCGTTCGGATAGTCTGCTCGATCGGCCGAATGGCTCGATCGGCTTGGACAGTTCAAGTGGATTGTTTCTTCCTTTAGGAAGGATGTGTTTGTGTATGATGGTTTGAACTTTTGAAGTTTTAGTTGCAGCATTTGAAAACATTGAAGTATCCTTACCTTTCAGGTCGATCGATCAATCGAACGGGTAGTTCGATCGGTCGGCCCAACCGATCGGTTAGTCAACTTCAGTTGCAAGTCCTCAGGGAATGGTCACTCGATCGGGCGGTGTATCCGATCGAACAGCATTCTAAGGCTTGGCTAGTTTGGAAACGATTAAGTGTTGAAGCATGGTATCTCATGATCCGAAGAGTAATGTTTACCAATCGAGAAGCATGTTCGATCGAACATCACTTCATCAATACCATACTTCATGAAATTGAAAAGATGTGGGACCATGTGTCAGCCGATCGGCTGGCCCGGTCGATCGGCTGGTGGGTCCAATCGGCTGGGTTGTTCGTTCGAACAGTCTAGCCGTTCGGCCAGCATTTCTGACCTGGTCGGCCTTTCGTCTAACACTTGGCTGTTTTGGTTTGTTTTGATATGATTTTGAGGTATTTTGACAATGAGTTGAACCATAGAACATGGGTTCTTACTTGTTTCACTAGTTCGGACAGGAATTACCCAAGTCCGTCCAGTTAACTGTTCGGAACCGTAGTTTAGCGTTTAACCCGGAATCGGTGAACCTCGTAGTTAGAATCCAAATCTTGAACCACGTGATTGTTAGAATGCTTAGTGAGCTGGTTCAAGCTTCGTTTCTACCGGTTCTAACGTGTTGAGTGTAAAAGAGTTGAAAGATAACCGGAAAATCCGTCTTTCAATCTTTCACACCGTGAAATGTTAAGATCTATCATAGATCTTAGTTTGTTTATGTGGAAATCGGTTAGATCTAAGCTATTTATGGTTGAATGAGGCAAAAACATGATGTTCTTGAAGAACACCATGATGACATCATCCAAGAACACCTAGATCTTGGTGATTTCACGGTTAGAAATCTAGATTTGAAAGATAGAAAGGTGTAGAATCGTGTAATGAACAAAAACGTACAAGATTTAGAGTGAAAACTTACCGGAGTTGCGAGAAATCTGAGAAAAGCTGAAGAATAGGAGCTGGTCGGTCAGAGCTTTCCAAAAGTGGAAATGAAGACAATGACAGCCCTATTTATAGGCTTCCAAAAGAGGAAAGGGTCAACCGATCGGCCAGGATTCCTGGTCGAATGGGCTGCTCGATCGAACAGCATGTTCGATCGGCTGGCCTGTTCGATCAGGATGTCCTGTTCGATCAGCTAGTGTTTCGCGACGATTTTCGATATTTCGATTTCGATTAACGATGATTCGAGTACGATAGAATTTCCTAATCAAATTACTTTCAGTTCCAACTACTATATCCAACATAAGCATCCTAGCTTCACATTTCGGTTTCGATTTCGATTGAGTTCGATTGCTTTTCGAGTTTTGATTCGATTTGATTGATCACCACACATAACAACATAAGGTAAAACACACACAAGTAACACATAAGGCACACACATACGTATAACTACACCAAAGTTCACATAATTCGAGTTTCGAGTTCGATTGATTCGATTAGCTTGATCATCAATTGATTAACTTTATCGCATTGATATTTCTTACTATTCAAGGTCGATTAACGATTCGCATTCGATTAACAGTCGATTCATTTTGATTAGACAAACACTTACTCCACATAATACAAAAATTAAAATAGATTAATTACAAATAAAGTCAAACTTTGACTTTGACTTTGACATTCGAAAACACGGGGTGTTACATTATAAGTCGGTTAATGCATGAATACAGGCTGCTGTCTAAAGATTCTGCACCTGGGCGTCTGACGTGGCCCGCGTAAGACATGTTAACATCTTACGCGGCCCGCCTAAGCCTCGTATTCAGATTTTACATTTTCAAGTTGTTGCATATTTGACTCTTGGCCTTTCGAAGGGTCAACCAAACTTATTTATTGCAATTTAAGCCCTCCTAATTTACTTATAAGGGCCTCAAGACCTATACCCACTTTGTTAAGTCCTTGGTCCCTTTATGTTTACCCTAAAAGGTCATAACTTTCAACGTTTACGCTTTTAATCCCTCGCATACGAATTTGATCATAACTTTCTCATACGGTAATGACACTTTATGAAATTCTTACCGTGCATTCTAGTGAGCATAATTTACCTTTACAAAGCTTCGGGTTTGCTAAAAGGTCACTCAGAGGTATAACTTAAACATGTTGACACATTTAACCCCTGTAGTTTGTAATCTCTCACTTTCTTTCACAATTAGCTTCATATGATCCATGAATCATTCGTTTAAGGGTATAAACATCATGTAGGGATATTGTAGGGCATATTTATCCATTGTTGACATTTTGAACCCTTATATTCACATATTTCCATGTTTGTCAACTTTAGTCCTTCTAGAGTATTCTTTCATACGTTCAAGCTCATGACACGTGCCACTACATTATAAGACGTGAATTTTTTGAGGTGTCACATCCTCACCCCCTTAAAAGAAATCTCGACCTTGAGATTTGTTAAAGTAAAGGAAGTATGTTCTGTCTTTTGCTGGGCTTAATCTTCCCCAGTACCTTTGAGCCTCTAGGGTACTCCAATTGACCTTTATAATAGGTACATGTGTCTTTTTAGAGCTTCTAATCCTGTCGATCCTCAATCGACACGGGTTGCTCATCATATCATAAATCTGTATATCATTATATGATAGTGCTCTTCGACTTATTGGTGACACGTCCTTAAATCATCAGTGTGGGGCACATTGCGCGTTCTACCAAGCTCCTTAATTAGGTCTTAGCTCTTAAGCTATTTAATCTTGATACATTCGAATCTTTCGAATGACTTTATATATTTAGAGCTTAACTAACCTGATAATTACAACTTGGCACACCCTTCCTAGGTGATATCTTTTGTTGAACCTTATTCCTTAACAAGAATTTAGGAGGTTTGCTATTTTCATTAATCCTTGATTTTCTGCCGAATACTGGCATCTTACTGATGATTAGGGATTTGTATGATCTTATTTGTTGTTTCCAATGCAACTTTCAGATCCTGAATATTGGACTTACCAATCTATTGTCCTAACAATAGATGTTTAACATTCCATCTATACAAGGTCTCCAAAGGAGCAGCCTTGATGCTTATATATCAACTATTATAGAAAAGCTTATCTTAAGGTGAGATGGTTATTCCAACCACTGCTTAATTAATTTTAAGGAATAGCTAATCCTTGTTGTTAGTCGAACAAATCGACGATCCTGGGCAGCTGATGGCAAATTCTTAATTGTTGCCTAAATGGGGTTGCGGTAATCATTGCATAAGCAAAATGACCCGTCTTTCTTAATTAATTATACCGAACTCTCAGAATGTTGAGTTAGGCTACATGAATCCTCTATTTCAAAACTTGCTTAATCAGGGTTTTCGACTCTTCCAATAATGGTACTAGCTGTCTTGGAGGTTTCATATTAATGCAGCCCTAAATGGGATATAAATCTTAACTCGAATCGCCTCTCGGGAGGTAAACAGGGTAGTCTTAGGAGAAGATAATCAAGATACAAGGAGATTACAGAGATTTTTCCAAATCTTAGGCTCCATTTCATCCATCCTTGCTTGTGTCAAATGAGTGACACATTTACAAGTCCACCGATTTAATCAAAGACACTTACTTGGAAAATCCCATTGTGGATATCTTCTTTGAATACCAATAGTTGACTTTAGTACCATATGACCATTTGAATATCCTTGCGGTTCCATGCATTAAACCTCCATACTGATCAGGCATGGAAGCAATCTATGGAACATATTAAGATACACCAATCCTCATGTGGCGCTTTTGTCATACCATTTAGTATTCGAAATCAATAGAGATCAAGGGATATCAAGTTCATATGATGATGTACTTTATCTGGAGAGAGGGTACAATAGGGCTTTATGATTGAAAATTTCTGACAGGAATAGAAGAAATAGTTCCTGTGAATTTTCTACCTGTAAGTTTTACCTTACACTTAATATATAGGGCTCTTATGAAGGGTTTTAAAAGCTTGTTATACTTATAGTTTGTGAAGGATTTATTGGTATCCGAATCAAAATGAAAACTCTTAGCATTTAAATCACTGATAAAATGTCAAGGAATGTACCTGAGGCCGTTATTTATAAACTAGCTCAGGTATTTTAGGCGCTTTCATTCCTAGGCTTTCCTTCCTTAGCCGCTTTTCCTTTAACAGATTTAGGGCATGTGGTCTTGATGTGGCCTTTCTCATTACAGCCGAAGTAGACTGCATTCTTCATGTCCTTGCAGTCCAACGTTTTATGTTCCCTTGATTTGCAGATCCCACAAGCCCTTGGCTGCGATTGGGATTTTGGTTCGAACCTGCACTTTCCATAATGGCGCTTCTTACAGGTTTTGCATACTGGTTTCTGGTTGGACTTTTGTTTGATCTTCTTCATAGAGCTCTGGGAGTTATTTTCCTCCCTTTTCCTTTTTAGCTCATCTTTTGCATTTGAGGCATGAACAAGATCCTCCTTATGAGTAGGGAAATGTGGTCCTAGATAAAATTTGCAGCGAGTAGTATGGGGCTCCTTGAACTTTTTCACAGCCTTCTTCACAGCCTTCCCAACAGCTGCGTCTATCATAGTTTGAAGAACATCTTCGGAAATTCTAAGGTTCACAATCGTAGCATCATTGGCATGTGTCGCATCATTCATAACATGATCAACGGCTGTCTTATCTAGGTTTGCCATACTCGATATTGGTTCCTAACACCAATAAAACAATTTCTTAATTGCAATCCAACAACTGCTATTCTTCATCCTGGTGGCCTTAACATATACTAACCATGGTATCAATAGACCATACAGGCTAATGCAGTACTAAAATTCTTAATGAATGTTATTTAATATATATTCATCATGTTTAGCCTAGGTCACGATGGAGCATCAATGGCATTTAAGGTTTGGACCTAATCTATCATCTTTTTGACAGGGAATCAAAACGTCACATCTGTCTTTATTACATTGATGAATTTTTGGATAGCTTGAAAGCTTGCCATAAGGATATCAGAAAAGAGTGATTCCTAATAGATACAAAATATCAATCTAAGATTTGTTGGAGCGTTTTCTCGTGTATCATCGGCCAATTTCCACCTCGCGTTAAATGACCGGAGTCCTAAACAGGCGGAGACAACAGTTCTCAACATTTATCATTCATTATAGAATCATATGTGCCAGCATCAAATAAATTTCTGCATAAACTGCTTGATAAGGAAAGGTACCTGCTATATATTTATCATTCTGCACCATCTCCTGGGCGTTCATCCTGAAGACTCACGCGTTTGTCCTCTTGGCCTCTTCCGGCTTCTTCTGATTTCTAGGGTAGTTAGTCTTGATATGCCCCTTCTCGTTGCAACCGTAGCAGGTTGCGTCCTTCAACTTCTTGCATTCCAATGTTTTATGTTCCTTAGACTTGCAAATCCCACAAGGTAGAGGCTGAGATTCAAATCTGAATTTCCCGAGGTGGTATTTCCTACAGGTTTCGCACCTGGTCTTCTCACCCGACTGCTGGCTGTCCTTCTTAAAACCGGAACTCTTCTCGTCCTCAGAGTTCCTCCTTGTCTCCTTATCGGAGTGATGAGAATCCTCATCCTCCCTTTTACGCTTTCCATCTTCAGAGGCTTTGGCAGCCTTGTTTCTGACTACAACGAGTGTAAGAGATAGCGACAGGTCTGCCGCTGACCTGAACGTAGTAGGTCTCGATGCTTTCACACTTGCCTTTATTTCTGGGGCTAGACCCCCAATAAAGCGAGCTATACGCTTTGGTTTCGGCGTGATTAAGTAAGGAACCAATCGAGACATAGTATTGAAACTTGTAAGGTATGCTTGACAATCTAAGTTCTCCATGACTAATGTCAAGAATTCAGTCTCAATTTTCTCAACTTCATGCTGAGGACAGTAACTTTCTTTGATAAGAGCAACGAACTGACCCCAAGTCATGTTGTACAAAGGGATCTTCCCCGTAGTTTGGATCAGTGATCTCCACCATGCTAGAGCTTCTCCTTTAAAAGATTGTGAAACAAACTTCACAATGTCTTGCTCTGCACATCCACTGATGTCAACAACAGTGTCCATCTCATCGAGCCACGTCATGCAGTCGATGGCTCCTTCTTCTCCTGTGAAGTCTCTGGGCTTGCAGGAAACAAAATATTTATATGAGCAGGTCTTAACTGGTGCCTCTTTATGAAGCACCACCTGTATAGACGGGACACTCCTTTGATTTGACGAGTTATGAACATCGTCCTCCCTTGACTCATGTGATTTAGAAGGGGGCTTACTACGAGCCATAGATAGAGTCTTAGAGTGTGTACCACTTGATTCATCATACTGTCTGTCGAGAGCCCGTGTAACGGCATTATCTATTAATGACTGCAGTTCCGCACCAGTTATATTAACTCTGGTAGCATCATCATTCTCCCTCGGGTGGCTGTTGACCTCATCCGATCCAGCCATGTAGCTTGATTGCTACATAAACATTGACGATGATTCATTCAGAGGTTATTATGGATTCATCATTTTCGACGATTCATCAACCATGGTAATATAAACCATATTGGTTAATTTGTTAGTTATATTTAATTAGTATTTTCATTATAATTTATCCTAGTTATAAAACATTAAGGATATTAAAGTGGCGCAAAAGGCCTAGTCACAAGGACTGTTTTAATTCATAAGCCATGATTTCAGAGAATCGAGGCATTAAGGTTTGAACATATTTCATTACCTTTTCTTGACAGAGAGTCAAAGACTTCAACTGTCTTTTGTCCCTTAGGACAATAAGTATGGCCTGTAGGCATTTCATCACTTATGGATATTTATAATATGATCATCTTCATTTGATGATTTAAGCCATGATTTCTAAATCACTAGGCGAGATAAGGGTTTGGAATTTCCCAATACAAAGATGACAAGTGTGATTTTATCGCATCACTGTTGTCGGGAGTGTTGACATGTTTACGGATGTTAACAAGAATCTGAATCTCTTTTAAACAGGTTTTTACCATCATAGCTAGGTCTTTAATGACATTCAAGCTAGGTTTTACCCTTTAAGATTCTTTCAATATATATATACTGGTAGATCAATTATGAAAAGGAATAATAATTTGATTTATTTCATATATTATTTTCATAAAATGATAAAAATGGAATTCAGATAAAATATTCAAATGATTTTAAAAAGGAGTATATAATTGCCCTAAACGGGACTTGAAAGGAATGACGTTGTCCACGAAGGGACTAAAAGATAGATACGTCCTTATAAGGACTATTAAGGAAACGATCTTCAGCAAAAGGAGTTTTCTTCTTTACTTTATTTCTGAATGTTTTCTCCCTGGATGCAGGTTTTATCCTAGCCGCGGTACGAAGCTCAGCATTTCAAGGCTCCGGGTGTGGAGAATTTCTAATACGGCTTCTTCGCTTGGCGACGTGTCCAAATAAAAATTGGAAGCAATAATTTCCAGATTAGGATTGAGAGTATTCCTATGTTAAGCCTAGACTCAGAAGGTCAAGGAATGTGCTACTGTGTCATTGAGATTAAACACTAAGGGCTAGTGTTTAATTCACTCAATGTTGGCTCTGATACCAACCTGTCACACCCCGATATTTCCACGTTTTACCAGTGGGCCCGGTGGGGAGTATCGTGACGTAATTGATATCATCATAGTCAAACAACACAATATATAAATGCACAGCGGAAGAAAAAGATAAATATATTACAATCCGAATATAAAGTAATATCAAGTATTACAACGGAAGATAAAGGATCCACAGGCGGATCTTAAAACTTAAACATTGTTCAACAGACTTTAGACGCCTAGAACTTGCAAGATTCCTTATTAACGCCCTGAGCTTCTAGCCAATTACGTTCAGTACCTGTCACTTAACCTTTTTGGAAAATACGTTAATTTACACTGGTAAATACAATTAACCGACTCATTTAAAAAGGTTTAAAAAAAATTGATTTGGATGCACTAGGCACAACATATCTTTATAACTTGGGACAATTATATTATAATCTTGTATATAGATTTACATGTTCGTTGTATGTTCAGGGCCCGACGTAGAAACCGAGTCAGGATTAACAGACACGCCACAAGTATAGGCCCACAAGAGAGTGAGATACCGTTTCCCTTATGCAATGTCAGGGGTATGCCTACACCTCGTGCATAAGACATGGCCATTTTATTATACAATGATGTCAAGGATATCCGGGACATGGTCATTAACCCCTAAAGGCTTTTATTTCGAACAATACAGATTAAAGCGGGTTACCTCAATAATTTAATCATAATACGACTAAACATTCAATACCCGACCAAGCGGTATTATTATAATACCATATCCCAAGCCCGTATAGGGAAAATAAGTTAAAAGTATTTACCTGAGCTAGCAAATGCAATTTATACTCAGCCGTATATTCTAATCAGCAAGCACAAGTACTTCTACTGGGGCTCACAATCTGGAACGAAGGTTTCATAATAACCTATTAGATTCCTAACGGGTCTTATTTAAGTCGTAACTTAGACCGGTTAGTTTTAAGGAACGGTTCACGGTTCATAACGCATGATTAAGCGGAGACCGGAATAGAATGTGTTTTAGTCCTGACAAGTTTAAGGACTAGTATAATATGGGTAAACTAAACACCTTCTAGATTTTGAGATAAAAACGATAAGGTTTGACCCGTTTCGGCTAATTTATGCAAACTAGTTACATAAACCGTACCGAACGCGTAATTAGCATAACGGGTAACCGTAGGAGTCCTATACAGGTTTCCTAAGTCAGTTGCTCTAAATATGTCATGATATCCTTAGGATACCTTCCATTATGCCCAAAACGAGTTTAACCTCATAATATGCCCCGTAGGGGTATTTTGGTCATTTTAAAGATTATAAAAGAGGTTAATTATAGTTTTGAAACTTGGGTCTGAATACATCAGTAAAATAACTTATTTTAACAGGTTACATAAGTTAATGATAAGTCTTATGTGACAAAATGGTTTTAAACCCACATTATGCGTTTAATACGTGTAAAGAGTCATTTTAAGCGATTTCCGAGTTATACCGGAAATCGGAGTTTCTTGATCAGATTATAAAGTTCAAAATACTACATTTTATTATATAAAATCAGTAGCAGTTGGATTGGTGTCAAAATACCATGAAAAACTCATTTTATACATAAAAAGGGTATAATCGGTATTTACCGAATTAAGGCGATAGCCTTAGGTTATGATCAGTTTAAAAATAATTAAAAAATCTTTAAAGATCTCAAAATATTATATTACTTCAGTGGGTAAAAGGTTTGGTGTCAAAAATTGGGTTTAGATAGGCTTTATGCTAATTGCGCTGTTTAATTACTAAAAGGCGTTATAATTACGCTAATGGGTATAACTCCTAATCTAGACCTCCAACTGATATGAAAATTTAGGGACAACTTTATAAATCAGTAATAAGGATTATTGTCCTTTCACTTTTCCAAAATTCCTGTTTTATGGTCACAAGGGCATATTGGTCAACATTAGGCAATTAACGGAAACACGTAAACGGATGGGGCAAACAACGAACCAAGCTCAAAGGGTTATACCAACATGTAACCTGGTCCTAAGGAAGCCTGAAGGCATTTCTAAACCTATCTAATTCGGGTCAGAACTGAAGTCAAAGCAAAAGTCAAAGTTTTGCGACTTTCGTTTCCGAACCGGGTCTAAACAGAAAATTGTCGGATCAAACAAGCTTAGATCAGTTCTTATACTTATTACCAAGTTACATGAGTGATAAAATAGGTTACACGCCTTCTACATTGCTAATTATGCGTTAAATCGAAGATTAGCATTCTGTTGACTTTTTCTAGGCAACTTTGACCTGACATTTGAACTGCTTAGAATGGGAATCAGAGGGTGCCCTTTTAAGGGTTTAAAGCCCACATGATTACTAACTTATAACTACCTTTGGTTCGACCAAACACTGAACCATTGATGATTAAACGATAAGTCAAACCTTAATTATGAAGATTTGACTTTAAGCTAAATAACTAAGCAAAACTCAACTAAGAAAGGTTAAGAATACTTACTAAGGTCTAATGCACGACCAGAGAGGCTTAGAGAAGGCTCTTGAGCTCCAGAGATGATCAGAAGAGGAGTTGTGAATGAATGATCAAAGTGTGCAAACATTGGGCTTTATATAGTGTTTGTGATTGCCCAAGATTGTGCCAAACAAGTCTACATTGGATCCCTGATGATTAACAAGTGTCCCTATGGCCTAAGGATTTGTTTAGGCAGCTCTTGGAAGTGTTTAAGGGCCTTATAAGTCGGTTAATGCATGAATACAGGCTGCTGTCTAAAGATTCTGCACCTGGGCGTCTGACGCGGCCCGCGTAAGACATGTTAACATCTTACGCGGCCCGCCTAAGCCTCGTATTCAGATTTTACATTTTCAAGTTGTTGCATATTTGACTCTTGGCCTTTCGAAGGGTCAACCAAACTTATATATTGCAATTTAAGCCCTCCTAATTTACTTATAAGGGCCTCAAGACCTATACCCACTTTGTTAAGTCCTTGGTCCCTTTATGTTTACCCGAAAAAGTCATAACTTTCAACGTTTACGCTTTTAATCCCTCGCATACGAATTTGATCATAACATTCTCATACGGTAATGAAACTTTATGAAATTCTTACCGTGCATTCTAGTGAGCATAATTTACCTTTACAAAGCTTCGGGTTTGCTAAAAGGTCACTCAGAGGTATAACTTAAACATGTTGACACATTTAACCCCTGTAGTTTGTAATCTCTCACTTTCTTTCACAATTAGCTTCGTATGATCCATGAATCATTCGTTTAGGGGTATAAACATCATGTAGGGATATTGTATGGCATATTTATTTATTGTTGACATTTGGAACCCTTATATTCACATATTTCCATGTTTGTCAACTTTAGTCCTTCTAGAGTATTCTTTCATACGTTCAAGCTCATGACATGTGCCACTACATTATAGGACGTTTTTAGTATTTAATATACAAAAATACATTTATTTAATCTGTGTAATACACATGGTTTTTAAACATATAACTCTTTTTATATCTATTCAACACGTGTAATGTGACAACCCGGATAATCAGGGTTAACATCGCTTGAAATCCCACAACTTTTAGTGTGTACTTCTATGTTATCTGCCTATCTCGTGCATCACTTTATGATTGCGTGTGTTTAATGGATTAACTATACATGAAGTTGTTAAACGTTTTCGTGTGTCGTTCAACTAATTTAGAGAGCCAAATTGTTTGGGCCGCGAACTACTCTACATAAGTGGGCCGCAAAACTCACTTAACACCCACACTTTGGGCCGGAGGCCACACCCAACTTATCCTACACTAGACCCCCGTATTGAGGCCCAACCCGAACTTACACCCGCATTCTACTTTAATGAAAAATAAGAGATTTGGGCCGGCTATTGTGTGCATGTATAATAGGTTGTTATGGCTCCTTTGTGTTATCTCAGGCCCAAAAAAAAACCGAGCCTAGTCCTTTCCCCATTATTTACGTGCATTGTGTATTAGATGTCACAACCCTTTTTGCGAACCCTACTCGTTCCTCAACCCTCTATCTTGGACGACAAACTTCTTGGATCGAAACCCCACTCCCTTTGATTTCCGTGTTCTTGTATATCTCTATCAGGTTAGTATATTTAATTACATGGTGTATTTGGTTCTAAATTTGTGTTGGGTATGATAGGGTTTACATCGAATTTATATTATAATCGATATATGATGCATAATTAATTTCTTTGCATGTTAGAGATTACATCGAATGTATATAGGTGGCGGTCCAATAGCTTGCATGTGATGGCTGAATATTGTAAATTGTGTTGATTTAATTGACGGCCATGTGAGGGTGTTTATAGTCTCCATCTAATCAACCATGTGCATGTTTTAATGTTATGTCAGTGATGGATGATAGTACTAGGTAAATTAATGGATGTTGATGATAATGTGCATGTGTTGATCCGATTTGGGTAGTGGTCTCACGTTAATGCTCGGGTCATGATTAAAAACCATGATCATGTGTGTATCATTGTTATGATATTGAATGATAACTGATTCACAAGTAGCCTTGATGTAACAGTAGGTTCTATCGGTCCAATAGAATTGTGAGTAATGATTAGATAAGGTTGGATAGCCTTGAAGAAGAAAATGGCAGCCATGTTGTTTGTAGTCTTATCAAATTCAACCCATGTGCATATTCTATAAAGGCTGTCAAAATGGTCAAAGTAATTAATGAGAGGATGCCTTGATTTTTGAAGCTGAAATCGATGCACATTTGATATATCGATGTACATAGGATATAGTAACTAATGGGATGATGCCTTGTTTGTTTATTATTGAGTACATGTTGATGTGGTAATGATCTGTTTAATATTCTTGTTGTCAATATTGTTAATAAGCATTTAGGGACCTTGCACATCTTACAAAACATCTTTGATTTCATTGATGATTAGGGTAAAAGTTATTGCTAAGAATTAGACATGTTAGAGTCTAGCATGGTTGGATATTGACAAAAGATGATTATGATGCATGCTAATCCGAATAAATGGAACCGTGAGTATGTTTATTCACATTATCTTTTTATGCTACATGATGCTTCTTAGGAAACAAAGGGATTAGGTAATATAGGTGATAATCAGATTCGCAGATTTGAGTCGTGCTAATTAGCGAACATAAGTTAATCGCACATTTCATTTGGGCCTGAACTTAGATGGGCCGCACATTACGTGTTGAATGCTATGAATGCTTGCTTATTGTTACGACGTGTGATCTATGTATGAATGCGTGTTCGACACTTGTTTAAGATAAGTGAAGAGAATGTGATTCATTACAAAGGAAACTGATTATTATTGATGACTATATTGGATTCTTGGTGTACATTATATGAGAACTGAATGCACACTATGAAACTACTTGATGAACTTGGGCTGCTATATTAATTAGTATGACATATGTTATACGAGTGCTTCTTGTACGCAACATAAATGTGGAATACGTGATCTATGTACATGCAAACTAACTGTCTTTGGTAACCGCGGTAGGGTTTGATTGACTAACATGGAATGGGTAATGTAACATACCGAGCAATCTAAGGTGAGTTCATTACTTTTGAGCATGCGTCCCGGTGGTTTGGGACAGTCAGTGGGTATCCCGGGGAGGGATAAATCTTTTGGGTAAAACTGGGATGTTGGATAATATTCTCACTCTCTATCTTTTAAGTCCCATCTTTTGCTATCGTGGGTGGTAGCGGGGTATTAGTTGGTAGCGCTACTTAGGTTTGGCACCCTCACACCGTACCGGGGAGGACGGTTGTGAACTAATGACCCAGTCGGGCCTAGTGTTTTGATAGGAGCACTGGGGAACGGGCAAATCATACATCAGGAGCCGTCTTGTTCAGTATCGAGATATTATCAACATTACTTTCGGATTTAACTTCAATGGATTAACTAAACACTTGGTAACCAACGTTTTCGTAAAACTATGAACTCACCAGCATTGTCTGATACACTTGTTTCATGCTCGCAGGTCGTTAGGTAGCTTGGATTTGGGAACTTGCTGTCTGGAGTAGCTGGAGTGGTCATGGGTCGACTGGAGGGATTCATGTGATTGATTTCTTGATACTATACATTGGTTTTAAAAATGTTTATGTAGGTCCCGTTTTTCCGGTGGATCGATAACGAAAACCTATCCTAGTTTATCACAAACATGGTAACGGGTGCGGAATCCCCGTGACGGTGCAAACCAAAACAAAGTGTTAAACACACGCGTAACCAAAAGATTCAATATCTATTGATTATGGATGAGTACAACCACAAACATATACAAACAATGTTTTAACGGACTCTCACTAAGTCTCTCTGTGCTCATCAGTTTCACACAGAAACTATGAGGGGTATTTATACAAGACAGACACAGACTATGACGAAACACAAAGGACTCGGCGAAACACCTTTGGGCCTGAGATTGGGCCTGAAGAAGCCCAACAGGCGACGAAACAGGGACAGCCCACGGTGAAACACCCTAGACGACGAAACATATTCAGTTTCGTCATTTGATTTACAACATTCACATTTTCTACATAATGACAAAACTAGTGACATCATCATGACATCACTAAGGTGATGTCATGGTGATGTGTCGGCGGGAAAGGCCGCAGCTCTCCGTGCTTCGCGTGTCGAACTCTGGGGCGCACGACGGAGGAATGTCGTGACGTCGGGCTTGAGCCGGACCTAACCGTGTCGAAACCAATTCGAACCGAGCCGAGTCGCGTCCACACAAAGTGTATCAACAAACTCCCCCTTGGACGCTACTCGTGATGGTTCATTTTCTGTGATTGTTCATTTTCTGTGTCTTTCATGTCGGAGGATCTTCAAAGTCTTCACGCGTCGTAAGAAATAAGTGTATCAAAAAACTCCCCTTTTCATGTAGGAAGTGTGTTAACAAACTCCCCCTTAGAATGAACTCTCCATTGAGTCATGCTCGTGAATCTTTTGATCTTCAAGTCTTTAGATCCTTGTGGTGTTGATGAAGGGTCAGCGGCAACTCGATCATCTTTATCTTTTGAGTGCCTTCACGTCGTGTCTTCATTCCGAAGCTTGTTATCGAACATGTTCTCCTCGCCTTTAGCATCTGCACATGCAAGAAATCTAAACGCATAATGAGAACAACCGCTTGGAATATAGTTTCCATAAACAAAAGACACATGTGTGACCATTTTACAATCAACTACCGACCGACAACAGTTTGAAAGTTTAGAAAATGTTCAGATTTAATCCTTTAACTTTCAAAACTTGTTAACTTCGACAGATTATGAAGGTGCAATTGTTTCCCGGCTTACGATCAGGATTTTGGGTAGGATAGACTCGAGTTCCAACATCGGTCAATCAAAAATAAACTAGAAGCAAAATCTTTTTGGATTTTCTAAAGTTTATATTATAACACACCTAAAATCTTTTTTGAATTTTCATTTTTCAAAAGTAAAGACGGAAAACAATAAATAAATAGATACAAATATGCAAAAACTAAAAGTAGTAAATAAATATTTACAGACATTCTTTTTGCGAGTTTCGAGGGTAAGAGAATCATATCAGTGTACGGTCACGCCAAAACGCTCTTGTTGTTCAGTTAGTTAGCATTTAGATAAGCATCCTATAACAATTATCGGTATTGTTGTCCACTTAAGCTCAACTTATCAGATGTAATCATGGCGAGGGGATACGATTAGTGTATGATTTATACTTACCGACCGGTGTTCATCCACACACGACACATTCCCTTATCAAGGTATGCACGAGGATTCATCCTACCGCTGAGTATACCGTTTATCATCTGTTTGACCGTATAAAAGAATGTGAGAAACTCACTTATTTTTGAATGAAAACAATCCCTATGTGATAGAATAACTTATGAACTTGATTTTCGATGCATGAGGGCACAGAAGCAAGTCCGTGAACAGGTCAGTGCTTTCGTACAGCAGAGAGACGAACTTGACTCCCGGATAAATGTGATATATTATCACTTATTTTGAGGGACATGTGATTGTTGATCACTTATTGAGGTCGTATGCAATATGTACACGTGTGTATAGTATCATGGAAGATCTAGACTTGCGTCCCCGTTATTTTTCGGTAAAAGATACAACCATGATACCCAGATGATAAGCAGCATAAAGACCGAATATCTCAGAACCTCGGCAATCTCTCAAACGAAATTTCGGTACTAAGACCATATGCCAATGAATGGTTCCCACCTAGTCTTCAGTCGATTAAGGTTTATATCATCCTGCACACTTTAAAATGATTGTGAGCCTACCGATACATCTTATATAGAGCTGCATATCGTTTTTCATTTTAAGTTCAGTTTAAAGATGTTTCAACAGACCACTGATGTACTATCATTTTCTCTTTTTCTCGCCAGGAAACTCATTTTTGTTTTTCTATTGTTTTTGTGTTTTTGAAATTTTTCAATGTTTTTGGATTTTTAAAATTTGGATTTACTCCCCCTAAAATCAACAAACTATGATAAATTTTGAAAGACACAAAGATATTTACAAAAATGATTTTCCGATGTCGGTTAACTCAGGTTTTACCTCAATGCCGTTTACCAAAATTAATTTAATCAGAAATGATTTTATCGAATTTTGGGAAAATGAGTTGGCACGTCGGTAAGCGGTGCGGACCATGACAACATTGACGAGTTTCATAGTGAAACAATCACGTGTGAGGCGATATTTTAGTTCAACGTGTCTGGTCAAAGAGTGCTATACGAGACGATAATAATTCATAAAGCAGCTTAAATATCGACAAGCATAGGAGAGATTAGAAATTCAAAACCGTATCCTGCAACTGCTTCGTGCATTGCCAGGAATCTGAGCGCTCTCCTTAACTGGATATCCACCCGGTGTGGATTTCAAAGTCGATTTTGTAGCTACTGAAAAATCTCTTCACAGCAACACGATCAAAAACCTTTGGTTCCGGCTGGTCTTCCACATTGCGCCAGCGAAGGTCTTTGGCTTTCTTTTGAGAAGTAGTGTGCGGTTGTTCAATCCACGCCAAGGCATCCGCACACCTGGTTGGTTTGTTCAACGAACACATTTTCTTCAATCACACCGCGAAGAAATGTACACTGCACGTTAATCTTGTTGATTTTGAACTTCAGACGTGCTACATGTGCGTACATTTTGATTTGAATCTACCCTGGGGACCTGATCAAAGCCTTTAACAATCACATTTAATGAATGATTTTCATTTTGTCGAAGTTGCCAATTTCTTTCAACAGACAATTCTGTCTTCTTTTCTTTTTCTCTCCATCAAAGGCAATAATTTCTTTTGTCGCCAATCTTGTGCATGAACATTCCACTATCAATAATCCTATGACTATCGAAAGTTCCTCCTGGAACATTCTGCACACTCACTCAGAGATTAGATGGAGAGGGGGACCCAAGCCTTAACAGACTTAGGTCGCCCATGTTCATCGACGTAAGTTATCTCAACTTCTCGATGATCTAGAACTGATGATGCTCCCCCAAAAACTTTATCCGTTTTAGGTCTCCAAGCTTGTTTCCGTTTACCAGATTGTGTATTATGTACAATTTCTGGTTTTATTGGTTGTGACAAACTAGGTTTCCTTTTAACAGATTTTACTTCAGTTTTTAAAGCCTTTTCGATCATCTTCACATTTTTACATCGTTGTTTTGTTTCTTGTTCTTTAATAGTGCGTTTATCATGTTTTGGAGAAACAGGACGACGTTGTGAGTGACCTTGTTCAGAGGGGGCTCTTTCAACAAAATTTGGTTTGGGCGAGTTTGTGCAGTCTTTAATGATGTGCCCAAACTTCCCACATTTGAAACAAGTTCTCCTTTCAACAAACTTAGGAGAATCTGATCGACGATCTGACGTAGAATTTGTAGACCCCGAGGTACTAGTTGCACACCTATTTGTGCATTGAGTGTAATTGTTATCACTATTACGTTTCAAAATGTTGACTTTTTGAACAAAATCGGTATTTGACTTATTTTCAAAAGTCTCCACTTTATCTGTACCTTTGGAGGCCACAAACTTAACGTCTTTTGCTTTCTTCTTGTAATGAGCTCCTTTTGATTTAACCTTAGCCTTGGGCTTTCAAGCTCGTTGTTGTTGTTTACCCTTAAAGGCGACAGGTTGTTGTTTAGTCGGTAATTTTTGGTTTCCAAATTGTTTCCTCACTTCAGCTTTTGGAATAGGATCACACTGAGTTACTGAAACTCTCGGGATCGCTTTTCCCAAAAACTTAGTTGTATTATCTTCAAACACTTTATCAATCTAGGATTGATTGACATTTTTGATAGGAAAATCTTTGTTTGAATAAATTTTGTCATCACCGACTAAAGTGTACAACACGTTATCACTTTTAATGGTAGACACTGTCTCAGTGATAGGATCTATCTCTTGTTTAGCACCAGTTGATTGCACAGCAGGAGTTGGAGGATCACACAGAATGTGATTCTCAAAAGGCACTTCTACTCCTTTTCTATCGACAAGAGATTTATCCCCATCACTCACATCTGATTCATCATCCGAAGAATCATAGTCCTCAATGGTTGGAGGGCTTTGATTTGAAGCACATGATGACTTTTCCTTGCTATCCGATGAGCCTTCCGATGAATTGTCCGTTTTGAACCCTAATCCTATAGTGACTTCCTCATAATCAAGAGGTACACTTGGTTCAAACCGAGGCATTTCCTCCTCATCGGGCATCTTGGTATAGTTGTGTCTCAAAGGAGGCGGACACGACTTATACCCAACGCCTTTAACATTACCCTTTAGTTTTTGAACGTTAATGATGTGATCGAGCACAAATCGGGAGTTAGAATAACTCTCCAATTTGAGCTTGATTGATAATATGCACTACGAACCATCCCAAACTCTCCCATAACACTAGAGAAACGGCCAAACCATGCCCTTGGAGATTGTTTAAGACCATACGGGGAACGACGTAGTCTACATACCTTTGAGGCCTCCTCCTCAACAATGAACCCAGGTGGCTGCTCCATATAAACCTCAAGCTGGTGGAGCAGCCATCAAGCTGGTGGAGCGGCCAATGATGAATGACAACAAGGGCAATACAAATACGCACAGAGGGCATTTTGGCAACTGGGGAAAGTTTCGTCATAATCAATACCGTAAGCCTGGGAGTAACTTTTGGCAACCAAACGAGCTTTCAGACGATGTAGAGAACCATCAGGATTAAGTTTAACCGTGAAGACTCAACGACAACCAACAACACGTTTACAAGGAGGAAGCGGTTCAAGATACCAAGTCTGATTGGCTCGTAAGGCCCCAATCTCGTCTTCCATGGCTTGACGCCATCCCGGGTGAGCTAGAGTTGTCATCACATTCTTGGGAACCGGGTAGGAATCCAGAGAAGGCCCGAAGCTGTAGGAGTTGGAACTGTGGTGTCTGAGACCAGAAGGGTAGAGGGAATAGATACACAGGAAAGGTAGGGATTATGTGAGACTCAGGTATATCAGGATCAGGAAACAGGTCAAAAACTGGAATTGAAGATTTTTGAAAGAAAGGACGCAACTGATCAAAGGCGAAGTCAGCACTGGTAAATTATCGGCTAAGAGAAGGATTATAACACCGATAACCTTTCTAGACACGCGAGTAACCAATAAAGACATAACGAATAGCTCGAGGGTCGATTTTAGGGACTCCGGGACCATGATCATGGACATAAGCTACACATCCAAAAATTTGGGGCTCAAGAAGAAACAAAGTTCCTCTAGGAAATAAAACAGAGAACGGGGTTTGACCATGAAGAACGGACGATGGCATACGATTAATCAGATAAGCCACAGTAAGAACAACATCACCCCAAAGTTGACGAGGAACATGAGAATGAATCATGAGTGTGCGAGTAACATCCAACAGATGGCGATTCTTGGGTTCAGCAACACCATTCTGTTGGCACATATATGCACAAGAAGTCTCGTGAATAATACCTTGTGATTTGAGATATGTAGTGAAATCGATGGACAAATATTCTTTAGCATTATCGGTGCGTAAGGTTTGGATGGATGTTTTGAACTGGGTCTTGATTTATGCATAGAATTCGCGAAAGATCGATTTGATTTCACTACGTTATTTCAATAGGTAAACCCATGTAGCACGAGAATAATCATCAATGAAAGTAACAAAGTATTGAAAGCCCAATGTAGTCATAACTGGACAAGGACCCCATACATCTGAATGGTCAAGTTCAAATATGGAAATGGTTCGGCTTGACACTTTTGGGGGATAAGGTTGTCGAGTATGTTTACCGAGCTGACATAACGAACAATGGAAGTTACCGGGAATAGAGATGTCGGGTCTCATTTTCCGTAGGACGGCTGTTGTGGGATGGCCTAACCGAAAATGAGTTTCAAAGATAGTAGACTCATAGATGTTTGCTTTGGGATGCGACAATGAGGACATTCGATAGAGACCTCCTGATTCGAGGCCAGTGCCAATTACTCGGTTAGTACGTAGTTCATTAAAGGTACAATGAGTAGGATAAAAGGTAACGGAACAATTATTTCATTTGGTAATCTGACTGAGAGATAAAAGGCTGGCAGGAAAGTTAGGAACAAGAAGAACATGAGATAGGTTTATACTATCTGGGTTGTGAATGGATCCAATGTCGCGTACAGGGCATGAGGAACCATCTGCAAGTTTAACATGTGAGTAAGAGGTATTATCAAGGCTAGTGATAACTCCTTGATTCGCAGTCATGTGATAAGTAGCTCCAGAATCAATAATCCAGGATAAGTCAAAGCCAGAAAACGTACCTGGTTGAACATAGCTGGTTTGAGGACCAGATGACCAAAAAGCAAGGAACCGTTGAAGCAAATCATACTCCTCCTTGGTGGATGTAATGGTGTGATTTCGTTCGTCTCTCATTTGAAAAGATGTTCAAGCAAAAAAAAAATGAGTTGAACCCCGAACAAACGAACCAAGGCAGAAAACAAAAGTTGCTCAGATTGGAAAACCGATTGTACGAGGGTGTTTGAAACAGTATTCCGACAAAGCAGGTAAAAGGGAGTCCAAAGGATGTAGATATCCCCAGAAAGGGAGTCCAGAGGATGTAGATATCCAATGGCTAACATAGCCAAAGGAAATCTATCTGAGGAAGCCAAGGCCTTTGCTGCATCTATATACTCAGAAGAAATCCCTACGAATACAGAACACGCCTTAAAATCAAGACAATGGAAAAATGCAATGGAAGAAGAAATGGAAGCTCTCACGAAAAACAACACCTAGGAGAAACGTGTCTTGCCACCAGGAAAGAAAACTGTTGGGTGTGGGTGGGTTTTCACAATAAAATACAAACCCGATGGTACAATTGAAAGATACAAAGCGAGACTGGTAGCTAAAGGCTATACACAAACAAATGGAATTGATTACTCCAAAACTTTTTCTCCAACTGCAAATATTAACACAATCAGAGTTCTCTGTTCCGTGGCAGCAAATAAAGGATGGCCCTTACACCAGTTTGATGTGAAGAATGCTTTCTTACACGGAGAACAAAGAGGAAGTTTATATGGAAGCTCCACATGGATTCACGACGAGTTTGGAGAGAGAGAAGTTTATTTTCTAAAAAAATCCCTTTATGGGTTGAAACAATCCCCTAGAGCATGGTTTGGGAAATTCACCTCAGCTATGAAAAACTATGGGTTCTCACAAAGTAAGTCAAATCATACATTGTTTCTCAAAAGAAGAGGCAGTCTCACAACCTGTCTAATAATCTATGTTGATGGCATGACTATTATAGGGGATGACAAAGAAGAAATATCCAAACTAAAGAAAAACTTGTTCACGGAATTTGAGATGAAAGACCTACTAGAGAGACTCAAATATTTCCTTAGGATTGAAGTTCTAAGATCAAAACAAGGGATCTTCATGTGCCAAAAGAAGTATGTCCTTGATCTACTAGCAGAAACAGACATGATTAATTGCAAACCAGCAGTCACTCCAATGATTGGAAACTAGAAGTTGTACATGGAAGAAAGGGCAAATTTGACAGACAAAGAAAGATACCAGCGAATGGTAGGAAAACTGATTTACTTATCACACACCCGACCTGATATAGCATATGCTATGGGAGTAGTCAGTCAATTTATGCAGCAACCCTAAAAAGCCCACATGGAGGCAGTCTTAAGAATTATAAAATATCTAAAGGGGACGGCAGGGCATGGAGTCTTGTTCAAACCAAATGGACACCAAGAAACACAACTATACACTAACTATACACTGATGCGGATTGGGCAGGAGATAAAGGTGACCGAAGATCCACATCAGGCTACTTTACATTGGTTGGTGGGAATCTTGTTACGTGGAGAAGCAAGAAACAAAAGATGGTTGCTCTTTCGAGTGTAGAAGCTGAATTCCGGGGAATTGCAAGGGGGTTAACCGAAGTGCTTTGGGTTCAGAGGCTCTAACCGAGATAGGATATCCACCACAAGAAACCAGCAAGATTTGGAGTGATAATAAAGCAGCCATCTAGATTTCAGAAAATCCAGTACAACATGATCGAACAAAGCATATAGAAGTAGATCGATATTTCATCAAAGAAAAATTGGAGGCAAAGATCATCAGATTTCCGTTTGTTCGGTTAGAAGATCAACTCGCAGATATCTTAACAAAGCTGTGAATGAAAGAACCCTACTGATGCGTGTTAGTGTATATATGTTTTAGGTATGTATTTTAAGCCCTTTTACACTTTTTAGCCAAGTTTTAATTTTATAAAACACGATATTTACTAACACTAAACACACATATGGGCAAGTGCACCCATCGTGGACGTAGTATAGTGTTGGTAAGATACCGAGGTCGTCCAAGGACACAAGAGCTTTTAGTACTGGTTTATCCTCAACGTCTAATCAAATCAAAATGTTAGAAAAAGACGTTTAAACTAAGAAAATAAAACTAACTAAAATGCTGAAAATAAAAAAAAAAACAGATAGACAAGATGAATCACTTGGATCCGACTCGTGTGTTAGTGTAACCTTTGATTATTTTCGCACTTTTGCACTTGTTTAAGAGATTATCTTAGTTATTGTATAGGCCCCTCTTTTGAAGGTGACGTTACCCTCAACCCAGTAGTTTGAGTCAGCAAGGATACAATCCTAAAGGGTCGGATTATTGAAAGATAATTAATTAAGTTGTTAATGCATAATGTGGTAGGCCCCTCTTTTGAAGGTGACGTTACCCTCAGCTAAGTAGTCTGAGTCAGCAGGGATACAGTCCTAAGTAGCTGGGTTAAAGGTTTAATAGTAGTTTAACTTATGAGGGGATCAAAGAGTTTGGACCCCCGCCATCCAATACCTTTGGGTATTGAAGGAGGTCCTACTAAATTTGACTCAGGTCCTTTGCAGGATCTATACACTGAACAATGGCAAGACTCTTACCAAACCGTTCCCTTAACCCCCGACCAGGTAGCCAACATACCTCCATATAGACCGTGGAGATATGAATGGTGAAAATCTTTTATTTTATATAGACAGTAAAATAATGCCAAGACACCACAGACAAACGATAAGGAAGAATCACCTTCAACATAAGAAACTAGTAATTAAAGTCATTAATACAAAACCAATTAAAAAATGCAAAAGATTAAAAATAAAAAGTATTACAGTAAACACTTGTCTTCACCAAGTGATGTAAGAGACTTAGGCAAACATGGCCTTTGATTGTCAAGAACTCTTACGATCAATCTTGGATCCCGAGACGACTCACACACTCTATGATGGACAATGGATGATGGTGGTGGATGATGGTGTTATGGTGGTGGTGGGTGGTGGGTGAAGTGGGAGAGAGGTGGTGTGCCAAGGGATGAGTTGAAATGGCTCCAAACACTTCTATTTATAGGTTGAACAGAAGCTCGGGCACGGCCCCGTGTCCATCCTCGTCTCTCTCTTCATTAATTGTAATTTGCAATTACAATAAATGCGCCTGCAGGAAGTTGACCACGCCCCCATGTCCGCTGGGCACGGCCCCGTGGTGGGCAGTAGAAGCTTCTAAAGGTTTATCTTTTCTGCTGCTACTTGGGCACGGCCCCGTGCTCGCTGAGCACGGGGCGTGTTCAGTCTTCTGTTTTCTTAGTTTTGCTGTCGAGGGGTCGGGCATTCCACTTTTGTTCCTTTGCTTGTATTTATGTTACATTTAGCTGTCTTTTTGCTTCTTTTGTTAATTTGAGCTCATTTAATCCTGAAAATACAAAAGGAAGACAAAAGCACACTTTTTTCAACATTAGTACTAAAAAAAGAGTTAGTTTTATGCCACAATTGATATAATTTATATGTTGCATTTTGTGCATATCAAATACCCCCACACTTGAATCTTTGCTTGTCCTCAAGCAAAACTCCTTATAATGTGGCTTTATTCACTCCCAAATGGAATGGGTAGAAGAGAAGGTTTTTGGGCTTGTCATAGAGTGTCGGGATTTTCAAGATTCTTTATTGAGGTTTTATTTTTATTTATTTACAATCCTATTCGGCATGATTTATTAAGAACGTTTCTTAAGATAAATTACTTATTAGGGCATAACATACCTTTTTTAAAATCTCATTTATATACGAGTTCACATACCTCACGGGGGATCACTCAACACTCGGCCGAATGTGTATTTTTAGTGAATCACTCGAGAGCGGCATGGAACTTACTCCTACCATAAGCTTGCCAAGCAATCAATCCTCCTCCTTTTTAACTATATACCTTTGTAAATATCAAGAGAACTTAATGGGTGAAGGGTTAGGCTTGGGCTAAAGGTGGGTGGTTGGGTTAGTGGTTAGTAAAAAGGGCGAAAGGCGTAACAAACGTCGGTTTGAAAGACTTTTATTTTTTTTTTTCATATTTTTATTTTATTTTGATGAATTGTTCAAACAAAGTTATTTTTGATAAACTTTGTTTGTTTATTTGGTTTCATCAAAATATATAAAAATATAGATTTTTTTTTGAAGAGGTCATAAGAGAACCGAATGTTGTTTACTAAAAAAAGGGTTAAAAATAAAAAGGTTTAGGTGAGTAAAAAGGGTTGTTTTGGGTTAAGAAATGAAAAGGTTTAGGCTCAAAGGGGTTAACTAGGGTATTTTGGGTAGGTGGTAAAAAAATGAAAAATAATGGTGTAGAATGAAAAAGGGTTAGTCCTAATGCCTCTATCATTTACTTAGTCGGGTTTAAGTTGGTAAGGACCGGGAATGTATTGTTGTGGCAAGTTCTAGAGTTGTACGAGCCAAGCGGCTATTCAAACAAGAAACGAAAAATGAGCATTTAGTGTAAAGATATATATTTGTATGCTCGTTAAAGGCTCAAAACTCACTTTTGTGGGAAAAAGGTTTTTTATGTGATCAAGTATATATTATTAAATTTTAATTAAGTTTGTCATGTCTTTTCATAATTTTCTTATGTTGGTTCTTTTTATCACGACGCTATCGGTTGTAAACTTGTAAAAATATAACCTTGTTAAGACTTGAATTCCCAACATAAACTTAGACAAGTAAAAAAATGAAAATTTTTTGGAAAAAAATTGGGGTGATTAGCGGTTCCAATAGAGTTTTGTGTAAGGATTGTTATTAGGACTTGCAAAATTCAAGGTTTTAGCATCCCCCCCACACTTAAATTACACATTGTCCTCAATGTGTCCCAAAAATAAGTTTTTAGGTTGATTGAGTGTGTAAAATGGTGTTAAAAGCAAAATTTTATGTTACTAGCAGTCTGGACACGGCCCCCTGGGGACCGGGCACAGCCCCATGTTCAGGTGCCAGCGACAAAAATTTAAGAAAAGTAACAGAAGCCTGGGCACGGGGGCGTGTCCAGTGAACACGGCCCCGTGTCCAGTTACCTGAACTGGGCGATTTGCTGCAGGCTGTGCAGCACGGGGCCGTGTTGGGTCAACACGGCCCGTGCTGAGCCTACTGTAATGGAGAGATCGTTGCCGGATTGCTCTGTTTTAGTGCATGGGGCGATTTTTCTCGTTTCCCTTGTTATCCTTCACCATCCAGAGTGTGTTTTATTTCTGCAAATTAAAATTAAACTAAAAGATTAAACTAAACTAAACTAAGGATAGTTCCGCGGAATGCCTCCGTGGTGCGCCACGTTTATAAGGGTCCTTGGCTAGACCCAAGGTGAGGTTATATGATTTCCGAGCGGGATGTTTTGCATCCAATGTTGCACCGTCGGAGAGCATCATCCAAACTCGAATCAATAACCTTCATGTAATTGACCGGGTCATCGTCCTCTATTATCTTCCCAACCCCGAACTTCACTTCCTTACCCCCATATTTTAAAGTGAGTGTTCCGTCATTCATGTCTACCACTGCTTGTGCGGTGGCTAGAAATGGCCTCCCTAGTATGAGGGGGACTTCGGTGTCTTCTTCCATATCAAGTATGACAAAGTCGGCCGGGTAGACGAAATTGTTGACTTTGAATAGTAGATTTTCAGCGACACCTTGCGGGAATTTGATGGATCGATCAGCAAGTTGTATACTCATCTTTGTAGGACTCGTTTTTCCTAAGCCGAGTCTTTTGAACATTGATGCGGGCATGAGGTTAACGCTAGCCCCAAGGTCAGCTAGTGCATTACGAATGGGGGAGTCCCCAATCGAGCAAGGAATTGTGAAGCTTTCGGGATCAATCTTCTTTTGGGGGAGTCTGTTGAGTACGAGGGCGGAGCATTCTTCGCCTAAGTTAACTAATTGCAATGATTCAATTTTCCTTTTATGAGTGAGGAAGTCCCTCATGAATTTTGAGTATTTAGGCATTTGGGTTAGGACGTCAATGAAAGGAATGTTGACATGCAATTGTTTTAGTAGACTTTCGAATTTTGCGAATTGCTCATTGGTCTTTTGACGGATTAACCTACCGGGGTACGGAACCGGAGGAGCCTTGGTGGGCTCTGGTGATGGAGGAGAAACCTTCTCTTGTTGGGGCGGTGTTGCGATCTCCTCAGTAGGCGGTGGGCCTTCCACGGGACCCACGGTACGGTTCCGTAGCGTTATGAGATGAACTTGTGCCTTTGGGTTTGTTTCGGTATTACTTGGTAACGCGCCTTGCGGTCTCTCGGAGAAATTTTGGGCTTGTTGATTTATTTGTTTTTCGATGTTTTGTATACTAGCTTGTTGATTTCTAAATTTTGATTCTAATTGTAGAAACCTATCCGAGTTTTTCTTTTCAGTGTCGGAGATGAGGCGAGATATAGTATCTTCAAGCCTTTCTCGTCCACCTTGTTGTTGAGGGAATTTTGTGACTCATTTCTTGGTTGTTGAAAGTTTGTTCGTTGATTTAGGCTTTGTTGGTTACTACTATTGTCGGGTTCTCTCCAACCAAGGTTAGGGTGGTTATGCCATCCTTGGTTGTAGGTGCCCGTTGGAGGACCCGACGGCCTAGGTCTATTATCAATGTAGTTTACCGATTCTGGTTGATCATCTGTTTCTTTCATACAACCCCAATTTTCATGTGGCCCACCACACCCTTCACAAGCCATAACCGAGACTGTTTTTGTCATCTCTAACTTTTTAATTTTAGAAGAAAGGGCCTCGATATGGGCTTGTAAAAAAGTGCTTTCATCAACCTTATGGGCGCCCGGGGCAATAGATTTATTGCCTCGGGGAGTGTGCCACTGGAAATTGGTTTGAGCAATTTCCTCAATTTGATTATATATTTCATGCGGGCGGCGATTACCTAAAAGTCCCCAGGAGCTAGAGTCAAGTGTTTGTCTAGTATGTGGCAACAATCCATTGTCGAAAGTGGATACTTGTTGCCACACCGCAAGACCGTGATGGGGACACTTTCGTAATAGCTCATTGAACCTTTCCCAAGTTTCATATAAGGATTCCCCCTCCTCTTGCGAGTATGTATTAATTTCAGTCATTAATTTAGCCGTTTTAGCGGGAGGGAAATACTTATATAGAAATTTTTGGGCTAGTTCATCCCAGGTATTTACCGAACCAACTGGGAGGGCGTTAACCCAAGCTTTTGCTCGGTCTTTTAGTGAAAATGGAAACATTCGAAGTCGGATGGCGTCATTTGATGCTCCATTGATCCGAAAGGTATCACATATTTCTAAGAAATTAGTAATATGTAGATGGGGATCCTCGTCCGCAAGCCCATGAAAGTTTGCAGAGTTTTGAAGCATATGTATCAAATGTGACCGAAGTTCGAAGTTGTTGGCTTCGACATTCGGTGCATTGATAGCGGCGCCGAGATTACCTACGGTGGGTCGTAGGTAATCCATGAGGGTACGTTGGTCCGCCATTGGAAGTGGGTCCCCCGAAACCTTCTCTTGGTTTTTAGCTTTTAGTCTTTTTCTGAGAAAGCGTTCGGGTTCTACTAGAGGTTCTTTTATGTCTTTATTAGAACTGGAGCTCATACACTACGTAGAGGTGGCATCTGGTTCCAAGTCCTGCAACAAAAACAAAAAAGAATGTTGGTCAGAAAGTTCACCACGACCCCGTGCTCAGTGAACACGGCCTGTGGTCGGAGTTACAGTGATTGTTTTCCGGATCCCTGTTACTGGAAAGTTGGACACGGCCCCGTGTTGCACCGACACGGCCCCGTGGTCAGCCTTCTGTAACTCGGAAAATTAAAAACTGGCAGTAACACTGCTGGGCACGACCCGTGTCCGACCAGGCACGACCCGTGCTGAGCTCTGCAGAAGCTGAAAAATATAAGAAAATCCTAAAAATTTAAAAATAGAAAAAAAATGATTAGGCCGTTGATTCCTAACTTTCTTAAAATCCTTGTATCCCCGGCAACGGCGCCAAAAACTTGATGCGTGTTAGTGTGTATATATGTTTTAGGTATGTATTTTAAGCCCTTTTACACTTTTTAGCCAAGTTTTAAATTTATAAAACATGATATTTACTAACACTAAACACACATATGGGCAAGTGCACCCATCGTGGACGTAGTATAGTGTTGGTAAGATACCGAGGTCGTCCAAGGACACAAGAGCTTTTAGTACCAGTTTATCCTCAACGTCTAATCAAATCAAAATGTTAGAAAAAGAGTTTTAAACTAAGAAAATAAAACTAACTAAAATGCTGAAAATAAAATAAAAACAGATAGACAAGATGAATCACTTGGATCCGACTCGTGTGTTAGTGTAACCTTTGATTATTTTCGCACTTTTGCACTTGTTTAAGAGATTATCTTAGTTATTGTAGTAGGCCCCTCTTTTGAAGGTGACGTTACCCTCAACCCAGTGGGATTTGTGGGATGAGTGGGATTGGGAAGACTACTTTGGCTGAAGTTGTCTTTGAGGGCATTCGAAATTCATTCCAACAAAGCAGCTTTATTGGAAATATCAAGGACATCTCCAGGGAACATGACAGTGATTTATGCAAGTTACAACAAAAAATCCTTGATGATGTCTTAAAGGATGAAAGCATACCAGTTAGAAATGTTAAACATGGACAAACTCTGTTGATGACGGAGCTACGTGATTTGAAGGTCATAATCGTTTTGGATGATGTGAATCATGCTGACCAGTTTAGGTACTTGGCTGGTGGGCGTGAATGGTTTGGACCTGGCACCAGAATCATAGTAACAACAACAAATGCAGACTTGCTTAGTGCATCTAAAGTAAATAAAATATTTTTGTGTGAAGAATTGAAAGGTGAAGATGCTCTTAGTCTCTTTTTCCAGTCAGCATTTGGAGATGGGCAACCTTCACATGGTTACGAAAAGCTGTCAGCTGATATTGTGAAGTTTACTGGCGGTCTTCCAATAGCGCTTACTGTTTATGGTTCTCTACTATGTGGAAAAGAGGAAGACTATTGGAAAGACATATTGAAGAAAGTTCAAAAATATCAACCTAAAGAAGTTCTTGGAAGACTTGAAGTAGGTTATGTTAGACTAGATAGACATCAGCAGCTTACCTTCATGTATATCGCATGTTTCTTGAAAGGGAGAGACAAAGATTTGGTAGAAGATATACTTACCGATATTGGTCTGCACTCCGAGAGTGGAATTACTGATCTTATAAACAAGTTTCTTATTACTACTAGTTTTGATGAGTGTGTGTGGATGCATGACCTGCTCCAACAAATGTGCTGGGAAATTCTTCGTAGGGAATCACAACAATACAATGAAAAACTAGTTGCAATCAAGTATCGTCATGATGTTTTGGATATTCTCTTATCCAACGCAAAGGTTTGCTTAATTTTTTTTTACAAAATCCATAAAGTTGTGTATGTTGAAAAACTTTATAACGCAAAGTTAAATCTCTACAGTTTATACTTGCTTCTTAAAAACTTATTTTTTTTATTCTTGCAAGCTGAAGCCCATATTATTTTTCAAATTTGAAGTTGGCCTGGCTGTGTTTTTTGGTTTTAGCTGTAAAATATTTATGCTGTGATTTTTTTGAATGGTTACAATGGGTAACTCATTTGACAATTAGGATTGCCAAAACATATTTTTGAGGACAAAGTGTGAAAGGATTAAATGACTCATTCTGTTGTGTTTTTTGTTTATTTATTTATTTTTTTAAACCAGGAATCAAGAACAATTGAAATCATTAACCAGGAGCCATATAAGATTGAAGTGGATGATTGCATTGATGATCCATCCTGCTTTTCAAAGATGAGGAAACTAAAGTTTCTAAGAATTAGTAATATACACTTTCCTCAAGGTCTTAATTATCTTTCAAATGATCTTCGGATTCTGGAATGGTATGGTTGTTCATTAAAGTCCTTGCCTTCAATGTTTAAACCTAAACATATTTATCAACTTGAAATGTGTTATAGTCAACTTGAAACTCTCTGGGAGACAAATGTTGTAAGTATTGTCTGCATAGTCTTGATTTGAAATAACTGCAAGCTAGAAATCTGAAATTTTTCCTTTCACTTATGACTTAACAGGATCTTCCTAATTTGAGATCAATTGATCTTAGTTTCTCAAAGGATTTGACCAAAATCCCTGACTTGACATCAACTCCGAAACTTGTGAAACTAAATCTTGAAGGCTGCACCAAATTAAAAGAGCTACACAAATCAGTTCTTTTTCACAAAAGGATACGATACCTAAATCTTAGTGGGTGCACACATCTTCAGGGCCTTGGCAGAAGCAACATGGAAATGGAAGCTCTTGTGACACTACTACTTTCCGGCTGCTCAAATCTTGAATATATCCCTGAGTTTGGACACAAGATGAAGTGCTTAGAGCATCTGTATATAGATGGAACTAACATCAAGAAATTACCAGAAAGCTTGGGGGAATTGTGTAATTTAAGGAAGCTTGATGCAAGTGAAACTTCTATACAAGAGATTCCTTTGTCTGTTCATTACCTGAAAAGATTAAGACTCCTACGTGTTCATAGATGTCCGCTTTCGTCCCAAAGCAGAGGTCTTCTTTTTTCAAAGATGGATTTGTTATTATCTGGTTTAAAGGAACTTGATTTAAGTTATTGCAATCTATCTGTTGTCCCTGATGGTATCGGATTATTACATCGATTAGTAGATTTGGATCTGTCTGGAAATAATTTTGTTTCTCTGCCTGCGAACATCAGTCTCCTCTCAAATCTGAGAATGCTTTGTTTGAATAATTGCAAGAGGCTTCAGTCACTACCAAAACTTTCAATTGTAAGTGAAGACACTCTTTATGGACTTCCGATGAGATTCAATTACATTATCTCAAAAAAATGGGTAGCTGTTTCTAAGTTTCATGGCAGAAGCAACAGCACTTTTCCAATGGTTTCCTGTTTGAATTGCCCTAACATAGCAGAGAACGAAAACGGCAGTCATATGGCAGAAAAAAATATTAAATAATTACCTTCAGGTCTCTCTCTCTCTCTCTCTCTCTCTCTCTCTCTCTCTCACACACACACACATGCGCACATGCATGTGTGTGTCACAACTATATGGTAGATATGATGTGTCATCTTTAGCGTAGTGTGGAATCAGCATTTGCCCGCATCTCGTTTACTCTTTTCATTTTATTAAAATTTTGCAGTTACGAACAAGATGTTGGATCACATCAGAAGCTGTATTTGAGATACTTGGTGCTGGAAGTGAAATTCCATTAGATTACAAGCTGCTAAGATCTGGTGAAAGTTTGACTCATAAAGGCCCATGGATCGGAGTTGTTATATGTGCTAATGTTGCTTTACACCACATTGATGCTTCTATAGAAACAAAATACGTGGTAACAGCTCATATTCATGATGGTGAAAAATATTGGAGGATTCAAGTCCCCATAAACTTGTTAGCAGCAAGGTTGGAGAACCAATTGGTTTTCTATTGGACGAGAGAAGGTGACCTTCTAAGAACTGTAGATTCAAGTCAAAGGAACACCTTTAAGTTTTCATTTAGCGTGGAGCCACGAGGTCAGTAACAACTAACAGCTTAATTGTATTTATCACATAAAAACTATCTGAGGCTGAAAATGGTTGTGGCAATTATGAAACTTAATGTCTATGTTTTAAAGCCGCACTAGGTGCGTGCCTAGAAGCTCAGGCGTAGGGATAGGGATGGCAAAAATACCCGAGCCCGACGGGTATGCCCAAAACCCGACACAAATGGGACGGGTATACCCGATACCCGACTGGTATTGGGCCGGGTATGGGATTAGTTTTAAAAAATTTCGCGGGTATGGGTCGGGTACGGGATTAGGTGATACCCCACCCGATTACCCGAAACCACATACCCGTTTACCCGATCTTATACCCGAATTTTTTAATTTATATTTTTATATTTCATTAACCCTTGTCTATTAGTGATTTATTAGTGAATCTTGAAATCTTTTATTATCTGGTTATAATAATTGTTTTATTGACTATATATCTTTATTTCTCTAAGCCTATTATATGTAAATTTAATATTTTATAAAAGTACGCCTTTTTGGTATCGGGCATGCACCTTGCGCCTAAGCTTTGGGCGAGGAGGCATATGTGCCTTAAAAATGCGCAACATAGCTTAATGTAACCTTAAGAGAAAAGGCATTAATTTTTTGGGAGATTAGCAACACATAAACACGTTTTTACTTGTGAGTATCCTCTCTTGTTATTAAATTCAATATATCTTATACTTTGTAGGAAACCGTTCACAATTTTATAAATAAAATACAATAGAAATGAAAACAATCTTAACTTGCAGAAGTTGCTACCAAGCCACCGCCAAGTAGTAGCTACTAAACCTAAATTGCTATTCCAAAGTTGTCGCTCATAGGTTGCTACCGAGCCCACTCGCATCAGTAGCCACCGAGCCACTACCCAAGAAGTAGCTATTGACTTATTGAGCACCTCAGTCGCAACTGAGCTGAAAACCACGGATAGTAGCAAGCTACTATTGCCTAGCCAACATTCAAAATACAAAGGTGGCTCTCAAGCGTCTCGTGTCGTCGACGCAAAGTGCAAAGTTCGCCACCAAAGCGTTACATTGTGCTCATCAACAACGCCACGTGCATACGTGAACGATTCCATCTTGATAGCCCAAGATGTGTAGTTTGTTTCACTGAGTAACGTTGCCCATATTCAATGTCTTTTCCAAGCTTAAGACCTAGGTCGATAGGAAAATTTGTAGGATTGCACTCCCACAAGTTTGCATCTTTGAGAATCTTCGTGGCATATCTTGTTTGCTTTAAAGAAATACCCATTTCGTCTTGTCTCAGCTCTATTCTCAGATGTTAAGCCAATAACCCCATATCGCTAATTTAAATGCTTTATTTCGTCTTGTCACTTCACGTCACCTCTATTGCAAGTTTAGCCTGTTTAACCCATGAACACAAATGATGATTAATTTTCTAACAACCTTTTACTAAAGAATAGGTCATGGCTTCCAACCAAAGACTTGCTCATCGAAACATCCATTCAATGTCAACTTCCCTGAAAGTATACATAATAATTTGAATTAGGATTGCTAGTTACACTTTTTTAAGAAATTTTCAAGTATAAAATTTATCATCAAACTTTGGTCACCAACTTTATTGTTGGGAAAATGATTTTCAAAAAGAAAGTTAAATATATCTCAAGTAGTCAAGTCTTAGGAACTAAAGGTTGCATGTGAGAGGACGGTGCAGCTCAAGAAGCAGGTTTCGAAGCCAACAAATTTCTGCGACGACATCGGCGACACCGCGATATTCAGCTTCTACACTGAAGTGAGAGATGGTAGATTGCCGTTTGGAAGACCAGGAGATAAGATTGTCTCCGAGATAAACGCAGTAGCCAGAGGTTGAGCGGCGAGTTACGGGACATCCATCCCAATCAGCGTCGGTGTAAGCACCCAAGGATAACTGAGGCGTGGGTCCTAAAAGTAGACCAAAATCAGAAGTGCCTTGAATGTATCGCATAATCCGTTTGAGAGCATTCCAATGATCAACCCGGGGGGAATGCATATGCATACAAATCTGCTAAACTGCGTATGTAATGTCGGGATGTGTGAAAGTAAGATATTGTAGCGCACCCGTGAGGCTCCTGTAGGTAGACGGGTCATCAAACATAGGACCGGAGGAGCTACTCAGTTTAGATTGAGTGTCAACAGGTTTGCAAGAATCCATGGCAGCCCGATGCAGAATATCTTTAGCATAAGCATGCTGGGATAAGAACATTTGATCCCCTCTGCGAGTAACAGAAATACCTTGAAAATATGTCAAGGGTCCCAAATCTTTCATCGCAAATTCACCGGCAAGAGAAGACATTAGGCGCTTACGAAGATCATCCGACGAGGTGGTAAGGATTATGTCATCCACATAGATCAATAAATAAGCTGTGTGAGATCCCTAGTGATATATGAATAGAGAGTTGTCATACTTGCTCTGCACGAAGCCTAGCGTTAGGAAAAAATCCGTGAAGCGTTGATACCACGCACGCGGGGCCTGTTTCAGGCCATACTTAGATTTCTTGAGACGAGACACATGATCCGGATAGTCTCGATGTCAAAACCCCATGGGCTGATACATGTATACTGTTTCAGCCAAATTCCCATGAAGAAAAGCGTTTGTGATGTCAAGTTGGTGAATCTTCCATTACTGAGAAAGAGCTAAAGATAACACCAAGCGAATGGTTGCGGGTTTGACCACCGGACTAAACGTTTCCCCACAATCAATGCCAACCTGCTGTTTTCTACCGTCACATACCAAGCGAGCCTTATAACGTTCAAGACTTCCATCTAATTTGAACTTATGCTTAAAAAGCCACATGCTGCGAATAATAATCATATCTGGTGTTCTAGGAACAAGTTCACATGTCTCATTTTTAATAAGAGCACTAAATTCGTCATTCATAGCATTGTACCATTCTGGGGAGGACAGAGCAACCTGTGGGTTTTTGGGAATAGGAGCAATGATGGAAGTGTGAAGGTTAAGGTTCAGCTTAATTTGTATAGAGATGCCATCCATAGCGCGTGTGCGCATGGTACGGGTGGGAGGTTGCGACGGTGGGGGCGGAGGAGGAGGGACAATTGGGGTAGAATGGGCTGCCGTGGCATGACCCGGGAAGAAGAGAGGCCTGGGTTGAGTGGTACCAGGCTGTCTGCGAGTGTATGTGTGAATGAGGGGAGGTGAGTTGGGTTATGAGGGAGAAGGGGGGGGGGTTGTTTGAGAAACATGCTCAGTGGCAGCGGGTTGGGGCCGTGAGGTCTGATGGGGTTGGAAGGGGGAATGGGCTGGGCGGCGGTGTGTGTAGGAGATTGGTGATGGGCCGGGGGCTAGTTGAACCGGGCTGGGCCGAGACTGATGGTTGAGAGTTTGGTTGGGAGACATGAGACCACAGAAGTGGGTGTAAGGGAGAAGAAAGAAAGTCAAACGAATGGGAAGGGGTGGGGGAACGGATGTGATATGGAAAAATGGATTCCTCGAAGTGGACATGGCAGTTAATGAAGATTTTGTGCGTTTAAGGTTAGGCACTTGTAGCCTCAGTGGTTGGTGGGGTACCGAGAAACACACAAGGTTGGGATCGGTTGGTTAATTTATGAATTATGTTGGAGGGGAGGATGGGATAACACAAGCAGCAAAAAAAACGCGTAGGTGTTCGTAGGTGGGCTGGCAATTGTAAAGAAGGGTAGTGGGTGAGAGAAATTTGTGGTTTTTGCTTGGATGAATATTAAGAAGGTAGGTGGCAGCTTCAAGCGCGTGATGCCAGAAGTTTTGTGGTAGAGAAGATTAAGCGAGAAGAGTGCGTATTGCGTTCCGCTTTTCCGTTTTGGGAGGAGGTGTAAGGGCAGGAAAAACGATAGTACATACCATTGTTATGACAAAAATTTTGGAAATTATTATTTGCATATTCATTCCCATTGTCGCACTGAAACTGTTTTATTTTTCGCTTACATTGGGTATTGATGTAATTGTTAAAACGTGTGAATATCTCGAAAACTTGCGACTTATGGGGTATGTCCATAGAAAGTTGTTAAAGTCATCAAGAAACAATATATAATAACGATGCCCACCGGTGCTAAGAACCGGTGATGTTCATAAATCACTATGAATAATGTCAAATGGTAAAGAAGTTTTATTTAAGGAATCATAAAAAGGTAACTTAACACTTTTACCAAAAACACATGGTTGACAAATAGAACTAGGTTTTCCATAATCAATACTAGAAGTAGATTTTAATGAATGCAATAAATTTTGTCCCGGGTGTGTAGGTCCCGAAATCGGAGAATTGATTTTCACTACCAAAGCCTTGTTTATAACAAACAAAGTTAAGTGTGCGGAATCCACTTAACTAAGCCAATCAAACATAGAACACAATAACACACAATGGTTAACCAAAGAAACACACTCTTTTGATTAACTGGATGAGATATCTCAAACTGATACAAACACAGTTTACAAGCTTGAAGGGTATTCTCTCATCTCTGAGACTAAACTGTGAACCATCTGTGCCTTATATAGCAGATGGGCTGAAAGGCTCGACGAATCACAATCTGGGCTGACGAAACAGAAGAAAGCCCAAGACTAAGCCCAACAGTCAACGAATCACGTATGATTCGTTGACCACTTTGACGAAACAGAACCAATAGTTATCATGTCTGTTTCGTCGACATGTATTCGACGAAACAGAGTGTTTCGCCAAAGCCTGCAAACAGTTGACTGTTTCTGCAAACAACATGCAGCAGAAACAGAAGGCACAAATACACAAACAAATGACAGATATACCCTTAACATGCAACATGCATAGTTTTACGACCAATACATAAAACAAAGAGACAAACAAGTCAGACACAAGCGGATAGGAGGATAGCCGACTTGGTCGACTGCGAATACAGAATCGATAAAAAATAAAGACCGTACAAAATACAACATTACATATAAGACTAGTGACAGACACAAAAAGTGCATCAACAAACTCCCCCTTGTCTGTTACTCGTCTTCGGTCTTCATTTCGTTCTTCTTCAGTGACGTTCGGACCAGGAACTGCCCGAATGGATTCCACTGTAATAGCAGTAGCAAGCAACACGCTGAAACTTCAGTGCCTGGTGTGCGTCCTTGTCTTCATAAAAGATGTCGTGCCGGTACAACTTGGCGATGTCGGATGCAGACATATTCACCAGCCACATCGGATCCAATATCCTGAAGTTCTTATCATCTTTGAAAACAATAACTGCCTCATGCGTGTCTGAATCATAGCACCATAAGCGCATATCACCAAGAAAATCCTGCTGCATCGGCATTAACGGAATCTTCTCAACCACTTTTGCCGGCTCGTACACAAGCTTGTATCTTCCGGTGTTGGTTTTCGGATCAAGAGTGAACTTGATCTGCTGATGCCTGGGGAACTGAGGTTTGTATGACTTGTCTTTCCACCCCGATTTCTTGTTCATCTTAATCAATCGCTCAAATAACGTCGCACCATCATATTTTGAGCGATTGATGAGATCTATCTTTGTCAAAGCAGCCACATCATAAAATGGCAAAGATAGGATGCTCAGCAGTGACCTAAAATACTGGATCCCGAACTCCCGCTTGATTGCAACACAATGAATTTCCTTAACAAACATCCAACACAGGATTCGCCCACTAGGCTTAGCCTTTTCCAACTGTAAGAAATCAACCTGTGTAGCCTCTGGAACGGGCTTTGAAACCCTCGATAAAAACCGTTGACGCCACGCAGCGAACGCATCCGTGGCATTCTCTGAAGTATCACGGTTTTTCAGATGTTCATCAATATCTTCAACGTTGTCTTTCAGCCAGTCTTCATCGAATGGAGCAAATTCGGTACCATCCTGTCTAACATATGACGATTTCTTCACATCACCCTCGAAGACAATCTCATCAACGTTTTCAACATTCATAGACTCCGGCTCACTTGGCATCTTTTCAACTTCATCATCATTTATGTCTCGCATCGCCTTCAATGTGATCAACTGTTGAGGCGTGAGATCTTCAACTATCTCACCCTCTTCAAGTGATTCTCCGGTGACTGGATGCACAACCTGTAAAGCCAAATCAGCAGAACTAGGGACAGAGGATGTACCAGCTAACGCTTCAAGTAGTTGTTCTTCACCAACAGTTCCGCTTGATGTTCCTTGAGATAACCCTAGTGCTGATGGCTGATAGATGATTATAGCAGATGAAGTACCGGCTGGGGGTTGCTGTGGTGTAGCAGCTGAATCAGGATGCCCTTGATCCTCAGAATCTTCATCCCTTTTCTGCAGAATTTCTTGCTGCTTACACCTATCCTCCCACAAAGTAGCAACTCGTTTACGGAGAAAATCGAAGTTAGCACTCATATTCCTAGCCCCTTCAAGTATTGTGGTATTTCGCGAGTCATACCACTCTTTCATGACATCGCATCTATTTCTCAGGTCTTCAGCCAGCTTTTGAAGTACAGAGCTACTTCTTTGTCTCTCTTCGTCTGTAGCTCTTAACCGAACGTTTTCAGCCTTAAAAAAGTCAATCTCTGCTTGTTGGCGTTGAATTGTAGCTTGTTGTTCACCAACAGTAGATTTCAATCTATCAATCTCCACTTGATGATGGATTTGATCATTCTTCGTGATACGAATAAAATCAGTCTGTCTTTGAATGCGGTCTGCTGCAGCCTCATATTGTGAGAACAGAAAGTTATTCTTTTCTTCTTGAGTCATCTCCGAGAAGATCCTTTGACGTTCACCACTAGGTTGAGAAGTGGTTGCTCTGATTGCAGCAGCCATGGATCGTTGTGGAATAAGCTGTGGAGATACAGTTTGAGCTGCAGGAGGTGAAGATACTACAGGGGGTTCTGGAACAGGAGTTTGAGGCACAAATCCTCGGGAGGAGGTACTTAAGTATCTCCGAGCTTTCTTTTTCTTCTGATGCTCTGCAGCTTTTTCAGCTTTTCTTTTTCTTGCACGTTTCGTTTCAGGATCAGAAGGAACATATTCCGGATCATCTTCCTGTCTGATCTTTCTGTGTCTGATCTTTCTGTATCTTCGTACCCCGCGTTCATCCAGATACATCTCGTATCCAGGTTCAAGCAAAAGATCATCATCAGAGTCAGAATCAGCCTCATCATCACCACCGGCTGATGTGTCACCCGCTGACACTCCCCCTGCTGAGGTACCACCCACAGATGTACCACCAGCTGATGTGCCACCAGTAGTTCCTACACTTGATGCACCAACGGCACCAGCATCACCACCATCACCACCATTACCACCTTCATCACCACTATCGCTTCCTGATTCATCAGACACATCCGGTTCAGGACCAAACTTCTCACTCATCAGCCTTTTTAGCTCAGGCTCTTCATTATCAGACTGACTATCCTCATGACGCCACTTGTTATCTGCAGGAGCAACGTATGCTGTATTATCAAGAGCACCAAATAACTTTATTGGAGGAACGCTCTCCTTGTATCTTTTGTGAGCTAGATTCTTGATGATTCTTAACGAATTGAAGTTCATAGCTTCTATTTTCAGAAGATCGTTGGCTGCTTTTGGAAGACTCGGATGTTGAACATTCATTATCATCTGTAGAAAACGTGGATACATCCAGTACTTGCTTCCAATGGTCCTGTTCTTTCCAGTTCTTGTCAAGTTCTCTTTCATGTTTCCAAAAATGTACCTTGAAATGCTAAACGGTTTGTTTAGCACTAAGGGCACCATAAAACCCACCAGATCGTTGCCAGCCATGTCATAACCTGCCCGTTTATTGCTCAAACACTGGATCAGAACGTGTAGCAGAAATTTGTATCTCAGCGGCAGATCACCTTTGTTTATTTGTGTGCTAAAGATATCTCCGGTGCATTTCATCCGTAATAAACAGCCTCAAGTACACATAATCGGGACAGAATCTGGAGCGTCCGGACTATCTTGTAACTGAAGAACTTCATTTAGAATATCCGGGGACACGATTACATCCACATTTTCAACACGTCCACTGATAACTTCCTTACCATCAACTTGACCAACATTCGCCGAATCCCAGAACACCTTGACGAGAGACTTGTACACTGGCGTTGTGAACGTAACCGCATAGTTGATACGAGATTCCCGGATCCACTTGGTAATGTCTTTTAATTCAGTAAGTTTCTCCTCCGGATCCAAGTAAGCAATCTGGTTATGGCGTTTTTCGGACATAATTTCCTCCTCCGTCTTATTTTCCTTCTTGGTTGCCGGCTTCCTTTTACCTTCTTTCGGTGCCATCTGCAATTTGAAAACATCCACAATAAGCAACAATCACTTACATATGCATTTAGACATGTATGGATACAGGTTCATGTATCCACTTGACAGATAGACTGTCAAACCATGTCCACTGTGAACATTTGCAGACTGTGAAATTTTCTAAGGCATGGTCGGCGAAACAGAAAGCAATTGACGAAACAGAGGTTGGCTTGACGAAACAGAATCAGTTAGTTGACCAAATCTGTTTTGTTGACCACTGTGATTCGTCAACTGACCCTTTGACGAAACAGAAGTTGCATTTGACGAAACAGAACTTGGTTGTTGACCAATTCTGATTCGTTGACCATTCTGTTTCGCCAAACATATCATTGACGAAACAGAAGAATGTTTGACCATTTCCGTTTCATTGACTTATCCTGATTCGTCAAAAGTTTGATTCGCCGACTGTCTGTTTCCCCAAATCTGATTCGCCGACGATCTGATTCGCCGGAGTTAGGGTTTGAAAAATTTGGGCGGTTCGCCGAATGTCAGTTAAATCAAGTGCAGATGATCACAAATCAACAACAATACAATGGATAACCAAAACAAGTTAAAAGTTTATCCTAAGATTGACAAAGTCTCTGTTTTCGGTCAAAACCCATTTAAAAACTTCAACATTCATATGGCTAAACATCCCCTGTTTTCCAACAAAACCCAAAAACGAATCAAAGGCTAAACAAACATACATACACTTAGATTTAACAGTCACAAAGGCAAACTAAACAAGTTCAATATCAAAACATGTAATATCGAACAAGAATCCGGTCACAGAGGTAGATTCCGACGGTTTCCGATGAAACCCGACGGTGCCAAATACTAAATACATGACAATGAACAAGATTGCACCTTTGATTTTTGTAAGATTTTGATGAAAATCTGAAGATATGAGTGATTTTGAGGGAAACCGTAGATAGGGGTTTTGAGTGTTTGGAGATGGAGATGAACAGTTGGAACTTGAGTGGTTTGAAAAAAGTAACCAACTATTCTGACATGAAGGACTTTTATACACCGACTCACCTTTTTGGCGAAACAGAACTTGACGAATCACGTGCTGGGCTTTGACGAAACTGAAATTGGGCTTGACTTGGGCCTGAGAATTTAGCCCATGACGAAACAGACTTTGGGCTCCCTGTTTCGTCAACATCTCGACGAGACAGTCTGTTTCGTCAAACACTAAACAGAATGACCAAAGGTTGACCAAGGCTCACACTTTGACTTTGACCAATTTCTGTTTCGTCAACAACAGTCTGTTTCGTCAACCATGTTTTTGATTCGTCGACTTCTGTTTCAACAACACCAAGGCATGAAATATTTTGCATACTGCACACAAGTTTTAGCAATTTACCATCTTAACATTAGTTTGAATTTTCAAATACAAGGACGATTTATGAAGTAGGTTTCAGGCTTCCGGTCATAAACACCAAGCAACATCTTTGGCATAATCAAAAACAAACTTAAACACTACACTACAAGTAAATCTTAAGACGCTGAAAACTAAACTAAATGCAATTGAAATTGACAAGATAAACAACTGTACAGATGCAACTTTTGCGAGTTTCAAGGATAAGGAATCATACAAGCTTACGGTCTTAGTCAACATGATTTGATTTCTGTTTAAAGTTCTTGATAAGTATACTAACTCGATTATCGATATTGTTGTCCACATAAACTCATGCTTATCAAACATAATCACACTTAGGAGATACGCTTTACGGTAAGAATTATACTCACAAGTCGATGTGAATCCACTTCACGACACATTCCCGTATCAAGGTATGCACGAGAATTCATCTTACCGGTGAGTATACCGATTATCATCTGTTTGACCGTATATGATGTGAGATACTCACTTATTTTGATTTGAAAACCAAGCCCTATGTGATAGAATCACTTATTGATGAGGAACTTGATTTTCGATGCATGAGGGCACAGGAGCAAGTCCGTGAACAGGTCAGTACTTACGTACAGCAGAGAGACGAACTTGACTCCCGGATAGATGTGATATTTTATCACTTATTTATTTGGACATGTGATTGTTGATCACTTATTGAGGTCGTATGCAGTATGTACACGTATGTATGTGTAGCACGCAGTCGATACAGCCTCCCCCCAGAATTGAACAGGGAGTTCCGACTCCACTAACATTGTTCTTGCAGTTTCGATTATCATCCGATTCTTCCTCTCCGCGACACCATGAAGAATGCCTTTAGAAGTACAGAACTCATCCATAACTTGATTCTTGAATTCGTTTCCATTGTCGCTTCGGATCCTCTTCACTTTCAACGAGTAAAGATTCTCCAACATAGTAAGAAGATCCTTGAGGATGCCAGGAGTTTCACTCTTATGTGCCATGAAGGATACCCAAGAAAATCTAGAATAGTCATCGGTAACCACTAAACAATAAGCATCTCTGAATGTTGTCTTGTGCTTCATAGGTCCAAAAAGGTCCATATGAAGACGTTCGAGAGGCATACTGACAGTGTTGATTTTCTTCAAAGGGTGAGACTTCTTCGTTTGCTTTCCTTTTTGGCACGAGACACAGATGTCTTGTAAATGAAAACTTCTCACAAGCACACCATTCACAAGATTGTTTTTCACCAAATGGTTCATCTTTCTCAAGTGAATGTGCCCCATTCTCCTTTTTTGTGGCTTTCGAGACAAAGCAAGTGACTTGTGCAGATGTTGTAATCGCTTGGCTCATGTCGAGAATATAAAGATCATTAACTCTCGGAGCCGATAAGAGAATCCATTCTTGTGGAATTTTGAACCCAGGTTTAAGCACATAACAACCGGCATCATCAAAATGCACGGTGAACTTTTTATCGCAGATTTGCGACACACTGAGAAGATTATGATCAATTTGACGAACATAATTGATTTTATCGAAGCACACAATACCATTGGAGATACTTCCCTCTCCAGTGATATATCCGCCTTTGTCTCCCGCAAATGCGACATAGCCTCCTCTAATATTTCTCACGTCGTACAGGAGCCGTAAGTCGCCAGTCATGTGCCTGGATGCTCCACTATCAACAATCCAATGACTATTAATAGTTCCTCCTGGAACACCCTGCACATGTCGTTCAAAGATCAGTTGAGGATGGGGACCCAAGCCTTAGTGGTCTTGGGTCGTCCCTGAGCATCACGAAACGTGATCTCAATTTGTTGGTGATTCTCAAAAACAGTAGCTCCCCCTGAACTATCACCCGCTTTAGGTTTCCAAGTTTGTTTTTGCCTACCAGATTGAGTGTTGTAAACAGTTTTTGAAGTTTCTGGTTTTACTGGTTGTGAAACACTTGGTTCCCTTTTAACTGTTTTAACTTCAGATTTCAAAGCTTTTTCAACAGTTTTTATGTTCTTACGTCGTTGTTTCGTTTCTTGTTCTTTAACTGTTCGTTTATCATGTTTTGGTGAAACTGACCGACGTTGAGGGTGAACCTTTTCGGGTGGTGCTTTCTCAACAAATTTATCCTTTGGAGCGTTTGGGCAATTTTTAATGATATGCCCAAATTCCCCACATTTAAAGCATGTTCTCCTTTCCACAAATTTAGGAGAATTTGATTGACCACAAGATGTCAATCCCGTGGAACCTGAGGTACTAGCCTTTTCATCACACCCGTTTGTATGTTGAGTGTAATTGTTATCACTGTTACGTTTTAAGATCGTGACTTGTTGTACAAAATCGGTGTTTGACTTGTTCTCAAAAGTCTCAATCTTATCAATACCCTTGGATGACACGAATTTGACATCTTTCACTTTCTTTTGAAAACGAGCTCCTTTTGTTTCAGATTTCATTTGAGAGACATTAGGCTTTTGAGCTCGCTTGACAGGTTGTTTACCATTAGAAGCACTAGGTTGTTGAATGGTTGGTGATTTTTGATTACCAAACTGTTTTCTGATCTCAGCCTTAGGAATTGGATCACATTGTGTTACAACAATTCCTGGAAGTGTTTTTCCCAAAAATTTGTTTGTGTTATCTTCAAAGACTTTATCAATCAAAGATTGATTGACATTTTCAATTGGAAAATCGCGATCTGAGTAGATTTTATCACTACCAACCAACGTATACAACACAGTACTACTTTTAACAGCAGACACAGACGTCTTGTCAACTTTGACAGAATCTATCACTTGTTCGACAACTGATGGAACAACAGGAGTATTAGGATCACAAAGAATGTGATTCTCAAGTGGAATTACTACTCCTTTCATCTTGTCAAGTGATTTATCCTGATCACTTACATCCAATTCATCATCCGATGACTCATAGTCCTCGATAATTGTAGGACTTTGTTTCATAGATGTTGAGGTTTCTTGTTGCTTAGAGGATGTGTTTGAAGAACTATCCGGTTTGAACCCTAGGCCAGTAGAAAATTCCTCATAATCAAGAGGCACACTGGGTTCATACCGTGGCATATCTTCTTCATCAGGCATTTTGGTATAGTTATGTCTCAAAGAGGGTGGACATTTCTCATACCCTACGCCTTTCTTGTTTCCTTTCAGTTGTTGAACATCGATGATGTGATCAAGCACAAATCGGGAGTTAGAATAACTCTCCAATTTTTGTTTGATTGCATCATGCTCGCACTTGGCAATGGCTAGTTGCTTTTTGGTTTCCTCAACAATATTTATGTACTCATTTATACTCACTTGTTTATGGTAAACCACTTTGTTCACTTCGGACACGCTTTTCTTTAATGTTTCGATTACAGATTTAAATTCTTTTTTCGTTCCGAGTTAAAGCCATATTTGCCTCTTTGCATTTAGATAGTTCAATAACCAAATTTTGATTATGACTATGAAGCTTTTCTGACTCAAGCTTCATATCTGCACATGATTTACAAACAACAGGAGCAGGAGTTTCAGTATTTACCTGACTCGAAGAAGCTGAGACATTTGCCATAAAGGCAGTTTGAAAAGAAAAAGATCCATCTTCAGAAAAGAACTTCTCCATTTCCCTAGATGCAGTAGCAGCCTTCTTGATCAGAACTGATTTCTGACATATTAACTCCTCAGCTTCATTTAATAAATCCTCAACATCAGACCCTGTTTCCTCCTTCACATCAGGCTCAGATTGATTATCCCCAGAAATAGAGCCTTCTTCATCAGAACTCCCAGAATAACCAGAACTGTCATCACTTTCAGAAAACTCTTCTTTATGAACATGTTTGATGTGATTGATGATCTTTGCATAACATGCTGTTCCTCCTCCTTGATCACCTTCACCAAACTGTACAGACCAGTCACATCCTTCATCAGCTTGAACAGTCAAAGCCCGATTGGGATTTGATGGTCCAGACTGGCTCTGATTGTTGTTGACTGTCACAATCCTCCTGTCACGATTTTCTTGCTGGGCATTCACATTTGAAGTACTCGTCTGGTTTCTGAAAGGGTTATGATTGCCTTGTTTGGTTGGTCGAGTGCACTCACGTTTGAAGTGCCCTTTCTCACCACAATTGAAGTATGTGACAACATTTATATCAAACCCGTACTTCGTATCTTTCTTTCCTTCCAACGAAGTTCTTCCAGTTCGAGCCATGAAATCTTTTGCCCTTCTAACTGCACTAGCAAAAGCCCATTTGATATCCATTAATTCCATCTCATCCTTGTCGATCTGTTGATAATCTTCATTGGTCATATTGATGTTTCCAATTTGACCTGCCACCAACCCACAATAAGCACTGACCATTGTATTAATGATTTCCATATGCTCCTTTGCTACTTCAATGCTAACTTGTGAGAGGTTTGAAGTATCGACTCTGATCGTGTTAGGGTTGTGGGGTGGGGGATTGTTGGCATAATGAGCTTGTTGTTGTGGTTGCGACTGTGGTGTGGGTATTGACTGTGACAGATAGGTGCTTTGATCAAACTGTGGTTGAGCAGTTGTAACTTGAGGTGTAGGAATGGTTTGTGAAAGATAAGCACTTTGATCCCACTGTGGTTGTGCTTGATTGAACTGTTGAAACGGAGAAGAGTTTGTATTGGATACAAACGCCGTTTGAAGCTTCGGTTGTTGAACGGAACTAGAACTAGCTGAAGGACCAAAACCAGGCAAATACATTTCTGTATTTTGAGGAGGTGCAGCTGCAATTCTTTTAGCCTTCCTAATTTCTTCTTCATTCTTGTGTTCTAACTTCTGAATGAATTCATAGAGACTGGCATTGGCTGCATTCAGTGCACCCGTATGTTTCAGAAGCTCAATGAATGGACTCCACTTAGGAGGTAGAGCATCAGCAAACCGTGCAATCATTTCCTGATGGGTAGCATTAACATTGTAAGAACTCATTTCACTAATCAAATGATAGAAACGTGAAGTCATATCATTTAGGGTTTCATTTTCCAAGAACTGAAATGATTCAAACTCTTTCTTTAACAGATCATGGCGAGTCTTCCTAGACGCTGCATTCCCTTCTCCTCTCGCCACCAATGCATCCCATAGGCTTTTCGTGGTCTTACAATACCCAAATTGATGATAGATTTCTTTGTGAAGTGCTTGTGTAAGTATGGCAAACGCCTTTTTCTCCAAGTCATAAGCTTTCTTATCATCCTCAAGCATATTAGCATAACCTGCTGAAGTTGATGCCGCTGTTTCGAGGGCAGGGTTGACCGCATTAATGAAACACGTCCAAAGTTCGGTGCTTTGCCCTTGAACATAGGTATGGAAACGTCCCTTCCATGATGGATAATCATTCATGTGATTTAGCTTTGGCGGGCGATTGTTGCTACCCGTCTCACTCTCGCTCAACAATAGATTTTGAATACTTTGGTTTTGATTTGATACCAAGGCCCATTGACTTGCACTTATGGACGGTTGTTGTTGAGGTATGGAGTTTGCTAAGTAAGAGGCCATAGATGTCTGATTTGAACCTTGACCTGGTCGTGGGTCCGTACTCCAGTCCCATGGACTTGTGCAACTCATGTTTGATGTATATTAGGGGAATACCTGAACAAGCACTTGAAAACACAATGTTATATTGAACTTGCAAACCTTCTGTTGAAAAATGACAACTTTCTCGACGAAACACTTTCTACGAAACAGAATGTTGTTTTGACGAAACGACTAATGACGAAACAGATTTTGTTTCGTCAAAGAAGTTTGGCGAAACAGATGTTTGATTCGTCAAAGGGACCTTTGGCGAAACACTTGTGATTCGTCAAAGGGAACTTTGGCGAAACACTTTTGATTCGTCGAAGGGAACTTCGGCGAAACACTTTTTCTGATTCGTTGACTTCTTGATTCGTCGAGAGCTGATTCGTCAAAAAGGTTGTCAGAGGTTGGTGAAAGTAGGTGATTTGTTTACACAGTCTCTCAAGTCACATGAATTTCAACCATGCTTTTCTTACCAACTTAGAAGTATGGTGGGTAATAGACTATATTATAACACTTTTCAAAACAAGGTAACCTTATCAGTTGGATTAAAAAGCAAGTCTATCAAGAACACTTTGAATATCTTATGAAGATGTGAAGAACTCAAGAACAAACAGTGAATTTTATAATTTTCGACAACAGATTTTTGTTTAAAACTTTCAACCAAAACCAACAGTTTGTATGTGAACACTCAAACTAGTATGGTTTTCGGTAAAACTCTTAACAAAACAAACAATATCCTTCTTTTTAAAGATCCTTTTCCAGAAAACTAAAGTTTTAAGAACACTTTTCTGAGGAAAACACACAAACACTAGACAAACCAACCGAACTATGTTTGATTTTAAACAAGGATAAGAGCCACAGCTCTGATACCACTTGTAGGTCCCGAAATCGGAGGATCGATTTTCACTACCAAAGCCTTGTTTATAACAAACAAAGTTAAGTGTGCGGAATCCACTTAACTAAGCCAATCAAACATAGAACACAATAACACACAATGGTTAACCAAAGAAACACACTCTTTTGATTAACTGGATGAGATATCTCAAACTAATACAAACACAGTTTACAAGCTTGAAGGGTATTCTCTCATCTCTGAGACTAAACTGTGAACCATCTGTGCCTTATATAGCAGATGGGTTGAAAGGCTCGACGAATCACAATCTGGGCTGACGAAACAGAAGAAAGCCCAAGACTAAGCCCAACAGTCAACGAATCACATATGATTCGTGGACCACTTTGACGAAACAGAACCAATAGTTATCATGTCTGTTTCGTCGACATGTATTCGACGAAACAGAGTGTTTCGCCAAAGCCTGCAAACAGTTGACTGTTTCTGCAAACAACATGCAGCAGAAACAGAAGGCACAAATACACAAACAAATGACAGATATACCCTTAACATGCAACATGCATAGTTTTACGACCAATACATAAAACAAAGAGACAAACAAGTCAGACACAAGCGGATAGGCTGATATCCGACTTGGTCGACTGCGAATACAGACTCGATAAACAATAAAGACCGTACAAAATACAACATTACATATAAGACTAATGACAGACACAAAAAGTGCATCAACAGGGTGCCCAAGTTGTTGATGCCAACGTTCCTGGATGATGGTAGCAAATGTGGAAGGTGAGGAGGAAAGACTCTTAAGAGGTGTGGTGAGAGGATAAAGATCACCCGAGCTATTGCATCTTAGGATAGGGGCCTTGGTCTTGAGGTCCTTCACAAGAAAACCGAAGGGGTCAAATTCAATAGATATTAGATTATCAGTGGTAAGACGACCCACAAAAATAAGGTTTTTAATTAATTGAGGAGCATATAGAACATTATTAAGTTTAAGTGGTGGGAATGGGGGTGGTAAGGTGTGGTAATGTTACCTTGCTGGTTTGCCATGTGACCTATGGCTCCAGTGTCCATGATGCCGACCGGGTCTGGTTGATTGAGAGATAAAGTGTAAACGGCCTGAGCAATGTCGGTTGGAACTGGTCCTGCAGTGTAGGCCTGAGACGGTGCTGGGCCAAGCAATCCCGCACATGTATTGGGCCGTGGTGTAGATGGGTAAGGGCATGGTGGACTTGCGTTTGCTACTGGCCATTGGCCTGGTTATTCATAAGACCAACCCATTAATTCGATGCCCAGCCCTGCGGAAACACAACGTACGGGTGCTGAGCATTGTACCCCTGGCCCCGCGACCATTGGGCCCACGTCCTCTGCCACGTCCACGGCTACGACCCCGTCCACGATTACAATCAGAAGGTGGATTGGCGTTGCTGTCAGATGGTGAGGAGCTGGTTGTGACAGCCGCAAGTGTAGTGGCAGAGGAATGGGCAGCTTGAGCAACCTGATGTTTCTTCTTACTTTCCTCCATCGTGAGACGTGAACGTGCTTCATGAAAATCAGGCAAAGGATCCCCATTCTGTAGGATAGTTGAAATCTCGTCGTACTGTTTGGTAAGACCGGTTAAAAGTTGAAGTACAAGTCTCGGATTGTCAACGGGGGCCCACACTAGTAAGTTGATCGGAAAGGAGTTTAGCCTGTTGACAGTAGGTTGACATGTTTGGAAAGTTCTCTAGGCGGACATTGGAAAACTCCTGCTAAAGGAAGACAGACCTAGTGTTTTTGTTGTCTTGGAAGAGGTTAGCCAGGGTGGTCCAGGTATCGTAGGCTGTTTGACCTGTAGTGAGGATGGTGTGTAGGAGGTTAGTGGATATGGTGCCATAAATCCATTGTTTGACAATGGCATCGAGACGAGACCAAAGGGCTTCAGCATCAGGGGAAGGTTCTGGAGGAGTAAAGGCCTTAGCCGTGTCAGCATCAGAAGAGGAGGCAGAGGCTGGTATTTTCTTTCTGGGTTGCAAGTGATCATATACCTGGTATGCTTTGCAGGAGTTATGGAAGAGTTCTGCCCAAGTGGTGTAATGAGCAGCGTCGGCTTCTAGGGTTATGGGTACGAGGTTTTTAACATTGGACACCGTCATAGCGGGATGAAGTTTGTTGTCCATTGTGAAGCCAAAAGATATGTCACAAGCAGATTGGTTGAAGTTGGATAAGAAAGCCAGAGCAGTCACAACGCTTTCTCTGTCAGAGAATGTTGCATATAACATTGAGAAGGAGACCTCAGCTAAAGGTATGATGGAAGCATTATCTAACATGTATGAGAAGCCTTTTGCAGAAAATAAGGTGGTTTATCTTATTCCAGAGCTTGTGAATACCATGATGAAGGAGGGTGACTCGGTAATAAATCACATCAATAACCTAAACTCAATCTTGTCTCGCTTAGCGTCTGTCAATATTAAGTTTGATGATGAGGTTCAAGTTCTACTATTATTATCCTCATTGCCTGATAGTTGGTCCGGAACCGTAACTGCTGTTACTAGCACTTCAGAATCGAGTAAATTCACGTTTGCGAAGATGCGGGATCTTATTTTGGTAGAGGATGCTCGACGTCGTGGTTCAGGTGAGTCTTCGAGTTCTTTTTTAGTACAGAGGCCAGAGGAAGAAAGAATTAGCGAGAAAGTCGTCAGAGCAAGAGGAGTGTGCCTAAGGCTCGGAAGGATGTGGTGTGTTGGAATTGCAATGAAGTAGGATACACTTTAGGAATCAGTGTTCGAAACAAAAGAAAGAAATAAACTCTGCAGGAGACCACGGTGATGATGATGATGTGTTAGTCTGTAGTGTGGAGAGCAATGTGGATTCCTGGGTCATGGATTATGGTGCTTCATTTCACGCTATCCACAACTAGTGAAGCATTGTAGAATCTGAAAGGTGACTTTGGAAAGGTAAAACTGGCGAATGATGAGGTACTTGATGTTACGGGCATGGGTGACATTGTTTTGAAGAATTTAGTCGGTTCGTGGACTTTAAGAGATGTCAGATTTATTCCAGGTTTGAAGAGGTTGTTGCTTTCAGCTGGCTAGTTGGATGATCAGGGGCATGAAGTTAAGTTCGGGAATGGACAGTGGAAGGTTGTCAAAGGGACTATGGTCATGGATCGTGGAAAGAAAAGAGGCTCATTATACATGGTCAGTATACCATCAGAAGGAAGTGATGTTCCAGAAGGAAGTGATGTTCCAGTTCTGAAGAAAAACAAAGTCGAGTTCACAAAATCTCGGGGACAGAAGTGGGTTTCCTTTGCAAGAGAGAAACCTAGAGTCACAGGGAAGATTCGGGATGAACGAGTTTGGAAGGTCAAACCAGTCAGGGGACATCGTGACAATGGGAGCACAAGGCGTGTTTCAGTTACAGTTTTAAGGCAACAGTGGGTTAAAAAGACCAAAATTAAAGATGGAAAAGTCTCTCCAGAGAATCTCTTGCTAGTATTGGAGAGTGTGTTCTCAGGATTTCTCAGGATTCGGCAGTTCGTTTAAGTGAGAGCCGACAGGGACAAAGAACGAGTCACATGTTGTGACTGATGAGTTGAGGCTCAATGGGAGCGTCAACGTGCCTTCAGGTTAATTGTCGAAAAGGCTGCTGCAACTAGGTGGTAAAGTAAGATAACAAGATGTACAAATGTTGAAGACTATTGGGCGTTGTTCGAGCCTCCAAGTGGGAGATTGTTGGGCGAATTGGTGTGGAGGCCCGATCAAGGGAGGGCGGCCGACCCTAGCTTTGAGTCGGCCCACACGTCTTTATTTGGCTATTAAATTAGGGTTTTAATTTAGCCGGCCGTAGTTATCTCTATGTGGGCTTGGGCCTAACTTGGGGATCAAGTTTCCTAACCCTAGATTAGTCTCTATATACTGATATCATTGTACTTGTAATTCCTTGAGCACCTGAATAATAAAGAAACCCTAGTTGCAGCACAGTGGACGTAGGTCAGCTGACCAAACCGCTTTAAATCTTCGTGTCGTTTACTGCTTTCGTGTGTGTGTTCAATTTCGTGTTTCAATCCTAACAATCCTAACAATGCCCATGAAAAAAATATTAGACATATTTAGTGTGTAATGACTTTGACTCAAAGAAGAATGGTTAATTAAAAGTTCCTAATTGCTAGAAAATTAGAATACGAAATAAGCAATGCATGATATTTAAACATAAGATGCATAATGGTAATTGCAGATTGTACATTAGAAGTGACTAAATTTGGAGTCCGTTTTATCCAAGAAGACGACATTATGCAGCTGACAAACCTTAATTATTATACAACTAAGTTGATGAAGTTTGTGCTTGAAAATGCTAGTGAACCTGTTGCATTCCTCCGCTTTTGTCGCTCTTCTAGCAACCATTATGTCACACCCCCAAAATCCACCTGCGGAGTATCACCGCTTGGAAGCGTGACTGACCAGGATCAAGCCACCAATCATATAGAACATTGTATAAAGTAAAAGTAATTGCAATATAATCCAAAACAAATCCATATGAAAGGTGTTTCCAAATCATAAGTAAGTTATCGTTGTTAAGCGGAAGCGTATTATTGTAAATCCCATAGTAAATAAGTATCAAATATCAAAAGTGTTTAACAAGATGATCACGATCCAAGCCCACAACGACCCGCTCCTCCATGTGCAAGCTCCATATACCTAACGACCTGCAAGGCATGTAACAGAGGATCAACAACTAGTTGAGCGAGTTCACAGAAAGTAAATGCGTAATAGTAAGTTCGTTTGTAACAGGTGGCTCTACTGGGCCGTTAGTACGTTCTATTGGTGGGGGTTTCCCACGTTGTATAACCACTAGACTACTCGTAACCATAAGTATCCTTCACAACCGAGGATAGTAATAAGCATAAGTATCCTTCACATCCGAGGATAGTAATGAGTATAAGTATCCTTCACATCCGAGGATAGTAATAAGTATAGGTATCCTTCACAACCGAGGATAGTAGTAAGTATAAGTATCCTTCACATCCGAGGATAGTAATAAGTATAGGTATCCTTCACAACCGAGGATAGTAGTAAGTATAAGTATCCTTCACATCCGAGGATAGTAATAAGTATAGGTATCCTTCACAACCGAGGATAGTAGTAAGTATAAGTATCCTTCACATCCGAGGATAGTAATAAGTATAGGTATCCTTCACAACCGAGGATAGTAGTAAGTATAAGTCTACGTAGATTGCAAGTATGTGTCCTGCACAACCGAGGACAGTGAATAGCATAAGTATGTGTCCTGCACGACCGAGGACAGTGGTGTGGTAGTCTAGTATAAGTATCAGTACGTATCCATTCAATCATATTCCTTCAATCCCATTCCCAAGCCCTTGGGAATCCCATGCCTTAGTAAGGGTGTGAACTCACCTTGGTTTGCTCGGTATGTTATTGCTTCTAGGGTTTATGAATCTCTAAGTCCGTTACACACGACCTAGGATATATTGCACATGATTCGATGTAAGTGTTTGAAATCAATTATCAATTAGGGTTTACAAATCTTGGCGTTCAATCAACTGTGTGTGATAATCGATTACATACTCATCTAACATGGATTGCACATAAACACAGTAATATACCACAATTACAGCAACATAGGCATCATATCATGCAGAACAGAACATAGTACATGCTGTTATTGTATCACACAGTACACAGATGGTAAAACTCAAATGTTAACACATTCAGGCAAGGTTCAACAAAGAAAGTCGGACTACATACCCATTCAATAACCTCGGGCCATTAACCATTAAACAAACTCGGTCCATTTAACCAATCAACAAACTCGGACCATTAACCATTAAACAAACTCGGTCCATTTAACATTATTAAATTCGGACCATTACCCATTCAACAAAACTCGGTCCATTTACATCATTAAACTCGGACCATTATTAATCCATTAAACTCGGACCATATGTAAACATTATACTCGGACCATATGTAAACATTATATTCGGACCATATGTAATCCATTAAACTCGGACCATATGTGATCCATTAAACTCGGACCATATGTGATCCATTAAACTCGGTCCAAAGGCAACCCATTAAACCCGGTCCAAACAATCAACATTAAACTCGGACCACACAATCACATTAAACTCGGTCCAAAGGATATCCATTAAACTCGGTCATAAGGTACCTCGGACATTCACGAATTATCATACAAACTCGGGCATATAAAAACCATTAAACTCAGACTATCAAATCATGAATAAACTCAGATAAACAATTTCTCCTACGGTCATTGGGATCATAACAGTTACGTTTTGCTATCATTTGAACAGGAAACCCTAAATTTATACGTCTGCAATACACTGATCAAAGCAATGACCACCATGTCTACATCTTACGCGTCACAATCATCAAGCAATTGATTATCTGACTAATCATCTTCATAACACAACAATCAACATCAATCAAAAACACAGAAGCATCATGTGAAGACTAGGGTTTGTACGCATTACAAGAATTAAGCATTGCTAACAATCAAACGATTAATAACAAATGATAACACAATTACCTTGGATGATTCTAGAGAAATAGAGAAATCGAAAGTGATGATTATCTTGCCAATGATGATGGTGATGATGATTGCTAGAGAAATGAGTGTACGTGCTTTGGTTTTTTTTGTGAAAAGTGATTAGTGAAGTTGAGATTAGGGTTAAGTATTTAGGATTTCACTAATTACCATTTACATCCCTAAGTATTATATTTTTCACATGCACACCATCTCATAACCATTTCCTAATTTTACCACCAAGTTCATATATTTACCAATTTCACAAATAACAAACAACTATGCACAATCCAATAATCAAAACATATATAATCCCATGGAAATCAATTGTGCAAATACACGACTAATCAATACATGAACATGCAATAAATACGAAATAGAATCTTGGAAATTCGAGTTGTCACATTATCCCCAACTTAAAAGAAATTTCGTCCCGAAATTTGGTACGCACTCACTGAGGAAGCTAGGTAAGTTACATCGTTCACTGGTTTTCCTGGGGTGTCACATCATCCCCCCGTTGATTTGGAATTTCGTCCCGAAATTCAGTAGTAGTAGTTTCAGCCTCAGTAGTAGGTGCATTGGTTTCGAATAACTGGGGGTACTTTTCTTTCATCTGGTCTTCGCGTTCCCAGGTGTACTCTGGGCCACGTTGGGAGTTCCAACGAACTCGAACAAGAGGGATTCTCTTGTGTTTGAGGACCTTAACATCCCGGTCCGTGATTTCAACTGGTTCCTCGATGAACTGCAACCGCTCGTCGATAGTGAGTTCCTTAAAAGGAATTATGAGGGTCTCATCTGATAGGCACTTCTTTAGATTCGACACGTGAAATACATTGTGAACTGCACCGAGTTCAGCTGGTAGGTTCAGTCTGTAGGCTACTGGGCTATTCTTTCAGTGATTTCGAATGGTCCAACATACCGTGGGTTGAGTTTACCTCGTTTACCAAATCGAACCACACCCTTCCAGGGTGAGACTTTAAGTAAAGCCCGGTCCCCGACCTGAAATTCCAATGGCTACTTACGCTTATTCGCATAGGCTTTCTGACGGTCGCGTGCTGCCGCCATGCGTCGTCGTATCTGTGCAATCTTTTCCGTGGCGTCCACTACAATCTCTGGACTCGTGATCTGACTATCCCCCACCTCTGCCCAACAGAGAGGTGACCGGCATTTACGTCCGTACAATGCCTCGAATGGAGCGGCTTGTATGCTGGTGTGATAACTGTTGTAACACGAAAACTCCACCAAAGGGAGCTGTTTTTCCCAGCCGTTGCCGAAATCGATAACACATGCCTGAAGCATGTCTTCAAGAGTCTGGATCATTCGCTCAGACTGCCCATCCGTCTGAGGATGATATGCTGTGCTCATGTCCAATCGTGAGCTGAAAGATTTGTGCATCGCTTGCCATAGCTCTGACGTGAATCGTGCATCCCGATCCGAGATAATGGAGATGGGCACCCCGTGCCTCGAAACAACTTCCTTAAGATAGATGTCTGCAAGAGTGGAGAACTTACAGGAAGTGTGCAGACTTGGTGAGTCGACCCACGATCCCCCATATAGTATCATTCCCACGTTGGGATCTGGGTAAGCCTGTAACGAAATCCATGGAAATTTCTTCCCATTTCCACTGTGGTATCCTGGGTTGCTGAAGTAGGCCTGAGGGTTTCTGATATTCAACCTTGACTCTGGCACAGGTCAAGCACTTGCCAACATAGGTGGCGATGTGGGCCTTCATGCTAGGCCACCAATAAGTAGTTCTGATGTCGTAGTACATTTTGTCCGAACCTGGATGTACCGAGTAGCGAGACTTATGAGCTTCATCCATCACAAGTTCTCGTAAGCCGCCATATAGTGGGACCCTAATACGTCCTGTCACATAGTAGGCATCGTCTTCCTTTTGTTCTAATCGTTGCCTTGAGCCACGCAAAACTTCATCCTTTACGTTTTCCGGTTTCAATGCTTCCACCTGAGCATCTCGTATTTGTGCAGGGAGATCAGACTGAATAGTGAGCTACAAAGCTCGTACCCGCCTAGGTAGAGTGTCTTTTCGACTGAGAGCATCACCCACAACATTGGCTTTGCCTGGATGGTACTCGATAGCGCATTCGTAATCGTTAAGCAGCTCGACCCATCGTCGTTGACGCATATTCAATTCCTTCTGCTTGAAGATATGCTCGAGACTCCTGTGATCGGTGTAAATTGTGCACTTGGTACCGTACAGGTAGTGTCGCCATATCTTGAGCGCGAAAACAACAGCTCCCAGCTCTAAATCGTGCGTCGTGTAGTTCCGTTCATGAATCTTGAGTTGACGAGAGGCGTAGGCAATAACTTTATCCCGCTGCATCAATACGCAACCAAGACCCTGTATCGATGCGTCACAATAAACCACGAAGTCATCTGTGCCCTCCGGCAGTGAGAGAATAGGTGCGCTGCAAAGCCTATCTTTTAGGTACTGGAAAGCAGTTTCCTGCGTGTTGCCCCATCGGTAGGCGACACCCTTCTGTGTCAGTAGTGTAAGCGGCTGAGCGACTTTCGAGAAATCCTTGATAAATCGTCTGTAGTAACCCGCCAAACCCAAGAATTGGCGTATTTCCGTTGGTGTACGCGGTGCAGACCAGTTCCTGATCGAACATTGTCTAGATAGGGTTCTGAATGCTGTCTTGGAGACGTCCTCATCCTGGACTCTCAGCTGATAATAACCAGACCTTAGATTAACCTTGGAGTAGTAACTCGACCTTTGCAACTGGTCGAATAAGTCATCAATGCGTGAAAGAGGATAACGGTTCTTCACTTTGACCTTGTTCAGTTCACGGTAATCAATTTCACATCCTGAAGGTGCCATCCTTCTTTTTCACCGGTAATTGGTATCTAATAGTTCTTGTAGCTCCCCAAGGCGAAGAGATAGGTCGGATAAATCCCTTATCCAAGATTCCTGGTAGCTGCGTCGATAGTTCTTCCGATTCTGGTGGAGCTAAGCGATACGGTGCTCGAGCTATGGGTGCTGCTCCTGGAGCGAGCTCGATTTGAAATTCGTCCTGATGATGCGGCGGTAGACCAGGTAAATCCTTGCGAGACACCTGAGGAAAGTCGCGTACAACTGAATGGTCTTCCAACTTCTTTTCTTTCGCTGATGTGTCAGTAACGAGAGCCAAAATTGCGGTGTGGCCCTTCCGCAAACATTTCTGAGCCTTCAAGAAAGAGGTGATGCCAACCTCGGCACCACTCTTGTCGCCTTGAACTTCGAGAGGTTCTTGACCAGAACGAGGAATGCAAACAATCTTTTCTTTGCATAGGATTTCTGCTTGCTGTTGCTGCTGGCGATTTCCGTGGGCTCCTGAATCCTTAGCTTCTGCTGTGCTCTGGCGATCACTATTCTTGTGCTGCTGCTGTGCTTGAGACCGAACGGTAGCTGAACCCTTGCTGGAATACCCATCCTATTTCCGCTTGTTGTCACTAGGAGTAGCGGGAGTAGTAGAAGTGGTAGCAGTAGTAATAGCGCTGATACAACTAGGCAACATGTTCTGTTCCACTGCCTGATCCGTGAGGCGATTAACAAGACGCTGAATGTCTTGGATATTGTTGTGGTTAGCCGATGAAGCATGGCTCTGAATCTCTGAGGCTAGACCCTTGAGGTACAATTCGATACGCTTGCTTGGAGGGTCCACCATGGTTGGACACAAGATGACCAGTTCGTTCGACTGTTTCGTATAAGCTTAAAGTTCTGACCCCGTCATTTTCCAATGGTAGAGCTCCACTCCCAACTTGTGGATGGCATCACGCGTGTAGTATTCCCTTATAATGTGTTCTTTGAATTCGTTCCATGGGGTGGCGTTAGCAGCTGCCAACCCTAGTATCCGTACTTGCGCGTTCCACCAGATTAGCGCGATTTCTTCCAAAGTACCAGTGGCATACTTGACCCTGCGAGCCTCAGGGCATTCGCACATTTCAAACACTGACTCTAGCTTCTCAAACCAATGGAGGAGTCCCACTGCTCCTTCTGTGCCACCGAATGTGCTTGGACGACAGTCCATGAAGTTCTTGAATGTGCAGACATGTTGCTGTGCGTTCCGACCCGTTGCGCGAGAAAGATAGGTCAAGGTTAAGCGCGAGAGTTGGGTCACGAGAGTAGGATCTAACATCCTAGAATAGGTTTGGAATAGCAGGTTATACCTCCTGCTTGTGCGGCTGCAAGTGCCGCAGCAACTTGTTCGTTAATGAGAGCCGTCAACTGGGCTTGAGTCATGTTAACACGTCCAGACATGATCGAACAGTAAAGGTAGCATAAGTATGAATGGTTCACGAGTAGTGCGATGACAGAAAAGTGTAGGCACATAGGTGTTCTCAAGCAATAACAAGTAGTGAGCAAAGTAATGTAAGCATACTACGAGCAAAGTTCTATGCAGTTCTAGCAAGCAGGTAATAAACATAAACCTTATTACCTAGGATGTCGAGTCTTGCACGTGGAGCGAAGCGTCGTTGTGGATCGTTGAGAGCACTGTTCAGGTTATAGTCTGGTTTTAATAAAAACGTTTTCCCATATTAAAACCAAGTTCTCTATAACCAATGGCTCTGATACCAATCTGTCACACCCCCAAAATCCACCTGCGGAGTATCACCGCTTGGGAGCGTGACTGACCAGGATCAAGCCACCAATCATATAGAACATTGTATAAAGTAAAAGTAATTGCAATATAATCCAAAACAAATCCATATGAAAGGTGTTTCCAAATCATAAGTAAGTTATCGTTGTTTAGCGGAAGCGTATTATTGTAAATCCCATAGTAAATAAGTATCAAATATCAAAAGTGTTTAACAAGATGATCACGATCCAAGCCCACAACGACCCGCTCCTCCATGTGCAAGCTCCATATACCTAACGACCTGCAAGGCATGTAACAGAGGATCAACAACTAGTTGAGCGAGTTCACAGAAAGTAAATGCGTAATAGTAAGTTCGTTTGTAACAGGTGGCTCTACTGCGCCGTTAGTACGTTCTATTGGTGGGGGTTTCCCACGTTGTATAACCACTAGACTACTCGTAACCATAAGTATCCTTCACAACCGAGGATAGTAATAAGCATAAGTATCCTTCACATCCGAGGATAGTAATGAGTATAAGTATCCTTCACATCCGAGGATAGTAATAAGTATAGGTATCCTTCACAACCGAGGATAGTAGTAAGTATAAGTATCCTTCACATCCGAGGATAGTAATAAGTATAGGTATCCTTCACAACCGAGGATAGTAGTAAGTATAAGTATCCTTCACATCCGAGGATAGTAATAAGTATAGGTATCCTTCACAATCGAGGATAGTAGTAAGTATAAGTATCCTTCACATCCGAGGATAGTAATAAGTATAGGTATCCTTCACAACCGAGGATAGTAGTAAGTATAAGTCTACGTAGATTGCAAGTATGTGTCCTGCACAACCGAGGACAGTGAATAGCATAAGTATGTGTCCTGCACGACCGAGGACAGTGGTGTGGTAGTCTAGTATAAGTATCAGTACGTATCCATTCAATCATATTCCTTCAATCCCATTCCCAAGCCTTTGGGAATCCCATGCCTTAGTAAGGGTGTGAACTCACCTTGGTTTGCTCGGTATGTTATTGCTTCTAGGGTTTATGAATCTCTAAGTCCGTTACACACGACCTAGGATATATTGCACATGATTCGATGTAAGTGTTTGAAATCAATTATCAATTAGGGTTTACAAATCTTGGCGTTCAATCAACTGTGTGTGATAATCGATTACATACTCATCTAACATGGATTGCACATAAACACAGTAATATACCACAATTACAGCAACATAGGCATCATATCATGCAGAACAGAACATAGTACATGCTGTTATTGTATCACACAGTACACAGATGGTAAAACTCAAATGTTAACACATTCAGGCAAGGTTCAACAAAGAAAGTCGGACTACATACCCATTCAATAACCTCGGGCCATTAACCATTAAACAAACTCGGTCCATTTAACCAATCAACAAACTCGGACCATTAACCATTAAACAAACTCGGTCCATTTAACATTATTAAATTCGGACCATTACCCATTCAACAAAACTCGGTCCATTTACATCATTAAACTCGGACCATTATTAATCCATTAAACTCGGACCATATGTAAACATTATACTCGGACCATATGTAAACATTATATTCGGACCATATGTAATCCATTAAACTCGGACCATATGTGATCCATTAAACTCGGACCATATGTGATCCATTAAACTCGGTCCAAAGGCAACCCATTAAACCCGGTCCAAACAATCAACATTAAACTCGGACCACACAATCACATTAAACTCGGTCCAAAGGATATCCATTAAACTCGGTCATAAGGTACCTCGGACATTCACGAATTATCATACAAACTCGGGCATATAAAAACCATTAAACTCAGACTATCAAATCATGAATAAACTCAGATAAACAATTTCTCCTACGGTCATTGGGATCATAACAGTTACGTTTTGCTATCATTTGAACAGGAAACCCTAAATTTATATGTCTGCAATACACTGATCAAAGCAATGACCACCATGTCTACATCTTACGCGTCACAATCATCAAGCAATTGATTATCTGACTAATCATCTTCATAACACAACAATCAACATCAATCAAAAACACAGAAGCATCATGTGAAGACTAGGGTTTGTACGCATTACAAGAATTAAGCATTGCTAACAATCAAACGATTAATAACAAATGATAACACAATTACCTTGGATGATTCTAGAGAAATAGAGAAATCGAAAGTGATGATTATCTTGCCAATGATGATGGTGATGATGATTGCTAGAGAAATGAGTGTACGTGCTTTGGTTTTTTTTGTGAAAAGTGATTAGTGAAGTTGAGATTAGGGTTAAGTATTTAGGATTTCACTAATTACCATTTACATCCCTAAGTATTATATTTTTCACATGCACACCATCTCATAACCATTTCCTAATTTTACCACCAAGTTCATATATTTACCAATTTCACAAATAACAAACAACTATGCACAATCCAATAATCAAAACATATATAATCCCATGGAAATCAATTGTGCAAATACACGACTAATCAATACATGAACATGCAATAAATACGAAATAGAATCTTGGAAATTCGAGTTGTCACATTATCCCCAACTTAAAAGAAATTTCGTCCCGAAATTTGGTACGCACTCACTGAGGAAGCTAGGTAAGTTACATCGTTCACTGGTTTTCCTGGGGTGTCACACATTACCTCTCCAAGAGTATAGCATTCATTAGTGACTACGAAGAAAAACAGCAGACCTTGGTTGGCATACATAAAATCGTTAAACACTTAATTAAAGTCAACCAAGAAGTTTTAAGTGAATGCAAAGAAAAATGGAGTCACCCCGACGTATTTCCTTTGGTTTATGGCTACTTTGGAATCATCCATGGAACTTCGGTACTTTACAGTGAGTTTTTAAAGTTACTTAAAGCTGCATCTGACAGCTGGTTGACTGTAAAGTTGGCATTGGAGCAAATTGTGGCAAAAATTAGAACAGAAAACGATTACGGTTGTAAAGAGATGCTAGAACAGCTTAATGATCTTGAAGCTGCTAAAGGTATCAGGTTTTGTGATGATTTTTTCACATTATTTGCATTTATTTGTATGCGAATAGTTTCTTTTTCAAGGCACTTATATGACAAGATCCAAGACATGAAAAAGTGCAAGTCAATGATAAGATTGGAGGAAGTATCAAGTATAACAATCACAAGCATTTTCCGTGTTCTGAGTACATATATGTGTACTGACAAGCAATTGCAAGAGCTGAGAAGGGCGCATTCATATCATATGTGGTTAGATGTGTTCACATGGCATTTGCCTGCCATAAGACGTGGAAGTGAGTTGCGTATCGGCGATTTTGAAGTTAATGCAGTCGTTCTACAAGAATTGAAGATGAAGATGGATCCGTTTGCTTCTTTTACTCGTGAGAATGAGGAAGAGATAATGATTGTAATAAATAAGCTTGAGAAAAGGATGAATGAGATCTTAATGACCATCGAAGATATGCGTAGAGATGCTCATCTATATAGCCTTGATATAAGGGAGGCAGGGATTGCTTTGAATCAATTTATTGTGGATAGTAATATACAGTTGTCTGTTACTGGAGTACGGTTCTTGCTGCTTAATGAAGAACAACAATATGAAAGTCCTGTGAGTGAGGCGATGACCATTTTGTATCGAGCAACTTTATTTCTAATTCACACTGATTTAAATAGGTATATATGTGCTTGTGAAAAAGCTGATGATTCGAGCCTCATCTCCTGTCATTCCATCATCCATGACAACACCAGATGTATAATAAAAATAATCTGTGACCCCAGGCCGAAAGTGGGAGAAAGAAGGTCCCTGGATGACATCCATAAAGTAATTACATGTCTACATGAAATTAACCAAGAAGGTTTCACTTTCATAAGTGAGTGCAAGGAAGAATGGAGGCATGATCCACAGGTGTTTGATTTAGTGAATGACTACCATAAAATCTACCTTCAAACATCTCAACTTTACCAAGATTTTGTAAGGTTTCTTAAAGGCCAATGTGACAGCCGGTTGGGTATAATCTTGACATTGAAAGAATTTGTGGTAAACGGGAGACAAGATGATTATGAAGACATATGGAATCTTAATGGTGATGGAAGGCTTACGCTTTCTGGTGATTTTTTGAAATCGTTAGTATGTACATGTGAGCAAGCAGTTGCTTTTGCCAGACATATTGATGAAGAGGTCCAAGAGTTGAAGTCAGTGAAGGTGTTGGCCAAGGTATCAAGCGGACTTATTGCAGGGGTTTTCAGTGTGATTACTGCTTATATGGTTGAATACATATCCTTCTCGTGGACTGCAGAGAAACATTTAACTTGGGTGTGGTCACATTTAATCCGATGCTTCACATGGAATAGTCCTCTAAGGAATATTCCAAAGATGGTTATAAATGACTTTTTGGACATTGATTCTCTTCTATGTGAAGTGAAGGGCAGAATTGATTCTTTTCCATCTGCAGTGACGTACGGAACGGGAGTGTCTTCTTTTGCCGTTAAAGAGGATATGATGACTCTATTAGATAATGCCGCGAAGAAAATGGACAAGTTGTCAGTGACTATTGAAGAAATGAGTAGGCATGCTGATACGTGTAGTGCTGATACAATTGAGGCAGGAATACGTTTGGAATTAAACTAGTCGGCTACCCGCGCGATGCGGTGGCGGTGGCGGTTTACCATAGGATACTCGTTTCTCGTGATATATTGTATAATACTTAAGTTAGTTTTCTTACTCGTGATATGTTGGTTTATCAATTGGGACACAGGGCAAACCAATTTCTAAAAAAAAAAAGTAGAAACGTAAACACAATGGTGCCTATAACTAAAATATTAAAAAAGGTACTTTGAACTAAAATTTTATGTGGTTGATAAAGACAGTATCAATATAAGAATTCATAGAACATGCTCTTTTGGTCAAAATAGCCAAACACTTAAATGATAAGGATTCAAACTAAGGTATATTGTCAATCGTAGCTAATGGGAATGAATTCGAAGTAGACACAAGTTGTTACTAAAATTGTGAAAAGAATAATGAAAAGTTAACGAACGGAAGTTATTACTAAAAAATATATAGTAATGTAGAGAAAAAAAGTAGCACACCTACGTGTATTTGGGAAAAAACGATAAACGATCACGTTGTATGCCAGTTCATTATAAATCATATTATGTGTATTTGGGAAACGAACAGTGCTAAAAACTCAGATCCTATCATCTAAATTCTAAAGGTCATCTTAACCTTCTGTTTAAGGTCTATACGCCAAGGCACCATGTATTCCATACAATTCCATGAAAAGAGCACAAACTGGAAACAAGTGAGTGGTATATGATGCATTATTGTAACAGTCATAGGTGATGCAATCTGCTCCATTCACTATCTAACAAATCAAAAGTAGTTTAAAACACAGGTAAGCAAAATCATAAGCAGACACAAATCCACCTTTTCAAGTTCACAATGATTGTCAAGAGTCTGGATCAATAACTTTCGGCTACAAACGGTTCCGTATAAAAAATCAAAACGTTCCCATAGTTGAGAAATATTAAATGGTTCGAACACTAAATTGTACCACGATATCTGAAACATCAAGAACTTGAGCAAAGAATCTCCATAGGAACGGCATCGCTGGATCTGATTGAACTCAAAATGAAGTGATTTCCTTATATTCTGATATTATAAAAAAAAAAAAAAAAAAAAAAGCATAAGAAAGGATTCACCAAATGCTAGAAAGAACTAACTTAATAATCACTTGCCAGTTTCTTGCATGATTTTCAAGCTTTCGCGATGGCGCTCTTCAAGAACTCGAGTACCACCAATTTCCTTTAGCAGATCAAGCCGTTCTGAATCTTTTATCAAGGTCAATGACGCTATCTACCAAAATGCATGATTATTAATAATTATATTATATATATATACAATACCTCACCCATCAAAATCAGACCAAAGAGACACCATACCTTCCCCTCTGCACAACATAATACAGATTAAAAGTCCATGGGTTGAGCAGGTTTAAAATCTCCCAAAGTGTATGTTTAATGTATTAAACAAAAACTTTATGAATTATTTTATAAAAAAGTTGTTTATTTATTGTAATAATGCAATTATCATAACCACATATAACATATTAATAAAAAAGAAAAAGAAAAGAAAAAAATACATTTGACTTTGTTGGACGAAAGGTGTTTCGGACTTTCGGCTCCACCTCAATCTGACACAACTCATACGAAAATGACTTTGGCCACATTCCCACCTCTATGCTTACTGATACAATGCTTACCCAATAATTCATAGACTCGTATTTGGAGAAAACAACAAAGCTAGTTACTTGTCTACCAGGAACAGGGGAGGTAACATGAAGAACTCCAGAGCAACCAGCAAAGGCGGCACAAAGTCTTTCAAAGTCCAACAAATCTGCCTGGAAAGATGCAGCCTCTCTTTAGCATTCTCCAACTTCTTCAAATGACCATTCTTTGACTCATCACCTTTATATCAATTACATAAACCATCAGTCAGAGCAATATCGCGGTCATTCAAATAGAAACGGGTCGATTAAGTCAGATTCATAACCAAGTAAAACAACGATAGATGGTTAATAGAAACTTTACTTGATAATTTGAAGAAGAAAGTAATCGAATTACAAGAATATGAAGTAAAACCAGAAGTTAAAGTTTGACTAAATCAACGTTGTGAACAAAAGAAAACAAAATTCCACCCAAACCAAACCATTCTTGGTCCGTTTAATTGGTTTGGCCAAGTGGACTAACAGAGCTGGTTTGGTTCGTAAAATTGGAAATTGATCTTACCTGTTTGGCCAACATTCTGTAGCCCGATTTGGCCTAACAATAGACTATGTCCTCCTTTCCAATGTTGTGAATAGAAGATAACACTGATTTTTTTAAGCATAATGATTACATAAAGATACAGTTTAAAAAAAACCAAACCTTGGAAAATAGTAGAATTCCTCGTTGCGGCTGCGCTCGCTGAGCCGATGCGGCTGCGTTCGCTGCGGTTGCGCTGGCTGCAGCGTTGTGGCTGCGCTCGCTGCGGTTGCGTTGGTTGCAGCGTTGGATTGCATCTACTCAACCATGTAAATCAACTAATAATATATGCGATGTGAAGACTATGGTGGAGCGGTTTGTAGGTTGTTTGGTGAGAGTAGGAACCCGGGTCCGAGCCCCGTTTCCACCAATTTTGAATTTTTACCCATGGCATTATAGCCTAGTGGTATTGGGGGTGGGACAAGGCTTATGACCATTAGGTCATAGGTTCGATTCCACAAAGGGGGTTTTCCCAGATTTATTGGGTTTCCTCCTGAATTAGTATATAGGCATTATTATTGCCTAGTGGAGATGGATATGATCGGGTGGTTCTGCTGGTGACACGATGATACTCCAGTGGTCCGTCAGTGATCCAAATTTGCCGTTAAAAAAAAAAACTAATAATATATGCACATCGAAGATATGAATTTGAGTAACATCTTACCAATAGTCTCGTTCCCCAAAAATCTCTAGCCAAAAAATTCAAACACCCACGCGATGCTTAATGGATTTACATAGAGTTTCCCACATTTATAAAAGGAAAGCAAAAAGGGGGCACACTAGCCAACCTAAACCCTATTTTGTACCACTGGTACCCGCGTCATCTTGGCCGCCGCTAGCGGGATTTTCCTCTTCTGCATCGGCATACAGCATCCGCAACCGGTCAACGTAATCCGCAGCCTCTAAACATTCGTCCAACTTCTCCACACAAGAGAGGGACGTATCATAAAAGGAGGCTACAGCCGCGTTAAGGTGACCTTCGGTGTCCACATCACGAAACCCGGATCGCTCTGCGGTAAAACCGCCTTCAGACATGACGTTCATATGACTGACACAGCGGCTATAACCAGCTTTAAAACCGGCATCGCGGGCACGTTCCTTGACCAAGTCCAAACCAGTTGCGGTCTCAGGTGCATCCATGATAGCCTGAACAATCTGCAATAACAGGATGATAAGACTCGGATACTAATCCAAGCAAATATAAAGGCAAGGGATACTTACACGCGCGATACCGTGACTCCGCATCCATTCACGGTCAGCCTCCAGTTGGTTAAACGAAGAGGTCAGAGCATCTCTGGCCTCAACAGCAGCATTAGCTCGTTCTTCCGCTGCAGTCACGCGGGCTGTGAGGTCTGTAACCGCGACCTCCCGTGCCTGAACTTCAGCCTTTCAAATAGCAGAAAACAGTTTACTCAGTAAACATTCTCAAAAGGCAGAGAAATATACAAACAGAGGTAACGAATCATACCTGAAGGCTGGCAACAACTTTATCCAAACGGGTGCGCTCAGCATTCGCCTCTTCAAGAGCCTTAGAAGAGCGGCTCTCCTTCTCTTTGGCCTCCTCAAGGGCCTTCGCAGCACGCGCCCCCGCTTCCTTGGCCTCTTCAAGCGCCTTTACGGCCCCGGCCTCAGCCTGCTGCGCTTTAACCGCAATCACCTCAGCCGCAGCCTTCTCCTTGCCCAAAACAGTGTTTGCTGCTTTGGCATTCGTCAACTCCTGACGAACACGAAACAGTGATTCATTCACCTTGGCCCAAGATTCTTTCAACGACTTACGCTCACTAGAAAGAGTTTCTTGCCAACTCTTGCGCTCTTCAGAAAGTAACTTGGCAAGAGTACGAACCTGTTTTAACTCAGCGGTTGCAGCCCACTCTGCCGTCTGTTTCTGCTTCTCAAAAGCAGTCCTATCCCTCTCAAGCTGCTCCGCACCCGCACGAGCAGCCTTGACCAACTCTTCCGCTTCGGCCCGCAAGCGAGCAGCTTCCTCCTCCCTGCGGCCTAACACCTTGTAGTCTTCCAAAATGGCATTCGCCAATATGGAACTTCCTACTAGCATGGTAGAAAGTTGGTTGATGCGCAACTCACGGGGTGCAGAACGGGCACGTTCAACTTCAAAAGGGGTGCCCAGACCACCCAGAATCTCCTTGCATGCAGAAGGGTCATTGGAAATATCATCCCCCTGCATAACAGTCCAGGGGGGTCGGTGATAAACGGTACTTCGACCCTGGGTAAACGTGCGGTAATAATACTCCAATTCAGACTCCCCAGGCTGAATTGGAGGCCCATCATAACCCGCACCACCAGCAGACGAACCGGTAACCTTCTCACCAGCAAAAGATTTATGCGGCTCAGTATCAGTTTTTTGCGGCTCTGCATCAGACTTTTGTTTCCCAGAATCAGAAAACCGTAGATCCAAATTATCACCCTCATTGGGAGAGATCAGATTGTTGGACGAATCAACGGTATCGAATATCTGGGTCGCGATCTTCTCCGCAGTACCCTCCGCTTGCACGGTTGAATCAGGCACCACCTTGACAAAAGGCGCCGAAGGTTCCTCAGATACACCCGCATCCGCACCCGTGGTATGCGGGGGTGACGAAGGAGCATCAAAGATAGAAAAATCTTTATCTTGAAGCTCTGCAAAACAAAGTCAATAACTATCAAAACACAAGTTGTGCGTAACACTTGGGACAAGCTACAAACCACTTACCAACGGTAACCGCAGGTTTCTTGGCTGTCGGACCGGTCCTTTTAGACTGCAACCTCCGACGTTTCGGTTCACCGGCAACAGCGGCCGTCTTCTCTACTTGCCTTTTCCCACCGACAGACTGCGAACCCGCAGCAGCTACACCCAAACCCTCAAGGGTATCAGATACTATCACATAATCCATGTGTCTACGGAAAGAAGAATGAGAGATACCTGCCGCCTGCGGCACCAGATGAGGCACAACAGTAACCTCTGGTATTTTCTTCTGTCGAAAGCGCACGCCTTTCACCACTTGTCTCTTAGGCACACCCTTCGCGTCAGGGCCTAAGGCCCCAAGATCACCTGCATGGAAACCATCCAAAAGGTGAGTCGGTGAAACCATTTTCATTATCACAAGCGAATTCCCAAATGTACCTTTGCCTCGCGGCAATTCAACTGCCAACGCGGCCTCAGCAGGCACCCGGAAGTTATCTCGGATGATGACATTAAACCCATCCTCATCATCCGCACAAGCAACTATTTCAACCTTGCCCTCAAAATCTGAAGCAAACATCCTCCATAGGGCAGCATCCTCTGATAGCAAACTTGCAAATCAGTAACGCATAAGGATATATGGAAAATCGAACAAATGAAAAGTACATACCACCACTTTTCTCCCGCACCACGGGCCTTGATTTCTTGTTCATCCTTGTCAGCATCATGCGCAACACCCACAACTGTGTGTTGCTCAGCTTCACCCACTCAATGGTCTGCAACTGCGGAAACCACTCCACCGTCTTTACACTAGGGACTGCAATGGTCTCTGTTATGATCGTCTCGGTCACGTTCCGAAACGTCATGTTCGTAACAACTGCAGCAGCCTTGATGTAAAAGAACTTCATTTTCCACTTCGTCATACCCTTGGGAGGAGTCATCAGTTTGGGACTACCATCTCGTTGACGGAAAGAAAAGAACCCCAAAGATACCGTCATTTGATAAAACCGTCGGAAATCTCCAACAGAAGGCTCGATGCCAAGAGCACGAAAGGTTGATTCAAAATTTCGAATCCGGATCATACCCAACGGACTCAGTTGAGAAATGTGGATCTTGTACCACTCCAAAACCTCAACAACAAAAACAGTCAAAGGTAACCGGAGATTACAGTCACCAAAAAAGTCTGCCCACATGGTAACGTAACCGGCCGGAGCGTCGGCACCGGTGTCACCCTCCGATGGGTAAAGGGCCCCATATTCTGGGGGCATTTGGACGTCAAGAATCAGACGATTAAATGACGACCTGGGCCACTTTAACACCGGTAAACCACCACCGGAGGCTCCCCCCCCCCCCCTTCTTCCTCTGCCACCACCGGCGATGAAGACTCCGGGTTCTCACCCTCCACATTGTGTGGATTTGATGGTTCAGCCATCAGGAATATAGAAGATAAACACTACAAACTCAGGAAACCTCACCGGAAACTTCAAACAATTGATCGGAGAAGACAAAGTAACTTCTTTTCTCTCACCGGCAAATTTTTGAAATTTCGAACAAGTGAGGGGAAACCACGAACGGTTTCCCCTTATATACCCATCGCAATTAATGCGGAGGGAGAAAACGAATCATCACGTTCAAAAAGAACGAATTAGGCGGCACCACGTGTCAAGCGTCGTTTCCGTTGACGGTTATCACGCGCGCGTGGCCGCCCACGCGCCTGACATAGGAGACGTTTACACTCCTTGCTACAGTGCATTTAATGCCTCGGGCAGTGCAAATTTCCTTTCATTTCAGCACATGCCAGAATGATCTCACCAACTTCCACCAACTCACACGTGAGATCAGCCACGTAAGCAACAAAAAGTGACTACATTATCCAACTATAAGCGGCATGCGGTTTCTCTGGTTCCCGCACCATAACCCATACCGCATGTCGTTTTTTTACATACCCCTAAAAATAGGCAAAAATATATATCTCCACACTATAAGGGGGTATAATACCTGACCGCACTACCCACGAGCACACGTGGAACATGCGGAAATGACACACACGAGCCCGTTCAAGTGTGTCAGATACTCAGAACTAGCGTTGTTCTTTGGACTGAACCGCATCTCAGACACAGGTAAACCGCATTGCCTTCATTCTCTTCAAGCTTCAAATCCCTCCTGTCCGGTTCACAACCACAGAGGGTGCATGAACAACTTCTTTAACAAAAAGAAGGAAGGGAATGTACGCGCACGCACATCAGCAACCCTGACTCCTGATCCTTCAAGGGCCACATCCGAGCAACAAACCCGTTTCAAGCGAATATGGGGTGACAAAACCGCAGACACTCACGAGTCGCTGCGGACATAACCATAGCTTCCGCAAACGGTTGCTACGGAAGAGCCACAACTAACTTCACATCGAGGAACGAAACCACTTCAAGGAAAACTCCTCGGTATTGGAGCGTGAAGGAAGGTGCATAAGGAAGAGATGCGGACGAGATACGAAATGATCATATGAGCCCTTGTCGAACAACAAGCGATCGAACAAGCGGTAACAAGTCTGCTTATGACTTTGTTACCCTACTTGTAAGTTGGATAGAATAAACAATGGTAGGCATTACCATGCCTATGACCATGTTTATTTGACCATTATCCAAAATCACATTGTTCGACCAAACATGGCGAACAATGACGCAAGTACCCAACGTTGTTGCCACAACCGTGGCCAACAATGTCAAGCAACGAGGTAACCGCAAAGGACATGCGGTTACTTGAGAGCTAATTGGAAGAACATGAACACCCCACGAAAGGAATCATCATTAGATATCCAATCATGGGAGCAGCACGCTCTTTTCTTCATTCACCAACTCAAAGGTTGGTTCGAAGTTTGTGCACACCTTCAACCACCATCTCAGAGATTGGTTCGAAGTTTGTACACTTCCTCCGACTAATTCCCACAATTGGTTCGACACACCAACAGGTGGCATCCAGCCAAAGGCTGAGAATTTCGCATCAGACGAAACATTTTCACCGGTACGGAAGAGGCGTCAAATGACTCTTCCAGACCTCCAACTTGATTTACAAAAAGCAAAGACCATCCACTTGGTCTAGGATCTTCTCCAGACTCCAAACTACCTTCTAGAAACCATAGTCCAGTACTCCTCCCACATGCAACTTGCATATGGCAGCAACACTAGACTGGGGGGACTTGAAGGGGTATGTGTAACAACCCTCACAAAAAAAAAATTAATATTTAGTATGATAATTATGCAATAAGGAAACCCTAATTAAGTTTAGTATGATTAATTAATCAGTTAATCAATATTAATTAAGCTAACAAGATTAATTAAGCTAGGCAAGGTCTATTAAAAATAGATATATATGAGGTCGTATAAGAACGTTTAATATTAATAATAAAATATATTATTTTTTTCCTTACTCCGTTTTTAATGAAACTTAGGTTAAAACGTAGATAAAAATATGCTCGTTCTAAAGACATATTCGTCGTTTTATAAAACATTATATTTTAAAAGTTATACAAGAAAAACGAGTTAAGCAGCTGAAATAAAATAACTAAGCTAGCTAGCTAGCACGTCAAGCTAGCTAGCAAGCACGTCACTTGAATCCCACATCGAACAGAAAAGGAATTGAGCTGCCTGCTTGCTTGCTATAAATAAGAAGCTTAGGATTCATTTTTCTTTGCTCATTTCTCTTCTTCTTCTCTCTATACGTTGGTGTTCTAACCAATAATCACTCAATCGCTATTACGATTCATTTTCCGAGTGATCAATATATCCAAGGAATGCCTAAGTGCCGCCCACATTGGGTTATGCTTTGTCGTTTGTCGGTAATCCGATAAATGAGTTGAAGCATTGTACTTTGTCGTTGTCGATAATTCGATAATGAGTTGAAGTACTATACTTTGTCGTTTGTCATTTTGATAAATGAGTTGAAGTATTGCACTTGGTCATTCATTGTGAGAATTTGATCTCAGGAAATTATCGTAACTGCTGTATTGATCATTAACCCGGTTTTTGTGAAATTCGTTAAGGTTCGAATCTCATGACTACCGTTAAGGTTTGATTTGGGTTTTACACCAATACGTATTCTATTCTGTTAAACCACCAAAAACACTCGCAACTACACCCTTACAATCAAACAAACTATTAAATCATCAGAAGATCCAGAATAATAAATGCCTAATTATCGAAAGAAGTAGAATCAAGAAGTTTGTTAATTCAATCCTGCATGCTGAATTGTGAGTCATTCTCTTTTTATTAACTGTTTTACAATACTCCAAATCATTTTCCAAAAGTTATAATTACAGTGATTAAGTTTATGTAATCACCAAATTACAGCCGGTATGTGGGGTATTGTGCACAGTATTATTATTGTTTTAATCACATTAGGTGGGCGAGCCTAAAAGAAAGTGATATACGTCACTCATTGGGCCAGCCAATGGTGATATGACCACAGTCACAGAGCTGGTCTGTGACAAATACCTATTCTTGAAATGTTGGTTGATAATAAACATATGTAAAAACTCTTAATACTGTAAATTATAACAAATGTGTCGTTTTCAGTAAAATGAATGAACTCACTCAGTATTTCCCGCTGACAAAACCTTTTTAAAACGCGTTTCAGGTAATTACAGTAGATTGGAGTAAGGATTGGATCCGGCACTAAAAGACTTCAAGAAGTGGCTTATTTCATTAATTAAATCAAATTAAGAAATATTGTTTTTATTAAAAAGCTACCTTTGAAACAATGGAATTTATTCCATCCATTTAAATAAAATCCGGTGTTTCTAAACTCTGATATTTTTCCTAACTCACGGTCCTGATGAAATTTCCGCTGCAATGTTTTTTTCAAAATAATCACCGGTACCACTGGACTGCTCACGACACCGATTCCGGCTAGATGGGGTCGGGGGTCGTGACAGAAGGTGGTATCAGAGCTAAGCCACTGCTTTAAGCCTATAAGTGTTGTGATAACAATACTTAAGCTTAAATATAAGAGTTAGGAAATTGCTATTAACTTAACTGGTAGCACATCTGATAGTATTTAGACTTGAACATAAGAAAAGATGCCTTAGTATAAGCTAAGCCACTTGTTTACGCAAATAGGTGTTATAATAATACCTAAGCTTAAACGGAAAGTTAGAAACTTAATATTATTTGATAGCACTCTGAATGATATTTAGACTCGAACTTAAGAATTTTGTCTTAATATAAGCTTCAAGATAAAATTACTTATATGAGTATAAATAAGTATAATTGGTATTCAATAAGAATAACGACTAGCAGGCAATAGCATTTAATTGCTATTTATTCTTGTTTATTGGTATTACTTGGTCAAGAGTAAAAATATATTATGGAAATATAAATTTCCTTGATTCTGGATTAAAGCCCTAATAAAAGAGGCACTTTTTGAAAAAGATACTATTTATGGGAAATAGGAAATTTTCTCCGGCAAAACTGGGTATAGAGTAGAAGACTCTCCAGCTTGTCCGGATATACTGAAATTACCGCTCCGGCGCGAACCGGATAAGACGGGATAAATGGTATGTCAAACCAGTAACAAGATTTCCCTAAATAGTATCATGACCAAATATCTAACTGGTTTTTGGGAATATGAATCTATTATATACATTTAACCCTATGAAAGGTATGTATATTACAACATATGAAATATATAATATAGATATGTATATCTATAAGGAATTCCAAAAGTCAATTAAGAATAAAGCACAAGTATATGTGTCAATAATAAGAATCTCTATATCGATATCAAACATTATTTTGTTTAATCATCTACCTCGTAACTCGAGCAACAATAATAAATGGAAACCCATTAAGTTGGGACACCATCAAAAATATAAGAATTACCAATACGTTACCATAAATTATTAACGCCATAAATTATGAACGCAAGTAAAGTTGTGCTAATACACAAGAAAACACATGAACCTTAAATTATACGTCCACAAAGGTCAAAATATATCACATACAAAGACCTTTGGAAAATATAAATTAGGCACGATGACACCAATACTAATTCTGTTAGTAGAAAACTACTAATCCAAAAAGAAGCACTTTGCCATATGATCCTACAACCGACATAAATCTCGCTGAGGTACGTTGTAACAAGATTTCACAATTATCGGTGCACAGTATAATCAGAGTCATAATTATCATCACTACAAAAGGAGTCATATACCTTTGCAAATTCCCTATTTTATTTTATTCAACATTCCCTGGTAATGTCACTTAACATGAAATTCCAGCTAAAGTTTTTATATTTCTTTTCGTTGAAATTCTGACTTTTACATATAAAAAGTTGACTTTCGCATTTCTACTTCCTCTAATAATCGTCATATCATGAAGATTTCTTTCATAATAGCAAATATTGATCCATTTCGTTTCTTGGTAAATCCACACGATACACATGCACTATTTGTTGCATGTGGTTCATTTGAGTTATAAGACCCTAGGAAGGCATCCTTTCAATTTGTTTTATCAAAAGTTCAAATATCGTTCCGCTATACTTGATCTTTGCATTGTAAACCGCGTTTTTACAAAGCAATGACTCTTTTCAATGAATTTATTGAAAAACTCGATTTTCTTTTGAAAGGGATACATGGTTTCTTTGTGATCATGTTTGAACTTTCTTATTAAAACTCGTTTTATCCAAACCCAGTTAACTTGCTCGCAATACGTACTCAATTCAAAGTCCCATATGATGGATTGAAACCATCATATTCAAAATAGTCCTAACAAGCACTTCAATTCTCTTAAACCATAATATGCTTGTTTAGTCTTCGAATTCATCAAATCATCTCTTTGATCACGATCACTTTGTGATGACATTTTCACAAAATTTAAGATTGCGCTAATCTAAGATTTAATTATTTATTTATATTGAATCCGCTTTATTGATTTATTTTATAAAAGCAATCTTAACACAACTATGTGCTAAAATAATGATCCACCATTTCATGTCCTAAATTCCGTAGTCCTTACAACCAATCGAGCCTTTCGTGATATTTCTTACCTTATCATCATTAATCGAAAAACATTGTATAAACTTAATTGATTATATATAGAAACTTACAATATAGTATTTCTGTAATTAAAATTTTGTTAAAACCATTAAGGTAAAGAAATTATATTTTTACGTATAAAATTTTGTTTAAAGTATATTCTCATTTAAGTTTATGCATTTATTATTGACAATTAATATCAATTTTATTATTAGTAATATTATTGGTATTATTATTTTTAGATACTAGAGTTATTATCAGGGGCATGTATTGGATAGCCTAACCTTAGTTAGGCATGGACTGGCCACCTATGCTTAAACAAGGCAGTACTAACCAATATCCGCCGTGATAATGACTAGTTAATTAAGTCATCATACTTATTTAGTAAATTTTTAATTATATATACAAATATTTTAGTTTGTACTAAAAAGAGAAGACATATTTTTTATAAAACAATACCAGAATTAGAGGGACGAATAAAATTATACAAATAATTATGTATCACATATTTTGTGATAACTATGTACTATAACACTCTAGCAAGAAAATAACCATATAAGAATAATATAGTAGTCAGCGACTACATTGGGTTAGAAGAACATTGTAATACATAAAGAATAGTCACCACAACATTTGTAACTACATTTTACAACGCTATATGGTTTCAAAATAAAAATAAGTAATCACATAGAATTGACCCAGTGTTATATAAAATATTTTACAAATACTTTTACCCCTTTTATTCACAACTTTCATTTAAAAGTTATAAATAATAGTGATTCTTTTACAAAATCATAATACTAAAATATTTTGTAAATGTAATAACTTCACTACAGTATTTTGTAATCTATATTACATAATAAATATAAGTTATTTTACATAGTATAATAAATACTAAAATAATATTTATTTGAAAGTAGTAACCATTTACATATAGTAAAAATGCGAAACAAATAATATATATTACATTGGCTTTACAAATATAATATAATGGTTAGTCATGTCAAAACAACTTATTTTTTTTATTATATTTTCATCTCTAGGACATAGCATATAGTCACTAATATTGTACTATCACATTATTTCACCAATTAAAACAATTTGGAACTCTAATACACTAACTCTATTGTCCTTTGGTGTATCTTTGCAATTAACTCATCTCAACACATAGAATTTCTCATATCATAATTTACTGTTTGACAAATCATTTTTCATGCTTTTGAACCCGTCAATTCTAAGTCTTCCTTAGGTACCAATCAAGGTAAGTTTTCTTCTGACAAAGGATTTTACTAATTCCAAAAAGTTCTTCACATTCATTTTAAGAATCTATAGATCATATATCTTTTGGCTTGAACCCAATCACCTTGAAAAACTATACCATTTCATCTCATTCGTTTAAACATTTCATCTTTTGAAATATCCAAATTCGCTTCCTTGAAACTCTCGATTTCGAACAACGGTGAATTTGTTCGATCATCATTGAATTCTTTCAATCATTACAAACACTTTGTAGCATCCGAATAGAGTTGTAGCCTGTGTTAAATCCTATTCATAAGTCATTCGTTTGATTTGTCATATTCTTGGTACAATTATGTACTCAGATTACGATACACTAAATTCTATTACCATTTAAGTAAACGATATTGATTTTTGGATAATCATTAACAAATTATTTTCCATATTTCCATTCACAAATAGATATTTATCAATTCAGAATCTCCCTCAAAATTGATCAAAGTAAGTTCATTTCGGATATTAAATCCAATTGTTTCTATAAATCATTTTTATTTTTAAAAATGCTCATACCCCTCAAAATATCTTTTGATTCCATTCCACACTACATTATTCCTCTTAATTAAAAGAAGAAACATAACCCCAAGAAAATATCATAGTTCAAATCTCGAGGACGAGATTTTTATTAAGGTAGGGAGGATGTAACAACCCTCACAAAAAAAAAAATTAATATTTAGTATGATAATTATGCAATAAGGAAACCCTAATTAAGTTCAGTATGATTAATTAATCAGTTAATCAATATTAATTAAGCTAACAAGATTAATTAAGCTAGGCAAGGTCTATTAAAAATAGATATATATGAGGTCGTATAAGAACGTTTAATATTAATAATAAAATATATTATTTTTTTCCTTACTCCGTTTTTAATGAAACTTAGGTTAAAACGTAGATAAAAATATGCTCGTTCTAAAGACATATTCGTCGTTTTATAAAACATTATATTTTAAAAGTTATACAAGAAAAACGAGTTAAGCAGCTGAAATAAAATAACTAAGCTAGCTAGCACGTCAAGCTAGCTAGCAAGCACGTCACTTGAATCCCACATCGAACAGAAAAGGAATTGAGCTGCCTGCTTGCTTGCTATAAATAAGAAGCTTAGGATTCATTTTTCTTTGCTCATTTCTCTTCTTCTTCTCTCTATACGTTGGTGTTCTAACCAATAATCACTCAATCGCTATTACGATTCATTTTCCGAGTGATCAATATATCCAAGGAATGCCTAAGTGCCGCCCACATTGGGTTATGCTTTGTCGTTTGTCGGTAATCCGATAAATGAGTTGAAGCATTGTACTTTGTCGTTGTCGATAATTCGATAATGAGTTGAAGTACTATACTTTGTCGTTTGTCATTTTGATAAATGAGTTGAAGTATTGCACTTGGTCATTCATTGTGAGAATTTGATCTCAGGAAATTATCGTAACTGCTGTATTGATCATTAACCCGGTTTTTGTGAAATTCGTTAAGGTTCGAATCTCATGACTACCGTTAAGGTTTGATTTGGGTTTTACACCAATACGTATTCTATTCTGTTAAACCACCAAAAACACTCCCAACTACACCCTTACAATCAAACAAACTATTAAATCATCAGAAGATCCAGAATAATAAATGCCTAATTATCGAAAGAAGTAGAATCAAGAAGTTTGTTAATTCAATCCTGCATGCTGAATTGTGAGTCATTCTCTTTTTATTAACTGTTTTACAATACTCCAAATCATTTTCCAAAAGTTATAATTACAGTGATTAAGTTTATGTAATCACCAAATTACAGCCGGTATGTGGGGTATTGTGCACAGTATTATTATTGTTTTAATCACATTAGGTGGGCGAGCCTAAAAGAAAGTGATATACGTCACTCATTGGGCCAGCCAATGGTGATATGACCACAGTCACAGAGCTGGTCTGTGACAAATACCTATTCTTGAAATGTTGGTTGATAATAAACATATGTAAAAACTCTTAATACTGTAAATTATAACAGATGTGTCGTTTTCAGTAAAATGAATGAACTCACTCAGTATTTCCCGCTGACAAAACCTTTTTAAAACGCGTTTCAGGTAATTACAGTAGATTGGAGTAAGGATTGGATCCGGCACTAAAAGACTTCAAGAAGTGGCTTATTTCATTAATTAAATCAAATTAAGAAATATTGTTTTTATTAAAAAGCTACCTTTGAAACAATGGAATTTATTCCATCCATTTAAATAAAATCCGGTGTTTCTAAACTCTGATATTTTTCCTAACTCACGGTCCTGATGAAATTTTCGCTGCAATGTTTTTTTCAAAATAATCACCGGTACCACTGGACTGCTCACGACACCGATTCCGGCTAGATGGGGTCGGGGGTCGTGACAGAAGGGTCCCAGATCTCGCGTCAGTATCGACCGCGAGTGACCATTACCCTTATCAAAACCCCCACTAGCTAAACAACCTACTTATGTCCGTGCGGGAACGCATCGACACAATGGTTAAATCCAATCTGTCCAGTGATGGAGGACTTACCTGGAATATTAGAACGGTAGAGTGATGCGGCATAGCATCACATCTGGTGTATGAAAACGGAAGTATTCACAGCGATACAGCCTCGCACCGCATCCAGTGAACACTTCTATCAATACAAGGAAGCTGGATAACAGCAACAGTCACCACAGGCGACGATGCGGCCAGCACCGCATCTCGCGTATTTCTTGATCACAAGCAAGAGACGCGATAACATCAGATGTTACCGCAGGCAGCGATGCGACTCGCACCGCATCCTATACGCTCATCAAGTGGGACTGACACCACAGTGCAAGTGGCACCAATGGCAGTCATCTGTCAGGGCTACGTAAGCAACGGACTGACGTGGCGTAACATCCATAACCGACAAGCCTGACACACTTGCAAAGGTGTAGCACGTCGTCAGTCCGTCCATCATCCTCCTCCTTCACTCCTCGGCTATAAATACCAACCCCAAACCAGGTTTGAGGTATCTCTTCACAACTCTCTCACTACTACTACTATCATACTTTGCTTCCCAAGCAGATTACTGATTCTTACGCCGGAGAGTGGTAACAAGGAGCACCCCCCACCCCATCCTCCTTGTTACGAGTCACGGTTTGTTTCCTTGTGCAGGAGATCAACCCACCGGTGATCTAGCCAACGATCCTCGGGAGGAAGGAATTAACCCTTCTTGACGAGACCAGTGAGTTAACCCTGCCCGGTTAACCATTGTTTCATCAGATGCCCACAGAGAATTCCACCTATCTGCTGAGCATTTGTTAATTGCTGTTAAACCAACATGTTTGAAAATGAGTTGTCTAATATCTTTAACACCCCCTCACAATTCAATAATTAAAACATGTCATACATCCCTTAGTCTTTTAGAAAAAAATCATGTTGACTTGTAAAAAGACGTTTTGTAAATAAATCCGCTAGTTGATTAGCTAATGAAGAGGTATGGTCCCAATTCTTTGCCTACTTGGCAAGGACCACACCACTTTTTCATCCAACATGGCGCCTACATCTGCAAGTGCATCCAGAAGCTTCCAGAAGCTTCTGGAAGACGTCAAGGTGGCACCAAAAGATGCTCCTCCCGACAGGAAGGATAACACGTGTCACCAGTCACCAAGCGCCATGTGGACCTGCAGCAAATCCAGGAGCAGACCGACAGCAACAGTACGACGTCTCCAGCATGGGCAAATATAAGCGCGCCACGTGTACCCCCAACCTGACCACAGCAGAGGGGACCAAGAGGATATTCCCCTTGGTCGGACAGCTGGCGCCCTATAGCAGCTGGCAAGGTTGCTCCTCCCTCCTTCACCCTCCGGCTATAAATAGGACCCTTCATCATTCAGGTTAATTCTATTCTACTCTCCATACTCTCACACTCAACACACACTGTTTTATTCCTCAGAACAGTACTTATTCTCACGCTGGAGCCCGGTTAAGAGGGAAACCCCCATATTCCTCCTTAACGAGCTAACGGTGTTGCTGTTTTGCAGGACCTTAGCCATTTGACGAGCAGAGAAGGAGATTGAACCCATAGAAGGGACAATCCCACAGATTGAGCCCGGCTGGGAACACAACGAAGAGGTTGGGTTGATGAACTACCAAGCATACTGTGGGCCCATAGGACGATGCCAAAGACGAGTAACGGAGAAACACCGTTCAGTTTAGTCTATGGGTTCGAAGCTGTGATACCAGCAGAGATCGGCCTGCCATCCCCAAGAATGCTCTCCATGAACATGACTAACAACGAAGAAGAAAGAATGTTGGACCTAGACCTTCTAGAAGAGAGAAGGGAAATGGCAGCGATCAACGAAGCAAAATACAAGACCAAGTTGGAAAAGTACTGCAACAGCAAGGTCCGCATTTGCACGTTCAACCCTGGCGACTACGTCCTAAGGGACAATGAGGCGTCTAACGCCGAAAAGCCGGGCAAATTAGCTCCCAAATGGGAAGGACCTTACGTTGTAGATGAAGTTCTTGGGAAGGGAGCGTACAAACTACGCACACTGGAGAACAAAGAAGTTCCAAGAACCTGGAATGCTCAGCAGTTAAGGAGGTGCTACATGTAAAACGGTCGAAGTTTTCCTTTTACGTACTTGTAACGGCCGCGCGCCAACACATTTGACACTAATACAAAAAGTGTTTGGCTATCTTATCTTATGCGAATTTTTGTCACAACTGCATATATAACTTTAGGCATACACGAAAACATTAATGGCTCAACATTAGGAAACGTTGTAGACCTCCAAGGCTTGTCACAACCAAGTGCACAGCCGGGTCAAGAACACAACCAAAGCCTAAAAAACGCCAAACAAATACTTCGTGCCCACATAAACACGAAAGCATCGATAACATGGTAAGCAAACATTGTAATAACCCTAAAGCTGAACACAGTTGGGTCAACACAATAACCTGTAACTCGATCACTTCGTACACACGAATCAACCATGCGCGCAAACGACAGAAAAAAACGTTGTAATTAGCACAACACAACCTGTCAGCGCTATCATTCATTCGTGATACCTAATCAAAGTAATCACACATGCACATATTGTAACGACAACAAAATTCACAACAGACAGGAAGCAAAGCTAAATATTAACATAAAATATGTCAAATGTAACAAAATGTTAACAGTCGACAACTAAAAGCAAATTGTTCACAAAGCATAAAGTTAAATCGTTCACGAAATTGTCAGCTGGTTACAAGGCTATCAAAGCCCATACATCGTGTGTAAGCCGGAATCCTTCATTCTTGACGACTGGTGCCAGCGCCCCCGGTTTTATGATCTTCATCATCAAGGGCCTTCTTCAACGGGGCAACACCGTTAGGTTTCCAAGATAATTTCTCGGCAGCTTTGACAACACCAAACTCCAGAGATTCAAACTCCTGTCATTTTTCAGCATAACGACCGACACAGTCAGTCTTATATAATTCAAAGCTCTTCAACGGCTTTTTTGACTCAGCAGCTGCTCTTCCTTCAGCATACCCTTCCTTGCGACCAAGATCACATGCAGCCTCACCAAGCTCATATACGTACTTGGCCAATTCTTCAGAACCAGCGATACGTTCGGCAATCTACAAAAGTAAAACACACATGAGGGAAACGACAATGAATACCAAAAACAAACAAACAACGAATGTTACCAGAGGCACTGCACGAGCAAGTAACCACTTGCAGTCAGTAGCAGTTTCTTCAACCAGAATCTCAGAGGCCTTGTTTTCAGCGATCTTCTCCTCAGCAAACTTTTCTAACTTAGCTATGCGCTGGAGATACTCTTCTTCCCTCTTCTGGGATACAGCACGCTCGTGCTCAGCCTCCTCACTAATTTTCTTTTTCTCTCCAGACAATCTGACAATAGCATCGCGCTGGGATTGCAGTTCTGTATTAGTCATTTCACAAGCAGTCTCCCATTCCATTTGTTTGTTGGTATTAAACTGCTTTTCCTGCGCAAGCTTCCCTTCACCATCAGAAACCCTCCATAACAAGCCTTTCTTCTCAGCATTAAACTTCTCCTTTTCTTCAGCAAATGCTTTCCTCGCATTCTCAAACTCAAGAGTATCCTCCCCCATCAGTTTCCATTCTCGAACAATCTCCTGGGAGGTAGCAAAAAAGTTAACCCCGGCATGAATATGATCATCCAAGAGATCAATCCGGTTACGCCTTTTTTGGAACAGCCTCTCAGCACGGGGGAGAGACAAGGAGAAGAACTCTTGGCAGTTATCATGGTCACTCATCCGAGACCCCTGAGTTAAATTCCACCGAGGAGCATGCGGCAGATCATCACATGTTGGGTTATGAGTATCCCAGGATCCAGCTTGGATATTTTCAAACTCATGACTTCGGGGTACCCCAGAGGTAGCACCACCACCACAACCCGGTGGACGTCTGGTATATATGGTTTGGTGAGGTGTAGCCTCACTCGATTCAGCCTTGGTATCAACACCTTTACCTCGAACACTATCACCACCATCACCAGCACCACCTTCTCCAACATGGCTTCCCCTCTGCTTGAGTCGCTTCAACCATGGCACCACCGGCCCTCGGGTCAAGAACATTCAACAAACTGTATCCAAATGTGAAATGCAAAGACATAAGTAAGAACACAACAAAATTAAAAGGAAGCACAAACAAACAAACAACAATACATACGTTTTCCCTGATAACCATAAACAGGGACACCCAAAGGGTTCTTCGGGACCCACAGCAGGCTCATACCAGCACCCACCAACGCCCTCTCCTCAAGTTGAGAAATAGAGGTGGCCTTGTGCGTCACCTTCTTGTACCACTCTTGCTGAGCAAAATCTACAGTCACACCCACTTTAGGGATCCCTTCACCTTCTGCCCGATAATGCATGTCTACCGGAATAACACCACGGCGGATGTAAAAGAACTTCTGTTTCCAATCATGAAGGCTTTTTGGGGGATTGGAACTACAAGGGATCACACCACTAGTCCGGGAGTTAAAGGAGTAAAAACCACCAGTGTAGGTCACCATGTAAAAAACATTGAACATCTCAAAGGTTGGTTCAACACGATTGGCCCTGCAGATAAACTCGAAATGGGTAACACGAGGAAGTCCCAAAGCGTTGATTTGAGAAATATGAAGCCTGTAATTCCTCAAAACCTCGGTAGTAAACTTCGTCATAGGGAGACGAAAGTTACCCTCCCGGAAGAAGGCTGCATACAATGATATATAACCAGGAGGTGCATCTATGGCGGTGGAGTTTGGGGTTGGAAACTGGGCACCCCACTCGGGAAGGAAACCCGTATCTCTCACCAAGTTCTGGAACTCCTCTTCTTTCCAATTTATCGCCGCTCGATCTGAGCCTGGAGGATTCCTACCCTTATATTTCCTCTTCTTAACCACATGATTGGATCCAGACATATTGCAAGAAGATGAAAAGAGATAATATGAATGAACTTAGAAGAAGGAGAGAAGTAGAGAAGTATGAGAGAAAACTGGTGTTTAAATTTTGAAAAGTGAAGGAGAAGGAGAAAACCGCCATATATTTATACCCATCGCATTTAATGCGATGGGTAGTAGGCCGTCAGGAATCAGGAACGTCAACCAACAGGAGAAAGGCACGTCAGCAGAGAGAGAAGCCGTCACCTCGTTCTTCGGGAGCGTGGGCGGCACACGTCTGACACCATGACAAAAAGTAACTGACACCACTGAAAAGGCACCTGTTCATCTCCGACAAAACGGGGACACCAGACAATCACATCAGTTGTCTTCATTCCAAGAAAGGAAACCTTTTTTAGAAGGAACCACAACACGCCATGCGCCATGCGTCTAGTTGGCTCAACTTTGTAAAGTTACCAACACGCCATGCGCCATGCGTCCAGTTGGCCCAACTTTGTAAAGTTACCAACACGCCATGCGTCATGCGTCCAGTTGGCTCAACTTTGTAAAGTTACCAACACGCCATGCGCCATGCGTCCAGTTGGCTCAACTTTGTAAGGTTACCAACACACCATGCGCCATGCGTCCAGTTGGCTCAACTTTGTAAAGTTACCAAAACGCCATGCGCCATGCGTCCAGTTGGCTCAACTTTGTAAAGTTACCAACACACCATGCACCATGCGTCCACCCGGCTCAATGTTAAAGCTACCATCACGCCATGCGCCACGCATCCACTAGGCTCAACCGCGCAAGGTAACCAACATGCATGAAACAACAACCACTATCCTTACAAGTCCAGAATGCCTCCTAGACGATCAACTCAACTAGAAGGCACACTGGACTGGGGGGACTTGAAGAGGTATGGTCCCAATTCTTTGCCTACATGGCAAGGACCACACCACTTTTTCATCCAACATGGCGCCTACATCAGGAAGTGCATCCAGAAGCTTTTGGAAGACGTCAAGGTGGCACCAAAAGATGCTCCTCCCGACAGGAAGGACAACACATGTCACCAGTCACCAAGCGCCATGTGGACCTGCAGCAAATCCAGGAGCAGACCGACAGCAGCAGTACGACGTCTCCAGCATGGGCAAATATAGGCGCGCCACGTGTACCACCAACCTGACCACAGCAGAGGGGACCAAGAGGATATCACCCTTGGTCGGACAACTGGCGCCCTATAGCAGCTGGCAAGGTTGCTCCTCCCTCCTTCACCCTCCGGCTATAAATAGGACCCTTAATCATTCAGATTAATTCTATTCTACTCTCCATACTCTCACACTCAACACACACTGTTTTATTCCTCATAACAGTACTTATTCTCACACCGGAGCCCGGTTAAGAGGGAAACCCCCATATTCCCCCCTTAACGAGCTAACGGTGTTGCTGTTTTGCAGGACCTTAGCCATTTGACGAGCAGAGAAGAAGATTGAACCCACAGAAGAGACAATCCCACAGAATAACCTTAGTGTTAACCTGTGTTTCATCAGCTAACTTTGTGGAAACAGTTTTAACAATTACAAAAGTGATTATCTCACAAAGAAAAAACATGCATATTTTAAAGTGATTTGTACAATCATGAAACACTGGATTAGCTGTGATTGATATTGCAGTGATATTGTCACAAAATAAAATACCGGAAGATTTATCTCAACCCTTAGCTCCTTTTAAAAGATTTAAAATCCTCACTGCCTCACACGTTGTTGCACACATTGCCCTATTTTCTACCTCAGTAGAAGAGCATGACACAATATCTTTTTTTTTTTTTTGCTTTTCCATGACAGCAACGAGTCTCAAAAAAAATCCAGTGACCGACTTTTTAGTCGTTAAACATTTGGCCAATTAGATCAACAAAAAGCTGACAATTAAGTAGGGCTAGCAAATTGTGTCTTGTCGTGTTTAATAGGTCTCTAACGACATGAATAACATAATTATTAAACATGAATACAACTCGTTTAACTATTTTGTATCTCATGTCTATAGCATAGTTCTATGTTTTATGTACCAAGAAAAAGAAATGATGGATCCTAGCTTTCTAACTTTTTTTTTTTATTTTTTTCAATGTAATTGGTTTTAACTACACGTATCTCAACCATTTTTCAGTCATTCCCTTTTAATTTAATATATTATTTTTTATCACAAAAACTAATATTAAATAAAAAATAACTTGTTAAATAAACAAAATAAAAAATACATTGATAGATACGATAAAAACTACATTAGTAAATACTTAAAAGTCTTCATTATCTTGTCGTCATCATCGGTATCATCTTGATCATCCTAATTTTTGGAGGTTGGCCCAAAATGAGAGAGAGTTGGGTTATGGTGTATATATAATGTAGAGATGGTTTGGTATATATATGGTTTAAATGTAATTTAAAAAAAAACGAATCATTCTCCAAGCCCCCCCACCCCCCATCTTTAACCACCGGGTAATGCCAGACGGTGTTTAATGCCCTTGGGCCGGTGATGTGGCCGTGGCATTACTCGGTTACGCATAGCCTTATATCAAGTCATCACTTATGAGCATACCTTTGATAGTCTCTGATGCCTTCTCGATATTCTTATCAACCTTATCGGTTGCGCTCATTAATAACCTCTACCGACTACCTCGATGTACCTCAGCCATCGTGGTTCATTGAGTCTGGCCGAATTGGTTACCAAAATGGTTTTTTATTCTTCTACAAATCCTTACTGTATATTAAAAGTTTAAAAATAATACAATCAGTTCATAGACAAAATACACACACACAAGTGCATTTTCAAAACTTAAAAAAAAAACATAAAACATAATAAAGGCCAAGCCGTTAAACCAGCTAACCGGTAGATTTGCTTCGGTATGATTGTTTGGATTGGTTCATAACAGTTTATAAACACCTAGAGGAAATAAGATTTGATCAACTATAGCTATGAGCCCTCTCGTCTTGATGGATAAAGTACATGCAAGTTTTAATATTAAAACATATTTTTGGCGCCACGGCCATGCAAACATTAGACAATAATAAAACACTGGGAAACAAAATGGAAATTTATCCAGTAATAGTTTCTGTAACTAAATAGGGAAATATCGTAGAATGAATCATATCGTATTTTAAGGAATGAATCAACCCTTGCAACGTAATGTTATCTACCGTTTGCGTTTGATAGGCAGCATGTGATTGTGTCTATTTAATTCCAAACGTATTCCTGCCTCAATTGTATCAGCATGCCTACTCATTTCTTCAATAGTCACTAACAACTTGTCCATTTTCTGCGCGGCATTATCTAATAGAGACACCATATCCTCTTTAACGGCAAAAGAAGACACTCCAGTTCCGTACGTCACTGCAGATGGAAAAGAATCAATTCTGGCCTTCACATCACATAGAAGAGAATCAATGAACAAAAAATCGTTTATAACGATTTCTGGAATATTCCTTAGAGGATTATCCCATGTAAAGCATCGGATTAAATGTAACCACACGCAAGTCAAAGGTGTCTCTGCCATCCACTGGAAGGGTGTACAATCAACCATATAAGCAGCCATCACACTGAAAACACCAGCAATAAGTCCGCTTGATACTTTGGCCAACACCTTCACGGACTTCAACTCTTGGACCTCTTCATCAATATGTCTGGTAAAAGCAACTGCTTGCTTACATGTACATGCTAACGATTTCAAAAACTCACCAGAAAGCGTAAGCCTTCCATCACCATTAAGATTCCATATCATGGCTTCATAATCATCTTGTCTCCAGTTTACCACAAATTCTTTCAATGTCAAGATTATACCCAACCGGCTGTCACATTGGCCTTTAAGAAACCTTACAAAATCTTTGTAAAGTTGAGATGTTTGAAGGTAGATTTTATGGTAGTCATTCATTAAATCAAACACCTGTGGATCATGCCTCCATTCTTCCTTGCACTCACTTATGACAGTGAAACCTTCTTGGTTAATTTCATGTAGACATGTAATTACTTTGAGGATGTCATCCAGGGACCTACTTTCTCCCACCTTCAGACTGGGGTCACAGATTATTTGTATAATACATCTGGTGTTGTCATGGATGATGGAATGACATGAGATGAGGCTCGAATCATCAGCTTTTTCACAAGCACATATATACCTATTTAAATCAGTGTGAATTAGAAATAAAGTTGCTCGATACAAAATGGTCATCGCCTCACTCGCAGGACTTTCATATTGTTGTTCTTCATTAAGCGGCAAGAACCGTACACCAGTAACAGACAACTGTATATTACTATCCACAATAAATTGATTCAAAGTAATCCCTACCTCCCTTATATCAAGGCTACATAGATGAGCATCTCTACGCATGTCTTCGATGGTCATTAAGATCTCATTCATCCTTTTCTCAAGCTTATTTATTACAATCATTATCTCTTCCTCATTCTCACGAGTAAAAGAAGCAAACCGAACCATCTTCATCTTCAATTCTTGTAGAACGACTGCATTAACTTCAAAATCGCCGATATGCAACTCACTTCCACCTCTTATGGCAGGCAAAAGCTCCTTGATCACATCTAACCACGTACGGTATGAATGCGCCCTTCTCAGTTCTTGCAATTGCTTGTCAGTACACATATATGTACTCAGAGTACGGAAAATGCACATGATTGTTATACTTGATACTTCCTCCAATCTTATCATTGACTTGCACTTTTTCATGTCTTGCATCTTGTCATATAAGTGCCTTGAAAAAGTAATTATTCGCATACAAATAAATGCAAATAATGTGAAAAAATCATCACAAAACCTGATACCTTTAGCAGCTTCAAGATCATTAAGCTGTTCTAGCATCTCTTTATAACCGTAATCGTTTTCTGTTCTAATTTTTGCCACAATTTGCTCCAATGCCAACTTTACAGTCAACCAGCTGTCAGATGCAGCTTCAAGTAACCTAAAACCCTTATTACAAAGTACGGAAGTTCCATGGATGATTCCAAAGTAGTCATAAACCAAAGGAAATAAGTCTGAATGACCCCATTCTTCTTTGCATTCACTAAAAACTTCTTGGTTGATTTCACATAAGTGTTGAACGATTGCACGCATGGCAAGCAAGGTGTGCTGTTTTTCTTCACCAGCTTCCTTATGGCTTTGGATATGAAAGGGGTGATATAGATTAAACACAATCTGCACCAACCTAATTGTAGATGCATTAAGGTTTGTCAGCTGCATAACATATTTCTCTTGGATAAAACGAACTCCAAATTTAGTCACTTCTAATGTACAATCTGCAATATGTAGGTCCCTTGTCGGAGGATGACGAACCTAAACCTTGTTATACTAACCCACTAGCAAGTGCGGAATCCAAGCTAGTAGGCAAACCGGGATGAAGCAAGTATAAACACAACACACAAGGTTCACCGATTAACACCAATGTATTAATATGTATGAAGGTTTCGGTTACAAGCACAATGTTTACAAATCTAACTTGTAAACTCTCAAAGTGTGTGTGTGAGTTTCAGACAGAATGCTCTCAAAGCTCTCAATCTCTCGGGTGTGTGAATCTGTCTAAGTGTCTGTCTAATGAACTCAACACATTGCATGGGTATTTATACCCAGCCCATGATGTCTGGTCCGAAGGATCCGATAGATGGTCCGAAGGATCATCTATCGATGACAAGTCAATCGAAGGATCAGCATGTACTTCGAAGGATGATGTATCGATCATCCATCGAAGGTTCATCTTTCGATCACCTCGAAGGATCAACATTATCCTTCGAGAGCTATCCTTCAAGCTATCCTTCCAGCAATCCTTCGACACAGACAATCATCTTTCAACATTTACAAACTGTTGCCCAAGTCAAACCGGAGGATGGTTGACTTGGTCAACTTACAACACTAAACAGGACATCGTTTACATCGTGACCGAAAACAGACAAAGTACAGACACAAGTGCACCAACAAACTCCCCCTTGGCTGTAGCTTTGTCTTTATCTTCTATAGTTGTAGACTCATCTCGAACTTCGATGGTCTTTGGTCTTCGAGTTCTCAAAACTCTGATGTCCTTTCAAGTCTTCAAAGTCGGAGGATCTTCAAAGTCTTCACGTATTGAAAGCAGAGAGTGTATCAACAAACTACCCGTATCATGTAGGAAGTGTGTTGACAAACTCCCCCTTGGCATAAGCTCCCCCTTGAGTTATGCTCGTGAATGACTTGATCTTTATGAAGTGAGATCCTTGTGGTGTTGATGATGGCCAGCGGCAACTCGATCAACTTCATCTTTTGAGCGCCTTCTCGTCGTGTCTTCATTCCAAAGCTTGTCATCGACCATGTTCTCCTAGCCTTTAGAATCTGCACATGCAAGAAATCTAAACGCGTAATGAGAACAACTGCTTGGAATAGTTAGTATAACCAAATGACACACGAATGACCATGTCATAATCAAACACCGTCCGACAGTTTGAAAGTTTAATAAATTTGTCAATTTTAGTTTTAACTTTCAAAACTTGCAAATTTTGACCGTTTATGAAGATTTAGTCAGTTCGGTTTTCGTTCAGGTTTCAGGCAACGAAGACTCGAGTTCCAACATCGTACGATCGAAAATAAAGTAGAAATAAAATCTTTTTGGCTTTTATAAAGTTTATATTAAAACTCACCTAAAATCTTTTTGGTATTTTTGAAATTAAAAGGCAACAATTTTAAAATCCTTTGAGTGTTATCAAACGGCATCACCGCTAATGTCGTGCTGATATGCACCAAACGACGAAACTGTTTAAAAGAAAACAATAAAAGTTAAGCAGTAAATAAATATATACAGACATTCTTTTTGCGAGTTTCGAGGGTAAGAGAATCATATCAGTGTACGGTCATGCCAAAACACTCTTGTTGTTCAGTTAGTTAACATTAAAATAAGCATCCTATAACAACTATCGGTATTGTTGTCCACTTAAGCTCAACTTATCAGATGTAATCATGGCAAGGGGATACATTAAGGTATGATTTATACTTACCGACCGGTGTTCATCCACATCACGACACATTCCCGTATCAAGGTATGCACGAGAGTTCATCTTACCGGTGAGTATACCGATTATCATCTGTTTGACCGTATAAATTGTGAGATACTCACTTATTTTGATTTGAAAACAAGTCCTATGTGATATAATCACTTATTGATGAGGAACTTGATTTTCATATGCATGAGGGTACAGGTGCAAGTCCGTGAACAGGTCAGTACTTCCGTACAGCAGAGAGACGAACTTGACACCCGGATAAATGTGATATTTTATCACTTATTTGATATGGACATGTGATTGTTTATCACTTATTGAGGTCGAATGCAGCATGAAATATGTACACGTATGTATAGTATCATGGAAGATCTAGACTTGCGTCCCCGTTATTTTTCGGCAAAAGATACAACCATGATACCCAGATGATAAGCAGCATAAAGACCGAATATCTCAGAACCTCGGCAATCTATCAAACGAAATTTCGGTACTAAGACCATATGCCAATGAATGGTTCCCACCTGGTCTTCAGTCGATTAAGATTTATATCACCCTGCACACTTTAAAATGATTATGAGCCTACCGATACATCTTATATAGAGCTGCTTATCGTTTTTCATTTAAGGTTTAAAGAGGTTTGGATAGACCACTGATGTACTATCATTTTCTCTTTTGCTCGCCAGGAAACTCATTTTTGCTTTTCTATTGTTTTTGTGCTTTTGAATTTTTCGATGTTTTTGGATTTTCAGATTTTTGGATTTACTCCCCCTAAAATCAATAAACTAAGAGAAATTTAAAACACACAAAGATATTTACAAAAATGATTTTCCGATGTTGGTTTACTCTTGCTTGACCTTAATGCCGTTTACCAATAATAAAAAGTCAAATCTTGATTTGTCAAATGCTTTGGTAAATAAGTCGGCACGTTGGTCATCGGTGTGGACCTTAACAACATCGATTAGCCTTTTCTCAAAGCAATCACGTATGAAGTGATATTTGATTTCGATGTGTTTGGTCTTCGAATGCTGCACAGGATTTCTAGTGATATCTAAAGCAGCAGAATTATCAACGTAAATAGGAGTAGTTAGGAATTCAAAACCGTAGTCCCGCATTTGTTGTTGAATCCAAAGAACTTGGGAGCAACAACTTGAGGCAGCAATGTATTCAGCTTCGCATGTTGATGTAGCGACACACGTCTGCTTCTTGCACTGCCATGTGACTAGGCGATTCCCTAAAAACTGACATCCAGCCGTTGTGGATTTACCGTCGATTTTGCATCCGCCAAAATCAGAATCACTGAAAGCTATCAATTCAAAGTTATTATCCCTAGGGTACCACAGACCGGTGTCAGGGTACGCCTTCAAATAACGAAAAATCCTTTTAACAGCAGCAAGATGTGAGGCCTTCGGGTTAACTTGATATCTGGCAAGCAGGCACGTTGGGTACATTATGTCTGGCCTTGATGCTGTGAGGTACATAAGAGATCCAATCATCGCGCGGTAGTTTGAGGGGCTAACAGCTTCTCCCTTCAAGTCAGGAGTAATTCCGTGATTTGTTGGCAATGGGGTACCAATGGGCGTTGCATCAGACATTTGGAACCGGCTCAAGATGTCACCAACATATTTAGTCTGATGGATGAATATCCCAGACTCTGTTTGTTGTACTTGTAGGCCCAAGAAGAAGGTCATTTCCCCCATAGCACTCATCTCGAATTTATCCTGCATAATGCGCTCGAATTCCCTACACAAGACATCATTAGTAGAACCAAAAATAATATCATCAACGTATACCTGTACCAGAAGAAGATCTCCATCTTGTTCTTTGATGAAAAGAGTACAGTCGATAAGACCTCTACGAAAACCGTTCTCCAGCAGATAGTGTGATAAGGTTGCATACCAAGCTCGTGGTGCTTGATGAAGACCATAGAGAGCTTTGTTGAGCAACCAAACCCGATCGGGATGGATAGGATCTTCAAAACCTGGAGGCTGTTCGACGTATACCTCTTCTTCAACCACACCATGTAAGAATGCACTTTTCACGTCCATCTGATAAACCTTGAATCCTTTGAAGGACGCATAGGCTAGAAAGATTCGAATTGCTTCGAGACGTGCCACTGGTGCATACACTTCGTTGTAGTCGATCCCTTCAATCTGACGAAAAGCTTGAACTACTAAACGTGCTTTGTTTCGGATAACAACTCCGCGGTCATCCTTTTTGCATTTGAAAACCCAACGGGTACCAATCTTCTTGTATCCAGTAGGTTTCTCTACGAGTTTCCAGACACCCAGCTTCTGGAATTGTTGCAGCTCTTCCTGCATTGCTTCAACCCAAGCGTTATCTTTCAAGGCTTCTTTCCAAGTTCTTGGCTCTTCCTGTGAGACATAACACGCGAAAGACCAATCATTTTGTTGCCCGGATTCTCGAATAGCCGCATACAAGCCTGCATTGTTGTTGTTTCGCAACATGTTTCTTGTTTGAACGCCACTTTGTACATTTCCAATGATGTTTTGTTGAGGATGGGTATTATGAATCCTTGTTTCTGGATTATCTGGAACTGGAACATTTATACCCAGGTTGTTGAGATTAAGATCGACAACCAAATCAAGGCCCGGAATTGACGAAGAGGATGATGCAGTAGCCTCAGCTGTTCTATGGGCATCCACTGGAGGAGTACCCTCAGAAGTACCATGAACTGCTGTTGTGGGAGCTTCCTGATCTGCATCTAGAAATTCATCATCCTCTGAAGATTCGTTCAATTCGTTTGCATCATGAAAATCCTCATTATTGAGAGTATTATTGTTCACTGAAGAAGATGGTTCTTGATTAACAAGAATTGGACGAACCACCGGTGAAACTGTTGCATTGTCACTCTCGAAAAACATCCTAGCCGCAGCATTTTCTTCAACGGCTTCAACATTGATCGAATTGAAGAAGTCATCGTACTCAAACATCCAAGGTTGACCCGGATTTTTGACTGGCAAGGTGTGCCTTTGTACTCTGACCTCAGACCATTCCTCGACCCTTTTAGTCTCTAGATTCCAGACTCGTAAGTTAGGGGTGGCATACCCAAGAAAGTATCCATCAATTGCTTTTGCCCCAAACTTTCCATTAGGATCGATGATTGTGCATGGAGCTCCAAACGGTTCTAGATAAGACAAATCTGGTTTCCGTTTTTGAAGAAGCTCAAAGCAGGTCTTGTTGTGCCTTTTGACTGTAAGGACTCGGTTCAATGTATAACATGCAGAGGCCACAGCTTCAGTCCAGAATGGAATGGGTAGCTGCGACTCTACCAACATTGTCCTAGCAGTCTCGATCAATGTGCGGTTCTTACGTTCAGCGACACCATTCTGTTGAGGAGTATAAGCTGCACTAAACTCATGAAGAATACCCTTTGAAGTGCAGAACTCCGTCATGGAATGATTTTTAAATTCAGTACCATTGTCGCTACGTATCCGCCTAACCTTCAACTTATACAAATTCTCAATCTGAATGATCAAGTTTTTGATGATGCCAAAGGTTTCACTCTTGTGTGCCATGAACGCTACCCAAGAAAATCTTGAATAATCATCAGTTATCACGAGACAGTATTGATCACCCCGAATACTCTTGTGCTTGACAGGACCGAACAAATCCATATGCAAGCGTTCAAGAGGAACTGCCACCGTGTTGATCTTCTTTGTAGGGTGCTTCTTCTTTGTTTGCTTTCCTTTCTGGCACGAAACACAGACGTCTTGAAGATGGAAATTTTTGAGGGGAACACCATTCACCAATTCATTTGAAACCAAATGATTCATTTTGCGTAAGTGAATGTGACCCATTCGTCTGTGCCAAGAGATAGTGTCTTTTTCTGTGGCTTTAGAAACGAAACAAGTTGCTTGTGCAGACGTAGTAATAGCTTGGCTCATGTCAAGGACGTACAAATCATTTATCCTTGGAGCCGACAAGAGAATCCATTCTTTTGGAATTTTGAAGCCCGGCTTCAGCACATAACATCCATTAGCATCAAAGTGTACTGAGAACTGCTTGTCACAGATTTGAGAAACACTAAGAAGATTGTGATCAAGTTGTTGCACAAAGTTGATCTTGTCAAAGCTGACAATCCCGTTAGATATCATTCCTTCTCCCGTTATATATCCACCTTTATCTCCAGCAAAAGCAACATAACCTCCTCTAATAGATTTAACGTCGTATAGAAGCTTCATGTCGCCTGTCATGTGCCTGGATGCTCCACTATCAACAATCCAATGACTACTGATAGTTCCTCCTGAAGCACCCTGCACATGAACTCAAATGAATTAGTTGGAGATGGGGACCCAAGCCATTGTGGTCTTGGGTCTTCCATTTTCATCAATGACAATAACTTCTTGTCTTTGATGGTTGGTGAATTGTGATGGTCCCCCTGATTCAGTAACCGATTTAGGTTTCCATGTCTGTTTTGTTTTACCAGTGTCTTTCTTTAAAATTTTAACTTCTTGATTGTTTGAAGTTTTGGAATTTTCTGGTTTTGCAGCAACAGATTGTTTTTGAACCACATCAGTTTTAATTGCTTTTTCAATCTTCGTGACCTGTTGGCGTTTCTGTTTCTTTTCCCTTTCTTTTACAAGTCGGGGATCTTGTTTTGTGGAAACAGATGGCTTACGGTCAGTCTTGCCACGGGGATCATCAACCTTTTCTTTTTGCTTATGAAGATATGGACAATTACGAATAATATGTCCAATGGTTCCACACTCAAAACATGATCTTCGTTCTACAAACCCCGAAGAATCATTTGATCGTCTAGCCGATGATGTTGAACTTTGTGAACCCGAGGTACTAGGTTTTGAACTGCTTAGTTCATTTCTTTTCTCGACAATAGCTTTCTTGACAAAATCTATGTTAGATTGATTTTCAAACTTTTCAATTTTGTCCGTTCCCGTCGATTTCACAAAGTTAACCTTTTTCTTCTTCTTTTGGTTCGGCTTCTTGTCAGCTTGAGCCGGTGTTTTACCTTTGGGTTTGGTGTGATTTTGCTGTTTTGGCATTGTTGGCAATTTCTTGTTGCCAAATTGCTTTCGGATTTCAGCTTTTGGAATAGGAGGACACTGTGTAATTGTAACACGTGGTCCTGACTTTCCCAAAAACTTACTTGTCGAATTTTCAAAGACTTTACAGATTAAGGATTGATTAACGTTCTTAATGGGAAAATCTTTGTCTGAGTAAATTTTATCATCACCAACTAGAGTGTACAGCAAATTCACACTCTCAGGCTCTTCTGCAGATGAGGACTCAGTTGCAACAGTCTTAGCGGGTTGAGCAGGAGGATCACATAGAATATGATTCTCAAGAGGTATGTCCTCATTTTTGGCTACGGCATCAGACTTTGCTGGGACAGTATCATCAGGTTCATCATCAGAAGAATCAGCATCCTCAATCACAACTGGAGGATCTTGATTCTGTTCAGCACTTACAAATGTATCTGCTGACACATCTGAATCTGAGGATACTTCCTTTTGGTATCCGAGCCCTGCAGCAAACTCCTTAACATCTAGAGGCACAGAAGGTTCAAATACCACTCTGTCCTCCTCATCTGGCATGGCATCATAATTGTGTCTAACTGGTGGTGGACATTTCTTGTAGCCAATGCATGTGACATCCCTCTTTTCCTTCTGAACATCAATGATGTGATCCAATACATAGCTAGAGCTCAAATAACTGTCTAGCTTAAGCTGGATCGCATCGCTTTCTGTTTTCACACAAGCCATCTCTTTTTGCATAATCTCCAGGCGAGATATATACAAATTAATATCAGTTTGTTTTCTTGAAACCATTTTTGTCAGTTCAGTTTTATCTTTCTTTAAAGTCTCAATTACTGACTTAAATTCTTTTTCATGGTTTTCATAAAACATGTTGGCTTCTGTGCATTTTGAGAGATCCACAGTCAACTTCTGATTGTGGATGAATGTCACATCATATTTCTCTTGCAAAGCCTCATGCTTGCTTTGCAAGTCACACCACTCAGCACTCAAGGAACTATGTTTGTCTTGCAAGTCAAACAAACTAGCTTGTAAAGCATCATGTTTGGCTTGCAACTCAGACATGTTTCCTTCTAAGTCAGCACACCTAGCATGCAATCTATCACATTCATCACAGTTAATAGCAGTGGGTTCATCGACACATACCTGACTTGATGAACCGTCGACATTAGCCATAAAGGCTGAATGGAGAGAAGACGAAGTATAAGCAGCTTGATCCACCAGAATAGATCTTCTTTGAGCTTCTGCTGCAGCTTCCTCCAAAAGCTCATCAAAATCTGCATCGATTGTTGCATTTGATGTCTCACCCACATGATCATCACCAGAATTGGATGATTCTTCATCAACACTCCTGCTGTACCCAGAAGAGTCTTCATCTTCAGACGATTCACCACCACTGGCAGAAGATTCTCCACCACTGGTGTGAACTAGCTCCTTCACAACCTGAGCAAAACATGCTGTTCCATCGGGAGCATCACCACCCAACTGGATTGACCAGTCACAACCTTCATCTACCTGAACTGCAAGTGCCCGGTTGGTTTGGTTGTTGACAGGCACCAATGTACGCTCATTGTTTCTGTTCTGCTGGTTGCCTTGGTTTCTGAAGGGGTTTTGATTCCCGTGTTGAGCTGGCTTTGTGCACTCCCTTTTAAAGTGACCCCGTTCACCACAGTTGAAGCACTTAACAGCTTGTTTATCGAACCCATACTTGGTGTCTCTCTTACTTTCCAAGCTGGTTCTTCCAGTACTTTCCATCCAATCCTTTGCTCTTCTCACAGCACTCGCAAAGGCCCACTTGATATCCATCAAGTCCATCTCTTCTTTATCAATCTGCCGGTAGTCTTCTTGTGTCAGATTAATATTGCCAATCTGACCTTCTATCAACCCACAGTACGCGCTCACTACAGTGTTAAGCAGCTCCATGTGTTCCTTAGCTACTTCTACACTGACTTTAGAAAAGCTGGAAGTGTCGAGCTGTACTGTACTTGGCTTTGACTGTTGACCAGCAGATGATGTTCCTCCATAACATGCACGTTGTGTTTGAGCAGGAGGAGGAGGAGGAGGTGGCTGTATTGGATTTCCATACATGTCTGTGGTGGGAGGTGGCTTAACAGGAACTTGCACCGGATTACCATACATATCCGTGCTTGTGACAAACGCCGTTTGTAAAGGAGCATGTGGACCTGTTCTTGCAGACGAAGTATTGGAAGTCCCACAATACATTTCAGGATTTTGTGGCAATGGAACTCTCTTCGCCTTTAATGTTTCCTCCTGATCCTTGTTTTCCAGAAGCTGCACGAAGTCGTTGATATTTGTAGTTTTCAACACTCCGTTATACTTCAGGATTTCCAAGAAACTACTCCATTGGGGAGGCAAAGCATCAGCAAACTTTTTCACCACTTCTGCTTGAGTTGTCGTCATACCAAAATTATTCAACTCAGTAAGCAAATGATAAAACCGACTTGTCATGTCTCCCAAAGACTCCTTATCTAAACACGTGAAACAGTCGAATTCTTTCTTGAGCAGATCATGACGCAATTGACGTGTTGCTTCATTCCCTACTCCCCTGGTTTTCAAACCGTCCCACAGCTTCTTCGTAGTCTTGAAGCTGACAAACTGATGATAGATGTCTTTGCTTAACGCCTGAGTGAGAATGGCGTAGGCTTTCTTCTCCAGATCATATATTTTCTTCTGATCCTCTGGAAGATCGGCAAAACTAGCAGTTGTTGAAGCAGCGACTTCAATAGCTTGATCAAAATCTGTGGTGAAACGTATCCACAGCTCTGTATTTTGACCCAAAACATATGTACGGAATCTATCAGCCCAACCCGGATACTCGTTTAAATGCATCAGCTTCGGAGGTCGATTCAAACTTCCTGTTTCGCTTTCGCTCAGTAAGATACTTTGGATACTAGGAGTTTGATTCGAGACTAACGCCCACTGATTTCCCTGAGAAGATGTCGATACCGGAGACTCGGCCCATGAAGGCGATAGACTTGTAGACGTGTATTTTCCACTGTCTGGCGCCGGTGTGCCCCACCATGAGGGAGTGACACCTGAACTTGTATATTTACCACTGTCGGGGGCCGGATTCCACCAATTCGGATTCATGATTGATAAGCAAAATAAATGCTAAGTAAGAATTCCGAAAGATCACACAGTCGAAGGATCCTGGTCGAAAGATCTGAAATCACAGAAACTAGTTAACAATAAACTGACCACAATCGAAAGATCAACTATTGTTCGAAGGATCAACAGTACTCGAAAGATTACTGTTGAATCTCGAACAATAATTTCGAAAGATTCAAGAACTCGAAGGATTCCCTTTTGAAAGATCCTTATCTTTCGAGTTAAATCCCTATCTTTCAGACACTTATCTTTCGAATAGATTCCTTTATCGAAAGATATGTTTCAGACTTCGAAGGATGGGTCGAAGGATAATAATCTTTCGAGCCTTCCTTGATCGAAAGATAGTCGAAAGATGATCTTTCGATGTCGAAAGATATCTTTCGAGACCTTCTGACACAACTGACGCTGATATGACAGGTTGGTGAAAAGGTGATGGGTAGGTAAGTCAACTTTCGGCAGAAAGGATGTGCAGGCTGTACCTTTCCCACCAACTTTGAAAAATTTCCCAAAATGGATAACCTTATCCCCAAACCAGTCACCGGAATCCTTGACCGGAAATATGGCCGGAAAACACAAAGTCACTTAAAACAAGTTTTCAAGTTACCCAACCCAACCTTTAACACTCCCGAAGGTTTAGAAACCGTTTTTCAGTTTAAAAGTACAAGAAAACCACCAAAAACGGGTGCTAAACCAAGTGTCCAAACACACCAAGAACTTGAACAAACCCGGTTTTAAACAAGGTAGAGAGCCAAGCTCTGATACCACTTGTAGGTCCCTTGTCGGAGGATGACGAACCTAAACCTTGTTATACTAACCCACTAGCAAGTGCGGAATCCAAGCTAGTAGGCAAACCGGGATGAAGCAAGTATAAACACAACACACAAGGTTCACCGATTAACACCAATGTATTAATACGTATGAAGGTTTCGGTTACAAGCACAATGTTTACAAATCTAACTTGTAAACTCTCAAAGTGTGTGTGTGAGTTTCAGACAAAATGCTCTCAAAGCTCTCAATCTCTCGGGTGTGTGAATCTGTCTAAGTGTCTGTCTAATGAACTCAACACATTGCATGGGTATTTATACCCAGCCCATGATGTCTGGTCCGAAGGATCCGATAGATGGTCCGAAGGATCATCTATCGATGACAAGTCAATCGAAAGATCAGCATGTACTTCGAAGGATGATGTATCGATCATCCATCGAAGGTTCATCTTTCGATCACCTCGAAGGATCAACATTATCCTTCGAGAGCTATCCTTCAAGCTATCCTTCCAGCAATCCTTCGACACAGACAATCATCTTTCAACATTTACAAACTGTTGCCCAAGTCAAACCGGAGGATGGTTGACTTGGTCAACTTACAACACTAAACAGGACATCGTTTACATCGTGACCGAAAACAGACAAAGTACAGACACAAGTGCACCAACACAATAAATTAATCAATCTTTTACCATTGCATCTTATGTTTTAATATCAAACACTCCATATTAGTATACTAATTTCCAGCAAAAATGGACTTCTTATTATGCTGCATTGCTGCATGTACTCAAAGAAACCAAAGGCCAACCGTTGTTCTTTGAGTTAAAGCCATAAAACTAAATACGTCTGATGATTTTTTCATGGGCTTAATCAGTCTGATAGATGTCTCATTTGATATAGTTCTAACCTAATTCCAAATGTGCTTACTTGTTTTTTAGGGCATAATAAGAAGCTTATTGGTAGGCTTTTAGGGAATCAAGTGGTGCAGCAGAACCAACACACACGATGCAGAAACGAATATCACGCAGAGAACAGAAAATAAAAGCAAAAACACGACAATTTTATGTGGTTCGGATTCAATGTGAATCCTACGTCCAGGGCTGCAACTAGGGTTTCCTTGTTATGCTCAGTACAAGAAGATTACAACATCATAAGGTAAATATATATAGGATAAAACTAGGGTTAACAACTTAATCAACAAGTTAACTAAATGGGGCAAAAAACCAAACTAGTGTCGGCTGTCCCAACTTGTTTCCGGCTGCCAAAAGCCTACGAACCCAACATGGCTTCACGATATATAGAAATTTTAAGAGACGTTAAAAGAAACACACACAAATAGGCAGTTTGAGGAAGACCAGGAACAAAAATACTGCTCAATCTTCTTTAAGGACGTAATTAGTAGTTGTTGGTATTTTATCACTAGGGTAACATTAAATTTCATAATTACAAAAACCAGTTTCAGCCTCAGATAGTTTTATGTGATAAATACAATTAAGCAGTTTTTTTTTTTTTGAACTACTAATGTTACTTCTTTACACCAATAATCCTAAACTATGCCCCCTTGCCCAGGTTTGAACCTAGGACCTCCCTCTAAGATGCATGTGCCTCTACCAAGTGAACTAACCCCACATTGGCAAATATAATTAAGCAGTTACTGACCTTGTGGCTCCACACTAAATGAAAACTTAAAGGTGTTCCTTTGACTTGAATCTACAGTTCTTTGAAGGTCACCTTCTCTCGTCCAATAGAAAACCAATTGATTCTCCAACCCTGCTGCCAAGAAGTTTGTTGGTGCACTTGTGTCTGTACTTTGTCTGTATTCGGTCACGATGTAAACGATGTCCTGATTAGTGTTGTAAGTTGACCAAGTCAACCATCCTCCGGTTTGACTTGGACAACAGTTTGTAAAATGTTGAAAGATGTTCTGTGTCGAAGGATAAGAGATCGAAGGATAATGTGGATCCTTCGATCTCATCGAAAGATATGTTTCGAATGATAGATCTCGAAAGGTGATCTTTCGAGGTCCCTGCTGGTCCTTCGAATGCTTTGTCATCGATAGATGATCCTTCGGACCATCTATCGGATCCTTCGGACCAGACATCATGGGCTGGGTATAAATACCCATGCAGTGTGTTGAGTTTAGCTAGATGCACACAGACAGAAAGATAGAGAGAATTCTTGAGAGCATTCTGTCCGAAAACACACACACACACTTGAGAGTTTGCAAGATAGATTTGTAAACATTGTGCTTGTAACCGAAACCTTCATACGTATTAATACATTGGTGTTAATCGGTGAACCTTGTGTGTTTGTGCTTATGCTTGTCTCATCCCGGTTTGCTTGCTAGCTTGGATTCCGCACTTGCTAGTGGGTTAGTATAACAAGGTTTAGGTTCGTCATCCTCCGACAAGGGACCTACAAGTGGTATCAGAGCTAAGGCTCTTTACCTTGTTTAAAACCGGGTTTTATTCAAGTTCTTGGTGTGTTTGGACATTTGGTTTTGCACCCGTTTTTGGAGTTTTTATTGCACTTTTAAACTGCAAAACGAGTTCTAAACCTTCGGGAGTGTTCTAGGTTGGGTTGGGTAACTTGAAAACTTGTTTTTAAGTAACTTGGTAATTTCCGGCCATTTCTCCGGTAAGTATTCCGGTGACTGGTTTTAGGATAAGGTGGTCCATTTTTGGTAAAACTTTCAAAGTTGGTGGGAAAGTACAACCTGCACATCCTTTCTGCCGAAAGTTGACTTACCAACCCATCACCTTTTCACCAACCCGTCACATCTGTGTCAGTGTGTCAGTGGATCTCGAAAGATATCTTTCGACATCGAAAGATCATCTATCGATCAAGGAAGGATCGATAGATCGTCATCTTTCGACCCATCCTTCGAAGTCCGAAACATATCTTTCGATCAGGGAATCTATTCGAAAGACAGCTATTCGAAAGATAAGGATAAATACTCGAAAGATAGGGATCTTTCAAATAGTGAATCCTTCGAGTTTGTGAATCTTTCGAAATCATTGTTCGAGATACAACAGTGATCTTTCGAGCACTGTTGATCCTTCGAACAAGATTTGATCTTTCGATTGTGGTCTGTTTGTTGTTAACAAGTTTCTGTGATTTCAGATCTTTCGAACAGGATCCTTCGGCTGTGTGATCTTTCGGAATATTCACTTAGCATTTATTTTGCTTATTAATCATGAATCCGAATTGGTGGAATCCGGCTCCAGATAGTGGTAAATATACAAGTTCAGGTGTCACTCCCTCATGGTGGGGTACACCGGCGCCAGACAGTGGAAAATACACGTCTACAAGTCTATCGCCTTCATGGGCCGAGTCTCCGGTATCGACATCTTCTCAGGGAAATCAGTGGGCGTTAGTCTCGAATCAAACTCCTAGTATCCAAAGTATCTTACTGAGCGAAAGCGAAACAGGAAGTTTGAATCGACCTCCGAAGCTGATGCATTTAAACGAGTATCCGGGTTGGGCTGATCGTTTCCGTACATATGTTCTTGGCCAGAATACAGAGCTGTGGATACGGTTCACCACAGATTTTGATCAAGCTATCGAGGTCGCTGCTTCAACAACTGCTAGTTTTGCCGATCTTCCAGAGGATCAGAAGAAAATATATGATCTGGAGAAGAAAGCCTATGCCATTCTCACTCAGGCGTTAAGCAAAGACAACTATCATCAATTTGTCAGCTTCAAGACTACAAAGAAGTTGTGGGACGGTTTGAAAACCAGGGGAGTAGGGAATGAAGCAACACGTCAATTGCGTCACGATCTGCTCAAGAAAGAATTCGACTGTTTCACGTGTTTAGATAAGGAGTCTTTGGGAGACATGACAAGTCGGTTTTATCATTTGCTTACTGAGCTGAATAATTTTGGTGTGACGACAACTCAAGCAGAAGTGGTGAAAAAGTTTGCTGATGCTTTGCCTCCCCAATGGAGTAGTTTCTTGGAAATCCTGAAGTATAACGGAGTGTTGAAAACTACAAATATCAACGACTTCGTGCAGCTTCTGGAAAACAAGGATCAGGAGGAAACATTAAAGGCGAAGAGAGTTCCATTGCCACAAAATCCAGAAATGTATTGTGGAACTTCCATTACTTCGTCTGCAAGAACAGGTCCACATGCTCCTTTGCAAACGGCGTTTGTCACAAGTACAGATATGTATGGGAATCCGGTACAAGTTCCTGTTAAGCCACCTCCCACCACAGACATGTATGGAAATCCAATACAGCCATCTCCTCCTCCTCCTCCTGCTCAAACACAACGTGCATGTTATGGAGGAACATCATCTGCAGGTCAACAATCAAAGCCAAGTACTGTACAGCTCGACACTTCAAGTTTTTCTAAAGTCAGTGTAGAAGTAGCTAAGGAACACATGGAGCTGCTTAACACTGTAGTGAGCGCGTACTGCGGGTTGATAGAAGGTCAGATTGGCAACATTATTCTGACACAAGAAGATTACAGGCAGATTGATAAAGAAGAGATGGACTTGATGGACATCAAGTGGGCCTTTGCGAGTGCTGTGAGAAGAGCAAAGGATTGGATGGAAAGTACTGGCAGAACCAGCTTGGAAAGTAAGCGAGACACCAAGTATGGGCTCGATAAGCAGGCTGTAAAGTGCTTCAACTGTGGTGAACGGGGTCACTTTAAGAGGGAATGTACAAAGCCAGCTCAGCACGGGAATCAAAACCCTTTCAGAAACCAAGGCAACCAGCAGAACAGAAACAATGAGCGTACATTGGTGCCTGTCAACAACCAAACCAACCGGGCACTTGCAGTTCAGGTGGATGAAGGTTGTGACTGGTCAATCCAGTTGGGTGGTGATGCTCCCGATGGAACAACATGTTTTGCTCAGATTGTGAAGGAGTTAGTTCACACCAGTGGTGGAGAATCTTCTGCCAGTGGTGGTGAATCGTCTGAAGATGAAGATTCGTCTGGGTACAGTAGGAGTGTTGATGAAGAATCATCCAATTCTGGTGATGATCATGTGGGTGAGACATCGAATGCAGCAATCGATGCAGATATTGGTGAACTCTTGGGAGAAGCTGCAGCAGAAACTCAAAGAAGATCTATTCTGGTGGATCAAGCTGCTTATACTTCGTCTTCTCTCCATTCAGCCTTTATGGCTAATGTCGACGGTTCATCAAGTCAGGTATGTGTCGATGAACCCACTGCTGTTAATTGTGATGAATGTGCTAGGTTGCATGCTAGGTGTGCTGACTTAGAAGGAAACATGTCTGAGTTGCAAGCCAAACATGATGCTTTACAAGCTAGTTTGTTTGACTTGCAAGACAAACATAGTTCCTTGAGTGCTGAGTGGTGTGACTTGCAAAGCAAGCATGAGACTTTGCAAGAGAAATATGATGTGACATTCATCCACAATCAGAAGTTGACTGTGGATCTCTCAAAATGCACAGAAGCCAACATGTTTTATGAAAACCATGAAAAAGAATTTAAGTCAGTAATTGAGACCTTAAAGAAAGATAAAACTGAACTGACAAAAATGGTTTCAAGAAAACAAACTGATATTAATTTGTATATATCTCGCCTGGAGATTATGCAAAAAGAGATGGCTTGTGTGAAAACAGAAAGCGATGCGATCCAGCTTAAGCTAGACAGTTATTTGAGCTCTAGCTATGTGTTGGATCACATCATTGATGTTCAGAAGGAAAAGAGGGATGTCACATGCATTGGCTACAAGAAATGTTCACCACCAGTTAGACACAATTATGATGCCATGCCTGATGAAGAGGACAGGGTGTTCTTTGAACCATCTGTGCCTCTAGATGTGAAAGAGTTTGCTGCAGGACTCGGATACCAAAAGGAAGTATCCTCAGATTCAGATGTGTCAGCAGATACATTTGTAAGTGCTGAACAGAATCAAGATCCTCCAGTTGTGATTGAGGATGCTGATTCTTCTGATGATGAATCTGATGATACTGTCCCAGCAAAGTCTGATGCGGTAGCCAAAAATGAGGACATACCTCTCGAGAATCACATTCTATGTGATCCCCCTGCAGAACTCGCTAAGACTGTTGCAATCGAGTCCTCGTCTGAGAATGAGTCGGAGAGTGTGAACTTGCTGTACACTCTTGTTGGTGATGATAAAATTTACTCAGACAAAGATTTTCCCATTAAGAATGTTAATCAATCCTTAATCTGTAAAGTCTTTGAAAATTCGACAAGTAAGTTTTTGGGAAAGACAGGACCACGTGTTACAGTTACACAGTGTCCTCCTATTCCAAAGGCTGAAATTCGAAAACAATTTGGCAACAAGAAATTACCAACAGTGCCAAAACAGCAAAATCACACCAAGCCCAAAGGAAAATCACCGGCTCAAGTCCAAAAGAAGCCGAATCAAAAGAAGAAGAAAAACGTTAACTTTGTGAAATCGACGGGAACGGACAAAATTGAAACGTTTGAAAGTAAATCTAACTTAGATTTTGTCAAAAAGGCTATTATTGAGAAAAGAAATGAACCAAGCAGTTCACAGCCTAGTACCTCGGGTTCACAAAGTTCAACATCATCGGTCAAACGATCACATGATTCTTCGGGGTTTGTAGAACGAAGATCATGTTTTGAGTGTGGAACCATTGGACATATTATTCGTAATTGTCCATATCTTCATAAGCAAAAAGAAAAGGTTGATGATCCCCGTGGCAAGACTGACCGTAAGCCATCTGTTTCCACAAAACAAGATCCCCGACTTGTAAAAGAAAGGGAAAAGAAACAGAAACGCCAACAGGTCAAGAAGATTGAGAAAGCAATTAAAATCGATGTGGTTCAAAAACAATCTGTTGCTGTAAAACCAGACAATTCTAAAACTTCAAACAGTCAAGAAGTTAAAATTTTAAAGAAAGACACTGGTAAAACAAAACAGACCTGGAAACCAAAATCGGTTACTGAATCAGGGGGACCATCACAATTCACCAACCATCAAAGACAAGAAGTTATTGTCATTGATGAAAATGGAAGACCCAAGACCACAATGGCTTGGGTCCCCATCTCCAACTAATTCATTTGAGTTCATGTGCAGGGTGCTTCAGGAGGAACTATCAGTAGTCATTGGATTGTTGATAGTGGGGCATCCAGGCACATGACAGGCGACATGAAGCTTCTCTACGACGTCAAATCTATTAGAGGAGGTTATGTTGCTTTTGCTGGAGATAAAGGTGGATATATAACGGGTGAAGGAATGATATCCAACGGGATTGTCAGCTTTGACAAGATCAACTTTGTGCAACAACTTGATCACAATCTTCTTAGTGTTTCTCAAATCTGTGACAAGCAGTTCTCAGTACACTTTGATGCTAATGGATGTTATGTGCTGAAACCCGGCTTCAAAATTCCAAAGGAATGGATTCTCTTGTCAGCTCCAAGGATAAATGATTTGTACGTCCTTGATATGAGCCAAGCTATTACTACGTCTGCACAAGCAACTTGTTTCGTTTCCAAAGCCACAGAAAAAGACACTATCTCTTGGCACAGACGAATGGGTCACATTCACTTACGCAAAATGAATCATTTGGTTTCAAATGAATTGGTGAATGGTGTTCCCCTCAAAAATTTCCATCTTCAAGACGTCTGTGTTTCGTGCCAGAAAGGAAAGCAAACAAAGAAGAAGCACCCTACAAAGAAGATCAACACGGTGGCAGTTCCTCTTGAACGTTTGCACATGGATTTATTCGGTCCTGTCAAGCACAAGAGTATTCGGGGTGATCAATACTATCTCGTGATAACTGATGATTATTCAAGATTTTCTTGGGTAGCGTTCATGGCACACAAGAGTGAAACCTTTAGTATTATCAAAAACTTGATCATTCAGATTGAGAATTTGTATAAGTTAAAGGTTAGGCGGATACGTAGCGACAATGGTACTGAATTTAAAAATCATTCCATGGCGGAGTTCTGCACTTCAAAAGGTATTCTTCATGAGTTTAGTGCAGCTTATACTCCTCAACAGAATGGCGTCGCTGAACGTAAGAATCGCACATTGATCGAGACTGCTAGGACAATGTTGGTAGAGTCGCAGCTACCCATTCCATTCTGGACTGAAGCTGTGGCCTCTGCATGTTACACATTGAACCGAGTCCTTACAGTCAAAAGGCACAACAAGACCTGCTTTGAGCTTCTTCAAAAACGGAAACCAGATTTGTCTTATCTAGAACCGTTTGGAGCTCCATGCACAATCATCGATCCAAATGGAAAATTTGGGGCAAAAGAAATTGATGGATACTTTCTTGGGTATGCCACCCCTAACTTACGAGTCTGGAATCTAGAGACTAAAAGGGTCGAGGAATGGTCTGAGGTCAGAGTACAAAGGCACACCTTGCCAGTCAAAAATCCGGGTCAACCTTGGATGTTTGAGTACGATGACTTCTTCAATTCGATCAATGTTGAAGCCGTTGAAGAAAATGCTGCGGCTAGGATGTTTTTCGAGAGTGACAATGCAACAGTTTCACCGGTGGTTCGTCCAATTCTTGTTAATCAAGAACCATCTTCTTCGGTGAACAATAATACTCTCAACAATGAGGATTTTCATGATGCAAACGAATTGAACGAATCTTCAGAGGATGATGAATTTCTAGATGCAGATCAAGAAGTCCCAACAACAGCAGTTCATGGTACTTCAGAGGGTACTCCTCCAGTGGATGCCCATAGAACAGCTGAGGCTACTGCATCATCCTCTTCGTCAATTCCGGGCCTTGAATTGGTTGTTGATCTTAATCTCAACAACCTGGGTATAAATATTCCAGTTCCAGATAATCCAGAAACAAGGATTCATAATACCCATCCTCAACAAAACATCATTGGAAATGTGCAAAGTGGCGTTCAAACAAGAAACATGTTGCGAAATAACAACAATGCAGGCTTGTATGCAGCTGTTCGAGAATCCGGGCAACAAAACGATTGGTCCTTCGCGTGTTATGTCTCACAGGAAGAACCAAGAACGTGGAAAGAAGCCTTGAAAGATAACGCTTGGGTTGAAGCAATGCAGGAAGAACTGCAACAATTCCAGAAGCTGGGTGTCTGGAAACTCGTAGAGAAACCTGCTGGATACAAGAAGATTGGTACCCGTTGGGTGTTTAAATGCAAAAAGGATGACCGCGGAGTTGTTATCCGAAACAAAGCACGTTTAGTCGTTCAAGGTTTTCGTCAGATTGAAGGGATCGACTACAACGAAGTGTATGCACCAGTGGCACGTCTCGAAGCAATTCGAATCTTTCTAGCCTATGCGTCCTTCAAAGGATTCAAGGTTTATCAGATGGACGTGAAAAGTGCATTCTTACATGGTGTGGTTGAAGAAGAGGTGTACGTCGAACAGCCTCCAGGTTTTGAAGATCCTATCCATCCCGATCGGGTTTGGTTGCTCAACAAAGCTCTCTATGGTCTTCATCAAGCACCGCGAGCTTGGTATGCAACCTTATCTCACTATCTGCTGGAGAACGGTTTTCGTAGAGGTCTTATCGACTGTACTCTTTTCATCAAAGAACAAGATGGAGATCTTCTTCTGGTACAGGTATACGTTGATGATATTATTTTTGGTTCTACTAATGATGTCTTGTGTAGGGAATTCGAGCACATCATGCAGGATAAATTCGAGATGAGTGCTATGGGGGAAATGACCTTCTTCTTGGGCCTACAAGTACAACAAACTGAGTCTGGGATATTCATCCATCAGACTAAATATGTTGGTGACATCTTGAGCCAGTTCCAGATGTCTGATGCAACGCCCATTGGTACCCCATTGCCAACCAATCATGGAATTACTCCTGACTTGAAGGGTGAAGCTGTTAGCCCCTCAAACTATCGCGCAATGATCGGATCTCTTATGTACCTCACAGCATCAAGACCAGACATAATGTACCCAACGTGCCTGCTTGCCAGATATCAAGTTAACCCGAAGGCCTCACATCTTGCAGCTGTCAAAAGGATTTTTCGTTATTTGAAGGCGTACCCTGACACTGGTCTGTGGTACCCTAGGGATAATAACTTTGAATTGGTAGCTTTCAGTGATTCTGATTTTGGCGGATGCAAAATCGACGGTAAATCCACAACGGCTGGATGTCAGTTTTTAGGAAATCGCCTAGTCACATGGCAGTGCAAGAAGCAGACATGCGTCGCTACATCAACATGCGAAGCTGAATACATTGCTGCCTCAAGTTGTTGCTCCCAAGTTCTTTGGATCCAACAACAAATGCGGGACTACGGTTTTGAATTCCTAACTACTCCTATTTACGTTGATAATTCTGCTGCTTTAGATATCACTAGAAATCCTGTGCAGCATTCAAAGACCAAACACATCGAAATCAAATATCACTTCATACGTGATTGCTTTGAGAAAAGGCTAATCGATGTTGTTAAGGTCCACACCGATGACCAACGTGCCGACTTATTTACCAAAGCTTTTGACAAATCTAGATTTGACTTCTTATTGTTGGTAAACGGCATTAAGGTCAAGCAAGAGTAAACCAACATCGGAAAATCATTTTTGTAAATATCTTTGTGTTTTAAATTTCTCTTAGTTTATTGATTTTAGGGGGAGTAAATCCAAAAATCTGAAAATCCAAAAACATCGAAAAATTTCAAAAACACAAAAACAATAGAAAAACAAAAATGAGTTTCCTGGCGAGCAAAAGAGAAAATGATAGTACATCAGTGGTCTATCCAAAACCTCTTTAAACCTTAAATGAAAAACGATAAGCAGCTCTATATAAGATGTATCGGTAGGCTCACAATCATTTTAAAGTGTGCAGGGTGATATAAATCTTAATCGACTGAAGACCAGGTGGGAACCATTCATTGGCATATGGTCTTAGTACCGAAATTTCGTTTGATAGATTGCCGAGGTTCTGAGATATTCGGTCTTTATGCTGCTTATCATCTGGGTATCATGGTTGTATCTTTTACCAAAAAAAAAATAACGGGGACGCAAGTCTAGATCTTCCATGATACTATACATACGTGTACATATTACATACTGCATTCGACCTCAATAAGTGATAAACAATCACATGTCCAAAACAAATAAGTGATAAAATATCACATTTATCCGGGTGTCAAGTTCGTCTCTCTGCTGTACGGAAGTACTGACCTGTTCACGGACTTGCACCTGTGCCCTCATGCATATGAAAATCAAGTTCCTCATCAATAAGTGATTATATCACATAGGGCTTGTTTTCAAATCAAAATAAGTGAGAATCTCACATCATATACGGTCAAACAGATGATAATCGGTATACTCACCGGTAAGATGAACCCTCGTGCATACCTTGATACGGGAATATGTCATGATGTGGATGAACACCGGTCGGTAAGTATAAATCATACCTTAACGTATCCCCTCGCCATGATTACATCTGATAAGTTGAGCTTAAGTGGACAACAATACCGATAATTGTTATAGGATGCTTATCTTAATGTTAATTAACTGAACAACAAGAGTGTTTTGGCATGACCGTACACTGATATGATTCTCTTACCCTCGAAACTCACAAAAAGAATGTCTGTAAATATTTATTTACTGCTTAACTTTTATTGTTTTCTTTTAAACAGTTTCGTCGTTTGGTGCATATCAGCACGACATTAGCGGTGATGTCGTTTGATAACACTCAAAGGATTTTAAATTGTTGTTTTTTAATTTCAAAAATACCAAAAAGATTTTAGGCGTGTTTTAATATAAACTTTGTAAAAGCCAAAAAGATTTTATTTCTACTTTATTTTCGATCGTACGATGTTGGAGCTCGAGTCTTCGTTACCTGAAACCGAAACGAAAACCGAACTGACTAAATCTTCATAAACGGTCAAAATTTGCAAGTTTTGAAAGTTAAAACTAAAATAGACAAATTTATTAAACTTTCTGTTGGTGCACTTGTGTCTGTACTTTGTCTGTATTCGGTCACGATGTCCTGATTAGTGTTGTAAGTTGACCAAGTCAACCAACCTCCGGTTTGACTTGGACAACAGTTGGTAAATGTTGAAAGATGTTCTGTCTCGAAGGATAAGAGATCGAAGGATGATGTGGATCCTTCGATCTCATCGAAAGATATGCTTCGAATGATTAGACCTCGAAAGATGATCTTTCGAGGTCCATGCTGATCCTTCGAGTGACTTGTCATCGATAGATGATCCTTCGGACCAGACATCATGGGCTGGGTATAAATACCCATGCAGTGTGTTGAGTTCATTTAGACAGACACTTAGACAGATTCACACAGAGACTTTCGAGAGAGCTTGAGAGCATTCTGTCCAGAAAACACACACACACACTTTGAGAGTTTGCAAGTTAGATTTGTAAACATTGTGCTTGTAACCGAAACCTTCATTTGCATTAATACAAGTTGTGTTAATCGGTGAACCCTTGTGTGTTGTGTTTATACTTGCTTCATCCCGGTTTGCCTACTAGCTTGGATTCCGCACTTGCTAGTGGGTTAGTATAACAAGGTTTAGGTTCGTCATCCTCCGACAAGGGACCTACAAGTGGTATCAGAGCCAAGGCTCTTAACCTTGTTTAAAACCGGGTTTGTTCAAGTTCTTGGTGTGTTTGAACACTAGGTTTAGCACCCGTTTTGGTGGTTTCTCTTGCATCTCAGAACTGAAAAACGGTTTCTAAACCTTCGGGAGTGTTCAAGGTTGGGTTGGGTAACTTGAAAACTTGTTTTTAAGTGACTTTGTGTTTTCCGGCCATATTTCCGGTCAAGGATTCCGGTGACTGGTTTGGGGATAAGGTTATCCATTTTGGGAAATTTTTCAAAGTTGGTGGGAAAGGTACAGCCTGCACATCCTTTCTGCCGAAAGTTGACTTACCTACCCATCACCTTTTCACCAACCTGTCATATCAGCGTCAGTTGTGTCAGAAGGTCTCGAAAGATATCTTTCGACATCGAAAGATCATCTTTCGACTATCTTTCGATCAAGGAAAGCTCGAAAGATTATTATCCTTCGATCCATCCTTCGAAGTCTGAAACATATCTTTCGATAAAGGAATCTATTCGAAAGACAGGTGTCCGAAAGATAAGGATTTAACTCGAAAGATAAGGATCTTTCAAAGTGTGAATCCTTCGAGTTCTTGAATCTTTCGAAATCATTGTTCGAGATTCAACAGTAATCTTTCGAGTACTGTTGATCCTTCGAACAAGATTTGATCTTTCGATTGTGGTCTGTTTGTTGTTAACAAGTTTCTGTGATTTTAGATCTTTCGGACAGGATCCTTCGGCTGTGTGATCTTTTGGGTGGCCATCATCCTTCGTGACTTTGACATAGAATTTATTTTTCTTGTCAAAGATGAATCCGAGTTGGTGGGGAACTCCGGCTCCAGACAGTGGAAAATATACAAGTTCAGGTGTTACTCCTTCATGGTGGGGTACACCGGCTCCTGATAGTGGAAAGTACACGTGTACAAGTCTATCACCATCATGGGCCGAATCTCCAGTATCTACATCTTCACAAGCAAATGCTTTACCATCAAATCAATGGGCATTAGTAACGGGTCAAACTCCGAGTGTACAAAGTATCTTATTAAGCGAAAGCGAAACAGGAAGCTTGAATCGACCCCCAAAGCTGATGCATTTGAATGAATATCCAGGATGGGCTGAGAGGTTTAAAACATATGTTCTTGGTCAAAATACGGAACTGTGGATACGTTTCACCACAGATTTCGATCAAGCCATAGAGGTTGCTGCTTCAGAGACTGCTTCATTTGCTGATCTTCCTGAAGATAAAAAGAAAACGTATGATCTGGAAAAGAAAGCATACGCCATTCTCACCCAGGCTTTGAGCAAGGATATTTATCACCAGTTTGTCAGCTTCAAGACAACTAAGAAGTTGTGGGACGGGTTGAAAACAAGAGGAGTAGGGAATGAAGCAACACGTCAGTTGCGTCATGATCTGCTCAAGAAAGAATTTGACTGCTTCGCTTGCATGGATAAGGAGTCTCTGGGAGACATGACAAGTCGTTTCTATCACCTGCTTACTGAGTTGAACAATTTTGGAGTTACAACAACTCAAGCAGAGGTGGTAAAGAAGTTTGCTGATGCCTTACCTCCTCAATGGAATAGTTTCTTGGAAATCCTTAAGTATAACGGAGCGTTGACAACTACAAATATTAACGACTTCGTGCAGCTTTTGGAAAACAAGGATCAGGAGGAAACATTGAAGGCGAAGAGAGTTCCATTGCCACAAAATCCAGAAATGTATTATGGAACTTCCAGCTCTTCGTCTGCAAGAACTGGTTCACATGCTCCAATTCAAACGGCGTTTGTCACAAGCACGGATATGTATGGCAATCCGGTGCAAGTTCCTGTTAAGCCACCTCCCACCACAGACATGTATGGAAATCAATCCAACCACCTCCTCCTCCTCCTGCTCAACAACAACGTGCATGTTATGGAGGAACATCATCTGCTGGTCAACAATCAAAGCCAAATACAGTACAGCTCGACACTTCAAGCTTCTCTAAAGTCAGTGTAGAAGTAGCCAAGGAACACATGGAGCTACTTAACACTATAGTGAGCGCGTACTGTGGGTTGATAGAAGGTCAGATTGATAACATTAATCTGACACAGGAAGACTATCGGCAGATAGATAAAGAAGAGATGGACTTGATGGATATCAAGTGGGCCTTTGCTAGTGCTGTGAGAAGAGCAAAGGATTGGTTGGAAAGTACTGGCAGAACCAGCTTGGAAAGTAAGAGAGACACCAAGTATGGGTTCGATAAACAAGCAGTAAGGTGCTTCAACTGTGGTGAACGGGGTCACTTCAAGAGGGAATGTGCAAAGCCAGCACAGCATGGAAACCAGAACCCCTTCAGAAACCAGGGCAACCAGCAGAACCAGAACAGAAATAGTGAACGTACGTTAGTGCCTGTCAACAATCAAGCCAACCGGGCACTTGTAGTTCAGATGGATGAAGGTTGTGACTGGTCAATCCAGTTTGGTTGTGATGCTCCTAATGGTACAGCTTGCTTTGCTCAAGTTGTGAAGGATGTAGTTAACACCAGTGGTGGAGAATCTTCCGCCAGTGGTGGTGAATCTTCTGAAGATGAAGACTCTTCTGGGTACAGAAGGAGTGTTGATGAAGATTCATCTAGGTCAGGCGATGAGAATGTGGGTGAGACATCTGGTGTCTCGGTTGATGCTGATATTGATGAACGTTTGGATGTAGCTGCAGCACTAAGTGGTGGAAGATCTGTTCTGGTGGATCAAGCTGCTTGTACTTCGTCTTCTCTCCATTCAGCCTTTATGGCTAATGTCGACAGTTCTTCAAGTCAGGTATGTGTCGATGAACCCATTGCTGTAAACTGTGATAACTGTGATAGCTTGCAGGCTAAATGTGCTGAGTTAGAGGCAAACATGTCTGAGTTGCAAGCCAAACATGATGCTTTACAAGCTAGTTTGTTTGACTTGCAAGACAAACATGGTTCCTTGAATGCTGAGTGGTGTGCATTGCAAAGCAAACACGAGGCTTTGCAAGAAAAATATGATGTGACATTCATCCACAATCAGAAGTTGACTGTGGATCTTTCAAAATGCACAGAAGCCAATATGTTTTATGAAAACCATGAAAAAGAATTTAAGTCAATGATTGAGACATTAAAGAAAGATAAAACTGAATTGACTAAAATGGTTTCCAGAAAACAAACGGACATTAATTTGTACATCTCACGTCTTGAGACAATGCAAAAAGAAATGGTCTGTGTAAAAACGGAAAGTGAGGCAATCCAACTCAAGCTAGACAGTTATTTGAGCTCTAGCTATGTGTTGGATCACATCATTGACGTTCAGAAAGCGAAGAAGGATGTCACATGCATAGGATACAAAAAATGTCCACCACCAGTCAGACACAATTATGATGCCATGCCTGATGAGGAGGATAGAGTGTTCTTCGAACCATCTGTTCCTCTTGATGTGAAGGAGTTTGCAGCAGGACTCGGATACCAGAAAGAAGTATCCTCAGATTCAAATGTGTCAGCAGATACATCTGTAACTGCTGAACAGAAACAGGATCCTCCGTTTGAGGTTGAGGATGCTGATTCTTCAGATGATGAATCTGATGATGCTGCTCCAGCAAAGTCTGATGCGGTAGTCAAAAATGAGGACATACCTCTTGAGAATCACATTCTATGTGATCCCCCTGTAAAACCCGCTAAGACTGTTGCAACTGAGTCCTCGTCTGAGAAGGAGTCGGAGAGTGTGACCTTGCTGTACACTTTGGTTGGTTATGATAAAATTTACTCAGACAAAGATTTTCCTATTAAGAACGTTAATCAATCCTTAATCAGTAAAGTCTTTGAAAATTCGACAAGTAAGTTTTTGGGGAAGAAAGGACCACATGTTACAGTTACACAGTGTCCTCCAATCCCAAAGGCTGAAGTTCGAAAACAATTTGGCAACAAGAAATTACCAGCAATGCCAAAACAGCAAAATCACACCAAGCCCAAAGGAAAGTCACCGGCTCAAGTCCAGAAGAAGCCGAATCAAAAGAAGAAGAAAAATGTTAACTTTGTGAAATCGACGGGAACAGACAAAATTGAGACGTTTCAAAATAAATCTAACTTAGATTTTGTCAAGAAAGCTACTGTTTTGAAAAGAAGTGAACAAAACAGCTCAAAGCCTAGTACCTCGAGTTCACAAAGTTCAACATCATCGGCTAAGAGAACACATGATTCTTCGGGGTATGTTGAACGAAGATCATGTTTTGAGTGTGGAACCATTGGGCATATAATTCGAAATTGCCCTTATCTTCATAAGCAGAAAGAAAAGGTTGATGCTCCCCGTGATCACAATGACCGTAAGCGATCTGCTTCTGTCAGACAAGATCCCCGCCTTGTAAAAGAAAGGGAAAAGAAGCAGAAACGCCAACAGGTCAAAAAGATTGAAAAAGCAATTAAAACCGATGTGGTTCAAAAACAATCTGTTTCTGTAAAATCAGCAAATTCAAAAACTTCAAACTGTAATGAAATTAAAATTTTAAAGAATGACACTGATAAAACAAAACAGAACTGGAAACCAAAAACGGTTAATGCATCAGGGGGACCATCACAATTTACAAACCATTAAAGACAAGAAGTTATTGTCATTGATGAAAATGGAAGACCCAAGACCACAATGGCTTGGGTCCCTCTCTCCAACTAATCTCTGAATGAGTGTGCAGGAAGTTCCAGGAGGAACTATTGATAGTCTTAGGATTGTTGATAGTGGAATGTCCTTGCACAAGATAGGCGACAGAAGAAATTGTTGCCTTTGATGGAGAGAGAGGAAAGAAAAAGAAAATGTGGCTGAATGAAGTTGCAAAATTCGACCAAATGAAGAACGTGCCAAAAATTTGGTCATTCTGGTTTTTGATCGGGTCCTCAGGAACGAATGAAGTGAAATGTGTGCCGATGCCTCTGCATGGATTGAACATCCGCACACCATTTCTGAAAGAGAAAGTCAAAGACCTTCGCTGGTACAATGTGTAAGACCAGCCGGACCCGGAGGTTTATGATTTTATTGCTGTCAAGAGACTTTTCAGTAGTTGCAAATTCGACTTTGAAGTCCACACCAGGTGGATATCCAGTTGGGAGAGTGCTTAGATTCCTTGCAATGCACGGAACAGTTGCAGGATACGCCTCTAAATTCTTAATCTCTCCTATACTTGTCGATATTTAAGCTACTTTGTGAATTATTATTATCTCGAACAGCACTCTTTGACCTGACACGTTGATCTCGGATATCACCTCACACGTGATTGTTTCAATATGAAACTCATCAATGTTGTCATGGTCTGCACCGCTTACCGACATGCCAACTCACTTTTCCAAAATTTGTTAAATCTTTTCTGATAAAACTTAATTTTGGTAAACGGCATTAAGGTCAAGCACAAGAGTAAACCAACATCGGAAAATCATTTTTGTAAATATCTTTGTGTGTTTTAAATTTATCTTAGTTTATTGATTTTAGGGGGAGTAAATCCAAAAATCTGAAAATCCAAAAACATCGAAAAATTTAAAAACACAAAAACAATAGAAAAGCAAAAATGAGTTTCCTGGCGAGCAAAAGAGAAAATGATAATACATCAGTGGTCTATCCAAACCTCTTTAAACCTTAAATGAAAAACGATAAGCAGCTCTATATAAGATGTATCGGTAGGCTCACAATCATTTTAAAGTGTGCAGGGTGATATAAATCTTAATCGACTGAAGACCAGGTGGGAACCATTCATTGGCATATGGTCTTAGTACCGAAATTTCGTTTGATAGATTGCCGAGGTTCTGAGATATTCGGTCTTTATGCTGCTTATCATCTGGGTATCATGGTTGTATCTTTTACCGAAAAATAACGGGGACGCAAGTCTAGATCTTCCATGATACTATACATACATGTACATATTATATATTGCATACTGCATTCGACCTCAATAAGTGATAAACAATCACATGTCCAAATCAAATAAGTGATAAAATATCACATTTATTCCGGTGTCAAGTTCGTCTCTCTGCTGTACGGAAGTACTGACCTGTTCACGGACTTGCACCTGTGCCCTCATGCATATGAAAATCAAGTTCCTCATAAATAAGTGATTCTATCACATAGGGCTTGTTTTCAAATCAAAATAAGTGAGAATCTCACATCATATACGGTCAAACAGATGATAATCGGTATACTCACCGGTAAGATGAACCCTCGTGCATACCTTGATACGGGAATGTGTCGTGATGTGGATGAACACCGGTCGGTAAGTATAAATCATACCTTAACGTATCCCCTCGCCATGATTACATCTGATAAGTTGAGTTTAAGTGGACAACAATACCGATAATTGTTATAGAATGCTTATCTTAATGTTAACTAACTGAACAACAAGAGTGTTTTGGCATGACCGTACACTGATATGATTCTCTTACCCTCGAAACTCGCAAAAAGAATGTCTGTATATATTTATTTACTGCTTAACTTTTATTGTTTTTCTTTTAAACAGTTTCGTCGTTTGGTGCATATCAGCACGACATTAGCGGTGATGTCGTTTGATAACACTCAAAGGATTTTAAATTGTTGTCTTTTAATTTCAAAAATACCAAAAAGATTTTAGGCGTGTTTTAATATAAACTTTATAAAAGCCAAAAAGATTTTATCTCTTCTTTATTTTCGATCGTACGATGTTGGAGCTCAAGTCTTCGTTACCTGAAATCTGACCTAAAACCGAACTGACTAAATCTTCATAAACGGTCGAAATTTGCAAGTTTTGAAAGTTAAATCTAAAATTGACAAATTTATTAAACTTTCAAACTGTCGGACGGTGTTTGATTATGACATGGTCATTCGTGTGTCATTTGTTTATACTAACTATTCCAAGCAGTTGTTCTCATTACGCGTTTAGATTTCTTGCATGTGCAGATTCTAAAGGCTAGGAGAACATGGTCGATGACAAGCTTTGGAATGAAGACACGACGAGAAGGCACTCAAATGATGAAGATAATCGAGTTGCCGCTGGCCATCATCAACACCACAAGGATCTCACTTCATAAAGATCAAGTTATTCACGAGCATAACTCAAGGGGGAGCTTATGTTAAGGGGGAGTTTGTCAACACACTTCCTACATGATACGGGTAGTTTGTTGATACACTCTCTGCTTTCAAGACGTGAAGACTTTGAAGATCCTCCGACTTTGAAGACTTGAAAGGACATCCGAGTTTTGAGAACTCGAAGACCAAAGACCGTCGAAGTTCGAGACGAGTCTACAACTATAGAAGATAAAGACAAAGCTACAGCCAAGGGGGAGTTTGTTGGTGCACTTGTGTCTGTACTTTGTCTGTATTCGGTCACGATGTCCTGATTAGTGTTGTAAGTTGACCAAGTCAACCAACCTCCGGTTTGACTTGGACAACAGTTGGTAAATGTTGAAAGATGTTCTGTCTCGAAGGATAAGAGATCGAAGGATGATGTGGATCCTTCGATCTCATCGAAAGATATGCTTCGAATGATTAGACCTCGAAAGATGATCTTTCGAGGTCCATGCTGATCCTTCGAGTGACTTGTCATCGATAGATGATCCTTCGGACCATCTATCTGATCCTTCGGACCAGACATCATGGGCTGGGTATAAATACCCATGCAGTGTGTTGAGTTCATTTAGACAGACACTTAGACAGATTCACACAGAGACTTTCGAGAGAGCTTGAGAGCATTCTGTCCAGAAAACACACACACACACTTTGAGAGTTTGCAAGTTAGATTTGTAAACATTGTGCTTGTAACCGAAACCTTCATTTGCATTAATACAAGTTGTGTTAATCGGTGAACCCTTGTGTGTTGTGTTTATACTTGCTTCATCCCGGTTTGCCTACTAGCTTGGATTCCGCACTTGCTAGTGGGTTAGTATAACAAGGTTTAGGTTCGTCATCCTCCGACAAGGGACCTACACTTTCAAACTGTCGGACGGTGTTTGATTATGACATGGTCATTCGTGTGTCATTTGGTTATACTAACTATTCCAAGCAGTTGTTCTCATTACGCGTTTAGATTTCTTGCATGTGCAGATTCTGAAGGCTAGGAGAACATGGTCGATGACAAGCTTTGGAATGAAGACACGACGAGAAGGCGCTCAAAAGATGAAGATGATCGAGTTGCCGCTGGCCATCATCAACACCACAGGGATCTCACTTCATAAAGATCAAGTCATTCACGAGCATAACTCAAGGGGGAGCTTATGCCAAGGGGGAGTTTGTCAACACACTTCCTACATGATACGGGTAGTTTGTTGATACACTCTCTGCTTTCAATACGTGAAGACTTTGAAGATCCTCCGACTTTGAAGACTTGAAAGGACATCAGAGTTTTGAGAACTCGAAGACCAAAGACCATCGAAGTTCGAGACGAGTCTACAACTATAGAAGATAAAGACAAAGCTACAGCCAAGGGGGAGTTTGTTGGTGCACTTGTGTCTGTACTTTGTCTGTATTCGGTCACGATGTAAACGATGTCCTGATTAGTGTTGTAAGTTGACCAAGTCAACCATCCTCCGGTTTGACTTGGACAACAGTTTGTAAAATGTTGAAAGATGTTCTGTGTCGAAGGATAAGAGATCGAAGGATAATGTGGATCCTTCGATCTCATCGAAAGATATGTTTCGAATGATAGATCTCGAAAGGTGATCTTTCGAGGTCCCTGCTGATCCTTCGAATGCTTTGTCATCGATAGATGATCCTTCGGACCATCTATCGGATCCTTCGGACCAGATATCATGGGCTGGGTATAAATACCCATGCAGTGTGTTGAGTTTAGCTAGATGCACACAGACAGAAAGATAGAGAGAATTCTTGAGAGCATTCTGTCCGAAAACACACACACACACTTGAGAGTTTGCAAGATAGATTTGTAAACATTGTGCTTGTAACCGAAACCTTCATACGTATTAATACATTGGTGTTAATCGGTGAACCTTGTGTGTTTGTGCTTATGCTTGTCTCATCCCGGTTTGCTTGCTAGCTTGGATTCCGCACTTGCTAGTGGGTTAGTATAACAAGGTTTAGGTTCGTCATCCTCCGACAAGGGACCTACAAAGTTTATGGGGACCGGGATCCTCCAATATTTTTCACCATCATGAATGTGAGCTGTTACCACGTATTTAGTTTCCATAGCAGCATAAATGTGGTGTAAAGCTACAACAGCACATATAACAACTCCGATCCATGGGCCTTCATGAGTCAAACTTTCACCAGATCTTAGCAGCTTGTAATCTAATGGAATTTTACTTCCAGCACCAACTATCTCAAATACAGCTTCTGGTGTGATCCAACATCTTGTTCGTAACTGCAAAATTTTAATAGAATGAAAAAAGTAAACGAGATATGGGCAAATGCTGTTTCCACACTACACTAAAGATGACACAACATCATATCTACCATATAGTTGTGACACACACATGCATGTGCGCGCGTGTGTGTGTGTGAGAGAGAGAGAGACCTGAAGGTAGTTATTTAATATTTTTTCTGCCAGATGACCGCTGTTTTCGTTCTCTGCTACTTTGGGGCAGTTCAAACAGGAGACCATTGGACAAGTGTTGTTGCTTCTGGCATGAAACTTAGAAACATCTACCCTTTTTTTGAGATAATGTAATTAAATCTCATCGGAAGTCCATAAAGAGTGTCTTCATTTACAATTGAAAGTTTTGGTAGCGAATGAAGCCTCTTGCAATTATTCAAACAAAGCATTCTCAGATTTGAGAGGAGACTGATGTTTGCGGGCAGAGAAGCAAAATCATTTCCAGATAGATCCAAATTTACCAATCGATGTAAGAAACCGATACCATCAGGAACAACAGATAAATTGCAATAACTTAAATCAAGTTCCCTTAAACCAGATGATAACATTTCCATCTTTGTAAAAAGAAAACTTCTGCGTAGGGATGAAAGCTGACATCGACGCACATGTAGGAGCCTTAATCTCTTCAGGGAATGAATGGACAAAGGAATCTCTTGTATAGACGTTTCACTTGCATCAAGCTTCCTTAAGTTACATAATTCCCCCAAGCTCTCTGGTAATTTCTTGATGTTAGTTCCATCTACAAACAGATTCTCTAAGCACTTCATGTTGTGTCCAAACTCGGGAACACATTCAAGATTTGAACAACCAGAAAGAAGAAGTGTCACAAGAGCTTCCATTTCCATGTTGCTTCTGCCAAGGCTCTGAAGATGTGTACACCCACTAAGATTTATGTATTGTAGCCTTTTGTGAGACAGAACTGACTCATGTAGCACTTTCAATTTTGTACAGCCTTTTAAATTTAGTTTCACAAGTTTCGGTGTTGATGTCAAGTCAGGGATTTTGGTCAGATCACTTGAGAAACTAAGATCAATAGATCTTAAATTAGGAAGATCCTGTTAAGTGAGAGGAAAATTTTCAGATTTCTAGCTTGCAGTTATTTCAAATCAAGACTATGTAGACAATACTTACAAGATTTGTTTCCCAGAGAGTTTCAAGTTGACTATAACACATTTCAAGTTGATAAATATGTTTAGGTTTAAACATTAAAGGCAAGGACTTTAATGAACAACCGTACCAATCCAGAATTCGAAGATCATTGGAAAGATAATTAAGACCTTGAGGAAAGTGTATATTACTGTTGGATAATCTTGATGGGTTACGGGTCAAAACCGGGCTTTGCATGAATGGGTCAGAAGGTTGTTGAAGAATTGGTCTTGGTTGACCGCAAAAGAAAGGGTTGAACGTGTGAATATGAAGTTAGTGGTGGCTCATCTTATAGGATTTAATTAGCATATTCTAGTTGTTTATTATTATAAATAGGGGATAGTATTAGTTTATTTGATGTACTCTCAATTCTAATTTAATAAGAAAGTTATAAGCAGTACAACAATCATCTAGTATCTATGTGAGTTTCTTGTGTGTTTGTGGGGCCTGATTTCCAACATTTGGTATCAGAGCGAGGTCGAAACGAGGGGCGTTTTGAGAGTGCGGGTTTGAGAGTCGTCTTTCGGGTGAAGACGGTGGAGCCGTTTTGAGAGTCGTCCTTCCGAGGAGAGGGGAGCAGTCCCTCTAAACTGCGGGGGGTTAGAAGATAGAGAGAACGAGACAGATAGCGGTTATGGAAATTCGAAGGAAGAAAGAAGAGAAGTGGGTTCTGTGTGAACCGAACATGGTTCTTAGTGAGCCATGTCGAGACGAAATCGAGAGATGAAAAGAGTTCTTAGTGAACGAAACACGGTCCTGAGTGAGCCGGCAGAGACAATGAAGAAGACAATCTTTGTGATTGCGGAACGGTTCTGTGTGAGCCGTAAGAAGAGTTCAGGGGATACATGGAGATTCTAAGAGAGAGATTAGAGAGAGAAACTAAAGAAGAATATGGCAACTCAACGGTACCTTTCATTCATCGTTATTACAGTTTATAACCAAGTAACTGACTAACTGTCAAGTTACATAATTGGTCCTCTAACTAATACAGCTAATACATCACTCACAACTATTATGCTATTTACAATTAGGTCCTTCAACTATAACCCTGTATCAATACTTCCCCCCAAAAGAATTTTGACCCAAAATTCAAAAGTTAAAACTTGGGAACCTAATCTGCATTTCTTCCTTATCCTCCCACGAAGCTTCGGTCACAGGTAGCTCGTTCCATTTAATCAGCACTTCAACTCCCATATGATTTCTTTTCTTCACAATTCGGCTACTAATCACTGATTCTGGGTAATACACAAAACGAGGCTGCTCCGGTAATGGAATGACAGGAAGGGAGTCGCCTTTTGCTGCCTTGAGCAAGGAAACATGGAACACCGGATGAACTGAGCTATCTTTTGGCAAATCCAATCGGTACGCCACTTTACCCGCTTTCTCTACAATCAAAAATGGACCAAAATATTTGGGGCTTAATTTGTTTTGCCTTGAAATTCGTAACGAATTTTGACTGAAAGGCTGCAGCTTAAGATAAACAAATTCCCCAACTTGAAATATTCTCTCAGTTCTTTTAACATCAGCTAATTGCTTCATTCTGTTCTGAGCTCTCTGCAGGGACTTTTTTAGATCAGAAATCATTTGCTCTCTACTGCAACACAATTGATCCACAGCATCTATGGTACAATCCTTGGGAATATAGGGCACAAATAAGGGTGGTGGATAACCATACAAAGCTTGAAATGGGGTCATATTGAGAGAAGAATGGAAGTTTGTATTGTACCACCACTCTGACAAAGGTAACCACTTTAACCAATTCGACTTAGTCCCCAAAGTCATACACCTTAAGTAAGTCTCAATGCAACGATTGACCACCTCAGTCTGACCATCAGATTGTGGGTGGTAAGCTGTTGACATAGCCAGTTGAATTCCTTGCATTCTAGTAAATTCCTTCCAAAATGCACTTAAGAATATCGGATCTCTGTCAGAAACTATAGTTTGTGGCCACCCATGTAGCTTGAATACATTTTCCAAAAACACTTGAGCTACAACTTCAGCTGTGTAGGGATGACCTAAGGGTATGAAATGACCATACTTAGTAAGCCTGTCCACCACCACCAAAATTGTATCTTTACCTTGGACCTTAGGAAATCCTCCAACAAAATCCATAGATAAATCAGAAAACACATGTTTAGGAATAGGTAATGGCTGTAAAAGACCTGGATATGCTACATTTTCATGCTTGACCCTTTGACAAACATCACATTCTCTTATAAATTGCCTGACCTGTTTATGTATTCCCTTCCACTTGAACAAGTTCTGAATTCTTTGTAAAGTTGCATGTACTCCAGAATGACCCCCCATAGCCGAACTATGACAGATAGTAATGATATCCAACTGTAAAGCTGACACGCAACCCACCACTATTTTTCCCTTTTTAGTAAGAAACTGCCCATCCCATTTGTAATTCTTATCCAAAACCCCCTTCTGTAATTGCTGCAATTTTTGTTTCAACTTATCGTCTTGCAACCAAGATTCCTTGATTCTATCCAATAGAGTAGGATCCATATGAGAAATGGAAACCATACACAAAGTAGGACCTTGAAGTCTAGAAAGAGCATCAGCAACCTTATTCTCCACCCCCTTCTTGTACACAATCTCATAGTCTAACCCCACCATTTTAGATAACCATGCATGTTGTAACGGAGTATTAAGTTTCTGCTCCATTAAGTGTTTCAAACTCTTTTGATCCGTCTGACACTTAAATAATGCTGCCAGTGTTTTACTGTGTTTTACTGCCATCATAATGGCTAACAGTTCTTTTTCATAAACAGATAAGGACTGCTGCCTAGCAGATAAAGCCTTGCTGATGAATGCAAGAGGGTGACCATCCTGCATCAGTACTGCCCCCACCCCTAACCCAGAAGCATCAGTTTCTAAGGTAAAAGTCTTAGAGAAATCGGGTAAAGCTAGCACAGGTGGGGAACACACAGCTTCTTTTAAACTTTGGAAGGCTTTAGTAGCATCATCAGTCCACACAAAGCCTTCCTTCTTCAACAAATTAGTTAAAGGTTTTGCTATAACTCCATAAGATCTGATAAACCTTCTGTAGTAACCCGAAAGTCCTAGGAAACCCCTGAGTTGTTTTACTGTGGTAGGCATAGGCCATGTTTTGATAGCTTCAATTTTTTTAGGATCTGTAGATACCCCTTCTGCTGAGATGATATGACCAAGATATTCCACTGAATTGCCCCCAAATGAACACTTAGATTTCTTAGCAAATAGCTGATTTGTCTTTAGTATTTCTAACACTTCCCTCAAATGAATTAAGTGCTGCTCAAAGGATTTGCTATAGACAAGAATGTCATCAAAAAACACCAAAACTGACTTCCTCAAATATGGCTTAAAGGTGTGATTCATCAAGGACTGAAATGTAGCAGGGGCGTTAGTTAAGCCAAAGGGCATTACTAGGAACTCAAAGTGCCCTTCATGAGTCCTAAAAGCCGTTTTATGAACATCATTAGGATCCATTCTGATTTGATGGTATCCCGACCTTAAATCCAGTTTTGAAAACACAACAGCCCCCCCAAGTTCATCTAATAAATCTTCAATTAATGGAATAGGGAAACTGTTTTTAACAGTAGCATCATTTAACCTTCGATAATCCATACACATTCTCCATGTTCCATCCTTCTTCTTCACTAACACCACTGGGGTTGCAAATGGACTACTACTACCCCTTATGACCCCAGATTCCAGCAACTCCTTAGTCATTTGTTCTATTATATCCTTCTGAGCTGTTTGATATCTATAGGGTTTCTGTGAGATAGAAACTGTTTCATCTTTAAGAAGTATTCTATGATCATAAGCTCTATGAGATGGCAAGGACTTAGGTGTTTGAAATACTTCTTCATACTCTTGTAACAAGGAATTTAATTCTGAATTACTCACAGAATTAGTCACCACAGAAGAGTGTTGGAAATAAGGCTCAATCTCCATTCTGAAACTGCATAAATGCCCTTGTACCCACTGATCTTGTTTGGACAGCAACTGATTCATTACTTCCATGGTGCATAGAGATAACTTGTTGGTACGACTCCCCTTGAGTAAGTGATTTTTATTTCCCACCCTGAACTGCATGGTTAAATCCTTGAAATTCCATACAATATCACCTAATGGTAACAACCATTGTACCCCAAGAACCATATCATAAGTAGCTAAAGAAATCACTAACACATCAGCTTTGAACCATAGACCCTGCATTTGCCACTCAAAATTCCTACATATTTTTGTACAAATTAAGGGTACCCCATTAGCTACACCCACCTTAATGGGTGTGATATTTTCTAATTGACATCTCAGTTTAGCAGCCAACTTCTCATCCAAAAAATTATGGGTGGAACCCGAATCAGTTAAGATATGCAGTGTCTTAGTGCCTATGTTCCCAATTACTTGCATAGTGGAAAAAGAAGGAACCCCTGTGAGAGCATGAATAGAAATGAGTGGGTCATCAACAGTAGTGTCAATTAAGGTCTCTTCATTCTGTAACTCTGTTCCCTCCTCACCTTCCTGATCATCAATCTCAAGAACATACAACTGTTTCCTAGGGCATTTGTGAGTAGAAGTGAACTTCTCAGGACACCAAAAACATTCACCTCTTAATCTTTTCTCATTCATTTCTTTCGTTGGTAAACTCAATCTGTTTTTGCCATTATTAAGCCTTTGATTCAGTGGAGGTGAAGGTAATAAAGGTAAGTGTTGAGTGTTAACAGGTGGTTTGAGAGTGGTATTAGTTGATTTAAAGGTAGAAATAGGAGTAGGATTTGGGTAAGTTCTTGGTTTGGCTGTAATGATCTTGTTTGCCATGTCTTGCTTTTTAGCGTACTTATAGGCTTCCTTCATGTTCTTAGGTTCAAACAACCTTACTGGACCAGCAAGTTCAGGTTTCAAATTGTTCAAGAATATGCTGACTGCATATTCTTCACATATTGTTACCCTCAATAACTTCTCATCGAATTTATCACAAAATTCCTCTAATGTCCCCACTTGTACAGTAGAGGCTAAATCACCCATGGCATCATTATATTGATTCACAGAGAATCTATCAACAAGATGGCTAGTATATTCAGACCAACTTACCTCAGAAATAGGTTTTGTTAGGTTCTTGATAAAATTTGCATGCCATTTCATAGCCTTGCCTTCAAGATTGATGGCAGCATATCTCACTTTAAAATTGGCTGGTGTTTCATCTACATCGAAAAAATGATCACATCTGCAAATCCAATCCTCCACCTCCTTACCATCAAATTTTGGGAATTCTATTTTTCCCAATCTGTACAACCTATCATTCCTTGTAGCATAGTTAGTGACTACACCTTCCCCCAACTGACCGGCTGTTGGTCCCGAGTCTCTTCCATGATCAGATTGATTGTTGGCTATTTTCTCTAGTAATTGATGAATGTCATTAAAATTTTTCTCAGCCTTCTCAACAAATGCATCAAATCTCAAAAGGGAATTTGTATGATCCTTTAATGTCTTCTCCAATTCAGTTTGACTTCTTGTGTTTGTCATGGTTTTGAACAGACAATCAACAATGGAAGATTAACGTGGAAGAATCAATCAATCAATTGATTAATTCCGGCTGAAATGAACAGAATTGATCGAAACGATGATCAATTCAAGAATAGAAAGAATACGGATAGAATTGATCGAACAAATGATCAAATTCTTATGATTATGAAACGATTTGAACAATTGATTACAGAACTGCCGAAGATCGGTGCTCTGATACCAATTGATACATGGAGATTCTAAGAGAGAGATTAGAGAGAGAAACTAAAGAAGAATATGGCAACTCAACGGTACCTTTCATTCATCGTTATTACAGTTTATAACCAAGTAACTGACTAACTGTCAAGTTACATAATTGGTCCTCTAACTAATACAGCTAATACATCACTCACAACTATTATGCTATTTACAATTAGGTCCTTCAACTATAACCCTGTATCAAGGGGTGAACAAGAAGCCAAGAGAAGAAGGGTTTCTACGTGAACAAAAAGAAGAAGACGATCTGTGTGATCAATATGTACCTGCTCTGTGTGTTGCAGGCGTGAGAAGGAGATCTTTGTGATCAAGAGAAGAAAACCCTATAGTGTGGTTTAGAGAAAGAACCGATGGATCTGTGTGATAGAAGGCGTCAGAGTAGATAAGAACCTGTGTGGTTCAACGATTATTGATTCAAGTAGAGAAAATCTGTGTGATTGTGATTGGTTGAGACCAAGGTCGTAGTTTGTACTCAAGAGAAAATATATTAGTTGTGGTGTCATGCAAGGAAAAGAGAAGGTGAATCTGTGTGATATATTGTGTTCTGTGTGAACAAAAAAAGGATAAGAAAAAGTGAACGAAGAAACATAAAGAAGAAGGTCGATTGAAAGATGGGTGTTGATGATTGAATTTTTTAAAGGAGAAGTAAGTAGGTAAGAAGAGAGATAGAGATTCAGATTTATTTGTGACAAGTATGAATAAAAAAATCAAAGCTGAAGATGGTGGTTCTATAATGGGTCGGTGCAACTTTTAACTTGTGAGGATTATCAAGTCAAAATAAACGGAGGCTGTTATGGTGGATTGAAGGAAAAAAGTTTGAAAGCAAGCAAGCATCCAGGTGTGATAATTATTGACCAATAATAGAAGCAAATTGCAAGTAGCAGCATGCTCGGGTAGTTACTGGGCCTAGTTTCGCGGCTGAATCAGTAATGAAACAGTACCGAGTTGCAGTGGAATGGGGCTGCAAAAGGCAAGTGAGCAAGCAACCGAATTCGTGTGGTTCATTTACCAAGTACAAGAAGATGAAGAACGAATGGCAGTTAATGAGAATAACAAGAACAAATGCGGGTTAACGAGAAGAGCAAGAGCGAATGCGAGCAAGTAACAAGAACCGACATCAAGATTATGGGGGTGAATGTTGGATAATCTTGATGGGTTACGGGTCAAAACCGGGCTTTGCATGAATGGGTCAGAAGGTTGTTGAAGAATTGGTCTTGGTTGACCGCAAAAGAAAGGGTTGAACGTGTGAATATGAAGTTAGTGGTGGCTCATCTTATAGGATTTAATTAGCATATTCTAGTTGTTTATTATTATAAATAGGGGATAGTATTAGTTTATTTGATGTACTCTCAATTCTAATTTAATAAGAAAGTTATAAGCAGTAAAACAATCATCTAGTATCTATGTGAGTTTCTTGTGTGTTTGTGGGGCCTGATTTCCAACAATTACTAATTCTGAGAAACTTAAGTTTCCTCATCATTGAAAAGCATCCACTTCAACTTTATATGGCTCTTGGTTAATGATTTCAATTGTTCTTGATTCCTGGTATAAACAAACACAGCAACAGCAACAGAATGAGTCATCTGATTCTTTCACACTTCGTCCTTAAAAATATGTTTTGGTAATCTTAACTGTTAAATGAGTTACCCATTATAATTACAGCCAAAACCAAAAAAAACAGAGCCATGCGAACTTTAAATTTGAAAAATATTATGGGCTTCAGTTTGAAAGGATAAATTAAGTTTTTAAGAAGCAAGTATAAACTGTAGAGATTTCACTTTGTGTTATAAAGTTTTTTAGCATACACAACAACTATATGGATTTTGTAAAAAATCTTAAGCAAACCGTTGGTTTGGATGAGAGAATATCCAAAACATCATGACGATGCTTGATTGCAATTTGTTTTCCATTGCATTGCTGTGATTCCCTACGAAGAACTTCCCAGCACATTTGTTGGAGGAGATCATGCATCCACACACAGTCATCAAATTTAATAGCAATGAGAAACTTGTTTATAAGATCAGTAATTCCACTCTCTGAGTGCATGCCAATATCGGTTAGTATATCTTCTACCAATTCTTTGTCTCTCCCTTTCAAGAAACATGCGATATACATGAAGGTAAGTTGCTGATGTCTATCTAGTCTAACATAACCTACTTCAAGTCTTCCAAGAACTTCTTTATGTTGATATTCTTGAACTTTCTTCAACATGTCTTTCCAGTATTTTTCTTCTTTTCCATATAGTAGAGAACCATAAACAGTAAGAGCTATTGGAAGACCGCCAGTGTACTTCACAATATCATCAGACAAATTTTCATAACCATGTTTAGGATGCCCATCTACAAATGCTGACTGACAAAAGAGTCTTAGAGCTTCTTCACCTTTCAATTCTTCACACATAAATGTTTCATTTACTCTATATGCGTTCAACAAGTCTGCATTTGTAGTTGTTACTATGATTCTGGTGCCGGCCCCAAACCATTCACGCCCACCAGCCAGATACATAAACTGGTCTGCATGATTCACATCATCCAAGACGATTAAGACCTTCATATCACGTAGCTTTGTCATCAACAGAGTTTGTCCATGTTTAACACTTCTTACAGATATGCTTTCACCCTTTAAAACATCATCAAGTAGTTTTTGTTGTAACTTGCACAAATCACTATTATGATCTTTGGAGATGTCCTTGATGTTCTCAATAAAGCTACTTTCTTGGTATTTATGTTGAATGACATGAAAGACAACTTCAGCCAAAGTAGTCTTCCCAATTCCACTCATCCCACAAATCCCTATGAAACGAACTTCGTTAGACTCCATGTTCAACTTATTAATCACCTCATTCACTCGAGATTCAATTCCCACTAGACCTTTGGTAAGATGACTAAGATTTACTGATGATTTATCTTGCATGTCCTGCAAGATTCTCCTTATGATTTCACTTACGATTTCTGATTCATTCCTGCAGGTAGTTGGAAGAATCATGTCAATTGCATTATGCATCTCAAAATAACCTTGGAACTATAATATATAAAAACAAAATGTTAATAAGACAGCTTACTTGTCTGGTGTCACGTGCAACCCTTTGATAGCCCCAACTTTTGCAAAGGCAGACCTCCATGTTGCTACCTTCTGCGGTGTAATTTCAGGATTTGCTTCATGATTGGCAAAGCCTTGTTCGAAACAGTTGCTTTGATGGCGTACATCAGAGGGAGACACATGGTAAAATACAGGAATAACATTCAGCTTGCGTCGTTCCATGCATTCAACAACCTTTGCAATTTCCACCAAACACCATTTCGATGTTGCAAAATTGCTCGATAAAACTACTACGGCATATCTTGATGCTTCTATAGCCTCGAGGAGCGCAGGAGCGATGAAATTCCCAATCTCAAGTGACCAGTCATCTTTGTAGGTTCTGATGCGTTTTCGAATTAAAGCCTCATATAAATGGCTGGTGAAACCGGTGCGAGTGTCCTCCCCTCGGAAGCTCAAGAATACATCACATCCCTGTGACACTCTTGTTGTTGTTGTTGTTGAGGATGATGCATATGACATCATCTCCATAGCTCACTGTGCTTAAGTGCTACAGATGAATTATTAATTTATTATTATATAAAAATTACAGATAATAGTAGATTGTATATAACAGAATACTACAAGCATCTAGTCCTAATTGCACTAATCAGGCATAAAACCCTAGAATCAACCACTAAACTATCGATCTGTAGAATTTTGTATATGAAATGAAATACAACTACTTTAGCAATCACACTTACAAGAACAATGCAGCAGATTAATCGGAAACTGTTGCGAAAAAGAAATGAAAACTGACAACAATTGCTGCAGGTGTTGTCGCCAGTGCAATCGAATCGCCGTGTGTGCTCCGACAAAGAAGAAGGGCATAAGGTTTCGAACTAGAAAAACAACAACTCACATTATGGTTTACTCGGGTCAAAGTCATCGTAATTGGATAATATGTGCAACGTGTGGTGGAATTTTTTGGTGCAACAGTGGCTTTTTTTTTGTTTCAAACCTTTGAGTTAATTACATAGTTAGTCACTGGTTTGCACAAAATAACATACTTAGGTACTAATAGTTTAAAATCACATTTTACGGTATTAACTTTTCATTTTGTAACGTTTGGAGGTATTAACTTCTAGGGTATTAACATAGTTAGTCACTGTGGTTTGCATAAAATAACATACTTAGATACTAATAGAATGTGATTTTAAACCTACAAATAACGTTAATACCTTCAAATGTTACAAAATGAAAAGTTAATACTCTATAATGTGATTTTAAACTATTAGTACCTAAGTATGTTATTTTGCGTAAACCACAGGGACTAACTATGTAATTAATTCCAAACCTTTTAAAGCATAAGAATCAAATATATATGTACTAGGTTAGAACCCCGTGTAATACACGGGGTTAAATAAATGTAATTTTATATATCAAATAATAAAAAATTATATTTTTGAAACCTCGTTTATTACACGGGTTGAATACCAATTAATAAAAAAATATATCTTTAAAAATCTCATTTATTACATGAGTTGAATAAATGTAATTTTATATATTAAATAATAAAAAGTTATATCTTTAAAAACTTTGTGTATTGTACTGGTTGAGTAAATTTTATTTTATATATTAATAATGAAAAAAGTTACAGTTTTAAGAACCTCATGTATTGTATGGGTTGAGCACATTTAATTTTATATAACAATTAATAAAAAGTTATATCTTATTATATCTTTATAAGTCCTGTGTATTATAAAACTTTTAGACTAAACTGACAAAATGGCCAAACCACAGGGACTAAAGTGATATTTAACTCTTTACATTATATTTATTTATATTTAGTGTACGTCTTCTATTAATGTCATAAAAAAATATCCTTAAAGCATAAGAATCAAATATATATGTATGTTAACATAAAAAATATCCTTTAAGTGAAGAAAGTTTTTTTCTTTGATTTTTTTAACCATCTGCTTAGGTATGATGTTTAATTGGAAAATGTAAAAAAGAATCGTAATATTTGGCACTGGTAGAATAATTATGTAATTTTTGTAGAGTATTTATAATTACGCTTATAATTACTCTACGTATTTGTAGAGTAATTGTATTTTTTATCTACCAGTGATAAAGATAAGAATTTTCTTTTATAATATCTGTCATTCTTTTTAGAATGGATGTGCCAGTTTTCTCGTTTCTCGCCATCCAAATTTTCCAAGCCGTCACTTGTAAAATCACTACAATTGTTTTCTCCCAAGTATAATGAATAAGGTTTGGCCAAAGAGGTTTGGAATTTGCGACTCCATGGCTAAAGACCTATGATGTCTAAAGTATTTTTAATTTGATCCTGCTACAGTGGGATATTTGTACATAATGGAATGTTGTACATTTTATTAATATAATTTCAAGCTTTTAAATACTTGTACATTTACTCCTTACTTCCGCCGCAATCAGTGATTCTGTTATCCGACCGTCACATATAAACCCTAAGTCCGGGCCCACTGGAAAATCGGGGTGTAACAGAAACCCACCCACGCCACTACCACTGACCGCCTCAATAATTGCACGGTAGATATGAATGGCATATCTTAACACCCTAATCACACCACGATCGCACAGGTCTTAACACCAAATTAAATCCCTTTTTGAGATGTGCGACTGATCTGAACAATGGCTAGGTGAATGGAGATACACGGTAGATCTGAACAATGGTTAGGTGATTGGTGGGAGTGTTAGCTGATGGCGGTTGTTAAGCCTGTAAACGAATCGAACGTTCATGAACTGTTCATTAACTTGTTCGGCGAGAAGTTCGTTTATGTTCGTTTATTTAATAAACGAACGAACACGAACAAAAAAATTGTTCGTTTAATTAAATGAATGAACATGAACACACCTTGTGTTCGTTCATTTATGTTCGTGAACATGCTTTTATGTTCGTGAACGTTCGTTTATTTACGTTCGTTTAATTTTTAATAAATACATAAATAGTTATATTTATATAAATATTAGCTTTTCTAACTACTTATATGAATATAACAAATTAGTATATCTATGAACCCTTATTTAAATGTGTTTTCGGATGAAATGTAATATATTAGACTAGTTTTTTCAATCATGTTAATTTATATTTATTCAAATATGTTCAATTAATTTTTTCTATGTCCGCTTGTGTTCGTTTATATTCGTGAACTGTTCGTTTAAAGCGTTTAGGCTTTAAACGAACGAACATAAACAAACACGAACATGCCCGATTTCTTAATGAACGAACACGAACAAAAAACAATGTGTTCGATTATATGTTCGTGTTCGGTTAAAGTTAAATGAACGAACACAAACATGCCTATGTTCGTGTTTGTTTGGTTCGTTTACGGGCCTAGCGGTTGTTGTGAGGGTTTAGATAGAGAAAGACGGTTCAGATTTATGATGGTGGTGGTGAAGTTTAGAGTGAGATGATTTAAATCTGCAACGGTGGTAGAGGTGGTCACCGACGGTGGCCATTGTAGGGTGGTGTGGTAATGGTGGTAGTGCTTGCTAGTGGTGTGGAGTTGGTAGGGATATCTTTACAGGTAAAATTACCAAAATATCCTAACTTGTATCTGTTAAGTTATCAAAATACCCTTCTATCTAACAAACATTTTGGAGGAAGTTAGTGCTAAGGAGCTAATTCGAAAAAAAAAGGTAGTAACCATGAGGAGTAAAAAGGAAGTTTACTCTAAATAGAATTTGTCGGTTGAAGACGATGTAACTGAGTAACAAAATACCAAAGTTTTTTGGAAAAATTACACGTTTTGTTCTTTATCTTGACACCTTTTTACAGGCGGTGTCCTTTTCAACGAATTTTGACAGCTTTTACCCTTTATAGGGAAAATTGTTGCACGTCTTGTCCTTTAGCCCTAACCCAGATAGTTTTTCTTGTTAACTCTAGTCACATGCCTTGCACATGAGGGTATTCTTGTCATTTTATCACGTCAGAGACTATTGTATAAATAAGTTATACTTAGGGACTATTTAGTAAAAAATAAAAAAGGATTAATAAAATTAGCCCCTCTCTCTCTCTCTTAAGTCTCCTCTTTCTTCTCTCTCTCTTTCTCTTTAAGATCGTGGGGTATGGCGGGGCGGGGATTTGGGGCATGGGTTGACACGTGGCTTGGGGGGGCTTCGCTGGGCTGACCCACATTGAAGACGGTATGGTGGGGCGGGGGTTTGGGGCGTGGGTTTGGTGGGCTTCGCTGGGCTGACCCAAACCGCTGGGCTATTTGAATATTTTTAAAACAACAAATTTAATTTTTTTAATATTTTTAAATAAAGAAAATTACATAAAAAATTCTCAACGTTTATATTTGTTCTTTATCTCTTCTCTCATCTCCAAGACTAGTTGCAACTCGTCACCCTCTAGGTGATCAATGGGCCGGGATAGAAATTTCAAATCATCCCGTTTTTTGTTTCAGGGCATCTCTAGCATCTTTGCTCTTTCGAAGTTCGGCCCTTTGTTGTTGGAATACGTTGAATGTATCTAACTTGCATGCAATGTCATCCAACTGATCGCTGTATATTCCCCTACGCGAGCCCGAACTCCCAGCTGAAGGCGATGCCGTACCCGATCTTGATTTTTGAGCGCGCCTTTTTACAGCATCTCTTCCATATTCAGGCCGGTTTGGCGAAGCATCCAAAAGGTCCTCAAACTCTTGATCTCGTGCATCAGATTGGGCTTGGGACGAGGCCCTTGACCTTTTGGAAGACGTGTTCGATTCGCTGCCACTGGGGATATTCGCCCACTTTGGATGGAACTTACAAATCTCCCAACAATGCATGAAACGGATGTCGCTCCCCACATTTGTTTTGAATGTAACCAAATCATTTGTCACAATGTCGGCTTCGGTTTCACCACTTTTTGGGTTTTGCTTTGCTTTATTTAAAAAACCACTAAATTTTGTAAGTTGGCCGCTTATCTCGCTCCACTTCGAGGATAAGCTATCGTTTTCACGATAAGCCTCCCTTCCCATTTCTTCATGGAATGCTTTACTAACCGCTTCCCACAAATGGGTTCGATGTTGAGATTTTCTTATTTTAATAAAAACAAAATTTAATATATTACAAAGTTATATAAAAAATAACCATAAATATTAAAATAAGGGCTACAAAATATTTAAGAATACCTAACGTTGGATGTAGAGATTGTTGACACCAAGCCCTCGCCAATGCAAGTTCTTCATTAACGACCCATTTTTGTTGTTTTCGTTTGACGGTTTCAAGTGCTTTCTCTGCCTCGGTTTTTTTCTTATGACTTCTCTTTTTGGGAACTATTGAGGCGGAAGGACCATCGTTGGGTGGTTGAGTTTCGGGGACGGTTTCGGTTTGTGAAAGGTCGATGGAGGTTGGTGAAAGGTTGATGGGCGTTTATGTAAACGGGGTAGGTATCGAATCGTCGGTGTGTGGGAAGTTAGTAAACACACGATTCCAGAGATACGATGCATAACTCGCTTCAAGGGGCATAGGGGAGTGTATGAAAAATGGACGAGGCATTGGACGATTGGGTGGTGGGCTAGGATTATTTTCTTGGAATGCAAACGGGTTGTTCGGGTCATAACCACGGTTATGAGGATGCATTTTTTTGTTTTGTAGTAGGAGAATTGAAGATGATTATAGGAGAGTTGAATGTGGTAAAAATAGGAATTAAAGTGTTATATTTATAGTGAAAAAATAAAAAAAAATTAACATAGCCGTTGGCCAACGGCTAGTTTGGTTTGGCCATTGAGAGCCCGCCATGTCACCTTGCTAGACCCGCCCCACGCCCGGCTTCAAACCCAAGCCCCAAGGGCCACGCCCCAACCCAAGCCCACCCGGGGTGGTGGCTTGGGCGTTTTCCCCCAACCCACGCCCCATACCCCATAGTCTAAACATATGCAATTTTCTCTCTCTATTCTCTCATTAATCTCTCTCTATAACACAAGATCAGGGGAGTTCGGTTGTGAGCAGTGGCGCCGTGGCGAGTAGTTGTGGGTGGTGGCGTATGGTGACAATGATGATGATATTGGGCGGTTGGGTGGACAGTGGTGCTAGGGTGTTTGATTGGGGGTGGGGCATAGATGATGTTGGTGGTAGATGTGTGGGCGGTGGCGGATGATTGTGGTTGTGATGGGAGGTGGGAGGCGGCATATGGTTGTTGTGGTGGGATGTGGGGGATGATGTTGGTGGTAGATGTGTGGGCGACGACGGATGGTTGTGGTGAGAGGTGGTGGTGGATGATGGTTGAGAAGGGTTGCGGATGGTGTTGGTGGTAGATATGTGGGCGACGACTTGCACAGATCCAAACACCCCCAATCCAACTCCAACCTCCAAACCTGAAATTGATTCGGATTTACAATTCCATCTTAGCGACAACCAGGATAAAGACGTTGTCTCTGTTCTTCTCATCTTACTAACTCAGTTAGAGTTGTGCAAATTGTATCATCTGTTCGACAACTTGAATGTTGCTATAATTTTTGCCAGAAGATTTAATCGAATATGAATTTTTATCAATCGAATTACTGTTTTCTTATGTTGCAATGCTCGATTTCAACTCAAGTTTGTTAGGTTTACGGATTATGATTGATTTCAACAGATTGCAGTAGAAGATGGTGGTGTTGATGGTGGGTTTTTAGAGAGAGTGTGTGTAAGGGTATTTGAGTATTAAGAGAGAGAAAGAATATAGTGGGTGGGTGGGATGGGAAGAGTGGATTTTATAAATTTTATTTAAGGGTTTATTTATATATTAAGATGTGAAAAGACAACAATACCCTTATATGGGGTCCACATGATCAGATTTAACAAAAAAAAACTAACTGAGTTAGGGTTAAAGGACAAAACATGCAACAAAATTTCCTATAAAGGGCAAAGCATGTCAAAATTCATTGAAAAGGACACCACCTAAAATAGAATGTCAAGACAAAGGACATAACATGTAATTTTCCCAAGTTTTTTTAAACAGTTATAATAAAAAAACCATAACAATTAACTTGAGGTGCGTCTCTTCATTATCAACAACATTATAATCATACTCTTTAAATAATTTATAGAAATTCGAAATTGTTTGAATTTACATTATAATCATCGTGGGGGTTATTATTAGCATAGTATTTTTTAGTAAAACACTACTGTGTTCCCGAGTTTCATTTAACAGGGGAAGGGGAAGGAAAATAAATTAAGAGAGAAAAGGAAGGAAAATAAATTAACAGGTGGATACGGAGGCTACGGTGGATACGAAGAATACTGTGGATACGGTTATGAGCCCCGTAACACACCACTGTATGATGATTATGAACCATCTACCTCGGGCAATCCGTTTCAAATAAAGGAGGTATCACATTAATATTTGAATTATTTTTATAATAATTATTATTATTGTTAGAATTATATTGTTATTGTTGTTGTTGTTATTATTATTATTTTATTATTATTATTATTTTATTATAATTTTTATTATTATTATTTGCTTCCCTTCGAATCCATCTCATATTCTGTTTTTCATCTTCTTCTTCAATAGCAAACCAAAATCATTTGTTCTGTTTTTTGTTCAATATTGTTAAAATGTCATCATTTTGGAACGAGAATTATTTCGGTCATCGCTATTCTAACGACACATGGGGAGCAAAGGATTCCAATAAGGAGGAGGTTGTGTCTGGAGTCCCTATTGATCAAAAAACACAGTTGCCAGACTGGAATAAGACTCCCACTACACCTGTTGATGAACCCAATTACCCGGCGCATCAAGTGTATCAGGATTACGGATACGGGTATGAATCTTTGTACGTGCAACAAAGTGGATATGGTGCTGAGAATGCACCTGTTGATGAATCATATTACCCGACGCAGCAATCGTATCCGGGTTACGGATACGGGGGTGAAGGTGGATACGGGGGTTATGGTGGATACGGGGGTGAAGGTGGATACGGGGTGAAGGTAAATACGGTGGATACGTGGGTGAAGATGGATACAGTGGATACGATAGATATGGGGGTGAAGGTGGATACGGAGGCTACGGTGGATACGAAGAATACTGTGGATACGGTTATGAGCCCCGTAACACACCACTGTATGATGATTATGAACCATCTACCTCGGGCAATCCGTTTCAAATAAAGGAGGTATCACATTAATATTTGAATTATTTTTATAATAATTGTTATTATTGTTAGAATTATATTTTTATTGTTATTGTTATTATTGTTATTGTTGTTGTTGTTGTTATTATTATTATTATTTTATTATTGTTGTTGTTGTTGTTGTTGTTATTATTATTATTATTCTTATTATTATTATTATTATTATTATTATTATTATTATTATTTTATTGTTGTTGTTGTTGTTGTCACAACCCCCGACCCCTGGTACAAACACAGGAACGGGCGGCCGTGAACCAGTTTCGGTGGTATCTTATTTTGGTCTAATTTGGCAGCGGAATTTTCATCAGGACCGTAGTTAGGAAATATTTTGTCAGAGTAAACCACCTCATTTTATAAATATAAATACAAGGGATAAAACCCAAGTTTGCAGTACACGCATTTTCATAGGAATAAATCCTATTTTATTTAATAAAAACATCTATTTTATTTTAGGTAACTTTATTGCCACTTTTCCAAGCCTTCAGTGCTCTCCAGCTGTCTTTTATTGGCTTCACACTAAGTTACCTGAAACACATGTTTAAAACATTTTATCAGCAGGAAATACTGGTGAGTGAATCCCAGTTTAATCAAGTTTAAGTAAAAAGTCACAGTGTACAGTATTGAGGGCGCATCCGCAATTACGTTTGTTTCCAAGATATAACAATTAACATCGGTGGTACTGTCATACTCAACTTGTGGAAATGTTACTCCTTGACCAGGTGGTAACAAATTTTGTATACAAAACCCCAACATACCCACTATAATTGTATTCTTACAAATACTCAATAACTGTTATTCGCATGGAAAAGTACTTAAGGTTTTGTAAAAACATTTAACAAAAAGAGGATTACTCACATTGCTATTATAGGGCTTTCTTTTGTGATTCCCTGGTTATAATCTAATTAAATAAACAATGCACACGTGTTAGTATAATAACCCATTTTAACATTAGTAATACCCTCCCCGAGACGGCATTCCAACGACTACGTCGGGCAGAACCACGACAGCCGTTACGGAACCCTAGATCAATCGGGCAGAGTATCTAATACGTATCCAGGGGTTATGATACTTACAACGAGGTAGAGCTTTGCTAATTAGGGGGGTATAATACCCGCGTATTATGCCTAATATTCAGAATTTGAGATTGAGTAACGATTGTGAGCGAATTCCGAATGAAATCCGATGCATTCTATATATAGTGCTGAATTCTGTCTTTCTCGCGGCCCGCGTAACACAAGAGAAGGGCCTACGCGGCCCGCGTTGACCTCCGGTCAATGCGTAGCTTGTCCGGATCATCGCCTAGACCTGCCACGATGATGACACGTGTCATCACCGGGCTGCGCCACCATTCTGAACCTCTCGAGGCCCGCGTTAACTATCGGGAGGTCTTACGCGGCCCGCCTAAACTTAAAAATCAACGAAATCATGTTTTAACCTTGATACCGCCCGCGTAAAGGTTGGGGTGGGTTCTATGCGGCCCGCTGATATTCGCTAATTTACACATATTTTAGTCCCCCGTTTTACCCCTATTGTATGCGTTTTCGGCCGTAAAACCGTCATTCGGATACTTAATTATCTACACTTTTGTTTACAGGCCTAAAACAGCATACCAGACAAGAAGATAGCAAAAACGAGGACTTTCCGGACAAAACGACGAAGCTGCGAACCTTCTGTTAGAAAAAAAACTGACCTGGGCGTGTGGAACGGTCGTGCCACCTGATGCACGACCGTGCATCTGCGATAAATCAAGAAGAACCCGGCAATGAACGAGGGTGCAACATCGCGTGTAGCACATTGAAGGCCAACCCGGGAATGCACGGTCGTTCCAGATCTTGCACCCCGTGTATCTCCGATGATCAAAGCCAACCTCGGAACTGAACGACCAGTGCGACCAGGCGTGCAACAAGAACTCGGAATAGAACGACCGTGCCACATGAAGAACGGTCGTGCCATATCGAATCCGGTCAACGATCTGATGACATCATGCAGTATGGTGGCCCACCACCAATAATTGCTTAAAGTGCACGGTCGTGCGATCCGTGCACGACCGTGCGACATCGAAAAAGCATAAAAACAGAACAGAACCATTCTGTTAGTAACTCTGGAATTTTGGAGAGCTTTGCAGGCGATTTTGAGGCTCCGAAGGCTTCTGCTTTAGCCCGGATTCAAGCCACATTACCCGGTTTAGCTCGATTACTATCCGGATTCTCATTCTTATGCTTGTTTATGGTTTGGTTTCTCGAATCTTTCCATAATTTTGTCAAGTTTCAAGCATTTAGATTGATTATTTATGTACTATTGTAGCCTTTGGGCAAAAACACAACAATCCCTTGCGTGATTATAACCATTAGTATGTTAATCTTTGTTTGTAATGACATTTTGAAGTATTTTCCATGATTATCTTTGATGATTAGTTTGCAACCTTGTTATTGATATTGATTTCTTGATTATAAGTAATTGTGTTGGATGATTGGTGCTTGGTTAGTTAAGATAGTTGAAAAATGAAGCTTAATTAATCATGTATTAGTAAACTTTTAATTTGGTTAACTAGTTTAACTTGGTTAAAATGTGGGCACCATGATACTAGAAATGGTTAGTGGTTTAATAAAATGTAATTATTGTTAATCAAGAAAGCTTGCCCTCACGGAAGGACTCTAACGGGTTAGATGGTGTTGTTACGAATTCTTGCCATGATTTGTTAGCTTAGTTAGTAGTTTCGGCCAAAATTACTATCTTGGTGAATTTATGCGTAAGATTTGTAAAATGAACTCGGTTGTGATTTAATCTAGTTTATGCTTGTCTCGGTGGTTGCATTGTGTTTATCGGTGTTGCTTTCCTTGATTAAGTGAGGTTAGAAAACTCCTAACGGATGACTAACTCATTTTTAAGAGATTTTCATAGACATTTATCAATTGCACGTTAAAGAACAATTTTAGGTGGTTAAAGTGTGTTTATCGTTTTAACTTTCCGAATGATTGTCATGTTAGGATTCCCAAAAGGGATACTAATTGTCTTAAAATGGAAAATTGACCGAATGCTTCTAGTGCCAAAACTGACTTAGATGACATGCTTTGGTTGTGTATTAAACAAGGCTATTTATATATAATTTACTATGTTTTATAAGTATTTATTTATGCTTACTTTAGATTAATTAAAACCAAAACAACTTATGTTTTTACCGGTAATTTAGTGGCAAAGGTCTAGTATTATTTCTCCGCCCATTTCCGTGGATCGATACTTGGTTCTTACCGATACTTTACTACATATATGACGGGGTACACTTGCCCTTTCGTGTGTGTTTTGATGTAAAAGTAATAACCACTTTTATAAATTTAAAACCAAATCGTGTGTAATTTCATTGTAAAAATATGTGTAGTCACGCACACGTCAAAGTTTTTGGCACCGCTGCCGGGGAGGTGGCGACTTTTAGGAACGACCCGAGTCATTGTGTTATCGGTGTATATACTTGTTAATATTTGTGTATATTTTCGTGATTATTTATTTGTTGATTTATTTGTTAATATTTCTTGCTTTTAATTCAATTTATTCATTTTCGTGATTCTTTTGTACACTTGTAAATTTTTATTCTATTTATTTGTTCTAATCCGGACTTATTTATTCATTTATTCTTTTAGTTTTCGGCTCTTAAAAATCATTTTTACACTAGCCGATTCGATTGTATTCATTGCTTTAATTTTTATAAAAATTTCGGCCCATTTTCGGATTTTTATAAATTTTTCAGCCCATTTTTATACATATTCTGTTTCTATTCAGTTAAAAAAACAGCATTATTATATTAATAAACTATTCATTGTGTCAGTTTTTCGTTTGCAGGTTGATGTCCTCAACTCCCGCGCCCGCTATTGCTGAGCCGACTGACGAACCAGCACATAATCTTATAAGAAGTAAGAGGCTGCGCGAAAGTTCGCTTGTCATTGCACAACGCATTGCAAATGCAATCGACGAGCCGATGATTGTCTCTGAAGACGAAAGCTCAGGAGACGAGGAGAGAGTCGTCATGGCGGACGACGACCGACCGTTGAATGAAACAAATCAGCCCGGAAGGGCAGGCCTGGAGCCGAGTATCCTTCAGCCTACTATAGATACTCCTACTTTTGAAATTAGACCTAGTATTATTAATATGGTGCAAAATTCTGTACAGTTTGACGGACGTGAGCATGAAGATCATGGGAGGCATATCGCTGCTTTTCTCGCTGTCTGTTCGACATTTAGGATTACAGGTGTTTCGGAGGATGCGATTCGGTTGAGGTTGTTTCCGTTTTCGTTACGTGACAAAGCTAGAGCTTGGCTTATGTCACTTCACTTATGCAGAAATATTTTCTACCTGAGAAAACGAACAAGCTACGGAACCGGATTGTTTCCTTTCGCCAGGACGAGGGCGAGTCGTTGCATGCGGCTTGGGAGAGATTCAAGGATTTGTTGATTGATGTGCCACATCATGGCTTCTCCAAGCGACAGCTGGTTTTGACGTTCTATCAGGGGCTCAGCTATAATACGCAGGAGCGATTAGACGTGAACGCGGGAGGCGATCTTGGAATTAAGACGCCGACTGAAGCGTATGATATTATAGAAAAAGCTGCATTGAAATCCAGCTCGCGTCGAGATGGAGATAGAGGTCAGGCATCATCATCATCATCTCGCTCAGGAGTTCATGCTGTAGATGACTACACGGGCATTACTGCCCAAATCTCGGCTCTTGCATCGAGATTCGATAGGTCCCAGATGATTGCGCATGCTGGCTCGGGATGTGACCAGTGCGGAGTGTCACACGGGCCTGGGGCCTGTTTTCAGGGAGTCGTATATGAGGGCCACGAAGAAGTAGATTTTGTGAGTAATCAAGTGAGGCCGCAGAACAACCCGTACAGTAACACCTATAATCCCGGTTGGAGAAATCACCCAAATTTTGGGTGGCGAGCGAACGCAGCAATCAAAATCCTTTGGAATTTACTCAGCGTGCTCCAGCGCCTCAGTAGGGTCAGCAGTACCAGCAGTACAACCAACCCTACCAGTAGCGTCCATATTCGTACCAGAATCAGGGCACTGGGAGTAGCTCCCAGCAGCAGGCCCATCAGTCTAGTTCCAAGCTGGAGGATATGATGGCTCAGCTTCTCTCTAGCTCCGAAAAACGATACCAACAAAGCGAAGATCGTTTTCTAGCTAACGAGGGAGAAATGAGGAGTCAGAAAGCCTCGATTCAGAATATCGAGAATCAGGTTGGTCAGCTGGCGCAGATGATGTCCAAAAGGCCCCCAGGTGGTCTTCCGGGTAATACAGAACCAAACCCGGGTGGGCATGTGAATGTGAATGCGATCATGACCAGGAGTGGAAAAACTACCGGACCCGTCATATCGGACTCAGCACCGATCACTGAAGCGGTCCCGACTGACACACCGGACGAGGTGCAAGCCAGGCTACGCCCAACAAGTACAGCACAAGTCCAGGAGCCGGTCAAAGATTACACTCCACCAGTACCTTATCCAGGCAGGCTGAAGAAACAGAAGAACGAAGAGCAATATGGTAAGTTCCTTGAGTTGTTTAAGCAACTACACATCAATATACCGTTTGTTGAAGCCTTGGCCCAGATGCCAAAGTATGCGAAATTCCTTAAGGATATCCTCTCGAATAAACAGAAGCTCGAGGATATATCATGTGTGGTGATGAATGAAACTTGTTCTGCCGTTCTGCAAAACCGTCTGCCCACGAAAATGGGAGATCCTGGTAGTTTTACGCTCCCATGTTTGATTGGAAACATGTCTGTTAGCCATGCATTGGCTGACTTGGGAGCGAGTATCAACCTTATGCCGTATAAGGTTTTTACAAAGCTGGATCTGGGTGAGCCGTCACCCACTAGGATGAGCATTCGGTTGGCAGACCGCTCAATAAAGTATCCGCGCGGATTTGTGGAAAACATGCTTGTAAAAATCGATAAATTTGTTTTCCCCGTGGACTTTGTTATCCTTGACATGGATGAAGATTCAAGAGTACCTTTGATACTTGGACGTCCTTTCCTCAATACAGCGAGGACGATTGTTGATGTGGCAGCTGGCCAAATCACGCTCCGAGTGAATGATGAGCACGTGACATTTGATATCAAAAGATCGATGCAGCATCTGCAATGTCACGATGACAAGCTTTATTACGTCGACATTGTCGATGCATATGTGTGCTCTCATTTTCAAGGTACTATTGACGAGATTGATTCGGACACACGTCTGTCGTGTGGGGACCTGATTGGCATTACGCAGGAGGGCCATGATTTCGAGCAGCCAGTCTATCAGATTGGTGACGATGGTTCCCAGAGTCCAGAGAGGTTTCTAGAATTTGACCATGTAAATGAGGAGGAAGCAAAGCCTTCGGTTGAAGATCCGACCCCTTTGGAGTTGAAAGAACTCCCGCCACATCTCGAGTATGCATTTCTGGACGAGGAGCGTCGCTTACCGGTCATAATTTCGGCATCATTGGAAAAGGATGAGAAAAATCAGCTTCTCGAGGTTCTGAGACTTCATAAAAGAGCCATTGCATGGAAAATCATGGATATCAAAGGCATCAATCCTTCTTTCTGTACTCACAAGATTCTGATGGAAGATGAGTACAAACCGTGTGCACAGCATCAGAGGCGTTTAAATCCAAATATGCAGGATGTGGTGAAGAAGGAAGTGATTAAATTGTTGGATACCGGCATGATTTATCCTATTTCTGACTCTGTGTGGGTGAGTCCGGTGCAGGTTGTACCTAAGAAAGGGGGTATGACTGTAGTTTCAAATGATAGGAATGAGCTAATTCCTATCCGTACCGTCATTGGGTGGCGAGTTTGCATTGACTACCGCAAGCTCAATGATGCTACTCGCAAGGATCACTTCCCGCTTCCATTCATCGACCAGATGTTGGAACGTCTGTCGGGGAAGTTGTATTACTGTTTCCTAGACGGCTTCTCTGGGTACTTTCAGATCCCTATCGCTCCTGAGGATCAGGAGAAGACTACCTTTATCTGCCCCTTCAGCACATTCGCCTACCGGCGGATGCCTTTTGGGTTGTGTAATGCACCAGCGACCTTCCAGAGATGCATGGTTGCAATTTTCCATGACATGATCGAGGATTCCATGGAGGTTTTCATGGATGATTTTCGGTATTTGGGGATTCCTTCGATCACTGCTTGGAAAATTTGAGAAAGATGTTGAAGAGGTGTGAGGAGACGAATCTGGTCCTGAACTGGGAGAAATGCCACTTCATGGTGAAGGAGGGCATAGTTCTGGGACACAAGATTTCGTATGCTGGCATGGAGGTCGATCCAGCCAAAGTGGATATCATTTCACGACTTCCGCCCCCCACCTCTGTTAGAGCGATACGGAGCTTTCTCGGTCATGCCAGGTTCTATCGCCGATTCATCAAATATTTTTCAAAAATCGCCAGACCCATGACCCGTTTGTTGGAGAAAGACGCTCCGTTCATATTTGGAGATGATTGCTTGAGAGCCTTTGACCTTCTCAAGCAAAAGTTGATTGAGGCCCCTATTTTAGTTGCACCCGACTGGAGTCTGCTGTTTGAGATTATGTGCGACGCAAGTGATTACGCTATAGGGGTCGTTCTTGGCCAAAAGAGAGAAAAGCACCTTCACCCGATCTATTATGCGAGCAAAACTTTTCACGACGCTCAGGAGCATTATACCACGACAGAAAAAGAGCTCTTGGCGGTCGTTTTCGCATTTGACAAATTTAGATCGTACTTGGTGCTTTCGAAAACCGTTGTATATACTGATCACGCTGCCATCCGATATCTCTTCAGCAAACAGGACGCCAAACCACGTCTGATCAGGTGGATCTTGTTGCTGCAGGAGTTCGATATTGAAATTCAAGATAAAAAGGATGCGTTGAATGTAGCGGCTAACCATCTATCTCGGTTAGAGCATGGAGACATCGTGGACGCGCGTTGGGATTCCATAAATGACAACTTCCCACACGAGTCTTTGATGAGTGTTGAGATATGCGATGAGTCGCCATGGTTCGCTGACCTTGCGAACTACCTTGCTTGCGGGATTCTGATTAAAGGGTTGACTCACCAGCAAAAGAGGAAATTCTTTTCAGATGTCAAGCACTACATTTGGGATGACCCTTACTTGTTTTAGGTTGGTGCTGATCAGGTGATTAGGAGATGTGTTTCAGGGAAGGAGGCGACCGATATTCTGCGCCATTGTCACGAGGGACCTACCGGAGGCCACCATGGAGCCAACTTTACCGCCAAGAAGGTGTTGGATTCCGGGTTTTATTGGCCGACTATATTTCGTGATGCGCAGAGTTGGGTTAGAGCGTGCGATGCTTGCCAGAGGGCGACAAATATCTCGGCACGTGATGAAATGCCTCAGAACTGGATTCAGGTTTGTGAAGTCTTTGATATCTGGGGGATAGACTTCATGGGACCATTTCCCCCCTCACGAGGTAATAAGTACATCCTGGTCGCAGTTGACTATGTATCGAAGTGGGCGGAGGCACAGGCCTTACCCACCAATGATGCCAGGGTGGTCGTGAGATTTTTGAAAAGCTTGTTTGCCCGGTTTGGCGCTCCGAAAGCGCTTATCAGTGATAGAGGGACGCATTTTTGCAATACTCAGCTCGAGAGAGCTTTGTCCCGTTACGGTGTGCATCACCGTTTATCCACGCCCTATCATCCACAGACAAGCGGGCAGGTGGAAGTCACGAACCGGGGGCTAAAAAGAATCCTTGAGCGGTCGGTAGGTGCAAACCGCAAGGATTGGTCGGATAAGCTTGATGAAGCATTGTGGGCTTTCCGTACGGCTTACAAGACGCCTATTGGGACTACTCCCTTTAGGCTTGTTTACGGAAAGGCATGCCATTTACCGGCTGAGTTGGAGCATAAAACGATGTGGGCTCTAAAAACCGCAAATCTGGACCTGAAAGCCGGAGGTGAAGCCCGGTTTCTCCAGATTCATGAATTGGAAGAGTTGCGACAACGCGCTTATGAAAGCTCCGTGTTGTACAAAGAGCGCACGAAGAGATTGAGAATTCCAAGCGGGCGATCTTGTTCTTCTTTACAACTCGCGGTTGCGCTTATTTCCCGAAAAGCTTCATTCACGTTGGACAGGCCCATACACGGTTAAAGAGGTATTTCCGTATGGGACTGTTGCAATAGAGAACGCGGACGGCGTTATTTTCAAAGTAAATGGGCATCGCTTGAAGTTATACGTTGCCGGGCCGACAGAGTCGGTGGTGGAGGTCATTGAGCTCCAAACCCCGCACACATCATAAGTGTGGGGAGGAGAGAGTCTACGCTGCTGACTCGTGGATCAAAAAATGCAGCAAGAGCGTATTTTGCGCTTTAGGGGTAGTGTCATCTTTTTAGGAATTTTTCTATTTTTAGCTTGGAGTCTTGCTAGCGACTCGTCGACAAAAATTTAGCATGAGTCTACGCTACTGACTCGCCGAAAAAAAAATGTAGCAGGAGCGTCTTTGGCGCTATAAGGGTAAAATTGTCCTTTTTTGTGTTTTTGTAGTTTTAGAGTAATTTGGGTTAGTTAGGTAGTTTCCGTTAGTTTGTTGTAGTTTCGTACGTGCCGAGCGAAGGTTCTGTGCTGCAATATTGTTATAACAGTTGGCGTGTTGAAAAAATGGCGAAAAACGGCCAAAACAGTTGCTGGAAATGGCTTCTGCGGAAAAATTCTGATCTGCAGCTGTTGCACGGCCGTTCCTCGGCTCGCACGACCGTGCGTTTCCGAGGGCCGGCACGGTGGATCGCACCCTTGGTGCATCTCCGAGAACAGTTGCTAGGGTTTGGGCGATGTCGGTGACGCACGACCGTGCAATACGGAGAACGACCGTGCGTCAGGCTGAGGGCAGTTTTGTCATTTGGCACTATAAATACCCTCATCTGCAGCCCCCATTCACAATTCGCGAAACCCTACCAGCACCAGGCCGTTCCAGAGCGATACTTCATCAAATCGCACGATCTCACACCCTTCTTCGCACGGTACGTTTCTAGTTGTAGATTTCTTGTTTCCTTGCTTTCTAGGTTAGATTTCCTCCGATTCTTCAAGGGATTTATTAGGGTTCTCTTCATAAACAAATCGAAACCCTAACCCTTTTTTGAATCTTGCTTATCGTGAACACCCGGTTAAGTTTCCGACCCTTGTTTGTACAAAAAAAAGGTTGTTGATTTTGAGTAAATCAGGCTATTCGAAGTTCAGGGGTTCGAAATCTGCAGGTCACTTGTCGCACGGACGTTCCTTGGATGGAACGGTCGTGCCATTCCGGGTGATTCACGATGTCAGCTTGTTGTTCAGTATTGCACGGTTGTGCTGTCGATCGCACGCCGTGCAGTTCCGACATCTCTGGGCAAATGTTGCTGGTCATCGGCGACGCACGACCGTGCGTCTCGTCGCACGACCGTGCCATATGCCAGATCAGAAATCACAGCTTCTTCATAATTGGCTGCTCGGCTGTTTTTGATTCAAATTTCTCCTGTTTCCATCTCTCTAATGTTATTTCTCATACAGATGAACCATCCTTTCCTTCAATTCGACCCCAACAATGAGCGAGAGGCTTTATGCATCCCGAAACGAGACGCATTTTGGGCACGGAGGGGGCAGTTCGGAGTCCCCCGATGGTTGGATTGGGAAGTAATGCAGGAACTCAATCAGTATGATAGACTAGACGATATGATGAGTCGCCCGCTTGCAAATCTGGTCGGTTGCAACCGATCCGTTTACCTGGAGCTGACCATAGAGTTCTTCGCATCTTATGCCTTTGAAAAGCCGATTGCTCATCGAAAACCCAAATTCCGCCCCAAGGAGCGGGTAGCTTTCAGGTTATATGGTCGATGGCATAGGTGGTCGGTTGGTCGTTTGGGTAGAAGGCTCGGGATTTATACTAGGGAAGACATGGATGATCCCGATGTCTTCACAGATCAGTTCACATTCCCTTCTGATGCATCACGGGATGCATTTTGGGCTGCAAATGCCGTTGGGGACCCCTACAACCCGAGGATGTCGAAGGCCTCGCGACTCAAAGACCCTTTGTTGCGAGTGATGCACCATGTATTTAGCCATACGATATGCGGTCGCATGGACAGTCTTGGTAACTGTCCAACACCAGATTTGATTTTTCTATATGCGTTGGTGGAGAAAGCACCTATCAACCTGGCCGCGCGAATGGCTGAATACTTCGTCAAGTGCTCGGGGCGGACTCCGAGCAGTCAGATACATGGCGATCAGTATGTGACCGAAATCGCGTACAACGAACGCTATATGACTGAGGAGGTGCTTCAGGGTCTCACTCTGATAACCGAGGGGGTTCATGTCGACATTAGGTCGCTAAAGGCCATGGGGGTGATTGTAGAGGTAGATAGGGGGGATAGGTTGAGGGGGGTGAATAACGAGGTCTGGGACCCGTTACCCCCACTTCCAGCAGACGAAGAGGATGTAGAAATGCAGGAGCAGCACGCAGTTCAGCAGCACGGACCGCTCACACCACCACACCACACACCACCACACCACACACCACCACACCAGACACCGCCACATGAGCCGCAGCACCATGAGTACCACCAACATCAGGATTGGCCAGAGTTTTACCAGCAGTTCCAGCAGATGCGTGTGACGCAGGAGCAGCATGGTACGTACATCGACCAGATTAGGACTAGCCAGGACCAGATCCGGGCTAGTCAGGATCAGCTCAGGGCCACTCAGGATCAGCTTAGGCATAGCCAGGAGAGTTTATATCAGGGGGTGAGTGCGGGATTTTCATATCTTTTCGGGGAGATGCATCATGCATACCCCGACTACTTTCAGCACCCTCCACAGTTCCCACCGTGGAACCCCCCTGGTTATGGCGATGCGGGTCCGTCCTTTACTAGAGACGATGATGGTGATGACGCTTAGGAGCGATGGAGTGCTAGTTGGTGGTTGTTTTTAGTATTTCAGTACTTTGTTTTGGGTGTTCATTTTTTACTGTTATTTTAAAACACCCCGGTTATGTATGTTTTATTTTTCAGACTCTTTACTTTAGTTGTTATGTTATGTCTTTGTTGGGATTGTTAGTTTTTATATTTATGTATATTATGGTTGATTTGTGATTTTTCTTTTTCTGTTCTATTTTGGTGCACATGTGACATACTTGCAGGTTTTGGGCTATTGGATTTTGGACCGGAGCACGTGACAGATACAACTTCGGAAGTCTCGTTGCATCAACATCATCTTGAGGGGAGTATTGTTATCCTTTTCTCTATATTTCGAGTCTCGCATTGGGGACAATGCGAAGTTCAAGTTGTGGGGAGGGGGTTCACTTTGTTAACTTTGTTTGTCCTCGTAAAAAAAATCAGAAAAATCATTCAAAAATACCTGTATTTTGTATATATTTTAGTAAATAAACCGGTTGATTGTGTTTTAGAAAGCTTCGGACTTGATAAAAACTCGACAAGCAAAATATTTTTGAAAAAGGAAACCGGAAAGCGTGACAAACAAAGAAAGACTTACATGATAGTTTTCACACTTTTACCCATTCCATCCGTTACGTGAGCATAATTGAGCCTATTGTTATATATTTGTTCATTTCGGATATAGGAGTGAGCCGGATGTTATGTGTAATTTAGAACTTGTCACTAGTATGCTTGTTAAGACCATGAACTTGTGGATTTGTGAAAAAGTGATAGAGGCACTTAGATTACCCCTTTTTTTGTAAACCTTGTTCTTTGTGTTGTGCTTCCCGTTCACCTTATATTACCCTTTAGGATTAACCATGTCGAGCCTTCCCGTTTACCTTTGTTTACCCACATTATCGCCCACTTAGCCAAATTTAGCCTTTGTATGTTTTAAACCTTTTTAGTGTTGAAACTCGGACAAAATAATTGTTTAACTAGCATTTATTTCAGTTTATTGTATAATCTTTTTATGTTAAAAAAAACAGAAAATAAAACACCCTAAAATAGGGTAAAGTTGATAAAAATCGACAAATTTTGAATGCTTAAATGTTAAAATTTTGTTGATAAGCTCGATTGCGCAATAGTCGCCTTTTAAGGCATTTGTATGTATAGTTGTATATTTATTGTTGCTAGTTAAACGCTACTACCGAGTTTTAACCATTTTCGCCACTTTATATGTCCACTTCCACACCCTTCGCCCAAGCCTAACGTTACAACCCGTAAAGACCTCTTGATTTACACTTGTTTGCATGTTAGTTGGTGGAGACGAGATCTTATGACAAGCTTATGATATTGCATATTTCATTGACGAGGCATTGAGTGTTTGTACATACACATTTTATGTATGTTTCATAAATAAAACCGAGTGTGTGTGAACATTGTGAGTCGTGTGACATGTTGAGTCAATTAAATGTGAAGTCACGGCTTTTTGGTTGTCGCTATTATAATTGCATATGCTTGTTGGGTTTGAGTCTTTTGATGTTGTCTTTCGACAAACCGGCTAACCGTTTATAATAGTTTTCAATAAAATAGTGTGTAAATTATCGTTCTTGTTTGTTTCTGCCTTTTATTGCTTTTTAGTTCAGCTTGCTTGAGGACAAGCAAGGTTCAAGTGTGGGGAGATTTGATATTCGCTAATTTACACATATTTTAGTCCCCCGTTTTACCCCTATTTTATGCGTTTTTGGCCGTAAAACCGTCATTCGGATACTTAATTATCTACACTTTTGTTTACAGGTCTAAAACAGCATACCAGATAAGATGATAGCAAAAACGAGGACTTTCCGGACAAAACGACGAAGCTGCGAACCTTCTGTTATAAAAAAAACTAACCTGGGCGTGTGGAACGGTCGTGCCACCTGATGCACGACCGTGCATCTACGATAAATCAAGAAGAACCCGGCAGTGAACGAGGGTGCAACATCGCGTGCAGCACATTGAAGGCCAACCCGGGAATGCACGGTCGTTCCGGATCTTGCACCCCGTGCATCTCCGATGATCAAAGCCAACCTCGGAACTGAACGACCAGTGCGACCAGGCGTGCAACAAGAACTCGGAATAGAACGACCGTGCCACATGAAGAACGGTCGTGCCATATCGAATCCGGTCAACGATCTGATGACATCATGCAGTATGGTGGCCCACCACCAATAATTGCTTAAATTGCACGGTCGTGCGATCCGTGCACGACCGTGCGACATCGAAAAAGCATAAAAACAGAACAGAACCATTCTGTAAGTAACTCTAGAATTTTGGAGAGCTTTGCAGGCGATTTTGAGGCTCCGAAGGCTTCTGCTTTCACCCGGATTCAAGCCACATTGCCTGGTTTTGCTCGGTTACTATCCGGATTCTCATTCTTATGCTTGTTTATGGTTTGTTTTCTTAAATCTTTCCATACTTTTGTCAAGTTTCAAGCATTTAGATTGATTATTATGTACTATTGTAGCCTTTGGGCAAAAACACAACAATCCCTTGCGTGATTATAACCATTAGTATGTTAATCTTTGTTTGTAATGACATTTTGAAGTATTTTCCATGATTATCTTTGATGATTAGTTTGCAACCTTGTTATTGATATTGATTTCTTGATTATAAGTAATTGTGTTGGATGATTGGTGCTTGGTTAGTTAAGATAGTTGAAAAATGAAGCTTAATTAATCATGTATTAGTAAACCTTTAATTTGGTTAGCTAGTTTAACTTGGTTAAAATGTGGGCACCATGATACTAGAAATGGTTAGTGGTTTAATAAAATGTAATTATTGTTAATCAAGAAAGCTTGCCCTCACGGAAGGACTCTAACGGGTTAGATGGTGTTGTTACGAATTCTTGCCATGATTTGTTAGCTTAGTTAGTAGTTTCGGCCAAAATTACTATCTTGGTGAATTTATGCGTAAGATTTGTAAAATGAACTCGGTTGTGATTTAATCTAGTTTATGCTTGTCTCGGTGGTTGCATTGTGTTTATCGGTGTTGCTTTCCTTGATTAAGTGAGGTTAGAAAACTCCTAACGGATGACTAACTCATTTTTAAGAGATTTTCATAGACATTTATCAATTGCACGTTAAAGAACAATTTTAGGTGGTTAAAGTGTGTTTATCGTTTTAACTTTCCGAATGATTGTCATGTTAGGATTCCCGAAAGGGATACTAATTGTCTTAAAATGGAAAATTGACCGAATGCTTCTAGTGCCAAAACTGACTTAGATGACATGCTTTGGTTGTGTATTAAACAAGGCTATTTATATATAATTTACTATGTTTTATAAGTATTTATTTATGCTTACTTTAGATTAATTAAAACCAAAACAACTTATGTTTTTACCGGTAATTTAGTGGCAAAGGTCTAGTATTATTTCTCCGCCCATTTCCGTGGATCGATACTTGGTTCTTACCGATACTTTACTACGTATATGACGGGGTACACTTGCCCTTTCGTGTGTGTTTTGATGTAAAAGTAATAATCACTTTTATAAATTTAAAACCAAATCGTGTGTAATTTCATTGTAAAAATATGTGTAGTCACGCACACGTCACCCGCCTCAACTTAAATTTCAATTTTTAATTATTTTTAATACTATTTAATATATTTGAGGCCCAGTTTCGCGTATGGGGTGTATTTTGGGATATATTGGGATATTTTAAAATATATTAGGGTGTCAGAAAATATTCAGGAGGGTTGTTATATTTTTGGGTACAACTCCTGGATTATTTAATAAAATATATAGTGCACTCACATTAAGTATAGTGACCCAATTCTACTTTATCCCTACGTCACGAGACAGAACCCCAACGAATTTAGGCAGAGCCTTGACATACGTTACGGGGCCCTACATCAGTCGAACAAGGTATCAGTGATCAGGGGCTACAATACTTAAAACGGGCAAGGCTTTGAAGTGTTCATAGGTGAATTACTAAAATAGAAATACATAGAGAATGAAAGAAATGAGGGAATTGAGCAATTGAAAAAGGTTCATCGGCCATTCCTATATATACTACTTTGGTTGAATTGTGCAATACGTTTGCATTTATGGCATCTTATCATAACTCTCCACGTATACCATGCATACGTGCATTTTAAATTTCAAGTTATGAGTTATTATTTTAATTAATATATATATATATAGGGTGGAGTTATTGTAAAAAAGACCAAAAGTGTGAGAAAGGTAGGAAAGAATCTCAACCATTAGATTAAAATTAATTAAAAAGGGTAGGATTGTAAATGCATTAACAAATTTAAATATGGTAATCCTTGATTTAAGGATTTGGAGAGAGAAAATCCTGGATTTAAGGACTTATAACCGTCCATAAATATAACACCATTCAGAGTATGTTCATACATGGTGTTTTAAAATATAACACCATTCAGAAAATATAACACCATTCAGCACAAAAATAACACCATTCAGCACAAAAATAACACCATTCAGCAGTAAATAAAAAAAACACCATTCAGTACAAGAATATAACACCATTCATCAGTAAAAAACAAACACCATTCAGTACAAAAATAACACAATTCAGTACAAAAATAACACCATTTAGTAAAAAATAACACCATTCAGTACAAGAATAACACCATTCAGTACAAGAATATAACACCATTCGGTACAAAATAACACCATTCGATACAAAATAACACCATTCGATACAAAAATAACACCATTCACATACACACGGTAAACATATGTTGTAATGGAACCCATACATCGTGTCGTCGTGGAGATCGAAAGACAACCCCATCCCACGTTAAATCGCCGGGACATAAAACGCATTAACAACTCACCTATATCTCTCTGATCCGAAACAAACCGATCAAAAACGAGATGCTCGCCGGTTCCTTCCTTGCACAGCGTCAACGATTCTGACAAGTAGTGACGATTGTTTCCTTGCTCGCCGGTTCCTTCCTTGCACAGCGATTCTGACAGTGTCAACGAGCACAGCGTCAACGATTCTGACAGCGTCAACGAGCACAGCGTCAAAAACGAGATGCTCTCCGGTTCCTTCCTTGCTCGCCGGTTCCTTCCTTGCACAGCGTCAACGATTCTGACAGGCTAGTGCAGCGGCAATCTCCATGATGAAAACGAAAAGTGGAATTTGTGGAGAGAGAGAGATATTGTAGGGATTTTGATTGACAGTTTCTATTTTTGAATGTGTATAAAGACTTTATTGCCCCTAGAATTTACAATTCAGTCCAAAAAATAAACCAAATTTTACAATTTGGTCCCTATTAATCTCAACCATTAGATCAAAGATCTAATGGTGTAGATTCTTTCTTACCCTTCTCACAGTTTTAGTCTTTTTTACAGGATCCTAACTCTATATATATATATTATAATTAATTTAACTACTTCACTTATTTGGCGCTTATAACTTATAAAATATGACGTTTTATAAAATAATGAATATGTCTTTAGAACGAAAATATTTGTATCTACATTTTGAACCAAGTTTAATTAAAAACGGAGTAGGTTCAAATATAATGTATTTTTATAATTTAATTATTAAATGGTTCATACGTTTGCCCAAAATACCTCATATTTTCATTGGTCAACTTACCCATGATGCATCCTTTTAATAACATAAGTTTTTATATATTTTATATAAATAAGAATTTTGGGAATGTTACATCCTCCCCACCTTGTTTTAAATCTCGTCCTCGAGATTCCCTGAAATATGGATGAATATTTTTAGTTAGTTTAGTTTCTAGGTATATTCTGGTCCTTGTTTTGAATTTCACTTTACCTTCACCAGAATTATTCTCTATGAGATTCTTATTCTTGACCGAAATATGTTTTGTATTTTAACACAGGTTTTAGTTACAGGTTTCCTAATGCATTAATAATTGCAAAGGAAATTTTTATACTTTTGATGGCGTTTCAAGTTATAGAGTTCCTGTCGTTTATCTTGTCGCACGAATTTCGAGATGGATGATCAAACGAAATAATGTTTGATATTGGAATTATAGATGTATACGAGAGATTCCTGATTAAATCTAAAATTATCATTGACACACCTGTTCGTGATTTATCCCTAATTGTCAATCATTATGGTCTTTGGATTTTCTCATAGATATACATATCTATATAATCATATATTTCACATACTGTAGTATACATACCATTCATAAGGTCAATATATTTTTAACAGATTCATATTTCCAAAAACAGGTCAGACATCAAGTCATGGTACTATTTAGGGAATTCCATTATCATAACATATACCCCATCTCACCCGGTCTCGCCGGAGAGGTACCCTCATCTTACCCGGACAAGCTGGAGTGTATACCACATCATACCCAGACTTGCGGGAGAGGTAGTTATCATTGTATTTTCCATAAACATAATTTTTTTTTCTCACATCATGATTTGAATCATTTATTTTGACTTATATCAAGAAACAAGGAAATTAGTATTCTCATAATGGATCATATTCTAGAACCGAGTAGTACTAATAAACAAGAAATAACAGTGGCCAAGTGTTATTGCTTATTTATCATACAAGCACTGTTCTAGTCATCATCCTCACGGGATACCAATAACCATCACACTTTATTTATGCAAGTAATTGACTTATCTCAAAGCTTTATACTAAGGCATTTTTCTTAGATTCAAGTCTAAATATTGTCCTGGTTGTTACTAGTGAATATCAATATCCTAACTTTTTCATTTAAGCATAGATATTATTATGGTTGTGGCTTTCTTTTGTTTAAAAATGGAGTTTTGACAAAAATATCGTTGTCTCCATTGACTCTATGGTTCGGTTAAATGTGTAGAGTATGCTTACAGCTGACTTTATTAGATTCCGTAACAACGAACTTAGTTTCGACGCTCGTTAGGTCCTTTACGCGCGTCGAAATCCGTAACGAGTCAAAAATATATTGTTTTTTAATCCTCATTTAGTCGATGTCGTCTGATTATTATTTACTGTCTGGTTTCCTTTTGTGCAGGTATTTGCTCAAAATGATTTCCACTTCGATCACTGCTCGAAACAAAAGCCGGGAGTGGTGTACTAGTGGTGACTTGTTTTTCTTTTATTGCCTCTTATACAAGAGGCCGTGCGCTCTTGCCTACGGGTTGGCGCAGTACTTCGCCTCCGCGCATCATCGACAGGAGCGCGGACTGCTATACGGCGGCGCCTACGTGACTAGGATAACCCTTTCGTTGGGCTATCATCCATAGAATGACCGCGACCGTGTAGGCCTGACGAAACAGCCGAAGCGGATGGGGATGAACACATTATCCGGAATGAAGGTTACCAAAGATTTCCCATGCGGGAAGCGGTTAAAGAAACTGGACGGTTCACAATACACGCTTACACAGCTACCGGCACAGTTCGAACCGATATTTCCCCCACGCGATCCGGAGGTGCCGGAGCCGCATGAGGCGGCCGTCGTCATTCCGCAGCCACCATCGCCGCGTCGACCACCCGGGGTGCCTCAGTTCCCACGCCATGTTTGGCCCGGTCCTGACCCATCACATCAGCGACTGCTTTGGTACGTTGAAAGGAACAACTATCTGTTGGAGTGGGTGGCTGCGGAGCTGCAGCAGCGCCGACAGCATGACGGGTTACCTCCACCACCCTTCATTATGGATGCGGAATGGGATCAACATCAGCAGCAGCAGCATCAGCAGCAGGAGCAGCAACCATAGTATTTTATCATTTTATCATTTTGCTGTATGTATCAAACTTTTGGTCTACATATAAAACTTTTGCTGTAAACGATTTAACACATTCGAACAGTACCTGGGTATTTCCACTTATTTAAGCTATAATATTTTAAAGTTATAGCATTCGAACCGTATATACGCTTTTCAAAATTTTAACATTACACGCTTTTCGACGACATTGACTAAATAAATTAACGACGACGTCGACTAAATAATAAAAAACATTATATATTTTTAACTCATTATATATTTTAAGTGAGCTAACGTTGTAACCGGTAAGAATTTATACCACAAATAGGTCGAATGTTGAAACAAAATTCACAGAGGTTATATACGCTGCGTATAGGTCTCTACGCAGCGTATATGAACCTTGTAAAAATCTGATGCTTCAAACCTACCAAAATGTGCCTAAATTTCCAGATGGTTTATATACGCTGCCTAGTGACCTATACGCAGCGTATATAAGCCTTGTTTTCTGTGCAATGATTGGTTATAGGCACTGAGATCCATGGTTTATATACGCATCGTAGAGGTCAATACGCAGCGTAGAGGGTTAACCCTATACGCTGCATATTGACCTCTACGCTGCGTATATAAACCCTAGTTTTGCTAGGGTTTGGTGTGTCAATAGGCACCTTAGTGTGCCAATAGGCACACCCTTTTGGAACAATAATGCCTTCTTCAGCATCTAGGGTTTTGAGCTCCGGGTCATTCAAGTGTACAAACAAGTCTTGAACTCAGTCATGGAACAAACCAGGCAACCCCCTCGCCCTCCTCTATTCCCATTCGCCCACCACTTCATCACCGTTGCCGGATCTGAAACTCAAGGCTACTTGCCGATTCTCGCCTGAAAAACGAACAAGGAGCAATTGCAATTTCACACTAGCCTACTGCTTGAGTCGGTGGAAAAGTAGAGCTTATGAGTTTGTGTGTGGCGGATATGGTCGATGGTGCCTTCAATTTTAAGGCTGGACGGTATGGGGACCGTCCAGCAACGTCATCGTGCCCCCTCTCCATTGCTTGCCCTCGTCACCATCGTCGGGGTTGAGACGAATTGGACGGGCCTCCCCCTCACACACATATATACATACAACATATACATACATATACATATATATATTTTTTAGGGCCATCCTCCATTTCCTTACCTCCATCCTCTTTGCCCCATCCTCACACCCGATCTATGTGGCGCTTACGTGATGGATCATCCTCAAGGATGGGCCATCACCATACCGCATAGCCTAACAAAAGGTGGTGTTTTTGGTTGGTTGAAGGTCGCCGATATCAGAGAGCTTATACATGATTTGCTTTAGAATCACCTTGAGTTGATTAATTTAGACTTTAGAGATGTATCAAGGGTGCTGAAACCCTGCAAGGGGGCCTAAGGAATTAGGGGGTTGGGTGGAGGCCAATTTGAATTTAGAGTTAATTGCAATTCGTTAAAAGTTGCTACCTGAACCCTTGTAAGTTCATGTTCTCTGATCTGATATGACATCCGTCAATTATCCGTATTCATAACCCGACCCATTTTCGTTTTCAAGTTAATCCAACCCATTTTTTTCAATCAAACAATAAAACTTTGAAAATCATATGTTATGTTATTTATTTTGGAATTTGTACAATCACATTAGTCTTTAAATATTTTTATACGTGTTAATATACTTAGTACTTTCGTTAAATTTAACTAAAAGAGGCGTTTAGGTGACATAATAACCTTAAAGGACTAAAAGTGTAAAAAAAATAAAAATTCTGAAATCCGGTCTCACCCGTGCCACACGGGGAAACCCTCGCAAACCCACGCGACGCGCGGAGCATCCTTGGTTGATCGGTCCTCTCTGGCCTTCGTGCCACGTGAAAAGTCAAACAACTCCCCTGGTGTCACGCGAGGGAGTGCCTGTTTCAGCTGATCGAGACTAGCGTCTGCTGGTCAATCGACAACCTCAATTCATCCGTTTAATCTCGATGTTAAGTTCTTTTTTGGTTACAAAACGTTTGCAATGTATTTAAACACTGATTTTGACCAACTTCCATTAACTCACATTAACTCACATTAACTCACAATCAAACCCAACATCAATTTGTAAGTTTCAAGTGAAACTCAAAATCAAACCTTTACCTAGTATTTCGACATTCTCTACACACACACCTAGTTCGAGAATTCTCTACTAATCTTAAAGATTCAAGTTTTGGGGCTGATAACTTCAATCATCCGATGCGAACACATTACTTATCCGATTGAGGTAATTCTTTAGACTTTAGACAATTTAGCCGCATTATTTTAATCATAGACTTAATTAATTAATATTGGTCGTTATGTTATTTGGCTAAATTAGTAAAATTAAACTCATTAAACATAAATAATTATGGACAAATTGGACATTATATATACTTATGTCTTTAGTTAAATTTTGGACTAGTAAATATTTATAAACATTATTGTATACCATTGGACACCATATTTAGTCATACGTATTATCTAAAAATATTTATTAGTAAAATAGATATTTTCATCACATTTTGCAAATTATAGTATATAGCCGTTAATAAATAGTTTGTATTAATTATACTCGTAGTCAAAACCATTTTCATAAACTTGTAATTTACAATTTATGATTATTTTAGATTTGCTACATATGTGTGTGAAATAGTTGAGGCTTGTTCAGCTGCTAATTCTCAATTTGTTATCATGTGTGTATGTATACGTTCTCATTGAAGCTTGTTCAGTTGCTAATTCCCAATTTGTTATCATGTGTGTATGTATACGTTCTCAATTTGTTATCATGTGTGTATGTATATGTTCTCAATTTGTTAACTGACTGAAAATACTCATACCCTTAGTTGAATGATTTAACTGAGTTAAGAGTTGGGGAGCAAATGGAAAAAACATGGTAAACTACATGAGTAAAATAGCTATTTTTAAAGGATTAGGGCAAAACCATTAAAACGACCAAACCACAGGAAGTAAAACGAAAGTTTTCTCTTAAAAAATTCCTAAAATCATAAATGAAAAAGGAACAGACAAATTAACTAGTATTATACTTCTATTATAATATTATTAAAAAAACACACTATCTTGAAAATGGATACACCTTTAAGGTTTGATCAACCACTTTCAAAATTTATAACTAATCAAAGTATCAAACACACTCATCACCACTCCAACTATCTTTAACTTTTGGCCCTGTTGGCCCATCTTCACCCAACATTTCACTAGGAATACTCTCCACAAACCTCTCAAATGCTTTCTTTAATTTCCCTATCATCACCTTCTTCATTTTATTTATTTCTTTTTCAACATCATAATCTATTTTGGGCCCCCATTTTCTCTCATAATTCAACCACGGTGGTTCAACCACCGCGGGTGCCAAATACTCCGTCGCAACCACCACCGCCCTGACTCCCGTATCCATCATCTTATCACTCTTGTCCGTGTCGTCTTTAACACCAATATCCGCCCCCCCAGAGCCAAGCAAAACACGCCCGGGCTTTGGGTACGATGCATGCCCATGTAACGACGCGTAAACCACCGGTTTATTACCCGTGTGGTACTCGAGACCCGAGGCGCTGACCCATTTACCCCAACCATGTTGGCAAAAAAAGACACTGTTTAACTCCCCATTAAAATTACTTATTCTTAACGTGACATGCTCCCAATCACCAACGTGTTCACCTAACTTTCCTAAAGAGATATTTATAAATTCCACTTTTGCCCTTGCTCCCCCGTTAAAAGGATAAAAAACCCAAATGGCAATATCCGTAAATAGTCCTCCGGAGACAGGTTTAACATGGAAATAAGCACAAGCATCTTGTAAATCCCCTTTCTTGACTCTATCTTTGCTTGAACCATCAAGTGGAAGGTCTAGCCAATATGTCTCATCGTTCGAGCCACCTTGCGGAAGGTTCGAGCCGTTTCTTTCGACTAGGTCCGGTTTGGACTCGTTCCCTTTGTGGTACAACAATGCCCCATTTTGAAAAAACCAATCAACCGATGAGGGTAGATATTTTTCATCAGGATGAAAATAAATAACCGGAGCATAAGCTTGAATCAATGCTTCAATTTGGTTCAAATTCGGCATAGAATAGGTTAAATTACCCTTTAAATGTCCCACACTTTCATTTCGAACCCGAAAACCACCAACAGAATCATAAACATTCAACCCATTAATATCCAGGACATGTTTATTATCCAAACCAAGTGTTGTGTTTGGTGTGATCGTGAAATCTTCACGGACACACCCAACCTTGTCAAGCGCTGGCTTGACAGACGAGTTAGTAAATATGTACCCGACGGCTTTATAGCCGTCGGGTGCAGCAGGAAGCCAAACATATCCTTCACCATCTTTTTCGATATCTAAAGACTCACTACTCCACACAAGAGTGTAATCAATTGGTGATTTGAGTGTGGGATATGAATGGTTGTTTGATATATCTTTGGCAACAAGAACATGCCCAAAAAGTGGGATATTATTTGGTTGTGCATAAGATCCTAAACTTGAAAAACCTTGTGGGATGGCATCCGGGTCGTAGAATGAAGCTCCAAGATTATCGGGTCCTCCTCCATTTGTTGCCCATATTTTGGTGAATCTTGTTACTTGTTTCACTTGTAATCCTCCCAAATCTATAGTTCCATTTGCAAACCCTCCACCTAAAAAAAATGCACATATGATACCAAGTAATTAAAATCAGATCACATAATAATATATATTAATGTGTGTGTGTGTGTATATATATATATATAGAGAGAGAGAGGTACCAGGAGGCCATTGGGGTAGAGGAGAAGGAAGTTGGAAGGTGTCTTGTGAATCTGCCATTGTTGATCCATTGAAGCATAAGAAGAAGAAAAGAGAGAAGAGGATAGTGTTGATTGAGGATGAGTGCATGTTTTGAAAGAAAGCAGATTTGGTGAACAAGAAATGATTTTTGTCAATCATGCATTCATACCTATTAGTAAAGGAAACAAATGCGAAATATAAAAGGTGTATGGCATTTTATTTATTGTTTTGTTAAAGTAAAAAAAAATTTGTTTAGAATATTAATAATATTTTGGAATTATATAACTTTTTGAAATGGAGAAGCTACATCTAAAGTTACCGAATGTTCCACTAGTTTCGGTCATCTTGTGTATCTATACTATATAATAAAAGAAACCTGATTTTGGACACGTGTCATTCATTGAAGATGTCTACATTTGTAATTTCCTACCTTTTCATACTTAATATTATTATTTACCAAATTGACACTTTTTTATTTAGTTTACCCTTATCTCATATTTTATAAAAAAAAAATTTAAAAAAATTGATAAAATATAATATACAAAATGTTTCAAAACGTGGTACCGATTATTTCTATATATGATAACTTTTGAAAAAAAAAATATGACAATAATTAATTGCTACCGTTATTATTTAAATGTTTTTTGTTGCAACTGTCCAAAAAAAATTAGTTTTGGCAACTTGATATCTTTTATTTTCATATTGTATTTTTTTTAAACTTAGTTTGTACTTATCTTTTCCGTTCAGATGAGACAGAAGTTAAATTATTAGGTTTCACATTTGTAATTAGTTATTTTTTTTATTAAGATGCTATCGTTCTATTTGCTCATGTTCAAAATGATCAGAAAAAAACTCAGTTAATTTTGTTTCTAGGAAATCATAATCCTTTTATTTGATTCAATCATTCTAGAAGTTTTAAAACTAAAATATAATCTATCATAATCAAATTCACATTTCAAAACCCTCAAAATTCGACAATTCAATAATCACAATTACTCACACGTATAAGCCCATATATAATCTAACCTACTTTTAATAAAGGATTCCAATTAATTCTACGTGAAATTTATAAAGACTTTTTGTTATACACTTAATTTCATATATAATCTAATCTAACTTTTAATAATGTATATATGTGTGGACGCTCGGAGGGCAAAAGTGAAATTGCACTAATTTTAACTTTATTTCACTAAATTTGTGAAAATAACGTTAAAAGCGGCAGACAGTTAATCATGCATCATCATCATATGGTGACGTTGATAGCAGAAAGACAAAAGGGAACATGCACTAATCGGTCTTTGTCCCGATTACTAAGTGCTATGTGCCTTATGTCCAAAGCTTGATGCAAAACTACTATCGAGTCGGGGGTCTTACTGAAAGCAGCCTCTACATCTTACTCTCCTTAGACGCTAGCTTAGCTTTGCTATTTGTGGGATTTACTGATGACGATGATGATGATGATGATGATGATGATGATGATGATGATGATGATGATGATGATGATGATGATTTAGTATATATAATTAGATTTATTCAACCCGTATAATACACGGGGTTTATAAAGATATAATATTTTTTATTATTTAGTTTATAAAATTACATTTATCCAACCCGTGTAATATACAAGGTTACAAAATTACATTTATTTAACCCGTGTAATACACAGTGTTTATAAAGATATACATTTTTTTATTATTTAGTATATATAATTAGATTTATTCAACCCGTACAACACATGGGTTTTTTATTATTTGGTATATAAAATTACATTTATTCAGTACAATGTACAATAAATGAGGTTCTTAGAGATATAATTTTTTTATTATTTAATATATAAAATTACATTTGTTTAACCCGTGTAATAAACGAGATTTTTAAAGAATAATTGTTTTAATTTAGTATATAAAATTACATTTATTCAACCCGTGTAATACACGGGGTTCTAACCTAGTTTTTTTATATAAATATTATCTCTTCAAAAGTAATATTTTTGAAAAAAAAAAAACTTACTGAGAATAACAACCTTTCATGATTGTTCAGTTTAAGTTAAACTAAAAAATAAAAATAATTAATAACGAAATAATAACCAAGATTTACATATGTGTCAATTGACTCAGTTTTAATTTTTTTAACATTTATAAAAAAATACAAGAAATCGAAACACTTAATAAAAGTTTGAATCATGAAAAAAAACTTTGTTGACTTTAATAAAACAGTTAAAAAATATTAGTTATTATTGTGTAAACTTATCTCTTTTAAAATTATATTATTGTATTGTTACATTTATAGACTAAAAGTTTAAAACAAGCGATGGGTTAGACCATATTTTATGTTGCCTCGTGGAGCGGTTAGCAAAACTGTCGTTGAAGATACCAATTACCTTGTGCCTTATGTTTTATAATGTATTCCTTGAGTATGACGAACTGGCGATGCACGTGAACGTCATTGCATATAGAACCAGTTGCGGATCTAGGGGTTCTTTTTTGTTTGAAAAAAAATAAAAAAAAATTAGTGGAACCTTTAAATGATTTAAAAAAAAATAATGAGAATATAATAAAAAAAGCATCCTACAAAAAAAAAAAATATATCCAAATCCACCACTGTATAAAACCTAGTTATCTATTTTATATTCATTAATTTTATAAGTTTGTGTGTATAAGCGTATCAATTAACTTACATTATTGGTGGCTCAATGGCATGGTACATGCAGTGGCGAAGCTTGACAATGAAGACGTGCGCGGGGGTCGAAAACGTATATACCCAAAAATTTCTATAGAACCGGGGGGTCGGGCGCCCCCCGGCCCCTCTTAAGCTGCGCCACTGGATACATGCAAAACCTCTAGCAGTTCCGTTCGTAAGTTATTGAATGTAGTTTAAGAGTATGATAAAATTACTGTTTAAAAAGAATTGACTTGAGTTATAAGCTTGTAGTTTAGAAGTATGAGTATGATAAAATAACCGTTTAAAAAACGAATTGACTCAAGTTATAAGCCTTTTCTTTTAATTTTTAAACCATTTAAAAAGAATTAACTCAAGTTGTAAGTTTTTTTTTTTTTTTTTTTACATTTTATGTCCGTTTATCATTTCAACGAGGGAATATAACCAAACTTATTTTCTTAACTAAAACATTGATTTGCTTAAGTGTTTTTGTTGGTTTATTTTAAGTGTTTTTATTGGTTTACAAATCTGTCAAACTTTTTTACCGAATCAATCAAGGTTTTAAAAGTTGAGTGGGAAACTATTATTTAAGGTAACATAATATTTTCAAAACGATTTAATTTTCAAATTTTGATTCAAATAATTAAGCTCATAAAATTAAATATTGATTAGCTTGTCATGTGAGGCAATTATGCAAATCATTTCTAAAAATACATTAAAGCCAGTTCGCCCTTTTTTGAATATACCATCCGAAATAAGAAACATTTTTTTATCTTGCATTACTATTACTTTATAATATAGTACTACGTTAATGCCCGCGTAATACGCGGGCTTCAATCAAAACTATATTATTTACTTTGAAATGAAATATTCTGTACAAACACATACATCGGAAGAAAAAAACAGAAAACTATTCAAATGCTTGAAGGCTGATAACATGCTTAGGTGAGCACTACAGCATAATCAGCATTAGCTCTCCTTAGTTCACCAGCAAGCTTGCCTCCATCCTCCAAACCGAAAAAAAAAAAGAAAACTAAAAACAAAAAACAAAAGAAAAAAAACCTAGGGTCTTAAAAGTTATCAACCATTTACAACAATACAAAGACTTCTATTTTGTATGTCCAGTATGAGCCCTAACAATCTACTTCTATTTGATGATGACAAAACATAAATTTAACGAAAACGGTAACACAAAGACCATACACTCCCCTGCCAAGATCACTAACTTTGAAAACTTCATTTTTTTTCTTTTATATTAAATCAAACATAGATTTGGGAGTCTTAAAGGTAATCAGACAACATTACCAGTGTTCATATCAACCTCCTATCAGTTACACTCAATGGTTCCGGAACAGTCACCGGAACCCTAGTCGTCATCATCGAAGGGCGCCGTTGGGGTTCGCGTTCGTCACCATGGCCTAAACCACATACAATCAAATATATACCAAAAATAATAATAACCTATATGCAAATTGACCAAAAAGGATGAATTTAAATACCTTTTTTTTTTAACTTGGGTCGACTTTAAACTTGAAGACCGCAAGGAGACGGTGGTCGTCGACGAATCATCGGAGAAATGGCCCTCATCATCTTCGCCTTTTATGAGTAAAAGATGGCATCTTTCGCCTTTTCTTTACTGTAAATTTACGAATTTAAACACATTCAACAACAAAAAAATAAAAAAAGAAAATTCAAAATTGTTATTGAATTATTAAAGGATTATATTTACCTTTCCAAACAACAGATAGTGTCTATCGTCAAAGGCCGCGCGTTGCGGCGGCGACACTCTAGTTATTCATAGTTGGCGGCACGCTATATGATTAACTAATAATGCGTGTATCGACGAACCGATCTATCTCAATGTAACTTTTATATAAGCACTCCGGTTACAAAAAAGGGGGGGGGGGAAGACCCAAGTAAAAAACAAAAGAAATGAAAAACCAATTATGTAGGAAACAGTACTGGAACATTGGAAGTTCTGGAAGCACAAATTAGGGTAGACCACCACGCCACTCTTTATCTTGTCAATGACTTCACCATAGATGTATATATAAAGATAACTGGTCGGTGGCACTTGATGTGATAGCCACCGACCATGGTTTTTAAGATAGTATATAATATAATATAATATAATTTGATATTAGTCTTTAGACCAAAGAGTTCAATGTTTTTGAATTCCCTTTCTATATCTAGTTTAAACACTACACTTCTAGTGGCAGGAAACACAAGTAAAGGTCATTTGTGCACAGGCCAATGTGTATGTTAATATCTAAGTTTCAGAGGAGTATTTTTGAACTACTGAATGTGGCTTCCATGATAGTAAGCACTCCAGTTTCATTTAGTAGTATGTCCACTATTTTGTATGATAAATATGACCTAGTTTCCTTAATAATATAACTATACTTAATCAACAAACAGTAACTCGAGTAAGTTCACTAAAGGGTAAATGAGTCAACAAAATCAGTTTTAAAACATAAAACAAAGAAAAGAGTCATCTCCTTATTAAGAACTTTATTACAAATAAAGTATTATTTTAATGAATTTCACTTATTTATTCAAAGTACCAGGTTTGCTTGCGGCTTGACTCATGATCCTTGAAGCTCTAAGTTAGGCTGGATTGCTACCATTAGTCCTCCTTGTTCAACTCCAGGGTTGTTTATTCACCTGAAACACAAGAAGAGTTTGAACTACTTATATAAATTTTGAAATGCTACACTTATTAAGAAAATGCATGTACATTAGTACAGATGGAAACTCAGACCTATGTAACAAACGAATCAATTTGGGTTGTGTTTGATCTCAATCGGGTTAAATAGAAAAGGCTAAAGAGAACAGGTCAAAACCAGCTCAGAGTATGTTTTTAAAGCATATAATCCTAAATTTGTAAACCATTTTATTCAAAGATTCGGATTATAATCATAACCATATTATTTTTGTAACCAAAGTTGGCGCTTACGTAGCCCGTTCCGACCTATACAAAAAACAACCCATTTCAACCCGTTACCCTTACCACTCCCTGCATATTAGCATCATACCCTGCTGCGGGACCGTCGCGGAATTTGGTTCATGCTGAGCCTGCAGAAGTTATCACGTTATGTATGGAAATGTGGAAAAATAAATTAAATAGCATAAAAGGAAACAATTAACAACATCCAACTAAATATCTCAAGAAATCACCTGGATCGCTAGGCAGAATAGCCCATCCTGGTTGAAAATTAGCAGTGATATAACCAGGAAGAACACCAAGTTGATCACCATCCCATGTAGAACCCAAGATAGGCTCACTCAGCATGTTGATGTTCACACTGTTAGCATAGTATTGTTGTCCTCATACTGGTCCCCATGTACCAGCATAAAGATGAAAACAAACTAATTCATATACAACCGTTATTAGAGATTCAAGATTTGGGGGTTTCAAAATTGTCAAACACCTAGAACGAATCATTCTTCAAGTGCTACGAATGTACCTGAATTAGATTCTTCAACATATTCAGAGCCTTTGAGAACATATTCATTGCCATTAGCAAGAACAATTAGGTCATCTTCCCAAAGATGATGCCAAACAAACCCATTTTTTTAGCTCCTGCGGAATATATATACAAAAATAGTGATTAAACCAGTAACTACAAATCAAATGTAACATTCATTACAAAAAAAAGGTAACCCCTTGCAAGACCAGGAGTACATTGAAGCCATGTCATTTCCTCTAAGAACATTAAGCTTTTCAATCACATCTGCAATAAAAGTTTCCAAAATCAAAATTAGTAGTTAACTATCTCATCAAAACTCACAATGCATTCATTTGCAAAATAATGTGTATTATGTATACCTTTTAAAAAAGACATTATGGTGATGCGAGAGCAACCTCGATGAAGTGTGGATGTTCAAACTGTCAATTTTTACAGACCTTTCGCCTCTTCTGCTGCCACTCCGGCTCCATTTCCTACACCGGCTATGACTGCCGCTGCTGTTATTCAGGAGACCTTTCACACAGACATTTCATCGAGCACCTTGTATGCAAATTTTTTAAAGACAATGAAAATACAACGTGTGACTCAATTCAGCCCCAAAATCATAAGTTTATACAACAAATCATTAAATCCCAATATTACACACCTGGACATGATTAAAAACACATCTTTCCATTATTTCCTTTTTTATTTAAATATGGTATTGTCAACTTTATCTTTTATAAACTACATTATTACGTATAAAAGATTATACCAAATCATGAAGTCTCACCTTACAAAGTATCAATCAGGCAGCTTTTGTATGCTCCTGCTTGAACATAAACATCTATCCTTCAACCTTAACCTAACTGATCAAAACAAAATACAGTTGGGAAACAAAATTAAATTAATAAGAACAAAAAAAGAGATGACAAATAAGAAATTGAAGTGCTTACCTTTGATTATGTGGATAGTTCTTAGATGATATGAAAGAATCGTTCTTGAGCATTTGCAACAATGATTGGGATGAGAGAAGTGGAGAAGATTCGGCTATCATAAAATAGTATCATTTAAGTTTAACCTAATCGATGAAACACACTAATTGTTTCGAGTCAAAATTTTACAAAGAAGATCTAAAGTAAAACATCAAGAATAAGATTTTGATACCTTTGATTTGGATGGTCTTTGAATATGCTCTTGAAATCTGATATCGATCTTCAAATAACATTAATCAATACATAACAAAACCGATTAGGGCAAACCATTCAAACTCAAACATAAAAAAAGAAGATCAACGATTCGGACAATACCGTCGATTGTTGACTAAGATCCGGAAGAGGCAGATTGAGATCCTGGAGGCAGATTAGGGTTTTGTTTAAGGAGAGGAACGATGATTGAGAAATATAGAGAGAGAGTATAATGAAGCGTACAATAGAAGCATTCTCTAATCCTGGTTGAAACGGTAGTGCGATTGATTGATGAGAGAGAGATTAAGAAACTTACCAAAGAAGCTTGATTCAATACTCAATTTAGACCTATGCCACATATACTACCACATGGCTGCTGATTTGGCTTAAACCAATGGGTGACAAGTGTCCCCTAATGGTTTTGTTTATTATATACTAGGTTAATGCCCGCGTAATATGCGGGCTTCAACCAAAACCATATTATTTACTTTGAAATCAACTGTTGTGTACAAATACATACATTAGAAGAAAAAAAACAGAAAACTATTCAAATGCCGGAAAAAACTTCCTTGTAAACTACATTTGTGGGTTTACTCGTTACATTGCCATCTTTGTGTAGTATAAGCAACTTCACACCGGCTATGCTTTTAACTCTTGATAACGCAAACATAAAGCTGGCCATGTGAAAAGACCAATCACATAGCATGCGTCTTTAAAAGTGGCGAATAACTCTCCATTAACTGTTCGGATATTAATATTTTATTAATTTTATTACAATTCGTACCATTTATAAAATTTGTGGGGATATATATGATATGATTCAATGTTAATCGTATATAATACAATTTATGTGAACAATGTGATTTATGACTGGTAACAATTACCATATAATTACTAATACTAAGAACAAAAATAGATATATATTATTTAGATTATAATTAAGAACCAAGTAGCGTTGATTTCAAAATGAGTATGTGTAGCACTTTAGAAACAGGCCTCTCAGGAGGTCGCCAGTCGAGCAAAAAAAAGTGTATCAATTATTTTCACTCGTAAAACGTTACGTTAAGATATGACATACCGTTTGACTTACAAGCTAATGGAACTGCATCATTTGTACCTAACAATGTACGTATATAAAAAACATGTAAGTAGAAGACATCATACACGATCCTTAAATAATTAAAAATAATTAAAAATGTACGATGACGATAGATGATTAAGGTGTCGTCCTGAATGATATACCTAAAATAGTGGATCAAAATAAATTAACATATTAGAAATACATTTAAATTGTAGAAAAAACAAAATTAATGTAAATTTCTATAAGACGACTTATAAGAAGTAACATTTTACCATTGGTGATATTTAACAATGGTGTTCTTCTAAGTGTACCTACATAAATATTTGGTAACATAACGGTATAAATACATATTTAATGTCGGATGCTATAAATTTAAATGTTAACGAAAAACAAAATCTATTCAAACAACTTACTGTTAGATCTAAATGATTCTCCAACTTAACCATTATCAATGAACATGAACACTGTAATTTCTAATCTTCACTTATTTGTCATTTGCTATATTAGAAAAACAAAACAAATATAATGATTAATTTAAATAATACAAAAGTAAAAAAAAATTAAAAATGATGACATAGCCGTTGTTTAGCTACACCATCACATCAATATCTTCTTCCAAGCACAAATATCATTACCATCTAACTTTCTTCATCTTCAACATATTTACCAAACATAACCATCTTCATCATCGGCTAGGGTTTTCAAAAAAAGCTTTCTTACACCAACCTTCGAAGAGAATCAGAGGGTGTCGAACATACGTTGCTGCTTAATTTGAAGATACAAAGGTAAGATTCTTATAATCGATTACACTAAACATTTAGTAATTTTTGAATGATAAAATCAGTTAAATCGATATATAAGTGAAATTCTGATGTAGGAAGAACAGGGAAACAGGTTGAAAGAAAAACACAGTAGTATTTATAGATTGCATGCTTAGAATATCAAAGATTTCATGTGTTTATGAAGTTTATAGATGTTGTAAGGAAGAAAACACATATACAAAGTAATGGTTAAAATTATTAATCTTTTTGCTTAAATTAGGTAAACAATATAAGATTAATAAGTTAGAGAATAGATTTATGGAACAAATAAGTTAATACTGAATATGTAAAAAAAAATTTAATTTTCTGAAGAAATCATCGTAACATATTATTTGCTCGACAATTTTGTTAAAATCCTTTGTAAGTAACTAATGTTGATATATGAAATATTCATAAGATTAATAAGTTTTGCTTATAGTCAGAAAAGATGTTTGGGTGCAACATGCTAAACTTATGTGTTCTTGATGTTTTAGGCTAATTTTACAATAACAACATTAACCACAAATATTATGAATCTAACATAATTATATGTCTTACATTGCAGTTTAGAAGATGGTTTTATCATTTGTTCAACTAATGGATGAACCTAAAGATCTTTCGTTGGTATGTATACTTTCCGTTTCTAGTTTGATTAACTTAAACGTTGTACGCATATGAGTTATTTAAATAATTTTTTATGTATAATATAACAATGTTAATATAGGTGGTACCTGTTGAATTTGTTAAAAAAAAATGGGGAGAAGATTGGCAACATATGAACATAGAGGTTCATCATGAAGACGGTAGACATTGGAGTGTAAGACTTAGACACATGAATAAGCTACCAGTCTTAACAGATGGTTGGAGGGCTGTTGTTAATAATCTTAATTTGTCAAAAAACACTTGGCTGCTCTTTAGAAGCATAGGAGACAAACAGTTGAAGGTTTATCCTTTCATAAACAATGTGTGTGGTGAAACCTACATAACAATGAACAACTACACAAAGTTGGGACTTACGGTAAGCGTATTGTTTCGTAATTAATGAGCTGTCAAATATTGTAAAGAGTTAATTTGGAATACATAACTTAATAATTATATTTTTATAACATATTTTACAAACTTGCAGGTAATTCCAGATGAGTTTATTAACATGTTTTACAAAAACCACGAGCTAAACGGCATTTACCAAGTATATGCAGGTGGTAAGTACTGCAATGTGATGGCAGCCAAAGTTCATGAAACCTATGCCTTTACAGAAGGATGGCCGAAACTGTGTGAAAGTTTGGAAATTATGGATGGTGACACAATGACGTTTGAGAAGATTGATAATGTTGTATTTCAATTGAGGGTATTCAGGAATGGCATTGAAGTTGGATTGGGTTTTAAAGAAGAATCAGAAGACAGTGGTTTTTGTGAAATAATATCTCAATCAAAATTCCAAGAAAGTGTTTATTTTGTAAGTATTTTTTATTACACGTGAATATAAAAAATAATTAACTTACTTATATTTGCAATTGTTAATTACAGACCTTTGTTCAATCTGAGAATGCAACGGATACAAGTGGAGATACTTTGATGCATGAGGTAGTGTATTACAATACGTTTCTATTTTTAATAATACATTGATTAATGATTTTACACACGTATTATTGCGTTTTTAAATATAAATGATACTTGAACTCACACTAACTATCAGGATAACAATTCTGGAAATGAAACTGATAACATGTTGAATATCACTCAAGAAGTTCTAAAATGTGAGCAATTAACACCACAAAAACAAAATGCTTCATGTTCTGAGGATCACGTCAAGAAAGAGGTAATAATCAGTTAATATACAATTATATGAAATTACATATGATTAGTATATATAAGATTTAGAAATTTGATAATTATAAATATATTTTGAATAGGTTGCCAAGAAAGATAAAGAGGTTGCACAAGTGATTGGCTCAACATCAAAAAAACGAAACGTGATTGACCAAACTACACAAGTTCTCACACCCAAAATTTCAAGCTATCGTCGATCATCAATCAAAAGAGAGGTAATTTGTACTTTACAGCAAAGTGTAATACACTTGTGAGTTATTGGTTTAAGCCCACGTTTACAAACATTTAATGATTTAAATTGATATTCAAAATGAAAGGTTAAAAACTACCGTGAGAATGCTCGTAAAGTTGAACAGGAAAAGCAACCGAGAAGTAATAGTGGAAAACGAATGAAGGCTGACCTTGATCCTGAAAATTATGAGTTTACTCGAAAAGGAGAAAACAGATTGGTATGAAAATTTGTATCCAAAATTATAAGAACTTTTAAAGGAAATATAGAGTAAATGCTAATAATACTATGTAACACTTTTTCTTGTAGCGTCTTCCAATTGAGGTTGCCAGGAGATCAGGTCTTATAGAGAAGCTTCATTCATTGAAGATTCAGACGTTGGAGGGGACAATGATGGATAATGAAGTGGACATAGAGAAAAATGGTGACGTACCGCGTTACACAATGGTGAAGTGGGGCAAATTTATGTCTGCAAATGGTTTGAAAAAAGGTGACATTCTTCACTTCAACTTTGTTACTTCAAAACAGGTGCTGGAGTTAAGAAATTGTGGATCGAGTATAAGACAATTGTATTGAATGATGGTAGTAGGTTTACTTTTTGGTATATGGATTGTTAATGCTTATAGTTTTTTGGGATATGTATATATTCGGATATGAACACGTTGGTGGAAGTTTGTTTACTACATGTTTAGGTACAATGTCCATATATGGATGATGTTAGCTTTTTTGAAGAATATATAAGTATATGTATGAATGTTAATCATCTAGTTTATGTATTGCATTCAACAAAAGAAAAAAATACTACTCAAATCCAAAAAAATTCAATTAAAAATTGTCTATCAAAAGAGCAGGTAACATAATATATATAAAAAAATATAAATAATTTTTAGGATTATAGAATATCATGAGTTATCGATTTTAATTGCACGTTCCTAATAATAAGAAACAAAATAGATATATATCATTTTGATTATAAGTAAGAACAATGTAGCGATGATTTGAAATAGATAAGTACGGCAAACAATAAACTTATGATAGAATATATATATATATATATATATATATATATATATATATATATATATAAAGTACGATTAACCAATAGGCAAAAACCATATTATTTGACGTGAACAAAAGCTGCTAATTGTCATAATCATAAACTTGATAAACAGTACGTTCGCCATTTTCACACATCACCATCTCCTCCAAAATGTTTGAATTTTCTTGAGTTAAATGTTGATGATCAAACTTATAAATTTTAATGAGTTCACGCGGCCACAATTCCATCAAAACAGACGAAGTAATGAACACACCTTGGTCTTGTAGCATTTCCTGAAAAAAGATGATCATCAAATGACATTAATAGCATAAAAACTTGTTAACAAAATTAATTGTCTTTTAATGTAAATACTATAACACAACAAATACTACCAGATAATCTTCAACATAACAACCACGTTTGAAAGCAAATTCCGAAGATGAGAGGCCATCACGCCATTGTTTAGATACTAATTTGAAACGATGTATTGATTTCGTATCGATCTTGATTAAAATGTGGAAAAGTATCAAGTGAAAAGGAAGCTCAACCATTGTATCAATAATACCTAAAACATTATAAAAACACAGCAAAGATAATCTTTTTAACAAAAACAGTACATTATGAAAAGGAGTTGTACTATCTGTGTTTAATAAAACATATTTGATATGATGAACATTACAAGAGTAATACCTTAATATGAATTTCTAAGATGTTATTGTATGAATGATTTGTAAGAAGGATGATGATGTTATATATAACAATCAAGATATTTAATTATAGAATTGATCATGTGTAGAATGTTTTACATTATTATGAGATTTAAAAAATATTATTAACTTAATATCATAATATGTATACTTTTTTAAATATTATGTAGGTATAAAATAATGTAAAACAATGAAGATCTCAAAATATGTAATTTATTTTTTCAGAATTTTTCGTCCATTATTTGGAGATTTAAAAAAATAAAACTAATAAAAACAACATTCAATTGTGATATGAGTTTAATATAGTATGTTATTTAAACTAAATCATTTTATGGAATTTAAATATAGTATTTTCGGTTCACATATAGTTTTTTTATTCATATTTTCTAAATTGTTATTTTTAGAAGATTTAGTAAGGTCAAACATCATTTATTACATAAAAATGGAAACAATTTACATAAAACGAATCTAAATTAACATTTAAAATAGAATTACAATATTTCAATTTGAATTCAGTTTTTTTGGTTTGTTCAATTAGGCACAAGTTGATATTATTAATATTTGAATTACAATATTCTACAGAGGCAAGATTGGTGATAAAGACGATTAGTCTTTTGGAAGATTTGAGTTATGGCTTGTTTGTTCGGAATAATAAATGTTTCCTTTGCTTGATTAGATCATTTTTTGAAAAGGTCCCGGATTTTTTTGTTACAAAATATAAGTTTTCGGTTATAAAACTTTAAAAAGGAAAGAAAATCATACCAATTTAAGTGTTTACTAAATCTTAAAAGAGTTGAGGGGTTTTCAAAAAAACAAAATTATATTTTATAAATTAATGGGGGTTCAGAAAAATATACTTTTAAAATCTATATAAACATTTTAGAAATTAAATTAAATTAGAGAATTAGAATATTGAAATCTTTATTTGCAAGTAAAATATTAAAAAAATATTAAGAGTTTAAAAATGTCTAATTACAAAAAAATAAAAAAATGTTTTAGGAAACATTTTATAGATGCAAAATAATAAAACAAAGATAAAGATAAAGGTTAAAAGACTATAGGTAATACGAAATATTCCAAACCAACAATTAAAACCAACAAACCATATGTTTCCAATAAAAAAACCAACCAACCATATATTTAAAAAAAACAAACTATCCAACCATCACAAATCAATCCAAACCAATCAAACATACAAACTAAACCAAACCAGCAATATTCGAAAAAAGATAAATTGTTTTTGTTAAAAATACTTCAACCATAAATCACTTTGGTTCCTCAGCACCGTCTTCAGCTTCCTCAATGACAAATGTTGTCTCCACCTTCCGATTGCACTCATCACAACCAAGGTAGTATCAATCATCTTTATCATCCACACTCATGATCGTACCATGAACTATGAGCTCACATGGCTGAAATTAAATGTAAGAAAATAGATTTATAAATATAAATATAATAAACAATTTTGTTTAATGTATTTATTTCTACTTTTAAAAAGTAGACACAAACCTTATCCAACGGCGTAATATCAAGGAAACTGGAAAAAGGATGCTTGAATAAAAAGTCATCCGCAACACTGATGTTTCCAGATGAACCAATAGATTTCTGACCATTAGACGATGTTTTACATATCTTCTCAACAAACCTGGTTAAAATAATATAAGCAAAAAAATGTTATAAAACATGAATAAGTAGTTCCTATTTATTTTATAAAGTGTTTACTTTGTTGTAAATGAACGAATCTCCTCTATGTCAGCATTGATAAATAGCCTGGTTATTTGGAAAGCATTAGATAGCATTATCTTCCATGTGTAAAAAAATTCAGATAAAAGATTAAGATATTCAATTTCGTAAATCTTATAAATATTTATATAAAATCCACAACGTTTATAAACAGTGAATACCTTTATACTTGTTGAAACTACCAAACTGCACAAGCAGAACAACATGAACTTTTTCTTTATGGCTCTGAATGTAACCAAACATCTGCTCGCAGTACTCATCCCATAAAGTGCACTTTAACTTGATTCCCCTACATAAATATAAATTAAACGCATATAAAGATATCATGTAAAAAACATATATCATACTAAAATTGTAATGAAATTAAATTAGCATTTAATTAACAGACTCTTCATCCAGCAATTGCATGTTTATGTATTTGCTATATTTTCACATCTTCATTTTGGTCACTTCTGGTTCAGACCACTCATCTACATACCCAATAAAATCTGGAAAAAAAAATTTAATTAAAACAAATGTAATCAGCACAAAACACAAAAATTAAAAAAAATGTAATCTATATTATATATTTTTTAATTTATGTAGTTGTTATATATTATGAAGTACAAACCAAGTCGATACTTGACATCGACTTCACCAGCTTTTATGGACTCAAACGATGCTAACCGAATACCATATACACTTCCATAAAAATTCTCACACTTTTTAACCGATGTATCAAAGTTTAAGCTAATAGCATGTTCCTTCTCAAATTGTTTGAAATTTGACTTAATGACAGAAAGTTGAGATTTATATATGTAATAACACTCATGTTCATTAAGCAAAATTTCATGTTTTTTTCATAAAGTTGCTCCAAACAGTAGCCTGCATCCGGGTCCCCTAATCAAAAACACAAACTAAAAGTAGTTAGTATAAACAACAATATAAAAATTAACCTACATTTTAGAAAGCAAATAACATTCAAACATACCTGCTCATCCATGACCACCATCTCAATACCAAGGGTTTCTCCTTCTCTCTTTGGATTCACACGAATCCAAAGTCTTAACACATTGACCTTGATGGTAAACAGCTTGGATCTCCAATCAAGATTGTTTAAGAAAGTAACACTGTTTTCATCCATTGATTAAGAGATGATTGAAATTAGAAAATGATTTGTAAGTGAATAAAATGAATAATTAAGTGAATATATATACAAATTTCGTTTAGTTATTTTTGTCAAGTAGAAAATCAGTTGAGTAATATAAAAAATTGTTACCGAATTAACAAATTAGTATTTTTAGAAATGGATTGACATTTCTAAAAAAATGATAAATCTCAAAAAGATTAGGCAACCTTTTTATTCAATACCTAAAAAAATGAAAGAAAAATCAATTATTTAAAACAACTTACAGATACAATAAAAATTGACAAAAAACATATATAACATTTATTGAATAAAAATGCTAAATCTACACTTTAAATCAATGGATGAAAACAACACAAAATGCAAAACCACCCAAAAAATAACCACATAACATACATCAAATTTAATATTTAAAAGGTAAACTCAAAGTGTAAGAAGGTTGAAAATTTAGGTTTGTGACCAAACAAAGAAAATTAAATCATGCCATATAATTTAGGAAACGGTTGTTTAGTTTTTTTTGGTAATAGGTTGTAGTTAATTTCGATTTTTTTATTAACTTTAATTGATTAATTAAATATGGCATGATTATAATGCTTTTAAAATCTGTTTTTACTTTCCAAATTTAAATAAAACAACCTTAAGAAAGTTTTATTAAAATATAAAAAAATGGCCACAAATATTTTAAAATTTTAAAACTGAAACATTAGAAATAAAAAATCAATTTGGTATACATCATTATTTATACTGTATATCAAAAAACACTTTAATTGTTCATTGTTTAAACTTTATTTATACTTTCTAATTTATGCAATCAAAAAGTCAATTTATATACATTATATAATACATTCCTACATAACTGATTTAAGTTACTTATAAATAAATACTAATAAAACAATTCCGTGCAAATTTTAACACAAGTTTAATAAAATTGAAATTTTTATTTCTAAAATTTTTATTTCACTAACCAAACTTTTTTATGTATAAAATCGTAGAACATTTTGAAACAAACATTTTGTTATCCAGATATTCAATAAAGGTAACAAAAACTTTAAATTGATTTAAATGGAAGGTTTTTCTTAAAAAATTATATATTAAAGATTATACAATTTAAAAAAGGAAACAAAATAATATTAACTTTTATTTTTACATAAATTTTAAAAAAAGTGACGGTTTATTATAAAATTTAATGAAATAATACAGCTGGCACTAACCAAACAAATTACTTAAGTGGTGTGTAATATGATGAATACTTTACTTGATTCTTAAAGTAAGATACGTACAATTTCGAAGCACTAATTATTTCACAAAAACATAAAATATTATGCACAAGCACGTAGCAAAAACGGTAACATCAACGTCTACTAATCTATCATTAAATGTGTTCAAAAACTAAGTGCTTCGACCACACATATAAACTGTCACACCCCTATTTTTCCACGTGTCACCGGTGGGCCCGGTGGAGGTTCCGTGACGTAGTTGATATCCTCATAGTCAAACATACAATATATAAATGCACAGCGGAAGCAAAAAGAAAGATTTATTTCAACTTAATAATATTGTAATATCCAAGTATCACAAAATAGTCGAAATAGATCCACAGGCGGATCCGAAACAAAGAGGAGACTTTTATTCAACAAACTTCATGCATCCTAAGCTTGCGAGACTTATACTGATGCTAAGGAGTGGCCAGCCTATTACGCGTAGTACCTGCACTTAGCCTTTTTGGAAAATACGTCAGTTTACACTGGTAAATACAATTTAACTGACTCATTTTGAAAAATGTTAAAAATTGATTTGAATGCCCGCGGCACAAAACTTTTTATAACTTGGGATAATTATTTGCTTATAATCTTGTAAAAGAATTACATGTCTGTTATGCGTTCAGTTGCCCGGGTCGTACCGGGTTAAAGATTAATAGACACACCACTTAATATAATTCCGCTGCGAGACTTCTCTCGACCGACGATTATACTTTATTGAAATGCACTACGGGTGTACGCCTACACCCGTGTGCTAAGGTTGTGGCCATTCTTTGAATGATGCCAAGGATATCCGGGACATGGTCATTAAACCCCCAAAGGCGTTAAACAAACAAAACAACATTTTTAAACGGGTTCTTTTGACAACACTTAACCACCGACCGGTTAAGGTCAATTACCCGACCAAGCGGTATTTTATATACCGTACCCCAAGCCCGTATAAGGGAAAATAAGTTAAACGTATTTACCTGAGCAAAGTATAAATCAAATACAGCAAGTGCACGTAGCTTTTACTGGGCTCCTATATCTGGAATTAAGGTTTTAATAACCTATTAGAATCCTAACGGGTCTTAAGCTTAGACCGGTTAGTTTTATATAAAGATTACGGTTTTAAACGCACGATAAGGTGAAGACCGTTTTAGAATGTGGTTTTGACCCAACAAGCTTGCATGCTTGTTTAATATGGGTAACATAATCACATTCTGGATTTTGAGACCGAAATAAAATGGTTTGACCCGTTTCGGCTAAAATGGGTAAACTAGTTACATAAGCCGATCCGAACGCGTAAAGTGCGTAACGAATAACCATAAGAGTCATATACATGTTTCTGAATTTAATATGCCTAAAATATGTTGTGATATCAGAATGATACCTTCCATTATGCCCCAAATGGTTTTAAACCAAAACTATGCCTCATAAGGGCATTTTGGTCATTTTAAAGGGTGTATAAGAGTTTAAATGATAACCTGAGGTACAGGTCTGATTAAATCAGCAAATATACTTAATTTACTAAGTTATAACAGTAGGGTATCAAATATATGTGAAATTTATAACTTATAACCATACTATGCTCCGTAGGGGCATTTTGGTAATTTCACATAGGTCTACAATGTCAAAACTGTAATTCTGAGTTTGAAATATTTGCCTACTGTTAAAATATAAAAATCTTCCTAAGTACATCAGTAGGTATCAACCCTATATGCTTAAAGAGGTTCTAGTACATACTTATGCGTTAAAAACGCTTAAAAAGGCGACTTGGAGCAATTCCCGGGTTTTCTGTAAAAAGCTGATATTTTTAATATTCCAGAAGGCTCAAAATAATGTATTTAACATATTAAATCAATAGAAAAAGGTTTGGGGTCAAAAGGATTTATAAAACTCATTTTATAGCCTAAAGGGCAAAACCGGCGGAAACCGAATTAAGCTTAGAACACTAAGTTATGCTCAGTCTAAAAATAAATAAAAATCTCCAAAAATCCCAAAATATTATTTTATAACAGTAGGTATAAGGTTTTGTATAAAAATTTGGGTTTATATAGGCTATATGCAATTTATGCTTTTTAATTAATAAAGAAGCTCTTAATTACGCTAATGAGCAATACTCTTAATCTATACCTCAAACTGATCTCAAATTTTAGGTGCAAGTTTATAAATCAGTAGCTAAGGTGTCTACCCTTTTACATTTTCAAAAAACACTTTTTAAGGTCATTTGGGCATAATGGTCAACATATAAGCGATTAACGGAAACATGCATGTGAATAGGATATCTAATGAACCAAGTTGTATAATCAAAGGGGATTATACTAACATGTTTATAGGTCCAAAAGAAGCTCTAAGGCAATCCTAAACTTGGCTTAAACGGGTCAGAACTGACAGTCAAAGCAATAGTCAAACTATGCGACTTTCGGCTCCAAACCGAGCCTAAACTGAAAATTGTCGAGTTGAACACGTTGGAACATGTTCTTACATTAATTACCAAGTTATTTTAATGATCAAATAGGTTGCATGTATCCTACATTGCTAATTATGCATTAATTTGAAAATAAGCATTCTGTTGACTTTTTAAGATAAGCTTTGACTCGACAATTAACATTGTTAAAGTGGGAATCTGGAAATACCCTTTTAAGGGTTTGTTACCCACATAATTACCTACTTATAGGTATTTTTAATTCGAGATATTAGTGAGTAATTATTGACTAATCTCGAAGTCAAACCTTAATTACGACGGTTTGACTTTTAGCTAATTAACTAAGCTAAAATGAATTTAGAAGGGTTAAGGACACTTACAAGAGTCCTAATTAGGAATAGGGATCACTAAGAAGGTTGCTTGAGGTCCAGAGAGCTCCAAGAATTGTGAACTTTGCAATTGAATGAACAAATTGGTCACAACTTGGAAGCTCTTATATTGTAATTTCAAATGATTTAGATGATGCCATGCAAGTCTATGAGGGATCCCTGATCATAACAACTGTCCCTAGTGCATGAAAATCCATTTGTTCAGCCCCTTGTATCAGTTTACAGGTCCATAAGTCGGTTAACAGACCTGAACTGGCAGCTGCAGGTTGTTTCTGTCGCTGGCACTCTGACGTGGGCCGCGTAAGCCCATAAGGGGCTCTTACGCGGGCCGCCTGGCCTGTCAGAACCAGCCAAACAAGTTTCACAATTTGCATTTTAGCCCCTGGTCCTTTGTAACGTGGTTTTAAGCCCCTAAATTGCATTTTCAGCCCATTATCTTGATTTTTAAGGGCTCTATGACTTTTACTAACTTAGTTAAGTCCTTGACTAACTTTGTGAACACTCATGAGGCCTTAAATTCAATGTTGACGCTTTTAACCCCTCGTACACGAATTTGATCATAACTTTCTCATACGATAACGAAACTTTATGAAATTTTTACCACATATTCTAGTGAGTATAATTTATCGTTACAAAGCTTCGGGTCAGCTAAAAGGTCACTCATAGGTATACTTTGCACATGTTGACACATTTAGCCCCTGAAGTTTGTAATTCCTCACTCTCTTTCATATTTAGCTACGTATGATCCATGATTTATTCGTTTGAAGGTATAAACATTATGTAGGGCTATGTTTGAATATATTTATCCATTGTTGACACTTTGGACCCTTATATTCGCATAGTTTCCCCGTTTGTCAACTTTAGTCCCTCTAAAGTATTCTTTCTCACGTTCAGAGCTTATGACACGTGTTTATACATTATTGGACATGAATTTTCAAGGTGTTACATCCTCACCCCCTTAAAAGAAATCTCGTCCTCGAGATTTATGGAAACAATTGAGGGAATTTCTCTTTCATTGTGGACTCTAACTCCCACGTATATTCAGGACCTCTACGGGCATCCCATTTCACCTTGACAATAGGCACAAGCTTCCTTCGAAGCCTTTTTACCTGTCGATCCTCAATCGACACAGGTTTCTCCACAAATTTCAAGCTCTCGTCTATGTGCACATCTGCGTGTGGTATGACTAGTGATTCGTCAGCTAGACATTTCTTCAGATTGCAGACGTGGAATACGTTATGAATACCACTGAGCTCTTCAGGTAAGTTTAACTCATAAGCCACTGATCCAATACATTCAATGATCTCGAATGGTCCTATATACCTCGGGCTTAACTTACCTTTCTTACCAAATCGCATCACCCCTTTCCAGGGCGATACTTTGAGCAAAACTTTATCGCCAACCTCAAACTTGAGAGGTTTTCGCCTCTTATCAGCATAGCTCTTCTGCCTATCCCGGGCAACTTTTAGGCGGTCACGAATCTGGACAATCTTATCCGTCATCTCAAATACTATATCAGGACCTGATAATTGAGTGTCTCCTACTTCTGCCCAACAAATGGGTGTTCTGCACTTCCTACCATATAGTGCCTCAAAAGGTGCAGCCTTAATGCTGGTATGGTAGCTGTTGTTGCAGGGGAACTCGACCAATGGTAGATGCATGTCCTAACTACCGCCTAGATCAATCACACACGCACGTAGCATGTCTTCCAAAGTCTGAATAGTACGCTCACTTTGCCCATCTGTCTGAGGATGGTAAGCTGTACTAAAATTCAATTGCGTGCCCAAAGACTGTTGGAAACTCTTCCAAAAGTGTGACGTGTATCTTGTATCTCTATCCGAGATAATAGCCACTGGTACTCCATGCAGAGATACAATCTTATCAACATACAATTGGGCTAACATGTCAGAACTATAAGTCTCTTTAATAGGCAGAAATGTGTTGACTTAGTCAGTCTATCAACTATGACCCATATAGTATCATTTCCTTTCTTCGTCTTTGGCAGCTTGGTGATGAAATCCATCGTCACCATTTCCCATTTCCAAGTGGGAATTTCAGGCTGTTGTAGCAAACCTGACGGCTTCTGATGTTCAGCTTTAACTTGAGCACATGTCAAGCATTTATCTACATAAGCAGCTATAGACTTCTTCAAGCCTATCCACCAATAGTTTGCCTTTACATCCTGGTACATCTTGTCGGCTCTAGGATGCACGGAATATTTGGAACTGTGGGCTTCCTTGAGGATAACATCCCTAAGTCCTCCATAAACAGGAACCCATATACGTCCATTTAACCTTAAAATTCCGTCTTTACCATAGGATAACTGTTCTTCAGTTACTCCTAACTTTTCCTCAGGATAATTAGCTTCTAGCACAGCTTTGTCACACCCCCAAAATCCACCCGCGGAGTATCACCGCTTGGGAGCGTGACATGACCAGGATCAAGCCACCAATCATATTGAACAAGTAAATATATTGTAAAAGTTATCCGTCAATACAAAAGGTGTTTATCAAAACCAACATAGTTAAGTATAGCGGAAGCATTAAAGTGAAAACCCCAAACATAAGTATTAATGTATGAAAAGTAACAAATGTTTGTTCACGATTCAATCCCCACAACGACCTGCTCCTCCTTGTGCAAGCTCCATTAGTACCTAAGGTCCTGCAAGGCATGCAGCATAGAGTCAACAACTAGTTGAGCGAGTTCACAGAAAGTAAATGCGTAACAGTAAGTTCATGAGTATCAAGTGGCTCTACTGGGCCAGTATAGGTTCCTATTGGTGGGGGCTTCCCATGTTATTAATCCACTAGACTGTGCGTAACCATAAGTGTTCTTCACAACCGAGAACAGTAATACGTACAAGTTTACGCAGGATTTACGTAAGTATCATTCACAGCCGAGGATAGGGTACGTGGGGGTTTACGTAGGTCTTACGTAAGTGCCTGACACAACCGAGGCAGTAGTAAGTATCCGTTCACGCAGGTTTTACGTGAGTATCCTTCACAACCGAGGATAACGAGTAACTTAGTTATACGTAGGTTTTACGTATGTGCCCTGCACAACCGAGGACGATAGTATGGTAGTCTAGTAACAGTGTCCGTATGAATCTATTCAACCTTATCCTTATCGATCCCATTCCCAACACCCCGGGAATCCCATGCCTTGGTAAGAGTGTGAACTCACCTTGGGTTGCTCGGCAGATACACACAAGAGGGTTTCTTGAATCTAAAGGTGGTCAACCACGTCCTAACAGGGTTACCATACAAGTCAGACTTTGACTTCAAGTAATGCACGTATGTATCACATAAGTTAACACGTTGCAAGCATGCAAACAATCAAAGTGTAGCATTCACCACTTGTGCGATTCGGATGCCTAAGCCCAAACTATACCCGGCCCAGCTAACATAAACAGTCCAATAAACAGTCAAGTACGTAAGTCCAATTACTTGGCCCAATCGATTGGGCCCGTGACAGTGTAAGTCCAAAACAGTGTGCGTGTAAAACAGGTCTCGAGTCGCAACCAGCGATCTCGAGTCGCAACAAGAGTGTCTCGAGTCGCAAGGGCTGGTCTCGGCTCGTCATGGTCCAGTTTCGAGTCGCAACGGGACTCGCAACCGTGGTCTCGACTCGTGCTGCTGTGTGAGGTTTCGAGTCGCATCGGGACTCGCAACCATGGTTTCGGGTTATGCTGCCTGTGGTCTCGAGTCGAGATTATGAGGTCTCGACTCGCAATCTTTGTCGCAACTAGATGTGAAACTGGTTTCCATAATTCATGCAACAATTATTCCGTGATTCAAGCTAACAACTTTGGCAGTTTCGGAAATCAGATCAAATGGCAATTATTCACAATCATGCACATTCTTATCATTATCATCAAGAACAATTAATCACTATTACACAGAACATATGGTCGGATCATGTGCTTAACAAATACATAAACTATCATGCAACCTAAACCATATAAACCCTAATCGAATCATCATACCAACCATGCGTTCGGTTCTAGGTTCTAATCATGCAATTCAATCTTACAAGATTATCACAGACTAGTCTACAACATCAATAATCATATATCATTACTCGCATGCAAGGCATAGCAACATCAAACCGGTGTTAATAAAATCATGCAATCACAACATCATTTAACAAGATATCAATATCAAACACTAACCGATATCAAAGAGGGTGAGCAAGGATTGATCCAACTTGTGATCTTGGTGCCGTCGGCTTCCAAGCAAAACGAGAGAGAGAGAGAGAGTCGTCTAGGGTTTCTTGTGTGTGTGTTGTGATTTTGTAAAAAGTGGAGAATGGTTACAACTCTCCTAAGTGTTATGCGTGTGAGGAGGGTGGGCCGAACCCAATCATGGGCTGCCCTTTTTGATCCGTGTGCAAACAATGCGGCCCAAAGGGCTTGTGCGAGTGATACACGTTGTGCGGTTTGGGGTTGTGTTCTTAACATACATACACGTAACACATAAAGTACATAACATGATCACATAATTATTCAATTAATAACGTTCTCGTAACCACGTATCGTTACACAAAGTAGGTCTAAGGTTCGAGTTGTCACATTATCCCCAACTAAAAAGAAATTTCGTCCCGAAATTTGGTATGCACTCACTGAGGAAGCTTAGGTAAGTTCAATCGTTCACCGGTTTTTCCTGGGGTGTCACATCCTCCCCCCGTTGATCTGGAATTTCGTCCCGAAATTCCGAAGTAGTAGCTTCATCCTCAGTAGTGGTTGCATTGGTTCCGAATAAATGGGGGTACTTTTCTGTCATCCTGTCTTCGCGTTCCGAGGTGTACTCCGGGCCACGTTTGGAGTTCCAACGTACTCGAACAAGAGGGATTCTCTTGTTCTTGAGGACCTTCACATCCCGGTCCGTGATTTCAACTGGTTCCTCGACGAACTGCAACCGCTCGTCGATAGTGAGTTCTTTGAAAGGAATGATAAGGGTCTCATCTGATAGGCATTTCTTCAGATTCGACACGTGAAAGACGTTGTGAACTGCACCGAGTTCAGCTGGTAAGTTCAACTTGTAGGCTACTTTGCCTATTTTCTCAATGATTTCGAACGGTCCGACGTACCGCGGATTTAGTTTGCCCCGTTTGCCAAAACGAACCACACCCTTCCAGGGTGAGACTTTAAGTAAAACCCGGTCCCCGACCTGAAATTCCAATGGCTTTCTACGCTTATCCGCGTAGGCTTTCTGACGGTCGCGTGCTGCCGCCATGCGTTGTCGTATCTGTGCAATCTTTTCTGTGGCGTCCACTACAACCTCTGGGCCCGTAATCTGACTATCCCCCACCTCTGCCCAACAGAGAGGTGACCGGCATTTACGTCCGTACAATGCCTCGAATGGAGCGGCTTGTATGCTGGTGTGATAACTATTATTATACGAGAACTCCACCAAAGGGAGGTGCTTTTCCCAGCCGTTGCCGAAGTCTATAACGCATGCCCTAAGCATGTCTTTAAGTGTTTGAATCGTTCGCTCAGACTGTCCATCCGTCTGAGGATGATATGCTGTGCTCATGTCTAACCGTGACCCGAAAGATTTGTGCATTGCTTGCCATAGTTCTGACGTGAATCGTGCATCGCGATCCGAAATAATGGAGGTGAGCACTCCGTGCCTCGAAGCAACTTCTTTAAGATAAACGTCTGCGAGAGTGGAGAACTTATCCGTTTCCTTTATAGGTAGGAAGTGTGCAGACTTGGTGAGTCGATCCACGATCACCCATATGGTATCATTCCCACGCTGGGATCTAGGTAGGCCTGTAACGAAATCCATGGAAATTTCTTCCCATTTCCATTGAGGTATCTTAGGCTGCTGAAGTAGGCCAGCTGGTTTCTGATATTCAACCTTGACTCTCGCACAGGTCAAGCATTTTCCAACGTACGTAGCGATGTGGGCCTTCATACTAGGCCACCAATAAGTAGTTCTGATATCGTGGTACATTTTATCCGACCCTGGATGTACCGAGTAACGAGACTTGTGAGCTTTGTCCATCACAAGTTCGCGTAGACCGCCATAAAGTGGGACCCAAATACGCCCCGTTACATAGTAGGCACCGTCTGCCTTCTGTTCCATTCGTTGTCGTGAGCCGCGTAAGGCTTCAGCTTTGACATTTTCGGGTTTCAATGCTTCTACCTGAGCATCTCGTATCTGTGCAGGAAGGCTAGACTGAATCGTAAGCTGTAGCGCTCGCACGCGCCGTGGTAGAGTGTCTTTCCGACTGAGGGCGTCAGCCACAACATTGGCTTTGCCTGGATGGTACTTAATAGCGCATTCATAATCGTTCAGTAATTCAACCCATCGTCGTTGACGCATGTTCAAATCCTTTTGCTTAAGGATATGCTCGAGACTCCTGTGATCGGTGTAAATCGTGCACCTGGTACCGTACAGGTAGTGTCGCCATATCTTAAGCGCGAAAACAACAGCTCCCAGCTCTAAATCGTGCGTCGTGTAGTTCCGTTCGTGAATCTTAAGTTGGCGCGAGGCGTAAGCAATGACCTTATCGCGCTGCATCAACACACATCCAAGACCCTGGATGGATGCATCACAATATACTACGAAATCGTCTGTGCCCTCTGGCAAAGAGAGGATAGGTGCACTGCAAAGTCTATCCTTTAAGTACTGAAAAGCAGTTTCCTGCGTGTTGCCCCAACGGTAGGTGACACCCTTTTGTTTCAGTAGCGTAAGTGGCTGAGCAATCTTTGAAAAGTCTTTAATAAACCGTCTGTAGTAACCCGCCAAACCCAAGAATTGGCGTATTTCCGTTGGCGTACGTGGTGCAGGCCAGTTTCTGATCGAGTCTACCTTGGATGGATCGACGTGGATCCCATCCTTGTTCACTACGTGGCCTAAGAAGTTGACTTCACGAAGCCAGAAGTCGCATTTCGAGAACTTAGCGTATAGTTGTTCCTTCCGAAGGAGTTCCAAAATAAGGCGTAGGTGCTGCTCGTGCTCCTCCTGACTCTTGGAGTAGATCAGGATGTCGTCGATGAAAACAATGACGAACTTGTCAAGATAGGGTTTGCACACCCTGTTCATAAGGTCCATAAATACAGCAGGCGCGTTCGTTAACCCGAACGACATGACAAGAAACTCGTAGTGGCCGTAGCGAGTTCTGAATGCTGTTTTGGAGACGTCCTCATCCCGGACTCTCAGCTGATGATACCCTGACCGTAAGTCTATCTTGGAGTAGTAACACGACCCTTGCAACTGGTCGAATAAGTCGTCTATGCGTGGAAGAGGATAACGGTTCTTCACCGTCACCTTGTTGAGTTCACGGTAGTCGATGCACATTCTGAACGTACCGTCTTTCTTTTTCACAAAAAGTACTGGAGCTCCCCATGGCGAAGAGCTTGGACGAATGAAGCCTTTTTCCAAGAGCTCTTGTAGCTGCTTTGACAATTCTTCCAATTCTGATGGAGCTAGACGATATGGTGCGCGAGCTATGGGTGCTGCTCCTGGAGCGAGCTCGATTTGAAATTCGACCTGACGATGAGGCGGTAAGCCAGGTAAATCTTCAGGAAACACCTGAGGGTAGTCGCGTACAATTGGAATATCCTCCAATTTCTTCTCCTTTACTGATGCGTCTGAAACGAGTGCCAAGATTGTGGTGTGACCCTTCCGCAGACACTTCTGAGCTTTCAAGAAAGAAATGATGCCAACCACAGCACCACTCTTGTCGCCTTGAACTTCGAGAGGTTCCTGACCAGAACGGGGAATGCGAATAATCTTTTCGCTGCATAAGATCTCTGCCTGATGTTGGGATAACCAATCCATCCCTATGACGATGTCGAAGCTTCCCAAGGCTATGGGAATAAGGTCGATCGAGAATGTCTGACCGGCTAAGACGATACTACAACCCCTGACTATCTGCGTGGCTTCTAAACTCTTACCATTAGCTAGTTCTACGACGTGTTTGTTGTTTAGGGGAGTTGGTGTACGTTTTAACAGTTTACTGGCTTTCACATAAATATAACTTGTATCCGCACCCGAATCAAATAAAATAGTAACGTAAATGTTGTCGAGAAGAAACTTACCCATAACGACGTTGGGATCATTCCTGGCATCACCCTGCCCTAACACAAATGCACGACCCCTTGCCTCGTTGCCGTTGTTGTTTCCCCCATTGTTGTTGCCATTGCCCTGATTGTTGTTATTGTTGTTGTTCTGGTTCCTGTTCAGCTGAGGACAGTGCCTTTTGAAGTGCCCTTCTGCGCCGCAATGAAAACATCCTTTGTTGCCCTGTTGCTGATTCTGCTGTGCTTGTGGCTGCTGCTGGTTCTGGTTCGCAGGACGAGGGCTTCTACAATCCTTAGCCTCATGACCCATCTTGAGGCATCTTTGACAGCGACCCTTGTTACACTGGCCACCGTGGTGTCTGCCGCAGTTGTTGCACTTTGGGAGGTTCCCTCGATATCCGCCATGCCTGTGATTACCTGAAGAATGCTGGCTGGGACTCTGATAACTGTCAGTCTTTCGCTGCTGGGCCTGAGACTGAACTGAAGCTGATCCCTTGCTGGAATCCCCATCCCATTTTCTCTTACTGTCACTGGGAGTGGTAGGAGTAGCTGAAGTAGTAACGGTAGCAGTAGCGCTGATGCGTTTAGGCAGTTTGTTCTGATCCACTGCCTGGTCTGTGATGCGGTGAGCGAGGCGTTGAATATCCTGGATGTTATCAAGATTAGCCGAAGTAACATGGCTCTGGATCTCTGGCGCCAACCCTTTGAGATACAACTCAATGCGCTTAATTGGAGGGTCCACCATAGTTGGACACAGCACTGCCAGTTCGTTTGACCTTTTGGTGTAAGCTTCAATCTCTGATCCAGTCATCTTCAGATGGTAAAACTCATCCTCCAGCTTATGGATGTCTTCCCGAGTACAATACTCCCTCTTGATCAGTTCCTTGAAATCATTCCAGGGTGTGGCGTTAGCAGCTGCCAACCCTAAGATCTGAACTTGGGCGTTCCACCAAGTTAGTGCTATTCCTTCTAGCGTGCCAGTGGCGTATTTCACCCTGCGAGCCTCAGGGCATTCACACATCTCAAACACAGACTCGAGCTTCTCAAACCAGTGGAGGAGTCCAACTGCTCCTTCAATGCCACTAAAGGTACTTGGACGGCAGTCCATGAAGTTCTTGAAAGTGCAGACAGGTTGCTGCGCGTGTTGACCTATTGTGTACGAATAGGACGAGATTAAATACGAGAGTTAATGCAAGATCTAAGGATCCTAGTATGAGTCTATACTGCAGGGTATACTACCTGCTTGAGCAGCTGCAAGTGCCGCAGCAACTTGAGCTTGAACGAGAGCCTCTAGCTGGGCTTGAGTCATGTTCACACGTCCGGACATGATCTTCATAGTAAAAGTAACGTAAGTGAGAGTGGTTCGCGAGTAGAGCGATGACAGAAAAGCGTAAGCACGTAGGTGTTCTTATGTAATAAGTCATGTGTATCTAAGCGTAATGCGAGCAAAGTTCTAAGCAGTTCTAGCAAACAGGCAATAAACATAAACCTTATTACCTAGGATGTCGAGTCTTGCACGTGGAGCGAAGCGTCGTTGTGGATCGTTGAGAGCACTGTTCTGGTTATAGTCTGGTTTTAATAAAACGTTTTTTCCCATATTAAAACCGAGTTCTCTATAACCAATGGCTCTGATACCAATCTGTCACACCCCCAAAATCCACCCGCGGAGTATCACCGCTTGGGAGCGTGACATGACCAGGATCAAGCCACCAATCATATTGAACAAGTAAATATATTGTAAAAGTTATCCGTCAATACGAAAGGTGTTTATCAAAACCAACATAGTTAAGTATAGCGGAAGCATTAAAGTGAAAACCCCAAACATAAGTATTAATGTATGAAAAGTAACAAATGTTTGTTCACGATTCAATCCCCACAACGACCTGCTCCTCCTTGTGCAAGCTCCATTAGTACCTAAGGTCCTGCAAGGCATGCAGCAGAGAGTCAACAACTAGTTGAGCGAGTTCACAGAAAGTAAATGCGTAACAGTAAGTTCATGAGTATCAAGTGGCTCTACTGGGCCAGTATAGGTTCCTATTGGTGGGGGCTTCCCATGTTATTAATCCACTAGACTGTGCGTAACCATAAGTGTTCTTCACAACCGAGAACAGTAATACGTACAAGTTTACGCAGGATTTACGTAAGTATCATTCACAGCCGAGGATAGGGTACGTGGGGGTTTACGTAGGTCTTACGTAAGTGCCTGACACAACCGAGGCAGTAGTAAGTATCCGTTCACGCAGGTTTTACGTGAGTATCCTTCACAACCGAGGATAACGAGTAACTTAGTTATACGTAGGTTTTACGTATGTGCCCTGCACAACCGAGGACGATAGTATGGTAGTCTAGTAACAGTGTCCGTATGAATCTATTCAACCTTATCCTTATCGATCCCATTCCCAACACCCCGGGAATCCCATGCCTTGGTAAGAGTGTGAACTCACCTTGGGTTGCTCGGCAGATACACACAAGAGGGTTTCTTGAATCTAAAGGTGGTCAACCACGTCCTAACAGGGTTACCATACAAGTCAGACTTTGACTTCAAGTAATGCACGTATGTATCACATAAGTTAACACGTTGCAAGCATGCAAACAATCAAAGTGTAGCATTCACCACTTGTGCGATTCGGATGCCTAAGCCCAAACTATACCCGGCCCAGCTAACATAAACAGTCCAATAAACAGTCAAGTACGTAAGTCCAATTACTTGGCCCAATCGATTGGGCCCGTGACAGTGTAAGTCCAAAACAGTGTGCGTGTAAAACAGGTCTCGAGTCGCAACCAGCGATCTCGAGTCGCAACAAGAGTGTCTCGAGTCGCAAGGGCTGGTCTCGGCTCGTCATGGTCCAGTTTCGAGTCGCAACGGGACTCGCAACCGTGGTCTCGACTCGTGCTGTTGTGTGAGGTTTCGAGTCGCAACGGGACTCGCAACCATGGTTTCGGGTTATGCTGCCTGTGGTCTCGAGTCGAGATTATGAGGTCTCGACTCGCAATCTTTGTCGCAACTAGATGTGAAACTGGTTTCCATAATTCATGCAACAATTATTCCGTGATTCAAGCTAACAACTTTGGCAGTTTCGGAAATCAGATCAAATGGCAATTATTCACAATCATGCACATTCTTATCATTATCATCAAGAACAATTAATCACTATACACAGAACATATGGTCGGATCATGTTCTTAACAAATACATAAACTATCATGCAACCTAAACCATATAAACCCTAATCGAATCATCATACCAACCATGCGTTCGGTTCTAGGTTCTAATCATGCAATTCAATCTTACAAGATTATCACAGACTAGTCTACAACATCAATAATCATATATCATTACTCGCATGCAAGGCATAGCAACATCAAACCGGTGTTAATAAAATCATGCAATCACAACATCATTTAACAAGATATCAATATCAAACACTAACCGATATCAAAGAGGGTGAGCAAGGATTGATCCAACTTGTGATCTTGGTGCCGTCGGCTTCCAAGCAAAACGAGAGAGAGAGAGAGAGTCGTCTAGGGTTTCTTGTGTGTGTGTGTTGTGATTTTGTAAAAAGTGGAGAATGGTTACAACTCTCCTAAGTGTTATGCGTGTGAGGAGGGTGGGCCGAACCCAATCATGGGCTGCCCTTTTTGATCCGTGTGCAAACAATGCGGCCCAAAGGGCTTGTGCGAGTGATACACGTTGTGCGGTTTGGGGTTGTGTTCTTAACATACATACACGTAACACATAAAGTACATAACATGATCACATAATTATTCAATTAATAACGTTCTCGTAACCACGTATCGTTACACAAAGTAGGTCTAAGGTTCGAGTTGTCACAAGCTTCCTTTTGTGCAGCTAACAACTTTTCATTCAAGCTGTTCTTCATTTCAATGCTCTTGGCATTGATCCTTATTGGCTTTACTCTTTCTTTTCTGCTCAAGGAATCTGCGACTACATTAGCCTTGCATGGATGGTATCTTATTTCACAATCATAGTCGTTCAGAGTTTCCATCCAGCGTCGCTGCCTCATGTTCAAATCCTTCTGATTGAACAAGTGTTAAAGGCTTTTGTGATTAGAGTAGATCACACATTTAGTTCCATATAGGTAATGCCTCCATAGCTTTAGTGCAAATACAACGGCACCCAACTCCAAAATCATGGGTGGTGTAATTCTTCTCGTGCACCTTCAGTTGACGTGAAGCGTAGGCAATGACCTTGCCTTTTTGCATTAACACACAACCCATCCCGGTGTGTGATGCATCACAGTAAACTACAAACTCATCGATTCCATCAGGCAATATCAGTACAGGAGTATTGCTCAACTTCTGCTTCAAAATATCGAAGGATTCTTGCTGCTTAGGCCCCCAATCAAACTTGCTATTCTTGCGAGTGAGAAGAGTCAGAGGTGCTGCAATTCTTGAGAAATTCTCGATGAAGCGTCTGTAATATCCTGCCAATCCTAAGAAACTGCGAATCTCTGTAGGCATCTTCGGCTCTTGCCAATTCATAATAGCTTCAATCTTAGCGGGATCCACTTGGATACCACGCTCACTCACAACATGTCCAAGAAATTGGACTTCTCGAAGCCAAAACTCGCATTTTGAAAATTTGGCATAGAGCTTTTCTTGATGTAGCAGCTTCAGAATACATCGAAGATGTTTCTCATGGTCAGCTTGGCTTTTCGAGTAGATGAGAATGTCGTCGATGAAGACGATGACGAATTTATCTAAATAAGGATTGCAGACGCGATTCATGAGATCCATGAATGCGGCAGGTGCGTTAGTGCGCCCAAAAGGCATCACTAAGAACTCATAATGGCCATAGTGAGTCCTGAACGCGGTCTTGTGTACATCTTCATCCTTGACCTTCGTTGATGGTAGCCTGACCTTAAATCAATCTTGGAAAAGTAGCTCGCTCCGTGTAGCTGATCGAACAGATCGTCGATCCTGGGTAATGGATACCTATTCTTGATAGTAACCTTATTAAGCTCACGGTAGTCGATGCATAAACGCATCGAACCATCTTTCTTCTTGACGAACAAGATTGGTGCTCCTCATGGAGACGAACTAGGTCTAATGAAGCCTTTAGCTAGCAAATCATCTAACTGCGTTCTTAATTCCTTCATCTCTGTTGGCGCCAATCTATAAGGTGCTCTAGCCACAGGTGTAGCTCCGGGGATAATGTCAATTCTGAATTCTACTTGTCTATCTGGTGGCAAACCAGGTAGTTCTTCCGGGAAAACTTCAGGGTATTCAGAAATGACAGGTATATCTTCAATCTTAGGTTTCTCCTTGTCAATGGTTACTTGTGCCATATAGATGACACAACCCTTCTTCAGACATCTGGATGCCTTGAGCATAGTCACTTGCTCAGGCAATCCATGTTGGGTATCTCCCTGGATGGTAAGTGGTTCACCAGACGGAGTCTTGATCACCACTTGTTTCTTGTTGCACATAATCTGGGCTTGGTTTTGCGATAACCAATCCATGCCTATCACTATATCAAAGCCAGCTAGCTTAAAAGGTAATAAGGACAAAGGAAAAGAGTGGTTCCTAATGGATATGACACATCCATCTAATATAGTCGAAGCGGTTTCTATGGTTCCATCAGCTAATTCCACTTCATGTTTCACACTTAGGGTTTTAACAGGTAATTTCAATAATTCACAGAACTTATTATCTACAAAAGATTTGTCTGCCCCAGAATCAAATAATACTCTTGCGTAGACATCATTAATGAGAAAAGTACCTGTTATGACATTGTCATCCTGAATAGCTTCCTTCGCATCCATGCGGAAGACCCTTGCATTGGTCTTCTTTCCCTCCTCAGCCTTCTTCGCAAGTTTCGGGCAGTTGGGCCTAAGATGCCCCTTCTCATTACAATTAAAGCATGTGGTATCCTTGAGTTTCTTACAGTCTAATGCCTTGTGATCGGGGGACTTGCAAATTCCACACGCTTTCGGATGGGATTGCGATATTGACTCATACCTGCACTTCCCAAAATAGTGCTTCTTGCAAATCTTGCACCTGGGTTTATCACCCGTCTGTTGATCTCCTTTCTTGGACCCCGACCCTTTCTTGTGGTCGTTATTTCCCTTGCGCTTCTTGTCTGAGTGCTGCGAGCCATCATCTTCGCGTTTCCTTTTCTCGGTATCCGAATTTCTCAGTGATCTCTATCTAACTGCGTCCAGCGTGAGGGACAGAGATATGTCAGCTACTGACCTGAATGTAGCGGGCCGAGAGGCCTTGACACTTGCTTTTATTTCTGGGGCCAGACCCCCAATAAAACGGGCTATCCTCTTCGGTTCAGGTGTCACAAGGTAAGGAACTAGCCTTGACAAGGTATTGAAACTTGTGAGATAAGCCTGGCAGTCCAGGTTCTTCATTACCAGAGATAGAAAATCAGACTCTATCCTTTCAACCTCATGCTGAGGGCAGTAGTTTTCCTTGATTAGGGTAACAAATTGTTCCCAAGACATGTTGTACAAAGGTACCTTTCCGGTGGCTTGAATCAACGACTTCCACCATGCTAGGGCTTCACCCTTGAAAGACTGTGACACAAACTTCACAATGTCTTTTTCAGCACAACCACTTATATCTACCACCGTGTCCATCTCATCCAACCAAGTCATGCAATCCACCGCCCCTTTCTCTCCAGTAGAATCTCGAGGCTTGCATGAGATAAAGTACTTGTATGTGCACCCTTTGACACGAGGCTTGTCATCCAATACTATCCTTTTGGATGGGATGTTGTTTTCGTTGGAGGAATGTCTGTCATCATCTTTCTTAGACTCATTTTTCTTAGACTTTGGTGGAGTAGGTGGTGGCTTGCTGTGACCTTCCGAATGAGTCTTGGACTTGGTATGCGGTGTAGACAGAGTCCTACTGTGAGTCTCACTATACTCACTGTTATGTCGATCCAAAGCCCTTGTAACAGCGTTATCAACTAGTGCTTGCAACTCTGCACCAGTCAGCTGTATCTTAGCGTTTTCGTGGTTCTCCACCGGATGACTGTTCACCTCGTCCGACCTAGCCATGTAGCTTCAATCGCTACATAAAGAAATAATAGGCAAGGTTTTATTTAGAGGTTTTTTACAGAATTTTATACTTTATTAACCATGGTTTTAAATAGCCATTACTGGTTAATTTGTTAATTATTTATTTATTTAGGACCTTTATTAAAATCCTATATCACATTTTAATATTAGCATAAAATTCTAGTCCCAAGGACGGTTATAACCAAGATTTTCACAGAATCAAGGTATTCGGGTCTGAATCAGAGTTCATTACCCTTTTCTAGACAGTGAGTTGTAGACTTCTACTGTCTCTTAGTCCCAGAGGACATTAATTATTACCCGTAGGCACTTCATCCCCAAGGGATGGTTATTTACTTACAGGGAATTTTAAATTAACCCAATTTTTAAAGATGGCCTATGTGAGTTTTACTGCATCACAATTTGCCCAGTATGTTAACATACTTACAGATGTTAACATAAATTTGGAATCTTTTAGATAGGTTCTACCATCTTGGTCATGCCTGCGACGACATGTGGCTAGGTTTTACCCCTAAGATTCTCTTTTTAACATAACGCAGATCAATCCTAAGTTGAGACGTTAATTATGGATCTGAATCTAATTATGGAAGTACCATCTTGGCCTTGTCTTAAAATGACACATGGCTAGGTCTTATCCCTTTTTAGATTTTGCCATTCTATAATAATGGTAGATCTTCTTTATTAGGAATGTTATTTTCATTTTACTTTTTATTTTAAGTTTATGCATATACCTATAAAAATAAACAATCATGAAAATTTAAATTCAACCATTCCATTAATAAAGATTAAACAGTACAACATTTGCCCTAAACGGGACTTCTACAAAATAACATGCCCACGCAGGGGCGAAACACAAACAAACAAACCCACGCAGGGGTTAACTGAAAGACATACCCACGCAGGGGCAGAATACTAAAAGACAAGCCCACGCAAGGGCTGAGTACAGAAATAAAAAGTCCACGCAGGGACTGATTACAACTAAATAAAATAACAACAAAGGTCTTCAATGACCCCTTCTCTTGGACTTCCCCTTTAGCAAGTCTGACAGATCCTTGAAGAAGCCTTGACGTTCCCTGCGGTCTTCTTGAACCACTTGCTCAACATGGTTCAATCTATCGAGAACCTCCTGTTGACGTTCCGGCGGGATTAGTTGCGGCTGCGGCGGCTGATACAGAGGTTGAGGAGGTGGCGGACGCTGGTACCCATAAGTTGTGTAACCAGTGGTCCAAAGACCACCATAGGGTCCCTCTGGGTGACGTGCGTTGTAGTCCCACGCTTCCTGATATGGGTCTACATTGGCATAGTCGAACTGGGTATGAGCCGGCTCCTCAAAAGGGTTGTACGCCGCTGAGCCGGCGTAAGCAGGTATTGGGTTGTCAAAACCCACCGGTGGCGCCATAGGCGCAGAGTTGATCTCTGGAATGGGGTTTGATGGACCCCCTAGATGTGGTTCTTCTTCTTCTTGGAGTGGTGGGTAGTGACTGCCACTCGATGGTTGGGGTGTGCTAATGCGGACACCCCCTCGCACAGACATCCGTGCGTTTGACCTCCTCCGCCTCGGTGGCTCTGGAGGCGGCTGCTGTTCCACTGGTGGTGGTGGTGGCGGAGTGACTGCCACAAATTGGTGATCCTCAGAAGGATCCTGCTGCTGCTGCTAATATGGGGACGAGTGTTCGGAGGGCGTGAAATACCAGTCCCACTGAGTAAACCTCACCTGGTAACTGTCAGGTGTAACATCCGTCAAAACGGATTCCCGAAATCCGACCCGTTTCGAAATTCGAATCCTAACCTTGAACCAATAGAAATTTTCACGAAGTGAATAATTTGCTAAGTTTCAAAATTAGTTGAGATAATAATCAAGTTAGTTTAACCGAGTTATTACATTTCAAACTATTTATTATAAACTAGTCAGATTAAGTTAACTAAAGTTAACAACCACGTTAGTTCAGTTAGTATAATTGAAGGGGTTAGATTGTAATATGTTAAAACTTCCTTTTAAAAAGAAAAGAAAAACATGTAGACAGCGGGACTCGAACCCGGGTTTACACGTTCAACAGGCAGCAACTAAACCACTCCACCACCGTCTAGATATCGATTTTATATCAGACCTTTTAAAATTTATATAAGAGAAATTTCAGCTTCACTTCCTTTTAAAATTTGCCGCCCAAGAAAACGTGTACAGCCCTTTCCTTCATCCTTTCTTCGCTGATTTTTCGGTTGCCTTGATTATAATCCGCGTTTTTTTTAATTTCAATCATGAATCTAGGCTACAAAAACCAAAGTCATACATCCTTTTCTCTTTCGGAAACTTCAACTTGTTTCCATAACATACGAAACAATCACAAATCTTTTCTAAATATATGAGACTTGCAAATACTATATAAACGACATCCGTTCACAACCTCAACGACACACATCCTCTCACCCGCACAACACCGTAACACCCTCCGAACCACCTTCATGTTGTCGGAGTTCAGTCGCAGTCACCGGAGAAACAGCCGCGGCCGCCGGAATCGAAGTCGAGACGTCACCTAAGAACCGAAAGCCGCCGGAGTTCAGGCCACTGTTCGGTATACATTTTCTCGTTCCATTTGGTTTTGTCCCTTTTGGTTTTGTTTAAATTTTCTGTTAATACATCCTAGTTACATTAATCTTCTCCTTTTAGTGTAATATGCATAACAGTTCACGTGTCAATGAAGAAGATAACTTGTTTTCATTAAAAAAAAAAAACAATAATATTCCTAACTCAAAGATAATATGTAGATCTGTTGGTTGGGGGTTGTGAAACAAGCCGATGGGTCACGGGTTCGATCCCGGTGCCCCGCTTTTGTCGCTGCTTATACTCTATCTTCTTAAAACTGTTAAATGAGATAACGACCAACTGTATAAACCTAATACATTTCTTAAATCATCACACACACATATTTAACCTTCATGGATTTTTTTTGAGAAGATGTTATATAACTGTTTGCTTCCTTAATTAATTTTGTTTACTTTAACTTAATAAACAACAACTTCGTTTTTTTTTACAAATTTCTTTTTCTTAAACTAACCACTAAAAATTTATAATAACTTTAATAACTATAACTAGTAATTCGTTATAATTCCTTCAATACGCTAAAGATGAAAAATGTAGTAAATCTTACTAACTAATTAAATAACTTATAAATCTTAAACATTAGAAATCCTACTTAACTAATAAATAATAACGCGATCGTTACGTGTTATTTTAAATATCCAGGATAAACATTACGCTCGTTCTCTTGGATTCTCCATCCTTACTCGTGCGTCAATACAAGAAAACGCAACGCAACCAATGTGAGTATACTCGATCCCATTTTCGTTTTAAACACTTTGGGTGCAACATGTATTTCATATTCAAATTACACCACACTTGAAACTTGTTACATTCACACTCTATCCACATTTAAACACGAAACATTTTACTGCTTGTTAATCTCATATGCTATGTAAGTTGATCGTATAACACAAGTTGATCGTATAACACAAGTTGATCGTATAACACAAGTTGATCGTATAACACAAGTTGATCGTATAACACAAGTTGATCGTATAACACAAGTTGATCGTATAACACAAGTTGATCGTATAACACAAGTTGATCGTATAACACAAGTTGATCGTATAACACAAGTTGATCGTATAACACAAGTTGATCGTATAACACAAGTTGATCGTATAACACAAGTTGATCGTATAACACAAGTTGATCATATAACACAAGTTGAACGTGTTAACCTCCCGCTAGTCTATTGGGAAAGGCAAAGTGGATCATGTTATTCGTGTTGGATATGAGTTTTTTTTAAACATTTTATTCTACTATGCTATGTATCAAACTTGTATACTCGCCAACATTTTTGTTGATGTTATTTTAATACATATTGCAGGTTGATTGATCAAGATACAAGAAAACAAGCTAGGATGGCTTAGAAACCCATTTTAGTTATAAACTATTGAATTTATGTTTTGGATATTTGAAACTTTGTATTATTCTCTAGTTTTAATAAAATGATTAAATTCATATTGTCACATCTAGTGTTATGTTGTTTTGAGCAATTTGTTCGTCTCATCCCGATGTTTCCGCCATCGGTTGGGGTGTGACATCAGGACCCCGGTATGGCGATCCGTGGAAAGATGACCCATCAGAGATCTCGATGGGGTGGTTTGGAGTTCCGGTGGCAGACTCCACGGGATCCGTGTCTTCTTCCATGTCGTTCTCACCAGAAAAATGATCTTCTGGTCCAAGTGGGTTAAAACCCACGGGTTCTTGAAGGTAGTTAGCCGGGTTGAACCGGCTTTGGAATGCGGGGGTAGGGTCACCAAAAGAGTAGTGAGAGTTGGACCTCTGCAAGGGTATGAAAGAAGGTGGTTGGTTGTTGGGCTCGTTCTCTAATTGGGGCCCAAAAGTATGCTGATACGAAGGTGAGGAACCGAGGGAGACTGACCGCCTCCCGGGTTCGACGTAGAGTCTCCACGGCTTCATGATCGTGGCTTGTGAAAGGAGCCTTTCCCCGTCCGCGTCTCATTCTTGGTGGCATGGTTAAACCTGTCAACATCAATAATACAACAACATATATATATATAATAAAATAAGGACAAAATGAAATAAAACAAAACAGAGTTTGTCCTATGTTCTTTGTCTAGACTCGGAACTCGAGGAATGTGCATTTATTTGACTGAGATTAAACACAAAAGGCTAGTGTTTAATTCACTCAGCGTTGGCTCTGATACCAACCTGTCACACCCCTATTTTTCCACGTGTCACCGGTGGGCCCGGTGGAGGTTCCGTGACGTAGTTGATATCGTCATAGTCAAACATACAATATATAAATGCACAGCGGAAGCAAAAAGAAAGATTTATTTCAACTTAATAATATTGTAATATCCAAGTATCACAAAATAGTCGAAATAGATCCACAGGCGGATCCGAAACAAAGAGGAGACTTTTATTCAACAGACTTCATGCATCCTAAGCTTGCGAGACTTATACTGATGCTAAGGAGTGGCCAGCCTATTACGCGTAGTACCTGCACTTAGCCTTTTTGGAAAATACGTCAGTTTACACTGGTAAATACAATTTAACTGACTCATTTTGAAAAATGTTAAAAATTGATTTGAATGCCCGCGACACAAAACCTTTTATAACTTGGGATAATTATTTGCTTATAATCTTGTAAAATAATTACATGTCTGTTATGCGTTCAGTTGCCCGGGTCGTACCGGGTTAAAGATTAATAGACACACCACTTAATATAATTCCGCCGCGAGACTTCTCTCGACCGACGATTATACTTTATTGAAATGCACTACGGGTATACGCCTACACCCGTGTGCTAAGGTCGTGACCATTCTTTGAATGATGCCAAGGATATCGGGACATGGTCATTAAACCCCCAAAGGCGTTAAACAAACAAAACAACATTTTTAAACGGGTTCTTTTGACAACACTTAACCACCGACTGGTTAAGGTCAATTACTCGACCAAGCGGTATTTTATATACAGTACCCCAAGCCCGTATAAGGGAAAATAAGTTAAACGTATTTACCTGAGAAAAGTATAAATCAAATACAGCAAGTGCACGTAGCTTTTACTGGGCTCCTATATCTGGAATTAAGGTTTTAATAACCTATTAGAATCCTAACGGGTCTTAAGCTTAGACCGGTTAGTTTTATATAAAGATTACGGTTTTAAACGCACGATAAGGCGAAGACCGTTTTAGAATGTGGTTTTGACCCGACAAGCTTGCATGCTTGTTTAAATGGGTAACATAATCACATTCTGGATTTTGAGACCGAAATAATATGGTTTGACCCGTTTCGGCTAAAATGGGTAAACTAGTTACATAAGCCGATCCGAAAGCGTAAAGTGCGTAACGAATAACCATAAGAGTCATATACATGTTTCTGAAGTTAATATGCCTAAAATATGTTGTGATATCAGAATGATACCTTCCATTATGCCCCAAATGGTTTTAAACAAAAACTATGCCTCATAAGAGCATTTTGGTCATTTTAAAAGGTGTATAAGAGTTTAAATGATAACCTGAGGTACAGGTCTGATTAAATCAGCAAATATACTTAATTTACTAAGTTATAACAGTAGGGTATCAAATATATGTGAAATTTATAACTTATAACCATACTATGCTTCGTAGGGGTATTTTGGTAATTTCACATAGGTCTACAATGTCAAAACTGTAATTCTGAGTTTGAAATATTTGCCTACTATTAAAATATAAAAATCTTGCTAAGTACATCAGTAGGTATCAACCCTATATGCTTAAAGAGGTTCTAGTACATACTTACGCGTTAAAAACGCTTAGAAAGGCGACTTGGAGCCATTCCCGGGTTTTCTGTAAAAAGCTGATATTTTTAATATTCCAGAAGGCTCAAAATAATTTATTTAACATATTAAATCAATAGAAAAAGGTTTGGGGTCAAAAGGATTTATAAAACTCATTTTATAGCCTAAAGGGCGAAACCGGTGTAAACCGAATTAAGCTTAGAACACTAAGTTATGCTCAGTCTAAAAATAAATAAAAATCTCCAAAAATCCCAAAATATTATTTTATAACAGTGGGTATAAGGTTTTGTATAAAAATTTGGGTTCATATAGGCTTTATGCAATTTATGCTTTTTAATTAATAAAGAAGCTCTTAATTACGCTAATGAGCATAACTCTTAATCTAGACCTCAAACTAATCTCAAATTTTGGGTGCAAGTTTATAAATCAGTAGCTAAGGTGTCTACCCTTTTACATTTTCAAAAATCACTTTTTTAGGTCATTTGGGCATAATGGTCAACATATAAGCGATTAACGGAAACATGCATGTTAATAGGATATCTAATGAACCAAGTTGTATAATCACAGGGGATTATACTAACATGTTTATAGGTCCAAAAGAAGCTCTAAGGCAATCCTAAACTTGGCTTAAATGGGTCAGAACTGACAGTCAAAGCAATAGTCAAACTATGCGACTTTCGGCTCCGAACCGAGCCTAAACTGAAAATTGTCGAGTTGAACATGTTGGAACATGTTCTTACATTAATTACCAAGTTATTTTAATGATCAAACAGGTTTCATGTATCCTACATTGCTAATTATGCATTAATTTGAAAATAAGCATTCTGTTGACTTTTTAAGATAAGCTTTGACTCGACAATTAACATTGTTAAAGTGGGAATCTGGAAATACCCTTTTAAGGGTTTGTTACCCACATAATTACCTACTTATAGGTATTTTTAATTCGAGATATTAGTGAGTAATTATTGACTAATATCGAAGTCAGACCTTAATTACGACAGTTTGACTTTTAGCTAATTAACTAAGCTAAAACAAATTTAGAAGGGTTAAGGACACTTACAAGAGTCCTAATTAGGATTAGGGATCACTAAGAAGGTTGCTTGAGGTCCAGAGAGCTCCAGGAATGAACTTGTGAACTTTGCAATTGAATGAACAAATTGGTCACAACTTGGAAGCTCTTATATAGTAATTTCAAATGATTTAGATGATGCCATGCAAGTCTATGAGGGATCCCTGATCATAACAACTGTCCCTAGTGCATGAAAATCCATTTGTTCAGCCCCTGGTATCAGTTTGCAGGTCCATAAGTCGGTTAACAGACCTGAACTGGCAGTTGCAGGTTGTTTCTGTTGCTGGCACTCTGACGCGGGCCGCGTAAGCCCATAAGGGGCTCTTACGCGGGCCGCCTGGCCTGTTAGAACCAGCCAAACAAGTTTCACAATTTGCATTTTAGCCCCTGGTCCTTTGTAACGTGGTTTTAAGCCCCTAAATTGCATTTTCAGCCCATTATCTTGATTTTTAAGGGCTCTAGGACTTTTACTAACTTAGTTAAGTCCTTGACTAACTTTGTGAACACTCATGAGGCCTTAAAATTCAACGTTGACGCTTTTAACCCCTCGTACACGAATTTGATCATAACTTTCTCATACGATAACGAAACTTTATGAAATTTTTACCACATATTCTAGTGAGTATAATTTATCGTTACAAAGCTTCGGGTCAACTAAAAGGTCACTCAGAGGTATACTTTGCACATGTTGACACATTTAGCCCCTGAAGTTTGCAATTCCTCACTTTCTTTCATATTTAGCTTCGTATGATCCTTGATTTATTCGTTTGAAGGTATAAACATTATGTAGGGCTATTTTTGAATATATTTATCCATTGTTGACACTTTGGACCCTTATATTTGCATAGTTTCCCCGTTTGTCAACTTTAGTCCCTCTAAAGTATTCTTTCTCACGTTCAGAGCTTATGACACGTGTTTATACATTATTGGACATGAATTTTCAAGGTGTTACATAAACGGCCCAAAAAAGGATCAGCAACATGTACCATCACATATGTTCAACGTAACGACCACACCAAAAAACTTACCTTTAAATTTATTCTACCGACCACACCAAAAAAATACTACCAAAACATACCATGATCCTTCAGCAACTCAGTTATAAAGCAACATACCTTTACTTTTAACAAATACCAGCTGAAACGAAGAACCATATACCAACCGTTTGTCTCTTACAAACTCTCTCATACCGGTAACATTGAATCGTGGACAGCCTTGCGAGAACTCCTTACCAATAACTACATCCCAAGTTCGACCAGCGCTGTCCTTGATGGTCAAATCCATCTTTCGATCCAAGCCATGAGTTTGTGCCCACTTCTTCTTAAGACGCTACAAATCAGAATATAAATGTTAATAATACATACAATTAGAACTGGTTTTCCTACAACTAATGATTTCAACTGGATTCACTAAACATACATTAATGGTATGAAGAATTAAATAATAAAAACTTACATAATGATTGTCAACAACAAAAGTAACCGGTACTTCGTCATCAACACTTTGTTCAACTCCAGGTGAAGCAACCGCAGTAGGCACCTCATCATCAGACACTTCAATTAACTCATCACTTGGTTCTTTTTTGATAACACAAAGTTCAGGCGGGTAAGTTAGAAGGGCAGGCTTACAACTAAAAACACTCAAATCAAACGTATGTTTATCAAGCATTTCAAAAACCAACAAATGATCATCCGTTATCGACATCTCCTCCTTGATTCGACTCCAACCTGTAGTAATATAAATCTCATGGTCTATAATTTCCATCCAAACAACCCATTTACGATTTCCAGCAGAACGAACCAAAACCGGATCTGAAGGACAGGTATTCAGCATCGAGTGATGAACAAACAACTTGTTCACATACTACACAAAGAAGCAAACAATATCAGGATCGATGGTATACACAAAATACAAAAAAATGTATGAATGCAAGGATTAAAAATTTTAAAAATGCATATGTTCAAGTACCATGCAGTCGTCTCGGTCTTTAAAATCATTTTTAGGTTTGTAGTAGAAGTAGTTAGATGGCGCTAGAGAAATGTCTTGATAAAAGTGGAATAGCCGGAACGAAGATAAAGCTTCTTCATACTGACAAACAACCCACGAATCGTCCGGTAATTTCAATGACGTGACGACATCAAACCAGCCATTGTAAAAGAAATAGTCGCCTGCAAGGTTGAACACTTTGACTTGAAAGGTCCTCCCATCGAGGGTCCTGATGATTGCATTCTTCTCTGGATACCCAAACTTCTTAATCTAGTCACCAAAACCCGCATGAAGTTTCTGTAAAATGATAATGCAAACTCGTTAATGGCAATTATAATATGGGTGAATCTATGCATGCTTATAATGACTATACTAACCAACGATTTTTTGTCGCTCTTCCACACACGGGCAGCAAATACGTACACCATCTCGCCTACAAAAGATGTACAGTAAATGATAAAATAAAAATTAATTATTAAAAGATAACAATCCATATGAATATACTTTTCAAATAAGATTCCAACTGTAAACAAAAAACATAAATCGAGGTTTAATTGTCAACAATAAGTTCAAACAGGGCTTGTGTTAATCAAAAGTTGGATCAAAAAACATAAAATCAAACCAAACAATTTTTTGTGCAAAAAACCAATCCCAAACAGACAACATAAATTGAATATTTAACTAAAATTTGATCACTAAATTAATATTTAACCCTAATATCGTCAATTAAAACACTAAATATAATCATCATCAATCAATAATACAAAAATTACCAAAACAGTTTACAAAAAGATTTTCAATCGCGGTCAATTTAAAAGAATATATACAAACAGGGGTTGTATTCATCAAAAGATGGAAGCAAAATCATACAATCAAACCAAACCGAAAACTTTTGCCTAACAAACAACACCAAACAGACAGATCAAACATGAATGTTTAACTAACATTAAGTTGCCTGAATCCAAAAATAACGAAACCAAACTTCTGTTGTAAACAAAAAACAACATAAATCGAGGTTTAATTGTCAACAATAACTTCAAACAGGGGCTGTGTTAATCAAAACTTGGATCAAAAAACATAAAATCAAACCAAATGATTTTTTGTGCAAAAAAACAATCCCAAACAGACAACATAAATTGAATATTTAACTAAAATTTAATCACTAAATTAATATTTAACCCTAATATCATCAATTAAAACACTAAATATAATCATCATCAATCAATAATACAAAAATTACCCGAACAGTTTACAAAAAGATTTTCAATCGCGGTCTAATTTAAAGAATATATACAAACAGGGGTTGTATTCATCAAAAGATGGAAGCAAAATCATACAATTAAACCAAACCGAAAACTTTTGCCTAACAAACAAAATCAAACAGACAGATCAAGCATGAATCTTTAACTAACATTAAGTGCCTGGATCAAAAAATAACGAAACCAAACTTATTGTTTAAATCAATCGGAAAATAAGAGATTATCGCAATGCTTACCGATGATTATCACTGATGAAGTTCTTCAGATTGATAAAAGATGTAGAAGAGGAACGATTGAAACACTGATAAGAACAATCGCCGACGAAGAAGCTTGAATCAAGAAGCGATAACCAAATCGCCGTTTAGGGCTTTTTAGGGGTAAACGGTTGTGGAATGATTGATGAGAGAGAAAGAGATTAAACTTACCAATAAAATACATTCAATCCTCAACTATGACCTATGCCACATGTACTGCCATATGGCTGCTTATTTGGCTTAAACCATAGGGTGACAAGTGTCCCCCAATGGTTTTGTTTATTATATATATAGATATAGATTTTTGCATGAATAAGCCAGTCACAAATGACTTCAAGCGATCAGGATTTATAAGACTAAGCGGTATGGAGGGTCGGCTGAGGCCCGTCCTCCCGCCGCCGCCCCAAACTCCCCAACCCCCATGCCCGTCGCCGCCCCATTTCCGGCAACTTCGGCTCCCACCAGCCGAACTCGACGGCCCCACCTCCTCTCTCCTTTTCTCACATATACCTGTACATACATACATATATATATATATATATATATATATAAAGAGGTTCATCCCCCACCCCCTAGGTCCATCACCCTCAAGCCCTTCCTACGTGGCGGTGACATGGTGGCCCATTGTCACGACCCCCGACCCACCCTGGACGGAATCGGGTGCCGTGAGCAGTCCAGTGGTACCGGTGATTATTTTTATTTTGAAAAACATTGCAGCGGAAATTTCATCAGGACCGTGAGTTAGGAAAAATATCAGAGTTTAGAAACACCGGATTTTATTTATTAAATAGATGGGATAAACCCATGTTTTACAAAGGTAGCTTTTAATATAAAAACGATATTTCTTAATTTGATTTAATTAATGAAATAAGCCACTTCTTGAAGTCCTTCAGTGCTGGATCTAATCCTTACTCCAATCTACTGTAATTACCTGAGACGCGTTTTAAAAAGGTTTTGTCAGCGGGAAATACTGAGTGAGTTCATTCAGGTTTTATAAAAACAGATTTGTTATAATTCACAGTATTAAGAGCGATTACAATGTTTTTATCAACCAATTATCAAGAATGGGTATTTGTCACTCGACCGGATCTGTGACTGTGGTCATACCACTATTGGGTCCCGTCGCCCCAAATAGTGACGGCTCACTCACATAGAGTGATACTCACTCACCTAGAGTGATAAAAATAGTAATGTGCACAATACCCCACATACCAGCTGTAATTTGGTGATTACAAAGACTTAATCCCTGTAATTATAACCTTGAAAATAATTTGGAGTATTGTAAAACAGTTGATAAAAAGAGAATGACTCACATTATAAACATGCAGATTCATACGGCCAAAGTTTAGTCTACAGATAAGCCTTGATATATTGCAGATTTATACTGGAAAATCTTAGCCTATTGATTTAGCCTTGTAACCGAGTGCACACGAACTAGGTAGGTAACTTAATACAACAATTACGATAACTCACGAAATCAAATTCTCACAACAAACGACAAAGTGCGATACTTAAACATCCATCGATTTAACGACGAACGACAAAGTATAACCCTAATGTGGGTGGCACTTAAACATCCATTGGATATATTGATCGGTCGGAAAATGAATCGTAATAGCGATCGAGTTAATACCCTGTATCGTAGCAGCACCCTGCTATACTAATTAGTGATTCACATGTGTGTGTGGTGGGGAGTATTTTCGGTAGTTAAACATATAGCTTAACAGAATGGAATACGTATTTGTTTAAAACCCAAATCAAACCTCAACGATAGTTACGAGATTCGAACATTAACGAACTTCACAAAGTGTAGTCTTATTCAGACAGTACTTTGGCATCCGTTTAACGAACTCACAAAGTATAGTACTTTGGATTCCGTTTAACGAACTCACAAAGTATAATACTTTGGATTCCGTTAGTTGGTTCCTGAATCGACCGAACAGAATATCGTATCGGTGATTATTGGTTAGAACACCAACGTATAGAGAGAAGAAGAAAAGAAATGAGCAAAGAAAAATGAATCCCAAGCTTCTTATTTATAGCAAGCAAGCAAGCAAGCACCTCAACATATTTCTGTCGATGTGGGATAGTGACGTGCCTGCCTACCTGCTTGACATGCTAGCTAGCTTGCTTATATATATTAATTCAGCTGCTTCACTCGTTTTTCTCGTATAACTTTTAAAATATAACGTTTTATAAAACGACGAATATGTCTTTAGAACGAGCATATTTTTATCTACGTTTTAACCTAAGTTTCATTAAAAACGGAGTAAGGAAAAAAAATAATATATTTAATTATTAATATTAAACGTTCTTATACGACCCCATATATATCTATTTTTAATAAACCTTACTTAGCTTAATTAATCTTGTTAGCTTAATTATTATTGATTAACTGATTAATTAATCATACTAAGTATTAATTTTAGCGAGAGTTGTTACATCCTCCCCTCCTTAATAAAATCTCGTCCTCAATATTTGGACTATGATATTTTCTTGGGTTATGTTTCTTCTTCTAATTAAGAGAAACAATGTATCGCGGAATGGAATCAAAAGATATTTTGAGGGGTATGAATTTTAAAAATAGAAATGATTTATAGAAACAATTGGATTCAATATCCGAAATGAACTTACTTTGATCAATTAGGGGAGATTCTGAATTGATAAATATCTATTTGTGAATGGAAGTATGGAAAATGATTTGTCAATGATTATCCGACAGTCAATATCGTTTACTTAAATGGTACTGGACAATAGAATTTAGTGTATCGTAATCTGAGTACATAATTGTACCAAGAATATGACAAATCAAACGAATGGCGTATGAATATGGTTTAGCACAGGCTACAAATCTATTCGGACGTTGCAAAGGGTTTGTAAAGAATTCAATGATGACCGAATAAATTTATCGTTTTCGAATTTGAGAGTTTCAAGGAGGCTTTCTGGATATTTCAAAAGATGAAATGTTCAAACGAATAAGATGAAATGGTATATTTTTTTTTCAAGGTGATTGGGTTCAGGCCAAAAGATATATGATCTATAGATTCTTAAAATGAATGTGAAGAACTTTTTGGAATTAGTAAAATTCTTTGTCAGAAGAAAACTTACCTTGATTGGTACCTAAGGAAGACTTAAGATTGACCGGGTCAAAATAAAATGAAAACATGAAAATGTTTTGTCAGATATTAAATTATGATATGAGAAAATTAATGTGTTGAGATGAGTGAATTGAATGGATATACGAAAAGACAATAGAGTTAGTGTATTTTTGTCTTAATACATAATTGCAAAAATGTTTTGATTAAAGATAGGTGATATTTAATATCTTTTCCTTTTATGTTATCATAAAGTAAAAAATAAATATAGAGAGTTTTAAAATATCAAAACCCGTGGTAATTTTGACAAAATAATGATATATATTTTTATAAATATGTTTATCCAATATCCTAGAACTTATGATTATTATTTTTAAAATCAAGTGTGTTTAACTATAAGATTATGGTATTTTAAATCATAAAAGTAGAATAATAAATGTTTATTTTAATATCAAGCATACTTAAGTATTGGCTTGCGTAAATAACATTTGATATTTTAATATAAAAGAATATTTCTATAAGTATTTAATGGTTGTGAAATATTAATCAAGATGAACATTTATTTATAATATGTTTTGTTTATGATTATTTAGATAATTCTATTCGTCCCTTTTAATTGTTTTATGAAAATATGTCTTCTCTTTACAGTACAAGTATATATATTTCTATATATATAATAAAAATATTTTTATATATAATTGAAATTTACTAAATAAGTATGATGACTTAATTAACTAGTCATTATCACGGCGGATATTGGTTAGTGCTGCCTTGTTTAAGCATAGGTGGCCAGTCCATGCCTAACTAAGGCTAGGCTATTCAATACATGCCCTTGATAATAACTCTAGTATCTAAAAATAATACTAACACTATTACTATTAATATATTATTACTAATAATAAAACTAATATTAATTGCCAATAATAAATGCATAAACTTAAATGAGAATATATACTTCAAACAAAATTTTATACGTAAAAATATAAATTCTTTACCTTAATGGTTTTAACAAAAATTTTAAATGTAGGAATACTATATTGTAAGTTTCTATATATAATTAAGTTTATATAATGTTTTTCGATCAATGATGATAAGGTAAGAAATATCACGAAAGGCTCGATTTAGGTTGTAAGGACTAAGGAATTAGGACATGAAATGGTGGATCATTATCTTAGCACACAATTGTGTTAAGATTGCTTTCATAAAATAAATCAATAAAGCGGATTCAATATAAATAAATAAATAATTAAATCCTAGATTAGCGTAATCTTCAAATTTGTGAAAATGTCATCACAAAGTGATCGTGATCAAAGAAATGATTTGATGAATTCGAAGACTAAACAAGCATGTTATAGTTCAAGAGAATTGAAGTGCTTGTTGGGACTATTTTGAATATGATGGTTTCAATTCATCATATGGGACTTCGAATTGATTACGTATTGAGAGCAAGTTAACTGGGTTTGGATAAAACGAGTTTTAATAAGGAAGTTTGGACATGATCACAACAGAAACCATGTATAACCTTCAAAAAGAAAATCGAGTTTTTCAAAAAAAATTTATCGATCAAATATCAAAGAGTAATCATTTTGCAAAACGCGGTTTACAATGCAAAGATCAAGTATAGCGAAATGATATTTGAGGTTGGATAAAACAATAATTTGGAATGAAGCCTTCCTAGGGTCTTATAACTCAAATGAACCACATGCGCAACAAATAGTGCATGTGTATCGTATGGATTTACCAAGAAACAAAATGGATCAATAGTTACTATTATGAAAGAATTCTTTATGGTATGATGACCATTAAAAGAACACGAAAGTCAACTTATTATAGGCAGAAGTCAGAATTGCTACGAAAGGAGTATAAGAACTTTTATCTGGAATTTTGTGTGATAACCGTTGTTAACTGACATTATCAAGGAATGTCGAATGAACTGAAATGGAATAGGGAATTTGCAAAGGTATGTGACTCCTTTTTCAGTGATAATAATTATGACTTAGTTTAGACTGTGCACCGATGATTGTGAAATCTTGTTCCAACGTACCTCAGCGAAATGTAGATCGTTTGTAGGATCACGTGGCAAAGTGCTTCTTTTTTATTAGTAGTTTTCTACTGACAGAATTAGTATTGGTGTCATCGTGCCCAATTTATACTTTTCAAAGGTCTTGCCTTGGAAAGTCGTGTGTGATATATTTCAACGTCTGTGGACGTATATTTTAAGTTTCATGTGTTTTCTTGTGCATTAGCACAACTTTATATGTTTCTTACTTGTGCATTGTAAATTTTTATACTTTCGATGATATCCCATCTTTAAAGGGTTCTCATTGTATGAGTTACGAGGTAAATGATCAAACAAAATAATGTTTGATATTGGAAAAGAGATTCCTGATAAAGAATTCTAGACACGGATGCTTGTGCTTTATTTCAATTTATCAATCCTTATGGGTTTTTTTTTTTTTGGAATTTCCTTATAGATATACCTATCTATATAATCACATATTTCACATGCTGAAATAAACATACCATTTATCAGGTCAATGTATTTAACAGATTCATATTTACAAGAACCAGTCAGGTATTTGGTCATGATACTATTTAGGGAAATCTTGTCACTGATTTGACATATCATTTACCCCGTCTTATCCGGTTCGCGCCGGAGCGGTAATCTAAATATGTCCGGACAAGCTGGAGAGTCTGCTACTCTATACCCAGTTTTGCCGGAGAAAATTTTCTATTTCCCATAAATAGTATCTTTTCAAAAAGTGCCTCTTTTATTAGGGCTTTTATCCAGAATCAAGGAAATTTGTATTCCCATAACATATCTTATTCTAGACCAAATAATATCAATGAGCAAGAATAAATAGCAATTAAGTGCTATTGCCTGCTAACCGTCATACCAGTATCCATTATATTATACTTATATAAGTAATTTACCTTAAAGTTTATTTTAAGGCAAAATTCTTAAGTTCAAGTCTAAATACCATCCGGAGTGCTATCAGATAATATTAAGTTTCTAATTCTCCGTTTCACTTAGGTATTATTATAACACCTAATTGTGTAAACCAGTGGCTTAGCTTATACTAAGGCATCTTTTCTTATGTTCAAGTCTAACTGCTATCAGTTGTGCTACCATTTAATAGAAATCTCCTAACTCTTTTTATTTAAGCTTAAGTATTATTATCACAACACTTATAGGCTTAAAGCAGTGGCTCTGATACCACCTTCTGTCACGACCCCCGACCCACCCTGGACGGAATCGGGTGCCGTGAGCAGTCCAGTGGTACCGGTGATTATTTTTATTTTGAAAAACATTGCAGCGCGGAAATTTCATCAGGACCGTGAGTTAGGAAAAATATCAGAGTTTAGAAACACCGGATTTTATTTATTAAATAGATGGGATAAACCCATGTTTTACAAAGGTAGCTTTTAATATAAAAACGATATTTCTTAATTTGATTTAATTAATGAAATAAGCCACTTCTTGAAGTCCTTCAGTGCTGGATCTAATCCTTACTCCAATCTACTGTAATTACCTGAGACGCGTTTTAAAAAGGTTTTGTCAGCGGGAAATACTGAGTGAGTTCATTCAGGTTTTATAAAAACAGATTTGTTATAATTCACAGTATTAAGAGCGATTACAATGTTTTTATCAACCAATTATCAAGAATGGGTATTTGTCACTCGACCGGATCTGTGACTGTGGTCATACCACTATTGGGTCCCGTCGCCCCAAATAGTGACGGCTCACTCACATAGAGTGATACTCACTCACCTAGAGTGATAAAAATAGTAATGTGCACAATACCCCACATACCAGCTGTAATTTGGTGATTACAAAGACTTAATCCCTGTAATTATAACCTTGAAAATAATTTGGAGTATTGTAAAACAGTTGATAAAAAGAGAATGACTCACATTATAAACATGCAGATTCATACGGCCAAAGTTTAGTCTACAGATAAGCCTTGATATATTGCAGATTTATACTGGAAAATCTTAGCCTATTGATTTAGCCTTGTAACCGAGTGCACACGAACTAGGTAGGTAACTTAATACAACAATTACGATAACTCACGAAATCAAATTCTCACAACAAACGACAAAGTGCGATACTTAAACATCCATCGATTTAACGACGAACGACAAAGTATAACCCTAATGTGGGTGGCACTTAAACATCCATTGGATATATTGATCGGTCGGAAAATGAATCGTAATAGCGATCGAGTTAATACCCTGTATCGTAGCAGCACCCTGCTATACTAATTAGTGATTCACATGTGTGTGTGGTGGGGAGTATTTTCGGTAGTTAAACATATAGCTTAACAGAATGGAATACGTATTTGTTTAAAACCCAAATCAAACCTCAACGATAGTTACGAGATTCGAACATTAACGAACTTCACAAAGTGTAGTCTTATTCAGACAGTACTTTGGCATCCGTTTAACGAACTCACAAAGTATAGTACTTTGGATTCCGTTTAACGAACTCACAAAGTATAATACTTTGGATTTCGTTAGTTGGTTCCTGAATCGACCGAACAGAATATCATATCGGTGATTATTGGTTAGAACACCAACGTATAGAGAGAAGAAGAAAAGAAATGAGCAAAGAAAAATGAATCCCAAGCTTCTTATTTATAGCAAGCAAGCAAGCAAGCACCTCAACATATTTCTGTCGACGTGGGATAGTGACGTGCCTGCCTACCTGCTTGACATGCTAGCTAGCTTGCTTATATATATTAATTCAGCTGCTTCACTCGTTTTTCTCGTATAACTTTTAAAATATAACGTTTTATAAAACGACGAATATGTCTTTAGAACGAGCATATTTTTATCTACGTTTTAACCTAAGTTTCATTAAAAACGGAGTAAGGAAAAAAAATAATATATTTAATTATTAATATTAAACGTTCTTATACGACCCCATATATATCTATTTTTAATAAACCTTACTTAGCTTAATTAATCTTGTTAGCTTAATTAATATTGATTAACTGATTAATTAATCATACTAAGTATTAATTTTAGCGAGAGTTGTTACACCCATCCTCTTGAGGATGAGGCTCTCCATACCCTCTAGTCTAACTAAGTTTTGACGAAGTGATTGTGTAGTCAAAGTCGGTCGCAAATTTTTCTTTTTTTAGAATCACTTACATTTTAGCATTGTTTGATCTTATGGAAAATAAGAGGTTATGATACAGACCTGTATTTTTTTTTTTACAAACTAGATTTTCATTAAAATAGTGATAATTATAGACTAATGACAGATAGACGGTCAATAATCTGCATCGCTAATAACAAATTACTTTTGTGATATTTGGGTGGCAAATTACTTTAATTTTTAAATTGGTTCATTTTGCTAAAAAGTAAAATGTGTAGGTTTTTTATAAGAATTTAAACCAAAATGAATGTACGATACTTTTATGATCCAAAAGAATAGCCTAAGGATATGGGATCCAATGCAGATATATCTTAAAATAAAATAAAAATTAAGTATATTTAAAATTAAGTAAAAAAATGTGTTTATCTACTCAGATGAAATAATTAGGTGAACTTACCAATTAAAAGGTTCCATGAATGTTTTTTTTAACCGAATACACTTTATTTCTTAGTAATTTAAGAGGCCGGTAACCCCTTAATCTAATATTAAGAAAAAAGTCTACTTAATCTCATGGCATTCTCTCATTCTATTCGCTAATATTATTATTACTAGGTTATTGCCTCGTGTAATACACAGGCTGAATCACAATTACAATGTGAAATAAAAAAAATACATTTATAATATGGTCTAAGTATATGTAATATAGAGTAAGTAATATGCAAACCAAATACGAAACAAATGTTGTAGAATTACAAAGGGTTGTATGTGCGGAAAATAAACATAAACAATTATTATACAGGAAAAAAAACACATCATTCGTCTATCTACAAGTATATATTATGTATGAAATTACATATAATAATGAAAAATGAAAAGTTACAACTATGATTCACATACCTCCGTATAGCTAAATCGCGATTTCCTCCATCGTCCCCCTCTAGTTTCTAGAGCGAGATGTGTTCACGCACTTACAAACGAGAAACTTGATGTTACAAATCAATTTAATCACAAGGATAGATAGAGTTGTGAACCTATGAGGGTTGATTCTTGGAATTTGGGTTTTTTCCGGAGTTGTGAAATCATATGATTCTGAATCGGGATTGGTTACTACGACGATGATTCTGAAGAAATTGATTTGTCAGAGTTGACAGTTGCTCTGGTGGACGCAAATGGAGTTTATATGGTGAAAGAAGGGAGGTTAGGGTGAGGTTTATGTTTTATTATATTTAGATAAAAAAAAAACTAGGGGTCCACTTGAATTATTAAATGTTTTATTATTATCATTATTATTTGTAATAATAAGGGTAGTATAGTCATTTTACAACCACTTAATTGACAAAGCTAACACGTCAACCTCGGGACTATCCAAGTTACAACTTGTTAAACCACAGGGAACAAAATTGTAATTCTAGAAAGTTGGGGACTAAAGGTAAACTATGAGCAAATCACAAAGGTTATCCGGGCATTTTTCTTGTACAAATTATGATCAAATAAGTTGTGTTATTTGTTTAAATATAAATGTTTTTTTCAATTATTTAAAAAAAAAAAATTATGTTATAGATTTCAATTTATTTGCGAAGTCTCAATCTGTTTCTATCTTTTTTTTTTTTCTTTTGATCGAAGTCACTAGAAGAAGTAAAGAAAATACCTACTTTATAAAAGAACTAAAGTTGTAGCTTCAAATACAACTTAACACTAACGTCTCAATATTAACATTGTATCTTGTGTCTAAAAGCTAAAATAGAACCTTATCTGAACGTCATAATTTTGAATCGTATCATCTTGTAAAGGGTCGCCCCATCTTTTATCCTATATGTTTATATCAAGTTTCATATTAATTATTATATTTTTATCCTTACCAATTTACTAATTAAATTTTGCAAAATTGTTTCAATATTACAATGACGATTGACGAGTGTGAAATATCTATGAAAACACGTACGCTTAATTTATGACATAAAAATGAATAAAAATATATACACTTGATAAGTTCAATGATTAGTTGAGAATATATCTATTGTAGAACATCATGACGAATAAACTTTTATTTTTTTAGGATTACTCTTACAAAACAATTTTAGCATGCAAAAACGTTGGAGTAACATCATGGCTGGCATGTGTCCCTTTTAATTAAGGAGAGAAGGGTGTTATGGTCTTTTCTCATGTGACCTACTTCATCTCTAATTTTCAAATGGTTATAACCTTCTTCATGCGACTATATTTAAAAAATATATATATATATATATATATGCCGTATTAATGAACATTTCATTCTCTTTAATTCGAGGAAGTTATTACTATAGTTTTTTTAATTAAATAAGATACAAACTATAAAGTTACGTTATGTTACAGTACGTAATTACGTACCATATGCGTAAGCAGTAACAAATGCTCATTGTGACCCTACATCTATAATCACGAACCATATGTAACAAGTGTAATGTCACGTGATTATGTGTCGGTACATAATTACGTTATTATATGGTTTTGATTGTATAATGTTTTTCTTACTAAAGTTATGTTTATTACATGATTATATATTCAAGAGTTAATTACGTAGTTAATCCCTGTGGTTTGCACAAAATAACATACTTAGGTACTAATAGTTTAAAATCACCTTCTAGGGTATTAACTTTTCATTTTGTAACGTTTGGAGGTATTAACTTATAGGGTATTAACATAGTTAGTCCCTGTGGTTTGTATAAAATAACATACTTAGGTACTAATAGAATGTGATTTTAAACCTACAAATAACGTTAATACCTCCAAATGTTACAAAATAAAAAGTTAATACCCTAGAATGTGATTTTAAACTATTAGTACTTAATTATGTTACTTTATGCAAACTACAGGGACTAACTATGTAATTAACTCTATATTCAATATAATGAGAACTTTTTTATGCTATTACGTGATTAGATCTCATATAAGTCGTTACGTGGTTATAGATGTGGTGTTACATTAAGCATTTGTTATTGCTTACACATGGTACGTGATTATTAAATTGAGCATTCGTTATTGCTTTTGCACATATGGTACGTGATTCTATATTTAGGTATGCATTGAGTATCTGGTACGTAATTTAGGTATTCATTGAACATTTGGTATGTGATTATAGATGTAGTATTACATTGAGAATTTGTTACTGTTTGTACATATGGTACGTGATTTAGGTATTTAATGATTATGTTCCAATAATTACGCACTGGAATATAATCATGTAATGTTACATAATCACGTAACTGTATAGATTGTAAAATAATTTTTTGAGTAAATTGCCACAATCGACCTTGAGGTTTAAGTCTGTTTGCCAGTTTCATCAAAAATGATTTTTTTTTTGTGCTAAACAGTCCTTCACCACCTTTGGCATTTTTTTACCATTTTCATCCAAACCACTAACTTAGTTTAATTTTTCTGTTAAATTGAATGATATTTGGATGAAACTGACAAATATAAAACCTCAGGGACGATTTTGACAATTTACTCAAATTCTTTTTAATTTCTTTTATTTACTTATTTTTGTCACGGATATATAAAACAAAATTTACAATAAAAAAATTAATAGTTTTGTCACATAATTTTTATAAATTATCATCCAACCACTAACTCAGTTATTTTTTTTTTCTATTAAGGTGAAAGATCTTTTAAATTTTATAAAGTAAGACAAAAATTAATTTTCAAAATTTTTTTATATACATCAGTTTTATAAAAAATAAATTCTACTTCAAACTCTAAATTTTATAAAACTAAAATGCTAATGACCTTATAAAAAATTGTCCAAATCTTATCATATGTACCAAGTTTGTAATTCATCTTCTACTATTTTAAATTCACTCATAACGAAAAACAGAAGCCCCCCCCCCCCCCACCCCCAATCAAACAACATATCGTTACCAAACCTTAAAATTACTCACCAAATAGTAAGTATAATGCCATGAACCAAAAATTTCTTTACTTAAACCACTTGGAATAAATATTAGTTAGTTACCCTCATAATCTTAATTAGATAAACATTTGAGTAAACTGTCATTTTGGTCCCTGAGGTTTAGTCACTTTTGTCATTTTAGTCCAAAACTCAAACTTTTTGCATCTGGGTCCCTGTGGTTTCAATTTATTGCCATTTTGGTCCAAAAGTGAAATCAGGTTATACTTATTTTATAAAATCCTGCTATTTTGTCCTTTTCCTCGGGGGCAAAATAGGCATTTTATTTTTGTTTTATTTAAAGCTTTTATTAAGGGACTATTTGTGTAAATAGGTTCAAGTTTTGGACCAAAATAAAAAATTTAAATCTTTTTAAACAAAAACCTGCAACACCCTATCTACCACCACTATCACCACTGCCACCACAGCCTCACCACCACTACCACCACTGCCACCACAACCTTAGATTTCTGTTCTTTATTCTGATTTCCGGATCTAACCTTCTCTCAACCGTCATCGAATGAAATGACACCATTGCAGCATCCGTAACAACAACAACCACACCAGACTATTTCATCATCTTATCCTTTTCTTCCGATCGTGAAGAAATAGACGGCGCGTGTCCGCTACGCGTCAAGGCGGAAACAGCTTGTTTTAAGTTAGAAGAAACGGAGAAATCGTGATTGTTAAGCTGGAAGATACGATTCAGGTGTTTGACAGTTTGAATTCCGAATAGATCGACCGCCATTGTTGCTGTAAAAAGCTTGAATGAATGAATGAATGAATTGAGAAATTAGGGTTTCAGAGTGAAGAAATTGGGGATAGAGACTGGGCTTAAAAAGAGGGGTTGGGGAACTAAAGTCAAAGAGGGGCGAAAGTTGATCGAACGGTAGTGGTGTTGGTGAGGAGATAGGGTGTTGCAGTGGTGACAGTGGTGGTAGTGGTGGTGGTGAGTCTATGAAGAAGATAAGGGTGTTGCAGGTTTTATTTAAAAAGATATAATTTTTTTATTTTGGTCCAAAACTTGAATCTATTTACACAAATAATCCCTTCAATAAAAGCTTTAAATAAAATAAAAATGACAGGACCATTTTGCCCCTGAGGAAAAGAACAAAATAGCAAGATTTTATAAAATAAATATGACTTGATTTCACTTTTGGACCAAAATGGCAATAAAACTGAAATCACAGGGACCCAGATGCAAAAGGTTTGAGTTTTGGACTAAAGTGGCAAAAGTGACTAAACCTCAGGGACCAAAATGGCAGTTTACTCTAAACATTTTATTTCTGCCAACGTGTTTCTTAGGTGCTCAACACATTTAAAAATATGTAACATTTTACAATTCTTTTTCTATCTCTACTCTTGATGAAATACTAAAAGTTGTAATCGATAGTTATGTGCTGCACAACATTAATATTTATTTTATATATCGTTTTCTCTTTATAAAACTGATATATATATATAAAAACTGGATATTAATTTTTATCTTAATTTATAAAATTTAAAACATACTTCACCTTAATAGAAAAAATAAACTGAGTTAGTGGTTTGAATGAAAATTTATAAAAATTATATGACAAACTATTATTTTTTTTATAAAAACTGCATGTGTATTCTGTTTTATATATATGTGACAAAATTTGTTAAACAAAAGAAATTAAAAAGAGTTTGAGTAAATTGTCAAAATCGTCCCTGAGGTTTTATATTTCCCAGTTTCATCCCAATATCTTTCAACTTAACATAAAAAGGAAACTAAGTTAGTGGTTTGGATGAAAATGACAAAAAATGCCAAGGTGAAGGGCTGTTTGGCACAAAAAAATCATTTTGCATGAAACTGACAAACAGGCTTAAACCTCAGGGACGATTTTGGCAATTTACTCTAAATTTTTTAAACATTAAGAAAAACTATAGCGATAGCCTACCTAAATTAAAGAGAATAAAATGTTCTTTAATACGCTGTAATTTAAATAAAAAAATTATCGTATGAAAAAGTTATAATCATTTGAAAATCATGGGGGAGAAATTTTATGAGTCAACGATATTGAATTTTCCTAGTTTGCCATTTTCCCCACTTGTCTTGTCTCCCTTATTTTAGTTATAAGAATTTTATTTTACATTTCGGAAATCACTTAATCTCAACCATTGATCTTACAAATCGATAACCCCGATTTTACAATAAAATTGTCTTGTACAGTAACATCCCCCTACTTTTACATACGATGATAAACCTGATTTCTGCGACTTTAGTCGAACAAGTATCACACATCACAAAGATATATACAAATTAAAAAATAAAAAAGTGAATAGAACTACTAGATTAGATGGTCTACATATACATGTCGTACATCTATTGAAGCAGAGGACGAAGAGGATACTGATGAAGTGATGATTGAGGAGAAAAGAAATGGATATGTTGAAACTTGAAAGCAAACAAATTTGAGGAACAAAAACCGGTGCATTTGTCAATCATACCTATTATTGGAAGAAACAAAGGCCAAATATAAAAAGGTGTATGGCCTTTATTTATATATTTCTTTATATATCAATTTTTTTAAACACCCAAGACCTTACACTTAATGTATTAAAAGGTTATGGTTTTTTTTCATTTATAAATTAAACACACTATAAAGAAGCAAGTTATATGTGCATATATGTGTTGTAAGTTAGGCTTTGGGAGTTTTTCAAACAAAAATGAAATTTTTTTTTTAACCCTAAAATTTTAATGTTTGACAATTTAAGTTTAAACTTCTAATTTTTGTTTTCTTTTAACCCTAAAGTTTTAATCTTTGACAATTTACCCTAAAGTTTTAATATTTGACAATTTAAGTTTAAAATTTTTAATCTTTGTTTCCTTTTTAACACTAAAGTTTTAATCTTTGACAATTTAACTTTAAAGTTTTAATTTTTGGTAAGTTAACCCCTTTGATTAATTTGATTTTTTACTTCTAATTCAAAAGTTTCCATCTTTTGCGATTTAACCACTTTGATTTTTTGTACTTATGTGTTGTAATCTTGACTTTGGAGGTTTTTCAAAGAAAAAATGATTATACATATGGTTGTTTTAACCTTGGCTTTGGAGGTTTTTAAAAAAATTGTTTTTTTTACTTTTCACCCAAAAGTATTTCATAAATTACTTTTAACCCAAAACTATTTGTTTTTTTTTTTTTTACTTTTAACACAAAACTTTTTATCTTTTACAATCTATCCTCACAACTTTTTTTTACTTTCAACTTTGGTTCTTTATAGTTTTCATTTTCCGTAAATTTTTCGCTATATGCTTCGTTCTAAATTTTGTGACTTAACACATCGCAACGTGCGTCTTTGTTTTAGCATTTTTACGTTTCGTTCTAAATTTTGCGAGTTAACAAGACGCAACGTGCGTGTGTGGGTGAACATTTTTACATCATCTACGTTTTTCCCGTTTGACGGATTCAACATAACATGCTTATACTAAATCGATTTACTTATAACTAAAGAATCCCCGCCGCATTGCGGCGGGTCGTAATTCTAGTTTTATATTATTTTGATAATATTCTCTTATATGTTAAAGACGATGGAAAATGAACAGTATCATCACATATGTGGCAGGTGGTTCTTGCAACATGGTCGTAAGTGGTTCTTGTAATGGTACCCCGTTTTGACGAATATTTCGGTAACGTACCGAATACCGGTACCGTACTGTAACGTAGCGAATATTTCGGTAACGGTACCCAGTTTTAACAAATTTTGGTATCGGTATTTCGGTACTGGTTCAGTACAGTACCGTATCGTTACCACACTCATCCCTAATGGAGATTGCTTATAAAAATGGAAGTTCCATAAAAAATGAGTTAATTATTGCTTTGCTTGGGACTTTTTTTTTTGTTAGACCCAAACATTTCATGACCAAATCTAATTCATAGTCAGCTGATCTATAACCGACTTTCTCCTCCATTTAAAAAAAGTAACCAAAATCGGTTTTGTTTATCAATGTCTAATTAACCAACATTTTGGTTATGGTTACCGTTTTGGACTCAAACCGACCAATACATTCCCAGATGTCACTAATGCATAAGAACGTGCTATGTCAATTATCACATCTCAAGCAAAAGCGGTCTCAAATGGAAATTGAATCGGTTAACAGTTGATATTGGCTAACACCCAAAATCGTTTATTAATGTGAAGAAACTTAACACAAAACTTGACTTACAATCATCATACCCTAAACACGGTATCTATCTAGTATAATAAAAGAAACTAACTTTTGGACACATGTCATTCATTTAAGGCATTCTCAAATATATATTTAACTTATATTAACTAAATAAATAAATAAATAAATAAATAATATTAAATCTTATCATACTTTAATAAAATATTATCCTCAAATCTAAATTATTAATTTAATATATTTTTAAAACAAATACCTATCTTTCCCACTTATCTTATATTAAATATATAAATAATAAATTAATATTAAATGTTATCCTAATTTATTAAAAATATAATTTTTTTATTATTTGATATACAAAATTATATTTATTCAACTCGTGTAAAACACGGGGTTTTTAAAAATTTAACATATATTTACTATGCAAAGTTACATTTATATAATCCGTGTAATACACGAAGTCTTAAAAAATATAACTTTGTTATCATTTGCTATGTAAAATTAGATTTATTCAACACGTGTAATACACGGGGTTTTTAAGGATATAATTTTTTTTCTTATTTGGTAGATTTTTCAACCCAACTATACACGGGTTTTTTAAAGATACGACGTTTTTAGTATTTATTACATTTATTTAATCTGTGTAATACACATGGTTTTTAAATATATAACTCTTTTTTAAATCAAATTCAACACGTGTAATATACGGGGGTTTTAAGGATGTAATTTTTTTATCATTTGGTAGATTTATTCAACCCGATTATACACAGGTTTTTTAAAGATACGACGATTTTTGAATTTAGTATACAAAATTACATTTATTTAATATGTGTAATACAAATGGTTTTTAAAGATATAACTTTTTTTACTATTTGATATATAAAATTACGTTTATTTAACCCGTAAAATATGCGAGTTTCATAAAGATATAACTTTTTATTATTTAATATATAAAATTACATTTATTCAACCCGTGTAATACACGTGGTTCTAACCTAGTTTATATAGCTGAACAAAACATATTAGACTATAACTAGGATTGCTAAATAATAGGAATTGGTCATTAATTCGAAAATCCCAACAACATCTGCAACGCATTTATAATATAACTCTATTGGGGATGGTTCATGCACGTAGTTGATGGATAAATGTACCAAAGAACCTTTAGTCTAGCGGTACCAATGTGTTGGATTAGGTTTTTACGTTTTCAAGTGGTGATGGTTCATTCCCAATGGTAGATAAAAAAAATGACCAGTTTAGTAGTAAAATTAGAAAGTACATGAGTTGCGATTGACGGATCGATGTGTTGTAGGTCCATGGTGTTTATGACCGTTATTGACATCTCCGAGATGCTCTAAAGAAATCCAAGCTTATAAAGTTTGGGCCCTAAAACCGGCCTTTCTTATATTGTGTAACCATTGGGCTGGAAGTAACTATACTAAAAGGTTGCTCTAATATAAATAAATTCAGTAACCTACCATGCATTATCTTGACCAGAAACTTAATTTTAACAAATCTCTCTACATTTGTACATGGTAAAAATCCGTAGGTGAAGTGGTGAACTACCTATCTCTTGCATGCCCAACTAATTTTAAAGTGGTTGGCTACCGAAACACAAATGAAATAATATTTTTTTAATTGTAACACAACATAAAAAGCGTGAAAAGGAGAATAAATAGAATATAAAACTATCATTAATTTAAAATTTATATAATCCGTCCCTCTTGAGGACGAACATCTCTTCTCCCTCTCGCGTAAAAATCCCCTCCTTCACAAACCATCCGTGTGGACAGAATCAAGAAAACACAGTTTCTTGCCTTCTGTCCTCCACCTAAGCATCATGGCATCAGGCCACCGATAGACATCCCTAAGAACGTTTGTTGGAGATGGTCTAAGCATGCCAGTTAAGGTTACGATTTCACCCTTCAATCGGCTGCTAAGCCAAGTGTCATGGTCCTATACTAGTGTTTTGTTAGGACCCCCCATGGGACAAAACCCTTATACCCGAGTTCACTTTTAATTACCAAAACAAATACTTTATCGGGTTTGCAATTCACTTGAGTGACTTGTTCCGGTTTTTTACTGGTCCGGTCCAATCAACTCCGGGCTAAAATGAACCCAACAACGAAAGAAACAGGAAACAAGTGACATGAAATAAGAAATTTAATATGTCATATTATTAATCCGACTCGCTTCAATACAATACAAATGTCACACAAAGACGAACCCAAATACTTACAATTCATAGTTTTTTAGAGTCGTCATAATCAAATACAACCAAACCCAAACCAACTAACAAACCATAACAATATCCTTGTTTCTAACATACTCGTATGAAGTAAACTGAATTAGAATCTACAATAATACATATACCAAATACACCAGTTCATTAATTTAATGAACTTCCATAACTATCAAATTTCACGGGCAATTCGCGTTTCTGCCTGGTCCACCATAGTAAATGTAGCTGCCCCAACCATCATTCTTGCCCGTTTGAACATCATAGCAATTGGGCTGCTCAGTGAATGTGTCTATATCTTTTGGGGCTCTAAGACTGTTTGATCCGTCTACTATTTGAACATTTCTGAAGTAACTGGACTTACCAAAGCCTTCTTCGGGGAAATGACCGCTGCCCATTTGGGTGGTGGTGTGCTGCCCGTCAGAGGCGGAGTTCACCACCTCACCGCCCCATTGGATCATTGATGCACTTTCGCTTAAGTAAGAAAAGAGTGAGCCGGGCCAATATCCGAGCACATTTCCTTTACCAAATTGCATCCACCAGTTTCCTTGCTCGGGGTCCTAATCGATTGCACCAAAGTAATTAAATGAATGACCATCAAATGTGCGTGGGATTATTTTTTTAGTATTTATTTGTTGGTGATAGCGGCATAGCGCATGCAAGGTTTGTGCTTGGTATAGGTGAAAAATAGACATCGGGTGACTTTCAACCCGTTTGAAATCAAACTTAACCTAAATTGGGCCGTATATGGATCAAAATTGCCACTTCTAAATCTCACTATGAGTAATTATGTCATTTTGTTAGGAGTGACATCTTTATTTATAGATTAGGTGTTTTTTGTTTTGTAAGACTTATGAACACTGGTTTTTGTAGATGCCCATGTGCCGCCCAAACCCATACATATGACTTTTAAGAGTCAAAAGAATAATTTTCAAAAGGCAACTAAGCCTATTTATGTGATAATGGGTCAATTTTGCTATAAAAGAAATGGGCCAAATTATGTAAGTCACATAAATCATACTAAAGTATTTACAATCTTCAAATTGTTTGATTAAAAAGTGAAGTTTTGTTCATTTCAAAAAGAGTTTTAAAATTGTATTTAATGTATTAATTATTTATGGAACTAAAAAAAACTATTGATTGGTCAACGTGACCCGAACCGACCGTTGACCCGAAACCAGTTCTATTCTTATAACTTCCTGCATGTTGCCAACTCCTAGTTTCCTCTTCAACTTTGATAGGGTTTCCAAGTGTTTTGTATAAAACTACAAGACTTAACTACACAATATACATATAATACAAGACAGATGATGAAAACAATTCTTAAAATAAAGAAAATGTCATATTAAATTTGAATTGTGGACCTATATATATAATTACACACAGGACACAGAAAAAGAAACTATTGTCATGAAGGACAATTTTCAAAGATTCCCCAACTCCCACTATTATACTGTATTTTTTTATAATTTTATAGAAAACGACATCCTTTTAGAGTTTTAGGGATTGCAATAATTATATTCTCCCTTTAAAATATAGGACCATATAATGCACTGAAATAAGATAATAATTATCAATTATTTAAACCAGTTTAAGAGCATACCTTCCAGATAAGTACACTGATATCATATTGGGAACCATGATATTTAGAAATAGGAGAAATGCTGGCCCCCAATGCTATCTCATTGTTGATTTGAACAAATCCTGAACACAGAAGGTTGTAACAGCCTGTGGCCTGATATGCATCACTCTGCACATATTTATAAAATAAATAATAAATAGATAAATAAATAAATAAGGACCCACAATTGTACAATTTCACTGGAATCCTATGCAAGTTTATTCCCCATAAAAAAATAGTAAACACAGTTTTTTTTCTTTTTTTTTTTTTTTTTTTTTTTTTTGATCTTTTGAACCTAAGGGGTGTGTTAAAAAGGGTGTTTGCATGTTACTTTAGAATGATTAGTGTAATATATGAAATCATTAAATAAAACTAATCAATTGACTAAAGTTTAATAAAGTTAGATAAGCTCTTATAATAACTTTTTACATTATTTTGACCCGTAACGAATTAGAAAACGATAACTATAGTTTATATAATTATTGTGACTTCAAGTTAAAATATCTTTTTCAAACTCACATTCAAACACCCCTTATGTGACATTTAACTAGCAGCCAAACACTTAATCCAAGTGGTTATGATGTAAACTGTTGAATTACCACGCGGCGAGTTCTACGTTAAAAAAGAAAATCATTATGAAAAGCGAGTCATAGTAGTTCTCGTTATGCATTGCACATTCCTAATATTCAAGCCATCATTAAAGAAAATGAAAATGAACAATGCACAACGAGAACTACTATGAACCGTTTTTACAATATCTTAAAAGTGTTTAACTTGAAGCAATCATACATGAAACTAGGTGAACTTACAGTCCAATATGTAAAGAATCTGGTGTTATTATCGCCATAAAGATCTGGGCTGACCTGATTTTAATTCAAGATCATACAGAAACATATTGTCATTACATAAACACGATTAAAAAATTCGACAACTTTTAATTAACATTATGTGGAAACTATGAATATACCTGCCAACCCGCTTCAATGCTATTGAGATCTGAAGCAAATGAGCCTCCTAATAACCAAATTTGAGATAAACTGAATTCATTAGACTGTTGAATCTGAGGGTCCCAAACATTCATAGTTGCTTTTGCTCCATAAAACTCTCCTTCCACATATGCAATTGCATGCTAAATGAACTCCAAAAATCAAAGGTAACAAAAACAAGATTCAGTAAAGGCAAAAGGGTCATTTACAAAAGTCAACTAAGTCAACTAGTTTGTAAATTGTATTGTCCAACTCACCTGATGGCCACTTTGATTAATAAGATCAAGATCAACAGAATTTGGTTGTGCAACAGTGTGGAGACTACTTTTCTTGCCATATTTCTTGATAGAACTTGCTCTAAGAATATCTTCTTTTTTCGTTCGTCGAATCGGGATTGTTCCTTTTTCACATTTCCCATTTGAATGCCATAATTGAGTAATTGTTTGGTGATTTTGTGATGATACTTTCATGCTCTCAAAATTATTCCCTTCCGGATGATAACTTGGCCTCATCTATAATCATAATAATAATTAAAAAAAAAAACAAATTTTCCATTTAATTACACAATTTTGAGTTTTGACCACAATTATTTTTTCAAAACCTTATATACCTGAATTTTATGATTTTTGAGTGAAGGATGTTCGAAAGCCGCTTGTTGCGAAATATGAACACAATCTATTATATCACCATCCGGACTCTGTAAAAAAAAGAAAAAAACGCATACTCAACAAATTATAATTCACAAAACATAATAGTAGAAAAACGAAGGAACACAAAAAAAGTACACAACACACCTTGATAGATTTCATAGAAGGTTTATTCAACCGATTCAAATGCGTCACAATCTCAAACTCATGTCTAACAGCGTAAGACACACGCGCTGCAACGACAACACACAACACCACCACAAACCGCAAAAACATATTCACCGTCATCATGAATTCTTTCAAACAAAACAATAGTGAAATAACCAACAAAAGAACATACAAACAATATGGTTATCCTGATAACATAAACATCTGGTGCTGGTACAATTATACAAATCTGTAAGCTACAAGTTTATGCAAGTGAAAGTGTTTCACGTGAACGAAACAAAAACTGGTGACACTATCTTCTGTTGAGCTCGTGATTGAGAGAGACATGAAGGTGAGAATAAAAATGGAAAATGAAGATGGAAGTATGCAGATAGACAGCTATATTGGTTTGTCGTGTAATAAGTGTGGACCTAATGATCAACGAATAATTTCATGGTGGAGGTGTAGCCCCTAAATGATTTTGACATTTTACCTATATTTTCGGGCGAATTTTTTAACTTTTATTATTTTTATTTTTATGAGACATTTGAGTTGCAGTAAATTTGGTTTTGGTTCCGGTTGATTTGAAAATGATGAACCCATTTTGGTTGTGATTTGATTGAGGAGACCCAAATTGGGTTGACACCAAATCAATGAGTATTTGATTTAAAGTTGTTAATGATGAGATGATAAAGCTGATTATTATAATTTGTTATTAATAGAATAGGAAATTTATTATTTCTCTTTTTTAGTTTCAATATTGGTCAATAGTTTTTTAAGTAGAAAGGACCGGCTAGTCGGACGTAGGGCTGTAAACGAACCGAACGTTCAGCGAACAGTTCGTGAACCATTCGGCGGGAAGTTCGTTTATGTTCGTTCGATTAGCTTAACGAACGAACACGAACAAATAATTTCGTTCGGTTAGCTTAGCGAACGAACACGAACACAGGTCTCGTTCATTCGACTGCGTTCGTGAACGTTCGGTAATATGTTCGGTTACGTTCGTTCGTGTTCGTTTGATTATATTAAAAAATAATAAACAATAAACTTTTTATCTAAGCATGTTGAAAGCTTGAAATCCTATTTTTTTCTTAGTTAGCTAAAATTTGGACATTCTAAGACATTTATAGGGATAATTATTTCTAATTCACAATCAAATCTCTTATACTCTATCTTTATAATTGCACTAAAAAACACTATATTTTCTCTTTTTTTTCAATTAATTAATATTTTTTTATACTTTTATCATTACCTTTTCTTTCTCCTCCACTCACAACCACTTTCAAAAATATTACAAAATTATAGAGGTGAATAATATCTTTCTCCAAATTTTTACTGAAGAACAGTAATTTTTTTTGTTTTTTCTCTCTCCTCCACATAACAATTTACAACCACTCTCACAAATATAGAGGTTACACTCACATACATATAGAGGATCCATTGTGAATGCTCTAAGTTAGTTAAATTTGATTCATCATTTGGTGGTGTAGTAGACTAGTTGTGTTTTGATTTATCATTTGATAGTTGTATTAACAACTTATATCCAATGTTTAAGGATACCAATGTTTTATTTTTTTTTATTTTCAAGTTAAATATTCGTTTGCGTTCTTTTTTATTTGCTTGCGTTCGTTTTGTTCGAGACCAGTGTTCACGAACTGTTCGTGAACAACTGAATTTCCTTAACGAACGAACATGAACATAAACTTACGTTCGGTGTGCGTTCGTGAACAGTTCGCGAACATGTTAACTTCCTTAACAAACGAACACGAACATATCCTTGTTCGTGTTCGTTCGGTTCGTTTACAGCCCTAGTCGGACGAGTACTGGAACCGCTGGACCAGTTGAACTGGATTTTATGACAACTTGGAGTTATAGGTTGGGTTAGACTTACATGGTTAAAGAAATTCCATAGTTTCTTAGTTTATAAAAGGTAAGATGGTAGATTTAAACATTTTTTATACAAAAAAAAAATTAGAGTTAAATTAAACTTATTGTAAAATATGAGTCCCAAATTTTGAATTTAGGACTTCTACTACAAACTTATTTGGATCCTCACATCATCATTTTCTTATCTCATCATATGCATCCTCAAACCCATGAAATTTATCATCACCATCCTCAAACAATTTTTTTAAATAAATAATATATAACTAAAACAAATTACAAAACTTCTTTAAAAAACCTAATTCAAAACTAACATTAATTGATATCCTCAAACCACAAAGACATCCCAATTTTCCATCCTCGTCACCGATACCTATGGAGTTAGGATGGTGTTCCATTCGGTACCCAGTGCCACCTCACCCATCATATGCTCATGCCAAATGCTCATCCCCCATAATTGTATTTTACATTTTACAGAAGTAAATATTTATATACAAGATAATCCGTATAGTTTAGTTCGCCTCATATCTAAGTGAGATTAGTAACAGAAAAAATGGTTATTTTTAAAACTAGTTAGTTCGAGTTGTGTTAACACTTATCTAACCTTAAAGGGTTCAACAGGAGCATAGCATATAACATTATAACAAGGTGTGCTAGTTAGTTGTAGTTAAACTAGTAGCCAAATAACGAGTTAAATATGTACAGACAATACTTTCTTCTACAAACAAATTTTTACTACCGTCCTCAGAATCAATTGAACACTCAAGTTGAATGTGAAATCATCTTGAAAAATTCATACTAAGTTACAAACCAAATCAAACAAAATATAACATAACATTCAAGTTGAATGTGAAATCATCTTGAAAATGCATACTAAGTTACAAACGAAATCAAACAAAAACACAATATGTCAATGCGAAACCTAAAATATTTTAATAACTCTTAAATAACTTAATAAAAAGATTTTGATTACCCAACCCGATAAAAACATGACAAAATTTTATGACCCTGGAAAAAAAAAATATCAGCGCATGTGCCACAGGTCATCGACTATAAGTAGGACTGGAAGCGAACCGAGTCGCGCTCGAGTTTGAGCTTGATTAGCTTATGAGTGCTCGAGCTCGGCTCTATTCGTGCTTTGAAAACAAAGCTTGACTGGTTGGTACTTTCTCAAGCTCGGGCTCGGCTCGTTTAGTATCTATTAATTCATATATTAAATTAAATAATAGACTCGTTAGGCTCGTGAGGTTGATAAGTGAAGCTCAGGTTCGTTTAGCAAACAAGCTTATTTTAGGTTCGGGCTCGGCTAATAAACAAGTTTAAATAAGCTCGGCTTGCTTGACTCATTTACGAGCTAACTTTAAAAAAGGGGTATTGTTATTAAATATTAATAAATACTAATATTACACTAAGGCTCAGTAAAGCTCGACGAGCTTCACATGTCAGGCTCGGGGTCGATAATTAAATAAGCTTTATTTTAGGCTCAAGCTCGACTATGACTCAATAAGATTCGGCTCGTTTCTAGCTGACTCGAGCGCTCGCGAGCCGCTCGGCTTGTTTGCACAACTAGTTATAGAGAGATGACAATAAGTGTTTATCTTTAGTAAAGATGTTTTAGCCTAATATAGAAGGTATGTGAGTTAGACGTTCTAAAAAAAAGACATATCAGAAAGGGACAAAAATGTAAATTTAGATTTTTTCAGGGAAATCCTACATTGTTTTATTTTTCTAATCTTTACTATTACATATTTGTTCATTATAGTTAGAATCCTCAACAATTTAGGAAGAATGCCATTGTATTCGGATACCTAATTCACATATTTCTCTTTCTATTTCATTATATTTGTATGCATAAGTGTTCATTTGTAAATCTTTTTATAGAATTAGTTTTATAAGACGTTTATTTTTCGTTTATAGGTACTACATGTATATGTAGGTAGACAATATAAAATTAAACCATATTTTTTTCACGCAATTATTTAAAATCATGTAGTTATTCTCACCAAACACAAAAAGTTTGTGTGTGTTTCTCTCTCTAAAATTCGCCATTTGCGTCTCAATAATGATAGATGCAAACGGAGAACAACGTGTAGAAACTCATATTTTCCAGAAGTCCAGAAAATGACATTAGATGAGACAAAACTTTTGTTGTTCTTGTATGTATTCATGATACTTTACTAGAAAACATAATTGTATAATTCAAACTAAAAATGTCAAAAATTTAAAAGTATCTAAATACATAAATCAACACATGAAGTTTAACATGCCTAAAAAAATGTTCATGTTCATGAACAGTGTTATCGACATTTATGACCTTCATGTGTACACTGTGCCAATAAATTGGAAGCTAGTATGCAACCACATGGGTACTGAAAGACCAACTATATTTTTTTTTTTTTTTTTTTTTTTTTTTTGAACGGCAAATTTGGATCACTGACGGACCACTGGAGTATCATCGTGCCACCAGCGGAACCACCCGATCATATCCATCTCCACTAGGCATAATGCCTATACACCAATTCAGAAGGAAACCCAATAAAAAGACCAACTATATTAACTGAAGGTTGTCCTTGTTCTGAAAATGAAGGCAACAATACAAACACCATAAACACACATATTACAAATTTCATTTAATGCCTTACACACCAATGTTACTCCACATTAACTTATTTACCTTTGTTCCATCAACTTACATAGGTGTCGCGCATGTGCATTGAAATCAATGAGCGGGTTGAACATGTTGGGTACTACTACTACAAATGATGTCGTTAACACTGACGTAAAATGGTCAACATTCAATGCGATAAGTTAAGAGGTATAATTGACAATGTAGATTGTAGACCCTTCTGCTTTTATTACGAAAGTTTACTAAGCGCACTCACCAATATCCATTGCCCAAATGGTTAGTATTTATTTAACACTAGGCATCAAGGGAAAGGGTAAATGACATCAAGAACAAGTATATAAAGTTTTATTTAAATTTTAGTGTAATAAAATAGATAAAGTAAATACAAGAAATGACCACTACACTGAATATTTATGTTGAATATATAGTAGGTATGATTAGATTAAACTTTAAAGAATGATAAATTGAATCATTACATAATGTTTTAAAAGTAATATTTAAAAGTATTAATATATTATTTATGAAAGGAAAGTTTGACCTTACATAAGACCCGACACGAAGTGGTTTTCCAAGCTGTCGTTTAGATTAAAATACTTAAGTGCACCACTTTAATGTGATCCAAACTGTCGGTCAATTTTTAGTTTTAGTTCTTTAGAAAAATAATAAGTCACATACTTACTTTTTTTTTTTTTTAAGGTAAACTTCATTAAATAAACCGTCGACCCAAGCCGAGCCAACGAAAAAACAACAATCAGAAATTACATATGTACAAACGAAAACCGCTCCTTCCAATCTATATCTTTATGTTTCGATCTTTTAGAGTACCACAAATAACTTAACGCCTTAATTTCACTTAGAATGTCTTCTATTTTAACCGACACGTTTGAGAACTTAAGTTTATTCCTGGCCCGCCATGGACACCAGCATGAAACCATAATAATACCTTGTAGCGTCTCCTTTTCTTCTCCGACACCATTAGATTGTTATGAATACTGAACAGGTCTTGAAAAGAGAACGCAAATATTTGAGTAATCTTGCACCACGAACTTACCCCGTTCCACACCATTGACGCAACGTAACAGGCTAAGAACAGATGGTCCGCCGACTCGGTCTCCGATCCGCACAGTAAACAGCTCGGGTCGCTGACTTCAATGTTCCGGTGTAACAGTGCCTCCGACGTGGGAACCCTGTTCAAACCCAACCTCCATACATGAATATTAACTTTGGCTGGCACCCATCTATTCCAATCTACTACGAACCGATCGATTTCTTCCACATCCTTCTTTAACAGCCTCTTAACACTCTTAACTGAAAAGCAACCATCAGGGTCTGCCGTCCACTTCCACATATCCTGACCCAAAGTCATCTGTATTACAGATAGCGCATCAATCAGCTGGTTGAAACTATAATCCGAACCATCCGAAGATAGGTCCGAGTTCCAACTCCAATTATATATTTTTCCCCATTAACAACTTTAATTCTATCCGCAACAGAGCATCTTTTGTCCGACTCGGCCCTAAACAAATCTGGAAAAACAGTTTTAAGGGGGTCATTTAACAATCAACAATCGAGCCAAAAGGCCACATCCTCGCCGTTTCCTACTGAGCCTTTTAAATAGTTTCTTAGTGGCCGACCTTCCACCTTAGTATTAATAAAATTTTTTGCAATATTACTCCACACTCCCGGGAACGACTTTTTGTATGGAATGCACTCCCACCCCTTCCTGTTCGCGTGAAGAGCCCCAATGACTTTTTTCCAAAGATTATTGCATTCCGTCTTGAATCACCAACCCCATTTGGTTAAAAGAGACGTGTTCACCACTTCCTGCTTATTCAAACCCAAACCTCCATCTTTAACATGTCGAGTGACCAAGTCCCAAGCAACCCAATGCATTGATGTCTGTCGTTATGGACATGCAAAAACCAACTAAACTATATAGATAGGATAAGTCGGATATCGAACCAGAGGAGGATTGTGGAAAGTGTGTAATGCTCAGTTTTGATTAACTACTAGTAAAAAAAATAAAACTCAGTTGTTGGTTTGATTGACTATCTAAAAAATTACGAACTAAAAGTGAGATTTAAATCAATAGAAAGAACAATGGTTCCTCCAGATTTCAGGTTTTACAGCTAGATTCAATTATGTGTTTAATCGAAACACTTACATAGACATAAGTGTTGAATCTAATTAACCAGTTGTGATAACCAACGACTAAGTACTCCGGTCAATACATAACGGGAGGTTATCGAATGATTATCAATTACAATTACAAACCCTAACCCCATGTCAAATATATCCCAATTACTAGAACTCTCGGGAACTGAATGCTTAGAAATTAAGGTTTAAATAAATGCAATTGTTTACAACCAATAAATCAAATCAAAGGTGAAAAGCATCGAATGCTTAGATCACCGAGTTAAACGATTGTCACAAACACACAAAATTATCTAACTTACAAAAACCTCCATCCGGAGGAAACCACCAAAATTAGCCGCTCATGGTGGTTGATTGATCTTCCATGCCGAACGATGATGACTGTTGTCGTCCCCCCTTACTGCCGTCGAAGATGATGATGAATTGATGTACCTAAAATTGTGTGTATAACCGCCAATAAGAAGTCCATATGTGCGGCCCATTTCCACTCCCTATCCGGCCCAAAAATCAAGACCCACATGCACAATGATGGCCTCCTTTGTGTCTTTCACGTGAGTAGGCTGCCCAAAAGTCCAATCTCTCTTTTCTTTTGATGTTGATGATGTGATGATGATGTTTAAAGTGTTGACTTTTGTGTCACCTTGTGCTTCTCCTAGTTGTCTGCCAATTATGATGATAAGTGACTTGTTATTGGACCAAACCAAAAGATTCACAAATGTTCTCTTATGAATATGGCGGCCAAAATAAAAAAAGAATCCAACAGTCCCCTCTTCTCTTGATCTGCGTGACTTTTTATGATGATGTAATCGATCCCCTAAAGTCAATGTTGCGGCCCAAAAGTCAGCCGCCCAAACCAATCCCCTCTTCACGTGGTGATCTCGGCCCAAAAGAGAAGTCAACACATGATGATGTTGGAAGTGATGTTCAGTTCACATGATTCTCCTTTCTGTGCTTTGATGATATGCCGCCAAATCCAAGCCCAATACTCCAAGAAGTCCACGTGAACATATGCCGCCCAACATCTCAGCCCAACCGGCCCACCTTTTTATTCTAACCATATGCTACGGAACAAAACCATAGCTTACAGTCTGTACGTTCTGTTTCTTTTTTCGTATCTTAGCCGTAGGTTACACTCCTTCCCTCTAGTTTGCATCTTCACTTTCATACAATGACTAAACGGCCCCTCAACTTCGTTCGTTCATAATTCTCGTACATTCAAGCTACATTTCGACTCGTAACGGCTCATGAATAATGTAGCGTGTCTCGACTATCATCCTTGATAATTCTGCTTCATCACTAAACTCCCCAATTTCACCGAATTACGCCGATTAACCTGTAAAACCACATACTTGCGCAGTTAACATATTCAAAGCATATAATTACGTAAACTGCAATAAATCACACAAGATAAGCACTTTAACAACCAGATTTCACACTCTCCATCATGCATCTTTTTCTCCATCGAAGACCCTCCCCACAAAAAAACTTTTAATCATCGATTCCAAATCCAAAATGATCTTTTTAGGAGCTTTGTAAAGAGAGAAATAATATGTCGGAAGACTTTCCAGTACAGATTTGTGATTAAAACCACCCTTCCCCCGATAGAAAGAAGATGCGCCTTCCATTTTGATAACCGAGCCCGGAAAATTTCTAAAACCGGTTGCCAGTTGGCGATCCGATTCATGTTAGCTCCAACTTTAGGCCAAGATAAACAAAAGTCACATACTTACTAAATAACAAGTAAAAACTAAACTACTATAGGATTGATCATTAATTAGAAACGGAGAATTGGAAATAAATAATCCTACATAACTCAATTTGGCCGATAATAATCCCAAATCAGTTATTGACTTGTAATAATCCAAACTGATCATTTTTTTGTAAAATAGTCTGCCGTTAAATTAGCTTAACGGAGTTAAGTTTTTATCCAAATTAAAAGCCGATGTTTTAGGGCTTTTGATCAGAACAAGGATACGAGTCGACTAATGTAAAACTTACTTCGGAATTGTGCTCGAAATGGCTTGATTTTTGTTAATTGGCAGTTTAAACACCCGAATTGAAGCACCGTTTTCGTGGGGGTTGGGGCAGTATTTCCAGGTAAGTTTTACATCAATCGACTCGTATTTTGATCAAAGCCCTAAAACATTGGTTTGTAATTCGGAAAAAAACTTAACTCCGTTAAGCTAATTTAACAGCAGACTGTTTTACAAAAAAAAAAAATGACCAGTTCGGATTATTATCGGCTAATAACTGACTTGGGATTATTATCAGCCAAATTGAGTTAGGTGAGATTATTTATTTTCAACTTGCCATTAGAAATTATACAAAAAAAAATGATTATAAAATAAAGTTGTAGAATCAGAAATTAAATTAAATAAAGCCTCATATTAGGCCACCTGGTATACTCTAACACCCATAGGTGTTAATCCTAGTTGGCATCCGTTAACACCCGTCATGCCGTTCCTGAAGGGTGTTAAGGGGCATTAAAAGCTTCACGTGTTAAGAAGTTAACTAAGGCCTTTGGGTATACTTTAACCTAACTTAACTCCACCTAAGTGACACATCAACTTTTTTTACTCATTTCACTTTGTTTCACTCTAAGGAAATGGTTTAACATGTTAACACATAACGCATTTAATACACTTTAACATTGGGTTTTTGTCTAAAAAAAGAGAGAGGGGGGAATTAAGCATTGAAAAATTTGCACACACATACAACATGCTATGTATATGTATTTTAATTAATTTAAGGGACGTTAATGAGGTTAAACCATTTCCTTGGTGTGAGGTAAAGAGAAAGAGGGTCAACTGGATGATGTGACGCATACGTATAAGTATGCCCCTTAATTATAATTAAGGGGCATGAAGTATACCCTATGAACTTATAATCATCTACCTACCGTTTCAACCTCATTTGAAGCAAAATTAAACTACTATAGGATTGATCATTAATTAGAAAATTTATTAAAAAAATGATTATAAAATAAAGTTGTAGAATCAGAAATTAAAATAAATGAAGTCATTCATGGATTTATAGTCTGGTGGTATCTTTGGATTGAGATAAAACTTAGGTACCATGAGGTCCTGAGTTCGATTCTCACAAGGAGGGTTTTCCCAAATTTATTGGGTTTCCTCCTGAATTAGTGGATAGGCATTATTGCCTAGTAGAGATGGATATGATCGGGTGGTTCCACTGGTGGTACGATGATACTCCGGTGGTCTGTCAATGATCTAAATTGGCCGTTCAAAAATAAAAAATTAAATGTTAAATGAAGCCTCAAATTAGACTATAGGGTGTGGAGGAGGGTAGTCCTCAAAGGATGCTCCGCCACGTAGGTGTACACGTAAGCGGGTGTGAGGATGGGTCTATATATGTGTGTGTGTATAAAGAAGAAGAGAGAGAGAGGCCCGACGAGAACGTCTTTGGGAGGACGCCAACGACGGGGATGGAGGGAGGCGGTGTGCTGGGGCGTCGCTGGCCCTATACCGCTCCCCACACCGAGTATCCTTATAATAATCTACCTACCGTTTCAACCTCATTTAAAGCAAAAGATAACCAACCTCATGGGGATTCAAACTATTGTTTTAACACAGAGATACAACAGCTAGTTGGAGTGACTAGAATAGATCTAAACTGAACCAAGAATGATGTATTATATTGATAATTGTTGACTGTACCAACTAAAGTTTACAAGACATCTATGTAAACAAAGCTTAATATTACACTTGAAAAGTTTACAAGACATCTATGTAAACAAAGCTTAATATTACACTTGAGTATTCTCTAGTTTATTACAATAGCATGACTGGTCTGATAATATGCACAGGTAACACACTGTTAGCCTCAAAGGTGAGAAAAGATTCTTCCAAACCTCGACGTGAGAGTAAACCTATGGATATGAAAAGTACGAGAAGTGTGTAAAGTATATGTTCTTATATTGAGAAAATTAGTATTTATACAAGCTTGTTTGAATCAAAATTAATTCAAATTTAACCAAAATTGTACCTTTAGTATTTTTTTTCCTAATTTATCTTTATGTTTATGTTCTAACTTCCTAAAATCAAGTCAGCAACTAATTTAATCATAACAATATATAAATAAAAGATATAACAAAATAAAACCAACACATCCATCAATAGTTGTACACACTACCACAAAGCTGAAACTTCAAATATAGATTATAGAAACTATATATAGTAAACAAGTGTAATGGCACAAAATATAAGTAATCTCCAAACATGAGTATTTCTTCAACTCGAGTAAACTTTTTTTTTTTTGGTAAAGGACATAGCCCGGCAAACTATAAAACACAAAAGAAAATTTAATAAATAAACATGTATTTTCATCAACATTTGATGCAACCATGGGGATATATATACTTAGATATTAAACTTAGTATTTTGGGCTAATAAATTGTATATAATTTATTATACATTATTATTTTTATTTAATAATAAATTAAATTAATGGTTTATTCGATTATCCAAATAAACCAAATAAAAAAACGTGGATCCAAAAACCGAACTAAAAACCATATTCACAATTCAGTTTCGGTTAGAAACCAAACCAAAAACCGAATTCGTTATTCGGATCGATTTTTTCAGTTACGATTATAGTTCGATTTACGGTTTTTATGTGATTACGGTTTTTTCTGAACACCCCTAATAAGATAAACAAAACCATGAAATATTCTGGTATTAAAAAAGAAAAGAAACAAAATAATGTCAAGATTTAATATTCGGCTTGTCTTTTGTCTAGACACAAACAAAAAAATTGGGCCCGGGCCCAATTGGCAGGTAGATATTGAACCCAGCATCTCTTTTTAGCCCATTAATGCCAACAGACAAAGGAAGATAATATGTTAACCTTTGATCTATCTTCGATTTCCAAATAATGAAACATAAAATTCTTAATTTGTTAAATTTTTTTAGGTATATACGTTTTCGATAATATGTAGTTTTCGTATAGAACTTTTTTAGGTATATACGTTTTCGACCCCCCGGTTTTATAATTTTTTTTAGGTATATACGTTTTCGACCCCCCGGTCGGAAATCTCAAGTTTCGCCACTGAATGGAATGACGGTTTTAATGATGTACCTGAATATTGTCTTTATATTTATTAGTATAAAAACATGAACCCGAACTCATTTACTATACAAGTCAAATGGTGGGTTGTAAACGGGTCGACATGTGCCAAGTTGTAAACGGATTAAACAAATTATAAACATGTAGGTTTTTGTAATAAAGGAGTCAAGTGTTGACAGAAAATAATTTTTTCACTCCAATTTTAAATGGGTTGAAGGGTTGACATGTTTAACTAAACAGGTTAAAGTGTCAACTTGAACACGATTGCTTAATTAAGCATGTTAAATATGAAAACCCAAATTTTGATTATTTTCATGTTGTATTTTGACCTAACCCACACTAGAAGTAAACATGGGTCTATTAGGTTCAATTTTGGGTAAAACCTAACTTATAAATAACTAATTGGTTTCAGGTTTTAGTATGGGTTAATTGGTTTTTAGATGGTTCGGTTAATTCAGTTATTGAAAAAGATGGTTCAGTTAATTCAGTCTACGGTTCAGTTAATTCAGTCTACCATTGAACGTTGTTGGATTAAACTAAGTCTAATTAAAAAATCCAGATATATTCAGATTCAAATAAAGTATTGACGATCCTGAAGGGGTATGGTCCCAGATCCCGCGTCAGCACGACCGCGAGTGACCATTACCCTTATCAAAACCCCCACTAGCTAACCTGTGTCCGTGCGGGTACGCGCGAACACAGCGATCGAATCCAATCTGCTAAGTGATGGAAGAAGACTTACCTGGAATATGAGAACGGTATAGCAATGCGGCTTGGCGCCGCATCTGGTATATGAAAACGGAAGTACTCATAGCGATGCGGCCTAGCACCGCATCCAGTGAACACTTCTATCAATACAAGGGAGCTGGATGACAGCAACAGTCACCACAAGTGATGATGTGGCCCGGCACCGCATCCCACAGTCTTCGCCATCGTGAGAACGCGGAAACGACAGCGGTTACCGCAGGCAGCGATGCGGCGCAGCACCGCATCCTACCCACGGGGCAAGTGGGACTGACATCACAGAGCAAGTGGCACCAATGACAGTCGCCTATCAGACCACACGTAAGCAACAGACTGACACTGCAGTAGGACGTGGCAGCATCTCCACAACCGACAAGCCTGAAACACCTGCATAAGGGCTGCACGTCGTCAGTCTGTCCCTTCAACTCCTCCTTCACTTCTCGGCTATAAGTACCAACCCCAAACCAGGTTTGAGGTATATCTACACAACTCTCTCACTACTACTACTACTATCACACTTGCTTCCCAAGCAAATTACTGATTCTCACGCCGAAGAGTGGTAACAAGGAGCACCCCCCACCCCATCCTCCTTGTTACGAGTCACGGTTTGTTTCCTTGTGCAGGAGATCAACCAGCGGACGATCCAGCCAGCGATCCTCCGGAGGAAGGGATTAACCCTTCTTGACGAGACCATTGTGTTAACCCCGCCTGGTTAACCATTGTTTCATCATTGGCGCCCACCGCTACTCTTAACACTTTTTTACCATCCCTCTCCCTCTCAAAAGATCATGTCTGATCGCCTGAATAACACTGCTGGGGATAACCTAAACCCCACCAACTCAGGGCCTGCGAGGACCACCCCTCCAATCCCAAATACTGGCCACATTGGCACATCAACGCAAGGGGGCACATCCCTTACGTTTGGACACGACCTGTCACAGTACGCAGTTGTGATCCCTTCCGGGCATGAACCTTCATGCCTGGTATGACCAGCAAGCAGCTCTGCTGGCCGCGGCATACAACAGAGCCTGCGCAGCGCAGGTACCTGCCGGTCCTACCCCGGCACCACATACCCATGCGGGTCGTATTTTACAATACGACGGCAGGGCTCCTTCACGCCCATCCTCCCGAAGCAGGCGTGAAGACCACAGATCCTCTTACTGTGAGGTCCGCACAATTGATGAGGACGATTCCTCATATGGGTCTCGTGCCAGAGGCCCAATACAAAGCCGCCTAGGCCCTCAAGGCGATAACAGGCGGCAATCCACAGCCCATCGCGGCTCCGGCATTCAAAGCCGGCTGGGACCGCAGTCCCATCACGAAGGATATGGTCGTACCGACCCGGACGACCATACATATTGCGGGGAATCTCATGCCACTAGCAGCAGACCGGGAGGACGCAACTATTCTCCTCCCACTCACCCCCGAAACACATACCTCCGTGCTGCAAAGTGCCCCGAGAGCCGACTCTACAGGCCAAAAGCTGCTGCCGAAAACTCTAAATTCGCCCCAGAAATCGCCCATGCCCATGTCACCACCACAAAATTCCCATTTAACATTGGGAAATACAACGGTCCGTCCGACTCGGACGATCACATGAACATCTTCATGGGTGCAGGGTGCAACGGCAGGTGGGACGAGCCCACCTGGTGTCATTTTTCCCCCAGACCCTCACGGGTCTGGCCAGGGCTTGGTTCGATTCTTTGCCAGTAGGATCACTGGCCTCATTTGAGGACTTACATGCAAAGTTTCTCGCACATTTCAGCCAGCAGCGACATCACGAACGTGATTCCATGGACGTCATGAATATCTGGCGCATCGACGACGAATCTCTTGAAGCGTTCGTCGTCCGATACAACAAAGAATGCCTGGAGATAGGTGACGTGGCAGACCAAATGGCACGTAACCACTTCATCAAAGCCGTCAGAGACGAACAGATGGTTATGACCATCTCCGGCAAGGATGGCTTGCCAAAGAAATGGGAAGATGTCATGGCTGCGGTCAAGACATACGCCCAGACTCAGCGGTCCCTTAAACCGCACCTCGCAAAGGCACAGCCCCAAGCGGAAGGTCAAACCTCCCGCCACGAGCCCAAGCGCAACAATAAGCGCAACCGGGACGCAGGGAATCGCGGCAGCGATCCCAAACCATATTTCCCGCGTACCAACCAGTTCGACGCAAGGGCAACAATTAACGCCCAACGGGACAACCGGGCGTCAAAGAAAGAATCTCGGGACTGCAACTGGACCGAGATCACTAAGTCGGCAAGCGAAGTCCTTCTTACGGACGCGCAGTTTCTGCGACCGGCCCAACCAATGAAGTTTAAGAAAAATCAAGATCTCACTCTCTATTGTGAGTATCACAAGGACCAGGGCCATACAACAAACAACTGCATCAGTCTCTGACTGGAGATTGAGCGAGCCCAAAGGAGGGGAAGCTGCAACACCTGTTGCCCGGTGGGCAAAAAGCCACCAAACGCATCACCCCCCATGGCGAGGGCACCACCTCCAGGAAGAGGACCATGTATGTGGCCTCGACCCATATGATCAATGGAGGCAAGGGAAGGCCGCGCAAGGCGGCGAGAAGACCGGACAATGACTTGAAAGAAGAGCAAGTCGTCTTTCCAAAAGTCCGAGGCGGCCCACGCGACAGGCGCGCCGTCGTTATTACAGGCCACCTAGCTCATTACTGCACTGAGCGATTGTTCATCGACCCAGGCAGTACTTCTGATATTATATACGAGCAGTGCTTCAACCACTCCCCCGTGTCCATCCTTGTCTCTCTCCTTATTAATTGTAATTCGCAATTACAATAAATGCGCCTGTAGGAGTCTGACCACGCCCCCGTGTCCACTGGGCACGGCCTCGTGGTGGGCAATAGAAGCTTCTAAAGGTTTGTCTTTTCTGCTGCTTCTTGGGCACGGCCCCGTGCTCGCTGAGCACGGGGCGTGTTCAGTCTTCTGTTTCCTTGGTTTTGCTTGGGAAGATGTTGTTGAGGGGTCGAGCATTCCACTTTTGTTCCTTTTCTTGTATTTATGTTAGATTTTGCTATCTTTTTGCTTCTTTTGTTAATTTGAGCTCATTTAATCCTGAAAATACAAAAGGAAGACAAAAACACACTTTTTCCAACATTAGTACTAAAAAAGGGTTAGTTTTATGCCACATTTGATATAATTTATATGTTGCATTTTGCGCATATCAATAACCTCGCACCATTTCGATGGAAGTGTTTCCTCGATTGTTACAAAGGCTACCACCAGGTACAGATGGCAATCGAGGATGAAGAGAAAACGGCATTCCGCACCCCTACCGGAAATTACTGCTATACAAAAATGTCGTTTGGGTTGCGCAACGCGGGCGCAACCTATCAAAAACTGATGAACGACACTTTCCGCGGGCAAATCAGCAAAAGTGTCGAAATCTACATGGACGACCTAGTCTTTATGAGCATGGAAGAGGATACCATGCTCACCGATATCGAAAGAACATTCCAAACTCTGCTAAGCGTCAATATGAAGCTCAATCCAGGGAAATGCTCGTTTGGAATGGAAGAAGGCAAATTCCTTGGATTCATCGTAACCAAAGATGGATTCAAGATAAACCCGGAAAAATTTCAGGCGATCGAGCGCATGCCATCGCCTTCAACGATGAAAGAGATGCAACGACTAGCCGGCAGGCTAGCCGCACTAAACAGATTCTTAGCCAACCATGCAGCTAAGTCTTATCCTTTCATCAAGACCCTACGGAACTGTCTAAAGAAAGAACAATTCCAATGGACCGCAGAGGCCGAAAACGCTTTCCGTGAAATGAAAGAGTGTTTGATACAACCCCCAACTCTAACCGCACCACGCAAAGGTGAACCACTTATATTATACCTATCCGCCGCAGACAATGCGGTAGGTGCGGTACTAATAGTGGAGCGAGAGGGAGTTCAAACACCCATCTACTACATCAGCAAGATGCTCAACGACCCAGAGACAAGATATTCAATAATGGAAAAGTTGGTGCTAGCACTAGTACACGCGTCAAGACGGTTGCGACGCTACTTCGCAAACCATGTCATCACGGTGTTAACCAACTACAGGATCGGCCCGATCCTATCCAAACCTGACAACTCTGGGAGATTAGCAAAATGGGCAATCGAGCTGGGCGCGCACACACTAAACTATAAACCGCGCCCCGCAATTAAAGGTCAAGTCCTAGCTGATTTCGTTGCCGAGGTACCGGCAAATCGCATCCAAGAATGCGAAGAAAAACAAAACCCTACACCAACACCATCCTCCTCGGAAACTTGGGCACTTTTTACCGATGGTGCCTCCAACGAGGAAGGTGCAGGCGCAGGTCTGCGACTCGTCAGCCCCGATGGCCAAGAGCTTACCTATGCAATCCGCCTCGATTTCAAAAGCACAAATAACGAGGCAGGGTATGAGGCTCTATTGGCAGGGCTACGTCTGGCAGTCAAGCTCGGCGTACAACATCTGGAAGCACACGTCGACTCCTTGTTAGTCGCAGGGCAGGTGCGCGGTGACTATGCCGCAAAAGGGGATATCATGATCCTCAACCTCGAGCAAGCTCTGCAACTAAAATCGAAATTCAATTCCTTCAATATCCGTCATATCAACAGAAGTGAAAACAAATCCGCGGATGCACTGTCAAAACTTGCATCCACCAGCTTCCAACACCTGGCAAAGGAGATACGCATTGAAATTCTGCAGAATCCCTCAGTACCCCTGCGCCAAGTCAATGTCATCCAGTATGGTACAACATCCTGGATGACACCAATCATTGCATACTTGCAATCAGGTGTGACTCCCGAAAGCAAGTCAGAGGCACGCAAATTACAATACAAAGCATGCCATTATCAAATAGGATACGGTATCTTATACCGTAAATCATACCTAGGCCCACTCCTACGCTGCTTCAACCCCCAAGATGCCACATACCTCATCAGAGAGATACACGAGGGAATGTGTGGCATACACGCAAGACCACGCATGGTAGTGGCTAAAATTATGAATGCTGGGTATTACTGGTCCGGCATGCACCTAGATGCGGTCAAAGAATTGCGCAAATGTATTAATTGCCAGCGACACGCTCCCAAGACTTTGTGCCCCAAGAACAACTTGATCTCGGTCACCACCGCATGGCCCTTTTAAAAGTGGGCAATTGACGTGGTCGGACCTTTCCCGGACGCACCAGGTGCGGTCAAATTTATCATAGTAGCTGTTGATTACTTCACAAAATGGGTAGTGGCAAACCACTCGTCTCAACCACTGCTATGGTAACGAGGAAATTCATTTGGGAACACATCATCTGCCGTTTTGGCCTACCAATGTGCGTTGTTACCGATAATGGCACCAACTTCGCTGCTTACGAATTTCAAAAATGGCTAGAAGAACTACATATTGAACACATATTCTCCTCAGTGGCACACCCGCAAGGGAATGGCCAAGTTGAAAGTATCAATAAAAGTCTAGTCGAAGGCATCAAAGCAAGGTTGGGAACAGCCAGGCATGGCTGGGTCGATGAACTCCCAAGCATCTTATGGGCTCACTGAACACGCCCAAAAACGAGCAACGGGGAGACACCCTTCAGCTTGGTCTATGGCTCAGAAGCGGTAATCCCCGCGGAAGTAGGTTTTCTTTCACCTCGAATGTTGGCTATCAACAAAATAGCCAACAATGAAGCACGCAGGCTTGACTTGGACCTCCTAGAAGAAAGGCGCGAAAACGCTGCCATCAACGAGGCCAAGTACAAAACCAAGCTTGAAAAATACTACAATTCACGCGTGCGGGTTTGTACCTTTAACCCGGGAGACTACGTTCTTCGGGATAACGAAGCATCTAACGCTGAACGACCAGGAAAACTTGCCCCCAAGTGGGAAGGACCCTACCTCATCAAAGAGGTCTTGGGCAAAGGCGCGTATAAATTGCAAACGTTAGAAGGCGAACCTATCGCACGCACATGGAATGCACAACAGCTTCGACGTTGTTACATGTAAGCCATGTTTTTACATTTTCCATGTAACCTACCGGGCCGCAGGCCATTGGAAAATAAATAAATGAGCAATTCAATGCAATATTGTTTGTTACTACTATTACAAATGCGTGTTTCCACTTTGCGGTATCTGCAAAAACAGATTGGCAAAATCTTCATTCGCGATACCCACACAAAGTGATGACCACACACAAATAATGTAATAGGCTAGCAAAGGCAAAACATTAAGTGTATATCCGGCCGGATACACGCACGGGTTTTTACAAAACTTACACAATTCCTAAACGAGTTAATAGCCAAAATGGTCCCTGAGGTTTGATCACTTTTGCCACTTTAGTCCAAATCCCAAATTTTTTAAATCTCGGTCCCTGAGGTTTGCATTTTTTTGCCATTTTAGTCCAAATTTCAAAAAAAGTCAAATTTTATCATTTTTTTTACTGAAATTTGTCTTTTTCCTTATTTCAACCAAGGGCAAAATTGTTATTCTTTATTATTATTAAACAATTTATGTTAAAGAAAATAAAAACCCCCTTAAAAGCCCTGTTGTTTCGATCAAAACCTAACCAAACCCCATCATCTTCTTCCTTCTTCAACCTGCTTCCCTTCTCCTACTCAAACCCTAACAATGGATGACGAAGACTGGAACTGGTGTGTTCGAAGAGAAGGCACAATGTTTGATCCTGAAGCAAAATATGGTACGTATTTCATGTTTTTTCTTTCAAAATTGTTAGGGCAAAGTCAGTTGAATCGATCTCTGAAAAGTTTTTTTTTGTGAATATACAGCTAATCGACCTGGATTTATCACGCTGAGATTTCATCATGGAGGTGATTTCACTGATGATGATGATTTTGACTACAGTGGGGGTCAGGTTGACTACATTGACAAGGTGGATTCTGACTTTTTATCTGTGACAATGTTGAATGATATGCTTTTAGAGTTAGGCTATTCTGAAGAGGATGTTGTGGTATACCATTTTAGGGTTCCAGGAGAAGATTTAATGTTAGGTTTAAGGCCCTTAGGCAGTAACACTGACTTCATTAGACTGCTTGAATATGTTAAAACAAACAAGGTGCTTGATCTTTATATTCAACATATTAAGAAAAATCCTAAACAGGATGTAGAAAATGATGTTACAGAACCTGAATATGTTGACTTGAGTGAACAAGAAAGTTACATGGACAGTGGTAAGCATGATGAAGATAAAACTGATGATGAGGATAAAAGTGAAAGTAGTTATGTAGGGGCTTATGAAGGGACAACAAGTGAAAGTGAAAGTGAAAATGAAAGTGAAAAGGCTGAATGTGTGGATACTACCCCTAGGAAACGTGTAAAGTCAGTAGCCATTAAAACTACACCTAGGAAAGACAGAACTAAGAAGGTTGGTCAGGAAGACAGAGCTGATAATGTGGGTGAGGAAGAGGATGATGATGAAGATTCAGACTACATAGTCGACAAAGATAAATTAGTTGACGATTATAGTGTAGACATGGATGAGTATAAGGCTGTTGTTGATTTTGAGATTGATGAAGAATGTGAAGAAGATAATGATGTAGATTCAGATGACCATGTGGATTTAGATGGTTTTGATAGTGTAACAGATTCAGATGCTGACACTCCTCTTCAAAAAGTTTGTAGGAGTGTTAGGAAAAAGAAGAAAAGGTGCAAAACATCAGGTGAAGATCCCTTTTATCTTGGTCAGTCATTTGCTGAAAAGGACGATGTAAAGTTGATTGTCAAGAATCATGCGATTGAGACAAGGAGGAAATTACACATTACAAGGAATGATAAAACCAGACTTCGGGTAATTTGTATAGGTGGGATTCCAAAACTGAGTAGTTGTGAAGTAAATGATGAAGGCACCTCCCAACAAGTCAACAACCTGCATTTAAGGACAATTCTGAAAATGCCAAAGAGGCACATGGGCCTACACACGTGGGAACATCAAAGGGTAATTCAGGAAATTCAACTTCTAACCCTAAAAAGAATACACCACCCACTTGCCCTTGGTTATTGTATGTTTCAAAAGTGAAAAAAACAGGGTCTTGGGTTGTTAAAACCTACCACAATGAGCATGAATGTTTGAACATGAGAGATGTTAAACTTTGTGTAACGCCCTGCGTTTTCAAACATCCTACATTTAGAAACCTTACGTGAAATTCTATCTTTGGAAATCTTGTGTTCTTATAACCATTCTTTCATCGTAATCGTTGTAAAATACGGAACTTGCTTCGTAAATAAAACTTGTACATTACACTTTTTACCTAGTTAATCATGTTTTATTTCATATTTCACCTTGTTACAAGTTAGGGGAAACATTGTTGCACATTATTACACAACTTAACTAACAAAATTACTCATTATAATGTTTTAAAAAAATAAAAAAATAAAGAAATATGGCAGCCCCAATTCAGCAAAATTCAGCCCATATAGTTGGGTTTTGTGGGCTAGTTTCAAGGTGTAACCCCTTCTAAACACTTCCAAAGCCCAACCCATTGAAACCCTAATCCTTCCCCCTATAAATACCACTTATAACCAGCCTCCCTACCACTTTTGCAACCCTAAAAACTCACAAAACATCCACCAAACCGTAGCTGAAAGCAAGGGTTCGAGTAGATTGACACCCCTTCACGAAAATGAGCATAACTCACTCAATTCTTATCCGATTCACTCGATTCTTTTTCCTACTTGCTTGTATAATCATGGGGTTCGATTCCTAGACTTCTCCTTGGAGAAATCAGACCTGGAAATGCCCCGAAATAGTCCATAAACTTTCTGTTTGTTTTTATGTTCATCAAAAACTTGTTTAAACCTATGCAACTTGTGTCCAACACATCTCATACCTATGTCCTAATGCTTACAACTTATCCCATGGTTGGTTAAGCTTAAAAACAAGGTTGAGACATTTAAAATCAGAGGATTAAACCTCATAAACTTGGTGTTTTGTTTAGGGTTTTTAACCCACAAGTCATGTCAAACTTTGTCTTTGATACATGAGTGATTATGGAACAACTTGGGTTGTCCAAACATACAATCCTCACATGATTTGATGATTTCTCTTAGTTAGTGTGTATATTTCTTATTCTTTATTGTATGTTCATGACCCTCCTTGGTTGTTTTTTTTACATCAAGTGTAGTGGTGAACACATAGAGGTGCCTAAATGGAAGACTTGATCTTCCTACCTCCTACATGACTTCTATGACATTTAGAGGTACCAAAATAAAGATTTTAATCTTCTACCTCATGCTTGAACTATTGGACATATATTATATAACCTAAATATATTATTCGAATAATCGAATCTTTGATGATGAACTAGTGTTCATATGTCGGGGTACTAGATTACATCATCCTAGACTATGATAACTTGTCACGATTCTAATGGAACCTTGTTCCATGAAAACATCTAAACTCCTTCGAGTTTCCTAGTGTCAAGAACAAGCATCATATGTACTAAATGATTATTTTCCATGTTATTCTCATATCTTATTTTTATGTTGTTTTAAACACCGAATCTCGACTCTAAACATACTTGAACTTTAACCCTTATACATTCGGACTCTAAATCTCTACTCGTCAACAATTGGATAATCGGAAAACGTATGCAAACTTTGTGAGTATACTCGTATTTCCCCTTTTTACTTTTACCACTTTTGGGGTGTAACATGTTTACCTATTGAAAACTTACACATGAACACTTTGTTAAACACATGAACGTTCCTATAACATGCTTGTATACGTGATGGCTTGATACTTTAAACTTGGGTTATTCTTATGTGTTGAACTTATCATTAACTTCGTACGAGCCAAACCTTGACATATGTAGCGCTATAGGATTAACGACCCGCCCGTAAACTTGAGGTTATGTCTTGAGCATATTGCGTTTTCTTGGTTTGATATGTTAGACACATGCCATATTTAATGTTATCTTGAATCATATGCTTGCCATGAGGAATTGTTCACACTTTTTATCTTATGCTATGTACGTACCAAACTTGTATACTCGCCTTTGCTTTTGCATTGAATTGTATTTTTAAACATGTTACAGGTTGATGATGATGAAATGAAAACGGATAGCAAAGATGCCTAGATACTCACTTAGACGTTTAGGTTTAAAGTGTTGTATCAATTTTGTTTATGTTATGTTGAACAATGTTGTTATTTGCTTTTCTTGTAATGTTTTGACAATTTATTTTGGAAATGAAATTTGGATTATTAAATTATTGTCACAAATAGCGTTATGATGTCTCGAGCAATCTTCACACTTCGTCTCATCCCGATGTTTCCGCCATTGGTTGGGGTGTGACAGATTGGTATCAGAGCCATAACTATAGGGAATTAGGAAAAGTAGGAATGCTTTCACTTAGTCTATAGTTTTAGAGCCTTATTCGTATGCTTTGCTTGGACTACTACATGATACCTTATTTGTTACTTATTTATGCTCTTTTAAACATGTATGTTACTCATGTGTAATATTTGACATGTTATTCGTACGCATTAAAGCTTGTTCTATTATGTGTTAACACTTGTTTTATCATTTCATTATTTAAGTACCATTCTTGATATGCTTTCTTATGTGTTTATACTTGCTTGTGTATTTCCTTCAACACACACTTCCCTCATGCATTTTACTTGATTATTCTAAATCCGACAACACTCATATTGTACAAATGAGACGAATTCACCAAAATAGGCGTGAAACCCACAATTTAGTGAACGACTCTCAATCTATCTATTCTTCTTTTTACACGAGATATCGCCATTGAGCTAGGAGTGAAATCCACATCTAAATGGCAAATCTCAAATTTCAAATTCTAGTGGACCCTCGTCAACATGTCGAAATTTAAATTTTGACCCGACGAGTACCAACCACACTTAGGATACGAAATCGTCAAGATAGGGGTGAAACCCGCACCTAGTCGACTAGTTCCACTCCTTGATTTTTTCATAAATCCCGCCAAGTCTCGAAATTTCGATTGATTTGGGACATGTAGTAACCGGAAGGGTAAATACCGTTAACTGACTTGTCGGCGAGAGTATTTTACCTATTAGGCCAAAGCATGCTCCTCAAATTCAAAAGACTTTTCGACCACTTTGGTTAGTCAAAGTTCCGTTTGGAACACTCCAAACTTTGGTCAAACATGTGTTTCTATTGTTCATTTTATACGATGCAATCTTTCAACCTCGAGTTTACCTTTGATTTCTCTTTTCACACGCACAACATATCGAACCTTTTCGATACATTTATATATGCATGATTTTCATATAATTTAAATTCATATTCCTTGTAACAACTAGTGGAGAGGTATCATCGAGATTGGAGTGACTCCCTTACCTTGACGATTGACTCCACCCCTCTTCCCTTAAAACGACCTCACCAACGAGTTAGGGGTGATTCCCTTACTTAGGTGACCGTTACCAAAACTTCTTTTTCGAAACATCTTATTATGCAAACTCGATCATACTTTATACCCAAATTGTTTAATGTTATTTAAAAATACCCACTCATACAGATTTCGAAATACATTGTTTTATCAAACGTACTTTTATTCTACAATCTATTTTCACTCAACTCATATACGCGAAATTCATAATCATGTCTTAAAACGTTTTATTACTCAAACTTCAAAACCTTACGAAATGCTACCTATCAATTTAATCGGCCCAATGAAACTCTTGCCCATGAACTTCGTATTCGACTTAATCACTAAAACTTGCTCACATTATATCGTCATACTAGAGACTTCCATTCTAAATTGAAACCAAACCAACCTTTCTCAATTACCTATAGGATCTTATAGATATTATGAGATCGTTTTACCAAAGAATATTTCCAACATCAACGAACCATTTGTCTAAACCCTTTAAAATGAACACTAAGACCTTTGATAAATCCCTTTTCCAAGGATCAACGTATTCACAAAAAAAACTCCAAAATTTCTTGTTAGATGAAACGAACTTACATTTTTCCTACACCTATTTTTCAAAACACGTGGGCAAGAAGACTTCATAGGGACCGACCATCTTCGGATCTCGTAAACTCTTTTAAAACAAAGGTAGCATTTCCATTCATTACGAAATGCGATATGCATGACCAATAAGTACTTTATATACTCTTACATATGCAAACTATATTCTACCCTTTTAAACCAAGCTCAATCTAAATTTGATTCAATAAACTCAATGTTTCGTTTAAACAACTATACATGCATATCATCGTACACATTTTGGTCGATACCTCGCGATAACATCATTTATATCATTCGTATTACATACTCGAACTTTTGAATGCTTTATACACTTAGATCCGTGGTGTCCCAACAAACACTATATACGCAATATTTATTTTTCATACCTACACCTATGTTCATACGTTTTATGCTTCTACTTATACGCATACTACTTATACGTTTTGCGCTTCTACTTGTACACATACTACTTACACATTTTATGTTTATGCTCATACATACATGCGTATTCATACTTAAACTTATGCTCATACTTTCATCCTTACTCATGATTCGTACATTCGTACCTATACGCGAGCGTAATCCGAGGGATTCGCTTACGTGGGTCCCATACATGCTTAAACATAAACATGCTTACATACGACATTCTTCTACGTACACATTCTTATTTTCAAATTCATGTATACCTTGATTCATACATAACTAGTACAAGCTATGTGGATCATGCGACGATCAGTATAATCGCGGGTGCACACGGGATTATAGTGATAGGCGTATGAGAACCATAGAGTGTACTACTGTGTATGGTAAGACACGGAACGTAACATGACCCCAAGTAACGAAACGGACGTAATGTGGTTAAAACATGGTGGATACGCCGCTGGTACTTCCTATATATAAGTGTTTTCACCATGTTACCAAACTTTCGTAAAACGTGCCATGAGAAATTCAGTGTGTTGCAGACCTTTTGGACCTAATACAACTTCACGCAACTCACAAACGCATTATATCCGATTATTCATGACGAGACTTCATCCTTAACACACTACGTTCATCTATCCAACACTTATGCTATTCACATACTTGTACTCTTTAAGAGTCATTCGTTCATTCTATACTCGTATTATTTTATACAAAACTCGTTCGCAATCCAGCTTGTTTAAACATTTGAGTCCTAACTTACCTCGTTACCTATAAAATAGCCTCCCTATTCTTGATTCTTGTGAAACTATACTTAGTATACCTCTATTGCTTTATTTAAAGTAACAAACCTTTTCGTTCCTCTCAATAAACAGGTTTTACGAAAGTATGATTTTTTTATACTATCCTTAAAAACTTCCCCTTGCAAATCTACCTTGACGTTCTCCAAAATTTGGTACTTTTCAAAACTTTCAAACTTCCCAAGTTTCAATTCTTAATGATCACCTTTATGCCAAAAACTCTTTCAAGCCTTCCTCTTGAATAAATTTCGGGACGAAATTTCCTAAAGGAGGGGAGACTGTAACGCCCTGCGTTTTCAAACATCCTACATTTAGAAACCTTACGTGAAATTCTATCTTTGGAAATCTTGTGTTCTTATAACCATTCTTTCATCGTAATCGTTGTAAAATACGGAACTTGCTTCGTAAATAAAACTTGTACATTACACTTTTTACCTAGTTAATCATGTTTTATTTCATATTTCACCTTGTTACAAGTTAGGGGAAACATTGTTGCACATTATTACACAACTTAACTAACAAAATTACTCATTATAATGTTTTAAAAAAATAAAAAAATAAAGAAATATGGCAGCCCCAATTCAGCAAAATTCAGCCCATATAGTTGGGTTTTGTGGGCTAGTTTCAAGGTGTAACCCCTTCTAAACACTTCCAAAGCCCAACCCATTGAAACCCTAATCCTTCCCCCTATAAATACCACTTATAACCAGCCTCCCTACCACTTTTGCAACCCTAAAAACTCACAAAACATCCACCAAACCGTAGCTGAAAGCAAGGGTTCGAGTAGATTGACACCCCTTCACGAAAATGAGCATAACTCACTCAATTCTTATCCGATTCACTCGATTCTTTTTCCTACTTGCTTGTATAATCATGGGGTTCGATTCCTAGACTTCTCCTTGGAGAAATCAGACCTGGAAATGCCCCGAAATAGTCCATAAACTTTCTGTTTGTTTTTATGTTCATCAAAAACTTGTTTAAACCTATGCAACTTGTGTCCAACACATCTCATACCTATGTCCTAATGCTTACAACTTATCCCATGGTTGGTTAAGCTTAAAAACAAGGTTGAGACATTTAAAATCAGAGGATTAAACCTCATAAACTTGGTGTTTTGTTTAGGGTTTTTAACCCACAAGTCATGTCAAACTTTGTCTTTGATACATGAGTGATTATGGAACAACTTGGGTTGTCCAAACATACAATCCTCACATGATTTGATGATTTCTCTTAGTTAGTGTGTATATTTCTTATTCTTTATTGTATGTTCATGACCCTCCTTGGTTGTTTTTTTTACATCAAGTGTAGTGGTGAACACATAGAGGTGCCTAAATGGAAGACTTGATCTTCCTACCTCCTACATGACTTCTATGACATTTAGAGGTACCAAAATGAAGATTTTAATCTTCTACCTCATGCTTGAACTATTGGACATATATTATATAACCTAAATATATTATTCGAATAATCGAATCTTTGATGATGAACTAGTGTTCATATGTCGGGGTACTAGATTACATCATCCTAGACTATGATAACTTGTCACGATTCTAATGGAACCTTGTTCCATGAAAACATCTAAACTCCTTCGAGTTTCCTAGTGTCAAGAACAAGCATCATATGTACTAAATGATTATTTTCCATGTTATTCTCATATCTTATTTTTATGTTGTTTTAAACACCGAATCTCGACTCTAAACATACTTGAACTTTAACCCTTATACATTCGGACTCTAAATCTCTACTCGTCAACAATTGGATAATCGGAAAACGTATGCAAACTTTGTGAGTATACTCGTATTTCCCCTTTTTACTTTTACCACTTTTGGGGTGTAACATGTTTACCTATTGAAAACTTACACATGAACACTTTGTTAAACACATGAACGTTCCTATAACATGCTTGTATACGTGATGGCTTGATACTTTAAACTTGGGTTATTCTTATGTGTTGAACTTATCATTAACTTCGTACGAGCCAAACCTTGACATATGTAGCGCTATAGGATTAACGACCCGCCCGTAAACTTGAGGTTATGTCTTGAGCATATTGCGTTTTCTTGGTTTGATATGTTAGACACATGCCATATTTAATGTTATCTTGAATCATATGCTTGCCATGAGGAATTGTTCACACTTTTTATCTTATGCTATGTACGTACCAAACTTGTATACTCGCCTTTGCTTTTGCATTGAATTGTATTTTTAAACATGTTACAGGTTGATGATGATGAAATGAAAACGGATAGCAAAGATGCCTAGATACTCACTTAGACGTTTAGGTTTAAAGTGTTGTATCAATTTTGTTTATGTTATGTTGAACAATGTTGTTATTTGCTTTTCTTGTAATGTTTTGACAATTTATTTTGGAAATGAAATTTGGATTATTAAATTATTGTCACAAATAGCGTTATGATGTCTCGAGCAATCTTCACACTTCGTCTCATCCCGATGTTTCCGCCATTGGTTGGGGTGTGACACTTTGTACAGTTGCTTGGATAGCTAAGAAGATTCAACAAACTGTTAAAATCAACCCTGGGATTCCACTGAAAGCTTTACAGGAAGATCTACAAAGGAAGTATCAAGTGGAGGTTACTTTGCATCAAGTTTTTAGGGCTAGATGAAGGCCACACAAAGAGTGCAGGGTCATTATAAGGCACAATATGAGAATCTTAGGGATTATGATGAGGAGCTACTAAGATCTAATCCTGGCAGCACAGTGAAGATTGATGTTGAGCCAAATTGCAATCCTAGCAGTCTAACAAGGCAGTTCAGGAGGATCTACGTTTGTTTAGGTGCAATGAGAGCAGGCTTCAAACTAATAGGAAGACCTATACTAGGGGTTGATGGATGTTTTTTGAAAGGGCCCTTTCCTGGCCAGATTCTGACAGCAGTAGGAGTGGATGGCAACAATGGGATTTACCCTGTTGCGTATGCAGTGGTGGAGGCTGAGACAACTGCCAGTTGGACGTGGTTTCTTAAGTGTCTAGGTGGAGATTTGGATCTGGAATCTAACAACAACTTCACTTTTATAAGTGACAGGCAAAAGGTGATTGTTATTAAGCTCTTTTTCTGTTTTTATTATACTGGTATTAAACTCTTTTATTTAACTGTTAATTTGTTTTGTGACTATAATCATAGGGGTTAATTCCTGCATTGTCTAAAGTGTATCCGAGTGCAGAACATAGATACTGCCTGAGACATATACACGAAAATATGAAACCAAAATGGAGTGGAGATGAAAACAAAAACCTGCTGTGGAATTGTGCCTCTGCATCAACAATACCAGAGTTTGAAAAGTCTATGAAGGCAGTGCTTGATAAGGACAAAGCTTTACATGATTGGCTCAAACAAATACCAAGCAAACATTGGTCAAGAGCCTTCTTCACAGGTTTGTACTTTAGCATAGTAATTACATTTATTTGGCTTGTCTTAGCATAGTTAATGAATTCAAGATGTTACAGGCAGGGCTAGGTGTGACATATTGCTAAACAACATTTGCGAGGTATTCAATCGGCAACTGATACAGGGCAGGGACAAGCCAATCATAACATGTCTAGAGTATATCAGGGAGTATTTAACGAGGAAGATTGTTGTGGTGCATAAGAAGATTGCCAAATGTAAAGGTCCTTTAACTCCAGGAGCTACTGAATTGTTGCAAACTATCAAGAATGAAGCTGCAGAGTACACTGTGATTTGGACTGGAGGGTCAAAGTATCAGGTCAGCACACACTTTAATGACCACCAAGACCAAAGGGTTGTGAGTTTGGATGAAAGGACCTGCTCTTGTAGAAGATGGGATCTCACATGTATCCCTTGTAGACATGCAGTTGCATGTATCTGGGATATGGGATTGCATGGTAGAGGTGATGGTGTTCCGGAAAAATGGGTTCATCCGGTTTACTGGCTAGAGACTTGGAAAGAGGTAGAGTTTTACATACACACGTTCAAACATGCAAGGAGTAAAAACACTTGTACAACTTGAGCAAAAACAGTTAAACTTTATATTCAAAAAATTCCTACACCCACGCGGTGTATAAAGGATTTACATAAAGTTCTAACATTTACATGAGGAAAACAAAAAAGGGCACGCAGGCCAACCTAGTCCTACTTTGTACCGCTAGTACCCGCGCCACCTTTGGCGTCACCAGCAACCTCTTCCTCTTCCAAGTCATCAGCATTAGCATACAACATCCGTAAACGGTCTACTTAGTCAGGCGCATCCAGGCACTCGTCAAGCTTCTCAAGCGCAGAGATAGATGTGTCGTAAAATGATACACAAGCCGCCTCAAGAAGCGCTTCAGTATTCACATCACGGAACCTGGACCGTTCATCGGTGTACTCGCCTTTAGCCAGGATGTTTATATGGCTGATGCATCGATTATAACCAGCTTTAAAGCCAGCATCCCGGGCGCGCTGTTTAATCAAGTCTATACCAGTTACAGTTTCAGGCGCATCCAGGATAGCCCTAACAATCTGCAATAAAAGAGCAATAAGATTATCACATGCTAACCCTACTACATGCAAAGACACCAGATACTTACATGTGCAATACCGTGACACCGCATCCACTCACGGTCAGTCTCAAGCTGGATAAACGAAGAGGTAAGGCTATCTCTAGCCTCGGCAGCCTCGCTAGCCCACTTTTCAGCTACAGTCGCGCGGGCAGTAATCTCTGCAAGCTTGGCCTCGCGAGTCTACACCTCAGCCTTTCGGAAACAAGAAACACAGTTTGTACAAAAATTATTAAACATATTCAGAAGGCAGAAGGAAATTTCAAACAGAAAAGGCAACTCATACCTGAAGGCTCCCAACAATCTGGTTCAAGTGGCCGCGATCAGCATTCGCTTCTTCAAGAGCCTTAGAAACGCAGCCCTCCCTCTCCTTGGCCTCTTCAAGCGCCTTTGTAGCACGGGCCCCCACCTCCTTGGCTTCTTTAAGAGCCTTTGCTAACCGGGCCTCTGCTTCCCGGGCCTTAACAGCAACCGCTTCGGCCGTAGCCTTCTCCTTGCCCAAAGCAGCATTCGCTGCCTTGGCATTAATCAACTCCTAGCGCACACGAAACAATGTTTCATTCTGTTTGGCCCAAGATACTTTCCAGCTCATGCACTCATCAGAAAGTTTTTCGTTCCAACTCTTGCGTTCATCAGAAAGTAACTTGGCAAGAGTACGAACCTGTTTAAGCTCAGCAGTTGTAGCCCACTCCTCGGTCTGCTTATGCTTCTTAAAAGCAGCCCTATCCTTTTCAAGCTGCTCCGCACCCTCGCGAGCAGCTCTCACCAACTTTTCCGCCTCCGCACGCAGGCGGACAGACTCCTCCTCCCTACGACCCAACGCTTGATAGTCCTCCATAATGGCATTCACCATAATGGAACTCCCCACAAACATGGAAGAGAGTTGGTTGATTCGGAGCTCACGCGGAAAAGCGCGAGCTCGGTTAACCTCGAACGGGGTGCCCACGCCACCCAAAATCTCCTTGCAAAAGGAAGCATTATTTGAGATATCATCCCCCTGCATAACAATCCAGGGGGGTCGGTGATAGCTCATACTTCGATCCGGTGTATAGGTGCGGTAGTCGTACTCCAGTTCAGACTCTCCAGGCTGAATCGGAGGCTCTTCGTACCCCGCACCACCAGAGGCGGAACCAGAAACCTTCTCAGCAGCAGGAGACTTCTGCTGTTCAGCACCAGATTTTTGTTTTCCAGCATCAGAAAACCTCAAGTCCAAATCATCAGCATCATTTGGAGAGATCAGGTTGTTGGAGGAATCAACAGTATCAAAAATCTGGGACGCAGCTTTCCCCACAGTCTCCTCTGCCTGCACTGAAGGATCAGGCACCACCTTGGCAGAAGGATCGGTGAATTCTTTAGTCTCCTCCACATCCGCAGCTGTGTCATGCGGGGGAGAAGAAGGCATCTCAAACAAAAAGGAGAAGTCCTTTCGTTGCGGTTCTGCAAAACAAAAAAAGCAATAACTATCAGAAAACAAGTTGTACATACAAACACTTGCAGAAGTTATAAATCACTTACCAGAAGTAATCGCAGGTTTCTTTTGCGTCACACCAGTTGACCTTTTGGTCTGTATCTTCCGACGATTTACTTCACCGGCACCAGCAGCTTTCTCCTCTGGCTTTCTCTTTTTCTCACCAGCAGGCTGCGAACCCGCAGAGGTCCCACCTGCAGCCACACCACCACCTAGAACACCCAAACCCTCAAGGGTGTTAGATACTACCACGAAATCAGTATATCTGCGGTAACAAGAACGAGAGATACCTGCCGCCTGTGACACCAAAGGAGGGGCAACAGAACCCTCAGGTTTTCCCTTACCGCGACCCTGCGCGGGCTTCTTCACCTGCTTCCTCTCCACATGTTTCTTGGGGACAGTTTTCACTTCAAACTTCCCCAAGTCCCCAAGATTACCTGCGTTCGAAAAATCAAGCAAGCAAATCAAGGGGTGAACTTTAAACAACAAAGGAAGTTAGAATGTACCTTTGCCTTGCGGCAGGGGTGCTTTCAACATATCACGTGTGGGAATGCGGAAATTGTCAACAATCTCCAAGTTAAAACCTTCACGTTCCCCACACGGAAGCAACTCAACCTTGCCCTCGAAATCCGGCTCAAACATCCTCCATAGGGGAGCATCCTCTGATAAAACACATGCAAAGTCAGTAAAACAAGTAAAGGATGCAAGGAAACCGCACAAGGGTGATAATGCTTACCACCACTCTTTTCCCGCACAACAGGCCTTGCCCTCCTATCAGGCCTGGTTAGCATCATCCGCAACACCCAAAGTTCATTGTTGCCCAGTTTCTTAAGTTCAATAGGTCTCAGCCTAGAGAACCAATCCACAGTCTTTGCGGTGGGGAGAGCAATATCTTCCGCGGTAACGCCCACATTCACGTTCCGAAAGGTCATGTTGGCATGCACCGCACAGGCTTTAACGTAGAAAAACCTCTTCTTCAACTTGGTAAGACCTTTTGGAGGGGTCATCAGCTTGGGACTCCCATACCGTTGGTTAAAAGAGAAAAATCCGGTATTTACCGTTAACTGCTAGAACCGCCGGAAATTCTCAACGGTAACGCCCACATTCACGTTCCAAAAGGTCATGTTGGCATGCACCGCACAGGCTTTAACGTAGAAAAACCTCTTCTTCAACTTGGTAAGACCTTTCGGAGGGGTCATCAGCTTGGGACTCCCATACTGTTGGTTAAAAGAGAAAAATCCGGTATTTACCGTTAACTGGTAGAACCGCCGGAAATTCTCAACGGTAACGTCCAATCCAAGAGCACGGAAGGTGTACTCGAAGTTCCTGATCCGGAACATCCCAAACGGATTCAGTTGGGAAATACGAAGGTGATAATATTCTACCACCTCGGCAACAAACATCGTCACAGGCAGTCGGAGGTTGCCATCGTTAAAGAACTCAGCCCACAAGGTGATAAATCCCGCCGGAGCATCGGCACCGGTGTCACCCTCTTGTGGGTAGGTGGCCCCAAACTCCTGGGCCATTTGTATACTGGTCATCAGGGTATTAAATTGACCCTATGGCCACTTCAGTACCGGTAAACCACCACCGGGTGCACCACCATCATCTTCATCTTCCTCAGCCGCCACCGGCGACTGTTGTTCAGGGTTTTCACCCCCCACATTGTGTGGATTTGATGGTTCAGCCATTGAGATGTAGAAGAAAAGAAAATGAGTACGAAAACTCAAACAATCTCACCGGAATTTCAGAACACTTATCGGAGAAGACGAAGGAATCATTTCTCTCTCGCCGGAAAATTTGAAATTTTGAAACAAGTGAGGGGAAACCAAGAACGGTTTCCCCTTATATACTCATCGCAATAAATTATCACGTCCAAAAAGAACGAATTATGCGGTGCCACGTGTTCAGCGACGGTTCCGCTGACGGTTACCACGCGCGCATGGCCGCACACGCGCCTGACATTAGAGACGTTTACACTCCTGCTACAGTGTATTTATGACCTCGGGCAGTGCAAATGTCCTTTCATTTTAGCACGTTCCAGGAAATCTCACCAACTTCCACCAACTCACACGTGCGCTCAGCCACGTATGCAACAAAAAGCGACAACATTATCCAAACACAAGCGGCATGCGGTTTCTCTGGTATACCGCACCATAACCCATACCGCATGTCGTTTTTTTACATACCACTCAAAAAAGGCAAAAATATATATCTCTATATTATGTAAGGGGGTATAAATTATATCCGCATATACCCACGAGCACACGTGGAATATGCGGAAGTGACACACAAGCCCATAAAAGTGTGTTAGACGCTCAGAACCAGCGTTGTTCTTTGGACTGAACCGCATCTCAGAAACAGGTAACCCGCATTGCCTTCATTCTCTTCAAGCTTCAAATCCCTCGTGTCCGGTTCACAACCACAGAGGGTGCGCAAACAGCTTCTCCTTAAGGAAGAAGGATGGGAATGTACGCGACCGCACATCAGCAACCCTGACTCCTGATCCTTCAAGAGCCACATCCAAGCAACACACTCTTTTCAAGCAAGCCTGGGGTTACAAAGCCTCAGACACTTATGAGTAGCTGCGGACGCACTAATAGCTCCGCAAATGGTTGCTACGAAAGAGCCACGACTAAGTCATCACATGGATGAACGAAGCTACTTCAAGGAAAACTCCTCGGCATTGGAGCGTGAAGGAAAGCGGCTAGAGAACAGATGCGAACGAGATTCCCACTCACCTAAAGAGACTTCATTGAACAACAAGCAGCCGAACAGCGGTAACAAGTCTGCTTATGACTTTGCTGCCCCACTTGTGAGACGTATAGAATAAACAATAGTGGGCATAACCATGCCTATGACCATGTTTATTTGACCATTATCCAGATTCAAATTGTTCGACCAAACACGGCCAACAATGACGCAAGCATCTCACATTGTTCGGCCAAACGCGACCAACAATGCCAAGCAACGAGATAACCGCAAAGGACGTGCGGTTACTTGAGAGCTAAGTGGAAGAACATGAAGAGCCCACAAAAACAGGGATCATCATTACATGTCCAATTGCTTCTGAAGACCACTCTCTTCTTCATTCACCATCTCAGAGGTTGGTTCAAAGTTTGTGGACATCTTCAGCCACAATCTCAGAGGTTGGTTCGAAGTTTGTGGACACCCCCAGCAAGCTCTCAGAGGTTGGTTCGACACACCAACAGGTGGCACCCAACCCTGATGACATCAGAAACAAGTAGCACATGCTACCATATCAAAACCCTAGGCTGAGAATTTCGCATCAGACGAAACTTTTTCACCGGTACGGAAGAGGCGTCACATGACTCTACCGGATCTCCAGCTTGATTTAAGAAGAACGAAGACCATCTACATGGCCTAGAATCTTCTCCAGACTCCAAACTACCTTCTAGACACCATAGTCCAGTACTCCTCCCACATGCAACTTGCATATGGCAGCAACACTAGACTGGGGGGACTTGAAGGGGTATGGTCCCAGATCTCGCGTCAGCACGACCGCGAGTGACCATTACCCTTATCAAAACCCCCACTAGCTAACCTGTGTCCGTGTGGGTATGCGCGAACACAGCGATCGAATCCAATCTGCCCAGTGATGGAAGAAGACTTACCTGGAATATGAGAACGGTATAGCAATGCGGCTTGGCGCCGCATCTGGTGTATGAAAACGGAAGTACTCATAGCGATGCGGCCTAGCACCGCATCCAGTGAACACTTCTATCAATACAAGGGAGCTGGATGACAGCAACAGTCACCACAAGTGATGATGTGGCCCGGCACCGCATCCCACAGTCTTCGCCATCGTGAGAACGCGGAAACGACAGCGGTTACCGCAGTGGTCCGCTATCCCGATCATGATTTTCCTACCCCCAGAGGGAAAGGCCCTTCCCTTTTGGGCCGGTTGTGGGCGAGGAGGGATTCGAGTATCCTGCCCACGGGGCAAGTGGGACTGACATCACAGAGCAAGTGGCACCAATGACAGTCGCCTGTCAGACCACACGTAAGCAACAGACTGACACTGCAGTAGGACGTGGCAGCATCTCCACAACCGACAAGCCTGAAACACCTGCATAAGGGCTGCACGTCGTCAGTCTGTCCCTTCAACTCCTCCTTCACTTCTCGGCTATAAGTACCAACCCCAAACCAGGTTTGAGGTATATCTACACAACTCTCTCACTACTACTACTAATATCACACTTGCTTCCCAAGCAAATTACTGATTCTCACGCCGGAGAGTGGTAACAAGGAGCATCCCCTACCCCATCCTCCTTGTTACGAGTCACGGTTTGTTTCCTTGTGCAGGAGATCAACCAGCGGACGATCCAGCCAGCGATACTCGGGAGGAAGGGATTAACCCTTCTTGACGAGACCAGTGTGTTAACCCCGCCCGGTTAACCATTGTTTCATCAGATCCTTTTAATTTATATGAGAGAAGAGGGAAGAAGTGACAACTGGTATTTTGTGTATAAAAAAAGTACAAAAAACTATTATAGCGTATAACATATTATTTATTAAAAAAAAAGCTATAAAGGGTACTGTTAATGTTACTTTAGCCGTCCAAGTTAAGTTACTTATACAAATATAACCATAACTAAACCATAGCGGTTATAAAAAATCATAACCGCGCCACTAAGGGTGGAGGGCATTATGAAGTAAAACCAGTATCGCAAATGCCGGATCTGTAAATAAAATTGGTCTTAGGTGGCATCTAAGTGGTATATATATGACATCCATGTGACATTTGAGTTTAACAAACCACAAAAATTAGTGAGGTGAGCCTATAGCGTCTGGTGGTAGTCTAGGTGTAAAAATGGTTTTTTTTTTTTTTTTAAAAGCAAGAAAATTACAAAATCACAACCATAAAGTCCTTGGGTTTAACACTATTTTTTTTTTCTTTTTCACAAAATCGCAGCCATAAAATCTTGCAATCTCTCACACTAATGGGGACCACATGCTATCACCACAACACTAGTGTCTATGCACCATGGCCTCCTTCGGTCTCGCCTTTCCCTGTATGCATGTATACTCCCCTTTGAGGTTGTAAACTTTATATTAAGGCTGTAGGATATGGGGCGCCATTGCCCTTGCCATCAGTGGCGAAGCTTGAGATTTCCGACCGAGGGGGCGGAAGTCACCGGACCTAAAAATTTCTATAAAACCGGGGGGTCAAAAACGTATATACCCAAAAATTTCAATACAAAAACTACATACTCTCCGGTACTGAGCGAAAAGTTCGGGGGGTCGGCCGCCCCCTCCCGCCCCTTAAAAGCTTCGCCCATGCTTGCCATCTCAACCTAAAGATGGATTATATCCCCATGTTGGTTGAATTTTGAGCTTAGTTATTGATCTTATTTTTTCAGTTTGCGCTTTTTCTAATTGTCGCGTTATTGATCAATATTAAATCATCAATAGTTTGTTGTGTGTGTGACCTTGATAGATGGTGATGGTAGTCGATGATGATCGAGCTTAAATACATGCATATCAATAACAACAAAAGCACAAAAATACAAAAACTATAAAAACAAGGTTACTAAGATCATGACCCTTGTGGTATGATAATACAATCTAACGATCATACAAGTTTATTTACATAGAATACAGGGCCGGCTCAAAATTTTCTAAATTTTTCTAGGCCTAAAGCGGATAGCAAAATTGGGGCCCTTTTTGTAAACGAAAAAAATTGCTATGGATCCTATTATTCATATATCACCTATGTATACACATAATTATAGATCATAAACCTCAATGTTAACAATATCAAAATCAAAATTACCAACATATAATATATTTTCTTAGAATTTGAGGCCCTAGAAAAATGGAGGCCTAAAGCTCTTGCTTTATTTCACTCCCCCTTGAGCCGGCCCTGATAGAATAGACCCGTTGATAGAGTCGTTGGACCGATCTTAAGATCGCTTGACTATCTTAAATTGTAAATAAGCATAAATTCCATTCTTTAAAATCAGATCAACTTCTAATTTTGACTTTCTAAAAAATATGTGTGTACGGTTGTACCTACAGATCATATTGCACAATCTATATGTTTATAGGGTGTTGCTAAATGTACCCCTTTTTCTACTAAACGTACCTCCTCCTTTAACTTTCACATTAATACAATTCAAACCCTTTTGTTTTGTTTTTTTTTTTATCTTTAATTATTATTATTACTAGCATTTGCTTTTAAAACATTATTTTATTTAAAATATTTTTTTTTGCTATTTGAAAAAAAAAATCGTTTTCATATGTCTTAAACTGAGGCGAGTCATTTTCATTTTGAAATGGGATTTTTTTTCCGTTCATAACGGCTTGAAGTGGGAGTTCGAATTTAGTTTGAATAAACAATAATACACAAATTTAATTGAAGGTTTGAAGTCAACTCACTTAATATAGTTTTCGAGTTAAAAAGAAGATAAATATATTTGAAAATCACCACTTTAATTTGTAGATAATGATTTTGATTAATCAATCATACCCTTACAATAATTAAATTTCAACTTATGTCGATTATTGATTACTGATTGATATTACATGTTTTGATCAAAGCATTTTACTACCTAATTATAATGTGCTAGTAACGTTTTATTTTCTTTTTGCATTTTATTACTTTTAATAAATAGTTGTTAATTATATTATAATACATTTTAATATAAGAATGATACTAATAGAAATAGAAAGACGAGAGAACTAAAATATGAAATAAATAAAAAATATAAAATCAACTGTTTTTTCAAAAAAAAAATTCTAAAACTTTTTTATTGTTTAAAAAATATCTTTTTTATTAATTTATAGTGACATTTTATAGAAAAATAATAAAATACTAGTTAGAGAAACTGTCTCAAAAACAATATTTGAATTGTATAGAGAGGTGAAATTTAACAACTTTTAAACTGTATTTTTAAAAAAGGGGGTATAACTAGTAAAAATAGGGGTGCATTTAGCCAATCCCATGTTTACATTCCAAATCTTTTATGAAATTTTCGTATAATTAACCTATCTAAATCTTTTATGAAATTTTCGTATAATTAACCTAGAAAAACTAGAATATTCCCGTAGAATATCACGGCACATAAAGAACCCCTCCACCCCCCCCCCCCCCCCCTCCCAAAAAAGAAAAATTAATAATAAAATAATAAAATAAAAAAAGCCTCTCTATATCAATAACAAGTTGAACGAAATCCTCTTAATTGTTTTTCATTACTTCACCATCACCGACACGGTAGCAAGTTTCACTTTCACAAAATAAAATAAAAAATCATACAACAAAATTAAAATTTAATCTGATTTCCCTATCAAAGTGATGACATCTACCTCTTATCTTCTGAGCAATCCTGTATTCGGGTGAGTTTTTATAACTATTTTTGTTACTATGAAAACATGTTAGTGGTAAACTATTGGAGTACATGTTGTAAGAATCGCTAGGCGCTAGTCGGGCAGTGGGGTACCGACTAACGATTATTCGGGATTAATAGGGATTAATCGGAATTAATCGAATCGAATTTTTATATGTAATATTTAGTTATATATTTACACATACATTTTTATATGTAGTTTTCTAAAGTAGACATGTTTTAACTCCTCATTAACCCATTTTTTTAAGTAACTTGAAGGAATTATAAGGTTTGGTCGAAATTTGGCCGATGTCTCACCAAAATTTGGCCAGAATTGGACCGCCATTGATCGCCTAGCAATTAATCGGCCAATAATCGGTGAACCTCTGATTAGTGATTAATCGGCGACTAATCAAAGACTAGTCTGGATTTTTACAACCATAATAGGACTATAAATTGTAACACCTCGAAATTTTGCGTCCAATAATGTATTGACACGTGTCATAGGTTTACACGTGGTAATAAATACTAAATAAGGATTAAAGTTGACAAACATTGAAAGTATGTGAATCCGAGGGTTCAAAGTGTCAATGAGGGATAAATATATTGTACAGTAACCCTAAATGATGCTCGTACCTTCAAACGAATAAATCATGGATCGTACAGAACTAAATGTGGAAGAAAGTGAGAGATTACAAACTACAGGGGTTAAATGTGTCAACATGTTTAAGTTATACCTCTGAGTGACCCTTTAACGAACCCGAGACTTTGTAACAGTAAATTACGCTCACTAGAGTATACGGTATAAATTTCGCAAGGTTCCGTTTTAAAACGAGAAAGTTATGATCAAATTCGTATGCAAAGGGTTAAAAGCGTCAACTTTGAAAATTATGACTTTTCGGGTAATAATAAATTAACCAAGGGTTAATAAGTTGGGTAAAAGTCACGGGCCCTTATACGTAAATTATCGAGACCCAAAACGCAAAGTTACCCCTTCAAAACGCCAAAGGCCAGTGCAATAATTAAAAAGATTTGAAAATCTTGAAAAACAGGTCTCAGGCGGGCCGCGTTAAAGAAATAAGGGATCTTACGCGGGCCGCGCTGACAGTATAGATATGGGCTCTGACATTGAGATTCAGGCGACCCGCGTAAAGGTTACCTGATCATTAACGCGGGCCGCGTCAGCCTCCCAGATACAGAAAAGTCGGACAGAAGCACTGTTTGCTGTTTTAACCGACTTATGTGCCATTATTGTGAGCATGGGCGCCCCCTAAACGTCCCCTAGCACTCAGGGACAGTTGTTGATCATCTAGAAACACTTGTAGGCCTTGTTGTAATGATCTTATGGCTCTAAATTGGCTATAAAAGGCCATTGTGATGCAACATTGTTCCTCACACCTTCAACTGCTTTCTTGATCACTTCTGGAGCTCAAGAACTCTCACTACTCATCCCTGGTCGTGCATAGGACTCTTGTAAGTATGCTCCATCCTTCTTAGTTAAGTTTATGCTTAGATTTAGCTTAAAAGTCAATCCGTCGTAATTAACGATTGACTTATCGGTTAATCACAATTGGTCCAGTGATTAATCAAAACAAAGGTAGTTATATGTTGGTAATTATGTGGGCTTTAAACCCTTAAAAGGGCACCCTCTGATTCCCACTCTAACTAGTCCAAATGTCGAGTCAAAGTTACTTAGAAAAAGTCAACAGAATGCTAAATTGTGATTTTATGCATAATCAGTAATGTAGATGGCGTGTAACCTGTTTTGACACTCATATAACATGATAATAAGTATTATAACTGATCTAAGCTTGTTTGATTCGACCATTTACTATTTTGACCCGGTTCGGAACCGAAAGTCGCAAAACTTTGACTTTTGCTTTGACTTCAGTTCTGACCCGTTATGGTATGACTTAGATATGCCTTAGGACTCTCTTAGGACCAGGTTACATGATGGTATAACCCTCTGTGACCGGTTCGTTGTTTGTCCGAGTCTTTTGCACATTTCCGTTAAATGCCTAAAAGTTGACCATAACGCCCTTTTCACTTTAAAACGAGAATTTTGGACATGTGAAAGGACAATAACCTTAGTTACTGATTTCTAAGCATGTCCCTAAAATTTCACGTCAATCCAAGGTCTAGAATAGGAGTTATGCTAAATAGCGCAATTACAGAAACTTTAGTAATTAAACGGCTTTAGCATAAAGCCTATCTAAACCCAAGTTTCGACACCAAACCTTTTACACACTGATGTAAGATAATATTTTGGGATTTTTAAAGATTTTTAATTATTTTTAACCTGCTCATAACCTGCGGTTATGGCATCGATTCGGTAAATACCGAATATACCCTTTTCGGACATAACTTGAGTTCTACATGGTATTTTGACCCGATTCCAGTTGCTACTGATTTTAAATAATAAATAGAGTATTTTGGACTTTATAAACTGTTCGAAAACTCAGATTTCTTGTAGGACTCGGAAACCTCTTTTATAATCTTTAAATAGACCGAAATACCCCTACGGGGCGTATTTTGGGATTTAACTCATTATGGGCATAATGGAAGGTATCCTACTGATACCACAACCTCTTTAGGGCATATTAACCTAGGAAACCTGTGTAGGACTCTTACGGTTACCCGTTACGCCTTTTGCGCGCACGGTTCAGTTTATGTAACTAGTTTACATAAACTAGCCGAAACGGGTCAAACCTTATTGTTTTTACTTCAAACTCCAGAGTGTGGTTATATTACCCATATAAAACAAGTCTTCAAACTTGTTGGGTCAAAACCACATTCCATTCCCGGTTTTCGCCTTTCACGCGATTAAACCGTAATTATCCTTTGAAACTGGCCGGTCTAAGCTAAGGCTAAATTAAAGACCCGTTAGGATTCTAATAGGTTGTTATAAACCTTCATTCCAGAATAGGAGACCAGTAAAAGATACTTGCATTTGTTTATTGATGTTATTACTTGCTCAGGTAAATATTTTTTAACTTATTTTCCGTTATACGGGCTTGGGTTACGGTATATAAAAATACCGCTTGGTCGGGAAATTGACCCCAACTCATTAGTAGTTGGGTGTTTTCAATGTGACCCGTTTAAAAAAATTGGTTTTGTTGGCTTTGCGCCTTTGGGAGCTTAATGACCATGTCCCGGATATCCTTGGCATCATTTTACGAAATGGCCACGACCTCGACACGCAGGTGTAGGCGTACACCCGACAATGTGTCTATATTTATAAAGGTATAACCGTTGGTTTTCCCGCCACGGCTTTATGCTTTGTGGCGTGTCTATTAACCTTAAACCCGGCACGACCCGGGCGACTGAACGCATAGTGAACATGTAATTCTTTTACAAGATTTAATTTACAAATTATCCCAAGTTATAAAGAGTTTGTGCCTTGTGCATTCAAATCAATTTTATTAAATCTTTTTACAAAAGTGTCAGTTGAATGTATTTACCAGTGTAAACTGACGTATTTTCCCCAAACTTGTTGCCAACTACGTCACGGTAATCCCCCACCGGGCCCACCGGTGAAACACGTGGAAATCGGGGTGTGACATAAATAATCTACTAATCAATGAAATCATGTAAATTACAACTCTATTGAGTAGGTGACCTTTAAGGACAACGGCTTTGTGGAAAATTTTCGAGCTAGTCCTTGAATTTCCATTCCATTGACCTGTATGACTAGTAAAAATGTGTCCCTAAAATACAAACGTGTATATATAAACAAAATTCACACGACACGACGATAATTGTCATCAATAGGAATGTTCCGAGTTGAGACAATGCTAACTCAGGCTTGGCTCAAGGTCTAATTAAGGTAGCTCGGCTCGGCTCGAATTTTAAACCGAGCTAAAATTTTGAGCAACAACGCCCTCAAACGCCCCTTCAACTGCCCCCCTGGGCGTTTTTCACCAAAAAATTGCAAGAGGCGTCCTTTTTTCCATGCCAAAGTTTCAATTCTTTGGCCAATCGCCGTGCATCTCTTTTTGATTGGCCAATAACAATTTTTGAAGGTTTTTTTATTTAAATTCTATTATACCCCTTTAAACATAATGCTCAATAAACCCATTTTACAAAAACGCCCCGTAATGCCCCATTGCTGACTGGACTGCCACATGGCACAAAACACCCAAGAGTGTGGTGTATTTCACTACGCATGTTCTTATGTGGTAATCTTTATTTAAGGCTAAGACTTATAGGGTTGTGGAACCCAAGAAAGATTAGGGATGTTTCAAGTGTGGCGTTAGGCTAGAAGGTATGGTGCCCATCCTTCTTTGGAGGATGATCCGTCACGTAGGCGCCACATCATAGTACTCCTAAGGATGGTCCATCCCACAAAACTAGAGGGTATGGGAGGATGGTACTAGATGATCCTACCCCACCACTTTTATGTTTTTTTTATTTTTTTAATTTTCTATTTTTTTAACATTTAATAAATAAATTAACAAAATATTTTCATTAATATTAAAAACTATTACATAAACTTAAAAAAGAAAACATAAACTTAAAAAAAAAAAGATAGACTTAAAAAAACATAAACTTAATAAAAAAAACAAAAACTTAAAAAAAAACATAGACTTAAATAATTTGATGCTTCTACATGATGTCGGTTTGTAGTTTTTTCAACATCGAACGTTTCGGCTCGGGATAATCATCGACATCCATCGTTATTATTTTCCATTACTTGAGCCGAATCTTTTCATCGGACAATCGGATTTTTTCATTGGACAATCGGACCTTTTCGAGTAACTTTTCTTCCGCGACACGAGTCTTTTCTTCGATGGCCCGCTCATTCGCCTTCGCCTTTTGGGCCGAGACGTCCGTGTACGTTTTAAATTGTTCCATAAACTCGTCCATCTTCGGGTCCACCTTTTCCTTTTCTTTCCCCTTCGCCCGCTCCTTCTTTGATTTGTCTCGGCCCGGTGGACGCTCCGCTTCATGTACGGCGTATTCTTTTTCGTCGAACTCGGCTTTATCGTTTAAGTTTATGTGACACCTCGCGTCCGATCCACCGACGCTAAAACTACCCGATTGCGATGTCCTTTGCCGCTTCGCCATCTCCACCTCGTTGGGAATTGGAGCCCATTTTTGGTGCGTGCGCAAAACTTTCCACGCGCGAACGTGTGCGAATTTGGTATTGCCATTGTTCGTCTTGTACATCTCCAACACCTTTTTAAACACATCTTCGTCGCTCATGCCGCTACGACGCCCACTAGAATATATTTTATTATATTCATCGCAAAACTTATTGACGAACCCGTTCATTTTTCGCCACTTTGATGATACAGAGTCGATATCTCGATACGGGCCTTGATCCATTAGCTTAAGGAACTTTTCCAAAACCGCCTTCCAAAACCCGTCACCCGTTTGATTATTACCTATAAAATATGTTACAAAAAATAAAAAACTAATTCTAAAAAAATATAAACTTAAAAAAAGTTAGTTTTACCAACCTTTTATCGGGTGTGTAGACGTGCCTATGTAAGCCTTAGCTAAGGCTTCTTCTTCGATTGGCGTCCATGGTTTCGCCTTTGGTTTGGACGGTTGCTCATCCACCACTTGCTTGCCTTTTCTTCGTTTTCCTTTTTCTTTTTCTTTTTGCGGTTGGGTTTCGGGAACAACTTCCACATCCTCGTCGGGTTCGGATTGGGGTTAAACGGGTTGCGTCGGGATCGGTTGGGGTTGAACGGGTTGCATCGAGTTCGGTTGGAGATTAAAAGCACCCCGCATCATCAATTGTTGAAGGGCTTGATTTTGAGAGAATTGAAAGAATTGGTTAGGTGAGTGTTGGAATGCGGCAAAGGCGTTTGACGAATATTGAGAGAATTGGTTCGGTTCGGTCGTCGGATAATATCCTGGAACCGAGAAAACATTCGGTTGGGTCGGGTTGTTGGGATTGTTCGGGTTGTTGGGGACGTTCGGGTTGTTCAGGTTGTTGAAGGGATCCATGGTAGAATATAAGTTTATAAATGTGGAAGATGTTTTATAAAAAATAAAGTGAGATAGATGAGAAAAAGTGGTTAAAATGGTGAATGGAGGTGAAAAAAGGTTTGAAATTTATATATTTTGAGGGAAAGGACCGTTGCTTTTGAAATTTAAAATGGTGAATATAATTTTTTTTTTATTCAACGGTAACAATTCAGAGGGGGCCCACATTTTTTGGAACGTCTCAAACGTCCAGAGCCGGACGGAGAGGACGGGGACGGGGGGAGGGGGGTGTTCCACCCGGCGCCGGTCCTCGACGCATGGAGGACGGACCCCATACCCACCAGCCTTATGGGCCACTTCAAGCATGACTACACACCCCTATTTTCAAGTTTTAACACAGAGATATAGGACTATAGGAGCTAGTTGGAATGACTAGAGTCAGAGCCACCAATTTTTGTTAAAACCTTTTATATAGAATATGTGTATTGATGTGTGAGCCCCAAATAAGTTAAACAAAAACTATATTTATTGCAAGTCCCAACTAAAGAACCAATTTTAGAATAAAAAATGCCTAATTCCAACTCCAAGCAATATATGGTTCGTTATTAATTTAGGCCGCTATCGTCATTCTCGCTAACTGTAACGCCATGCTTGCTCATTTCACTCAATGGCGTCGCGAATTGGGGAAAAATTAGAGGCGAAACTAGGGGAAACAATGGTGTTTCAAGGATAATCCAGGTTAGTTAACTACATCATTGTTTTCCCTAAATCTCTAACTAATACTTCGAATCTTTAAATTTTGATATTGTGCTTGTGATGAGGCATGCTTGCGAATTTCCGATTGAGACTTGGAAGGCAAAAAGCATAACTGATTTTTCTTTATAAAAATTCAAAAGGGCCCCGACTTTGTAGTTCGTTTAGGGCCTCCAATAACGTTGGACCGGTCCTGACTAGAATAGATATGAATTGAACATGAATCATGTATCGTATTGATAATCATATCTGGTCTTAATAATCTGCACAAGTAAAACATCGTTAGTCTCATGAAGGTGTGAAAAGATCCTTGCAGACCTCAACGTGAGGCTAAATATATGGATATGAAAAGTATGAGAAGTGTGTAAAGTATATCCAGAGAAAATGAGTATAGACCCAGATATGAGGTTGGAATTAAAACTTTGAAATTTTGAAACGAGATTCCACTAGTTTAAAACCAACTAGTTACTTAGATATAAGATAAAAGAGTGAAAACTTCTGGGACTAAAAAAGAATAGCATCAAAATAATGCCAAGATTTAATATTCGCTTGTGACGCTTGTCTTTTGTCCAAACACAAACAAGTGGGCCCTGACCCAACTGGCAAGTTGATATTGAACCCAGCATCCCTTTTTAGCCCATTAATGCCATAAGCCCAACAGACAAAGGAAGATAATATGTTACCGGATTGTATGAAGAACTTCAACCCTAACTCATTTATCTGTACATAGGCCTATAAATGAACCAAACGTTCATGAATTGTTTATGAACTTGTTTGACGGGAAGTTCGTTTATGTTCGTTCATTTAATAAACGAACGAACACGAGCAAAAAAATTTGTTCGTTTAAATAAATGAACGAACATGAACACACCCTGTGTTCATTCATTTATGTTCATGAACGTTCGTTTAAATTTAGTAAATACATAAATAGTTAGATTTATATAAATATTTGGTTTTCTAACTACTTATATTAATATGACTAATTAGTATATTTATCAACTCTAATTTAGATGTGTTTTCGGATGAACTGTAATATATTAGACTTGTTTGCTCAATCATGTTAATTTATGTTTGTTTATGTTTATTTAAACATGTTCATTTAACTTTTTTTGTTTATGTTCGTTTGTGTTCGTTAATGTTCGTGAACTGTTCGTTTAGGCTTTAAACGAGACATGAACGGACACGAACATGCTCGATTTCTTAATGAACGAACACGAACAAAAAACGTGTTCGATTATATGTTCGTGTTCGTGTCCGGCGAAATTTAAATGAATGAACACGAACATGCCTATGTTCGTGTTCGTTCGGTTCGTTTACAGGCCTATCTGTAAAAGTTAGATGGTGGGTTGTGAAGGTACTGGCATGTTGAAGCCAAGTTGCAAACGGGTTAAACAAATAACATACGCAAGTGTTGGACACACAATACAATGAGTAATACACATTGTTGTAATGTGAGAAGTATACTTGTGTAACTATAACATATTTAAGAGTTGGGCGCGCCATTCTAATCACACATTTTATCATAAGGGGGTGGGGGTGTTCCACTTTCCATCACTCACCACACTCAATCATGTTCCGCCGCGTCATCGAACTTGGTTCCAACACTAGTGATGGAATTTATTGGGGGTGCCCATCACTCATCACACCAATGATATCATGTGAAGGAGAAGGAACCATGGAGTGTTTGGGAAGAAATCTTCACGCGTTGTCACCACCATGGTTATCACCAGCACGCGTGGTCACCATGAGTGGCGGCGGTGTTCCACGCGTGGTGAGCCACTCACAACGTGCCATCACTGAGTGCCCCGACCCCCTAATCAAGCATGGAAAACTACGCACATTAAAGTAATCATTGGATGCAGTGTTGTAATTAATTTAGGCGCGCTGTTATAAAATGTTTAGATGGACCATTACGTTCTAATCACACATTTCATCATAATTTTAAACTTTTTGGTATGATTTTTTTAAACAAACAAATATATTAAAGATGTTGATTGTTTAATGATAGAAACTAATTAAAAACACAATGTTCAAATCACAAAGTTCTTTACAAACAAACAAACAAAGTTGAAAGACTAGACACATCAGTGTAATAGTTAGACACATTGTAATGAGTTTAGCCACGCCATTACAAGAACATTCACATTGAAGCTTGTATTCTATATAAAATAGAGAAAAAAATAGAAAAAACAACAAAAAAACCATCACGTTGAAATCTTTGCAATAGAGAAAAATATAAAGAAAGTAAAGTACACCTCTATATTTAGAGATTCATATTCAACTCTTTATATTTTTATTGTGAGTGTGTAGGAAAGAGAAAAAAGTAATAAAATAAGTGTTTGTGAGTAAGAACTCTATAGATATAGAGAGCCGGATGTGAGATGTTTTTGAAATATTAACAAAACTTCGAGAAATACGTGTCTGTCTCGAGACTCCAATATGAATGCATATTTAAATACAACATTGTAATAACAATCCATCATATTTATTTTAAATAATAAAGTTTTAATAAAGATGTTGAAACTTTAAATACATATGAAAACTAATTAAATGAAGAGTTAAATTTGAGAACTTTATTTTCTCTTTTCCTTCCAGTCACATTACTTTCTGTTAATTACAATCCTATCACAATATGATCTTTTAACAATCTAATATCTACAAATTCATAAAACACCATAAACTTATAATTTGTACGCGATTCAGCAATTGTATGAAACACGAGTAGATAATACATTTATAGTAGCGAATAATAATTATTTTTTAGAGATGAATTTCTTTAATCATATTTGCAGGGAAGACTTGAATCCAAGACCTTCAAACCTAAATGTTTCTAAAGACTTTGCCTTTACCATTAGGCTACCAACCCCATTGGTAGCGAATAATATTATTTAATAAATATACAATACACGTATCTTAGTTGGTGATTTAAAGTGTCATAAAGCACAAATGACGGAATCTTTAGATCTATACAACTTGGAAAGCATTGTGGTGGCCTTCCAGCTTTCAAGCGACCAACTAACTATGTCCCCAAATTACAATATTATTAATTTTATTGTGACTGTCTTCGATTAATTAAATATGATTCAGTCTCTTTTTGTTCATAAGAAAATAGCGAAATACAATTGTTTGGTTTTATATTTAATTTGATCAAATATCCACTGTTAAACCAAAATAAAGAAAGTTACCATCATAACCAATCAAATATAGGGATGCTCTTAGATTATTAATTGGGACATCCGGGTTAATTGGTCTGCCTTTCATGAGAATTTGTGTAGTGGTTAATTGGTATATTTTACTATTGAGATGCAGGTTCGATTTCCGCTTGAGCCATTTTCGATGGACATCTGGGCGAAGGGACGAATCGGGGCTTTAATCCCGGGTTCGAACCTGACGCGCGCGCGCGCGCGCGCGCGCGGGGGGGCGAGGGGGGGGGGGGCGAGGGTTTACAGATTCCATCAAGTTCCCGCACATCAGGGGGCATGGTCTCATGACGGTTGAGGAGTCGACCTTAGACATAGCCCCAAACAGGATGGATTTACACATGATATCCTTTATCGTTCAAAAAAAAAATTGGGACTATAGTATTGACATAAAACATATTAAACTAATGATTTCTCGAACCTATATATAGCCTTTTTTTAAGGCGAATTTCTTTTAATTATGTCATTTATGAGACTTAAACCCATGACCTTCAAACCTTAGGTGCCCTTAGAACGAGAGATGCTTTGCTTAAACGTAACATAGCTGTGGAGAATAAAAGGAGTGTTGTGTGAAGTGTGGAGGAGTCGACGGAGCACCTTCTTACGTGTTGCTTTGTCTCCTGTGTTGTTAGGCAGCAGGTTGTTTTTTGGTGCAAGAGTACCACGTTTTATGCTTTCTCAGTCAGGGACCTGTTAAGCATGGTGGAGTATCAAGGCGACATCGATAGCAAGGAGGAGGCTTTCTACGGTATAGTGATGGTGGTGTGTTGGTGCTTATGAATTGCTAGAAATGAAAGATGGTATTCAAATAAAGAGGTTAGAATTGACAACATTATAAGCAGTGTGAAGGCTTGGTTTACGAATAGATCGAAGTTTAGATGTATTAGTTGGGAGGAGTGGTGTAAGTTTCGAATTATGTAAATAGTCGGTGTCCTTTGTCGTGTCTTTTGGTTGTCCGTTTTGGGCGTTACCTTTGTGAATAAAGTTATCACTTAAAAAAATGATGTTTCGCCTCTGCTATTGGGCCATCAACCCTAAATTTGTCATAAAATTTAGCAATAATATAGACAGAAAAAGGATGTAATATTGTTATGACGGTTTAAGAGGTAAAATATTATACAATAAAGTTAATAACTTATCATTGATTTTCTTAAATTCTTTATCACCAAAATTATAACAATTTGTACATGTTGTAAGCATAAATGATGTTATTTATGAATTCTCTTTAATAATAATACCAATTATAAACGGTGTCCACTTGCACATCAAATATAAAATTCCATGAAAAAAAGGTATATTGACCCAAATACTTTTCAAATATTTGAAATTCACCCTTTCTAATTATCCTTTCTCGCACTCAAACATCCATTCATCATCTTTACGGATCCTTCTTTTATATTTATTTGACCCATACATAAAGGAGAAAACCAATGACCTACAACTATCTAAGGGTTTCCATCATAGTGGTATTAAGTTTTACTAAAGTGGTGTCCCTTCTCATTAGGTTGAGTTGTTAAGAGTTTGAGTCCATGGTAAACATTGGATTAAAATTCAAAGTAGGATTAGAAGGTGTGTGTTCGTAGTTTCGGAGCTTGAACGGAAACTACGTAAGAGCCGTTCGAAAAAATTTGGTAAAATTAATACTACAAGCGAAAAGTCGGTTAGGATCAAGGAGGGTGTAAAGCTTCGCCAGTGTGTGTTAGCAAGTTGTTCTAGAAAACAGATATAAAACTAAACCTAATAAAAAAATTTATAAAGTATATATATCTTTATTATACCAGTTTACTCACACATTCTCTAATTCCACTTATAAATGTATGCATTTATCAACCATATAACATAAACTCTCAACCTCATGAGGAGGAACACCTTAGTACCATTAGGACACATGTTATTTTATATATACCATATTATTAAACTTATGCGTTTCATGCGTAAGGGTGTAGCATGGGTTTTCAGGGTCAAGTTATTCTACAAAGTCTCCTAATTGTAAGAAGTGTAAGAATGATTTATAGAGTAACAAGTGTCCAATAACCTAAAATTAAACCCACTACATCACCACCCAAAACCTAAACACCCATCCCCACCACACCCCCACCACCACCCAAAAACCTAACACCCCCCCCCCCCCCCCACCACCACCCAAAAACCTAACCCCCCCCCCCACCCCACCCCACCCCAACAAAAAAAAAACCCAATACCTCACCAAAAAACCTAACCCCCCACCCCCCAAAAACCTAAAAAAAAAAAAATCTAAAAAACACTAAACATCCGCCCTCACCCGCCCCCACCACCACCCAAAAACCTAAACCCCACCCCCAACCCCCTCGGCAAAAAAAAAACATTTTTTTTGGGGTGGGTGATGGGGGTGGGGTGGGGATGGGGGTTTAGGTTTTTGGGTGGTGGTGGATGTTTAAGTTTTTTTTTTTTTTTTTTTTTTTTGTAATGGGTTTTTTTAGGAGTCTTTATACCCTTCTTACAATTAGGATCCTTTGTATTAGATCATAATCCTAATCCTGGGTTTTCAACGAACTTGTCTTTTATTTTCTTGAGGTGATGTTCACAAAACACACACAAAGGACACAAGAATATAAAAGCACACATGCAAGAAGTACATCGATATGCTTGCTTGCGTAGTATATACACGAAAACATGAAAAAACAAGTAAATGAAAAAAAAAACACAACTTCGTTACACACATGATATCAATTTAACACATATGAGTCTATTCTGCAATACTGTTGAACTCAGATACCCTCATCAATATCAGTTGAATCACCACAGGTCAGAGGCAAAGCTTCTTAAAACACCTAGATTATACGGGTCGACTTTTAAAAAGTGAAGGACTGAAGGTTGAACCGATGGGCCGGTTTTTTATGATAAATTGATAATCTCGTATGATTAAAACAAAACATTGGAGAGAAAAAAAAGATAGGGGAAATATACAATGTTTTAAAAACTGATTCAAATCGACCGGTAGTACCGGTTGAATCGTCCAGTACAACCGATTAAACAGCCCGATATACCTGGTTGAATCACTCGATACACCTGATTAAACTGTTTTTAAGTCCAATCTGGTATGATATAAAACTGGATTTTAAAACATGAAATATGAAAGAGTAAACTGCCATTTTGGTTCTATGGTTTGGCCAGTTTTGCCACTTTAGTCCAAATCTCAAACTTATTACATATGGGACCATTTTAGTCCAAAATCCAAAAAAAACCCCATTTTTTGACTGTTGAGAGCTGCCTATTTTGTCCTTTAATGTAGGGGTATTTTGCTCATTTATGTTTTATTTAAAGCAATTCATTTAATAAAAAACCCCAAAATATAAAAAACCCCAGGTAATCATCATCTTCAACCTCAACCCCTGATCATCATCATCTTCAATCTCATCATGTTCAACCTCATCATCTTCAACCACCAACACCCCCTCTCGCCGCCAAGCACCACCACCTGCCACCACCCTCTCGCACCCCCTGCAACCACCGCCCAACTACCCACCCCCACCCTCATCATCTTCAACCTCATCATCTTCCTTCCCTAAACTGAAAGAACAGCAGCCGCACTTTAACAAAATTCACTCTTCTTCTTCGATGCAATACACAACAAACCTACAGTTTTGATTCAACTTTGATTTATGTTGAACACACAAACTTCAATCTTAGATTCATAAACACCACGAATTTACAACCTGCAACTTAATCAGATTCAGTCGTAACAATATCAATTTGCAGCAACAAATCAAAAAACATTCTTCTTCGTTTTCTGAATTTACAACAAAAAAACGATTCTTTTACACAACAACATAAATCGTATGTGCTCAGATCTGAAACATAAATCGTATGTGCTCAGAGTGTGTATTCACAGAGAAACCAGAACAAAACCAGAAACGAGATTCACAGAGATGCAGCACAGATTCAAGTAACAAAGTTGCGAGATTCATCACCTTCACCACCGTACCTACCACCACCACCTCCTCCACCGTCTCTCTCTTTTTCTCTCTCTCTCCTCCTGCCGCCACAAACCACCACCCCCACCACCACCATCTCTCTGCATCATCCCCATGAAATCAGGTTAGATCTCTCTCTAAAGACACTCACCACCACCACCACCACAACCACCACTAGCACCACCACAATCCCCATCTTCCACCGTAAACCAATCAAACCCACTAGCATCATCGTTCGGTGCAAACACCGTCAATCCAATCAAAGCTCCAGATTCAATCGATTGATTATCAGCATCCTCCGTGGAAGCTTGTGAGAAGGAAGGTTTAAGGGTTTTCTTGATTCTTTTGTTCACCATTTTTATCTGGTGTTCTTGATTTTGCCTCTGCTCACCGTTGGTGTTCTTGATTTTGCCTCTGTTCTTGATTTTTGTCTGGTGTTCTTGATTTCTCCTCCATCGTTTGCATAAAAAGATTCAAGCTTCTGTTTCTGGTTTCTGGTTTGGTTTTTGATGTGTTTAAGGAATTTGATTTGGGGGTGGAGAGATGATGAGGATGATGATTTTGGGTTGGGTGGCGATGGTGGTGTTGGTGTTGGCGGCGACGGTGGTATTGGTAGTTCAGAGAGAGAGAGCAGAGTGAGAAAGATGAGATAGAGAGAGAGAGTTCTGTATGTGTAGGTATATAATATATATATATATATATATATAAATAATTGTTTTAGGGTATTTTATATACATAATTCAGTTATAATAATTACAAAATGCCTAAAATGCCCCTGAGAATAAAGACAAAATAGAAGGGTTTAAGTAGGAGAATCTGGTCAAATTTGAAATTTGGACCAAAATGGCAACAAAAACCAAATCACAGGACCCTGGATGTAATAAGTTTGAGATTTGGACTAAAGTGGCAAAACTAGCCAAACCACAGGGACCAAAATGGCAGTTTACTCAATATGAAAAGTGTGAATTAAGAAAGTATAGGGCCCACACATGTGAACGGGACAAATCTTCCAGCGATTTAGGCAAACTCCACACCGCCCCCGCGAATACTTCTACGCTTGGGGGGACCCCGCTCTTCTACTTCCATTATTCCTTCTACAAATATTTACTATAAATGTTTTTTTTTTTTTAATTCTTGGTTTTTTCTGTCACATGTGAAAATTCAAAATGTTGCCCACAGATGTCAACATAGTTAGTGAGGCACTTTTGTAAAACGAGTGCAATGAACAGTTTGTGAACCATTTATCAGTAAGTTCATTTATGTTTGTTCGATTAGCTTAACGGATCATTGAAGTATTATCGTGTAACCATTATATTGAAAGTGTTAAAAAAAATTACAACTGAAAAATTAATAACATGCAAGAGATTATCAAAACACCATTTAAAAATCAGGCGTTTTTTAACGATAAATTCGGATCGCTAACGGACCACTGAAGTATCATCGTGCCACCAGCGGAATCACCCGATCATATTCATCTCCACTAGACAATAATACCTATACACAATTCAAGAGGGAAACCCAATAAATCTAGGAAAACTCCTAGCCATCAAACTCAGAATCTAATGGTCCCTAAACCTTATCCCGTCTTGTTTTTTCTTTGTTCTAAACATATACGTTTAATAATTAATATACAATATTATTCGGTAAATTTGATACGCCATAAATTTTCAAAATAGTAGCCAAATGAGATCAATGGTACTAAGGTAAGTACCTCATGGGGTTATCACCTATGCATGCCATAATGATCTTCATGTAAAGGGTCCTACACTCATCAATACATACTAATAAACATTCACCGGTTTAATAATTGAAAAAGTAAACTGCTTTCTATTGTACCATTAAAATTACTCTTTTTACATTACTCACGAATTTAATCATACTTTTAGTTCTTACCCGTTACATATATAATTTTAACATATGGATATTAATTTCTAATTATTCTTATGATTTAATTTAATAAAATTATATGTATAATACGCACACCCAAATAGGGCGGTTACACTTACACTAACACTACAATGTGGTGACAATGCGTGTACCTGTTGGCAAGATGTATCTGCGTTTATTTATGTACACAAGAGTTTATAACACACATAAAATACTGTATAAAATGGTCTAGTCACACCTTGTTAATGCATAACCAAAACCCGTTTCACACTTAAGCACACATCTGCATCCATTTGATACACACTTGTGTAAGCTGAGATAACCGCACCATGTCATTTTATAATATGTTTTTTTTTCATATAATGAAGTATGTAAAATTTCTTTAAGCTTAAAAATTAATGAAACTATTATTTAATTAAAAAAAGTTAATAAAAGGTGTTGAAAGAATGATAGCTTATATTGTTTTTATATAAAGTGTTCATTCAAATATTCCATTTTATAATCTCTAACTGATTGACAAAGTTGTTGTAACAGATTGATATAGTTGGAGGGCCTTATTGCAACTTTCATTGAGTCGGTGTATATTGGGAGATAGTTCAAGGGTGCTGGATGTAACATTAGATATTTGTGGTATATAATGAGAGTTTCTCTCTCATTGTTCTAGATCCATCATCTCTGTTCATCTTCCACATTCACTCCGATCTAGTTTCACCCTTTGTATTTCTTGTTGTTGTATTGTACTGATCTGCTGGTGTTGTTGGTGAGATCTCAACTGTGAGATCAAGCTTTGTAGATCAGGTTGTTTCTTTCTGTATTGTTCTTGTTTGTATTGTATTCATATAGATCAACTGATTAAATCAGTTGATCTGAACATCTGTTCATATAGATCTTACATTTAGTAAGATCATTGGGTATTGGGGGGTGTTTTCTGGTTTGGGTGAATAATAAGATTTTGGTCACTGTTTTGTCGCTATTGCTTTGTTCTTGTTCTGTGTGATTGATACCATAAGTTTTCTATATGGTATCAGAGCTAAACAAGCTCTTGGTTGATTGATTGTTCTTCCGCTGTTTCATATCTCTTTTGTGTTTTTTCTTGTAGGTTGTCTTAGGGTTTCTGATCTTGAGAAACCCTAGTTGGTTGATCTTGGGGGTGATATTGAGTTAGGGTTTGTGAAACCCTAATCGGAGGATTTGCTTGGGTCCTTCATTGGAATCTGTGAGAAGACTGCGTTGGTCTCTGAAACCCTAGAAGGATTCAGAGCAAACCAACCAGTGTTAGTTCATTGCTGTTGGTGATTGACTTGTAACCCTAGAAGGTTACAGTTGTCATCTTGTGTGAAGACTTGCACCCACTGTGAGATCTTTCCTTCTCTGTAGTTAGTTTTTCTTGTCTTGTTGGTTGATTAGTTGAAGTCGGGGTAGTGAGGACCGGCACCTTGTTTGTTGTTTGTTTGATATTTCTTGTTTGTTTGTGCTCCTGTGATACGCTTGTCCAGGCACCTTTAGAGTGACGAACCTGGAATCTGGCCTCTGTCACAGTTAGCCTTTTTTGAGTGTTTGTTTTGTGTCTTCTTGTTGTTTGATTATCTGTTGTTTGTTTGGTGTGTATCTGTTTGTGATCATGGGGGATACTAGTACCTCTGCTACTATGATTAGCAAACTTGATATTGGAGACCCTCTGTACCTTCACCCTAGTGACTCTAGTACCCTAACCATTGTTAGTATAAAGTTAAAAGGAACTGAAAATTACCCTGTCTGGTCTAATGCTATGAGACTTGCTTTAGAAGCAAAAAATAAATATGGGTTTATTGATGGTAAATGTATAAAACCAAAAGATGATCAGGTCTTAGCAAATCAGTGGGAAAGGTGTAATTCAGTTGTGATTACATGGTTATTAAACTCTATTTCTGAGGAGTTATTTCTGGGGCAAGTTTTTTCTAAACTTGCCTCAGAAGTCTGGACTGATTTGAAAGAGTCATTTGATAAGGTGGATGGTTCTGTTGTGTATGATTTGTATAAAAGAATAAATGGTATTTCTCAAAATGGAAGCACTGTTGCTGAATACTATAACAGGCTGACAACCATGTGGAAGCAGTTTGATGCAATGGTGCAGCTTCCTACATGTTCTTGTCAGGCTGCTAAAGATTACAATGATTTTTCCACACTTATTAAACTAATGCAGTTTCTTATGGGGCTTGATGATATTTATCAGCCTGTAAGAACAAATTTGTTAACAAGAGAACCATTCCCTTCAGTTAAGGTTGCATTTTCTATTGTGTCCAGAGAGGAGTCTCATAGGCTGGCCTCAAATGGATCTAAGGGTCAAAATGTGTCTTTTGTAACTAAGTCAAATCAGTCATTTGATTCTAGGAAGAAGAATACTAGGGGTCCTAATCCTAACCTAAAATGTTCTCATTGTAATATGCTTGGTCATACGGTTGACCGGTGTTATGAGGTTATTGGATATCCACCTGGTTTTAGGAAAAGATCAGGTGGGCAGTCTTATAGATCTAATGTGTCTAATAATAATAATAAAAGTAATTCTACTGTTGGGTCTTCAAATTCTGTTGGTACTGCTATGCCTTTCACTTCTGAGCAGATTTCTAAGTTGTTGAGTCTTGTTGGAGAAAGTTCTGGTGGTGAACAGGCTAAATCTAATATGGGAGGTGAGTCTTCTGTAACTTGTAGCTTTGCTACAGGTTTTGTTAGTTGTTCAAGTTCTGCTATGTTTGAGTTTGAGTATAATTGGATTGTTGATTCTGGTGCTAATCAACACATGGTCAAGTCTGATAAAGGCATGTTTGATTGGGTTGATGTTTCTGATTATAATCTGAAAGTAAGTCATCCAAATGGAACTAATGTTAAAGTGTGTAAAATTGGTAAAATAAAACTTGTTAATAATGTCATTCTTGAAGATGTGTTTTATGTTCCTGGTTATAGTGTGAATTTGCTGTCTGTCTTTAAATTAGCTAAAGATAATAAGATAGGAGTCTTGTTTGATGAAAATCATTGTTTGCTTCAGGATTTGAGATCCAAGAAGGTCCTGGTGACTGGTAGTCAGGACAATGGTTTATACTTTGTTGGAAAACATGGTAATTCTGTTAATGTCTGTTTGAATAGTGTGTTTAAGTCAAGTTTGTGGCATAGTAGGCTAGGCCACCCGTCTGATCAGGTTCTAGCTGTTTTAAAAGGGTGTCTAGATATTAAAACTGTAGACCATGGTCCATGTGAAGTTTGCCATAAGGCAAAACAAGTGAGGGTTCCATTTCCTTTAAGTGATCATAAAACAAAAGAAATAGGTGATTTAGTTCACTTAGATGTATGGGGTCCATACAGAGTGTCTAGTAATGAAGGGTTTAAATATTTTCTAACTGTGGTTGATGATTACTCACGAACTGTGTGGTGTTACTTATTGAAAAATAAAATGGAAGTTTTTGAAAATATAACTGATTTTTATGAATTACTCTTAACTCAGTTTAAAAAAAGAGTAAAGATTTTCAGAAGTGATAATGGAACCGAGTTTGTAAATAATCGAATGAGTAGTTTTATAAGAAGTAAAGGTGTTTTACATCAAACAACATGTGCTTACACACCACAGCAAAATGGTGTGGTTGAGCGTAAACATAGGCATCTATTAAATATAGCTAGAGCCTTGATGTTTCAGGGTGGTCTACCTCTGAGTTTTTGGTCTGATTGTGTTCTGACTGCTGTTTACCTGATTAACAGGTTACCCTCTTCTGTGCTGTTAGGTAAAAGTCCGTATGAGATAGTCTTTGGTTTTAAACCCTCTTTAATGCATCTTAGAAACTTCGGGTGTTTGTGTTTTAGCACTGTGTTAAATGAATCAGACAAGTTCACTTATCATGCTGATAAGTGTGTATTGATTGGGTATTCTAATGTCAAGAAGGGGTATAAATTGTGGAGTCTAGATAATAAGAAGGTCTTATTTTCTAGAGATGTCAAGTTTTATGAGGATGTTTACCCTTTTAAGAATAAACATGTTGGTAATTCAGATTTTATTGATAAAACCTTAAATCATATAACCTTTTTTGATTGCTATGATACTGAAACACCTGAAGTTTCACAAATGCCCGATGATGAAGAGGGTAATAATGGCTCTCATGGTAGTTCCAGTGATGATCAGCAGCCATTAGGACCCTCCACATCTACCATAACCAGTATTGCTGATCAACCTCAGCAAGTTCCAACTGGTTATGAAGGAAGTAGTGAAACTGGGTTTTATGGCGAGGCAGAGGACAGTGGAACACCAAGTGATGAGACCAACCTATCTGAGGGTGCTGGTCTAGGTCTTAGAAAGTCCACTAGGACTTCAGTTGTTCCAAAAAGGTTTGAGGATTATGTGTTAAGTGGAAATGCTAAGTATAGTATTGATAAAACTGTGAATTATGCTTGTTTGTCTAAAGAAAACTTTAGCTTTGTTAGTTTGTTGAATAAAACTCTTGAACCCACTTGTTATGATGAGGCTGCTAAAGACCCTAGGTGGGTCGAGGCAATGAATAAGGAAATGGAGGCCTTATTCAGAAATAACACCTGGACACTTGTTGATTTACCCCCTGGTAGAAAACCCATTGGCTGTAAATGGGTTTATAAGGTCAAGTACAAGTCTAGTGGAGAAATAGAAAGGTTCAAAGCTAGACTTGTGGCCAAGGGGTTTAATCAAAGGGAAGGCTTGGATTTTGGGGAAACCTTTTCACCGGTAGTGAAAATGGTAACTGTGAGATGTATAATTGCCCTTGCTGTTCAAAATGATTGGCCTATGTTTCAGCTTGACATTAATAATGCCTTCTTGTATGGCACTATTAATGAAGATGTGTATATGTGTTTGCCTAAGGGTTATTATTCTCCTGATGAGACTAGAGTTTGTAAATTGGTTAAATCGTTGTATGGGCTGAAACAGGCCCCTAGGAAGTGGAATGAAAAGTTGAGCAGTGTTCTTGTTGATTATGGTTTTGTGCAAAGTAAATGTGACCATTCTATGTATGTGTTGTCTAGAAATGGTGTGTTTATTGTGCTTCTTGTGTATGTGGATGATATTGTTGTTACTGGGAATAATATTGATGAAGTGAATAAAATTAAGGGTGTTTTGAATTTGAATTTTCAAATCAAAGACTTAGGTAAGTTGAAATATTTCTTGGGTATTGAGGTTTTGTATAACAAGTCTGGTGTGTGTTTGAATCAAAGAAAATATTGCTTAGAACTTCTAAGTGAGTTTGGGTATTTAGCTTGTAAACCTATTAAAACACCCATTGAACAAAGTTATCTAATAACTGCCAAGATTTCTAAAAACCAAAGTGTTTTGAAAAATATTACTGGTTTTCAAAAGCTGGTTGGTAAGTTGATTTATCTTTCTTTGACACGACCGGATATCAGTTATGCTGTGCAGTTTCTGAGTCAGTTTATGCACAGCCCAACTGATATGCACTTGCAGATTGCTTTAAGATTATTAAGGTATCTCAAGTCAGGTCCAGGTTGTGGTTTGCTGTTTAAAAAGGATGATAAGTTGGGTTTAGTTGGTTTTGTAGACTCAGACTGGGCTAAATGTCTATCTACAAGAAAGTCTGTGACTGGTTATTGTGTATATCTTGGTGGTTCATTAGTTTCTTGGAAAAGCAAGAAACAGAGTACTGTTTCTAGGTCTACAGGTGAGGCAGAATATCGTGCCATGTGTTCGGCAACATGTGAGATTATGTGGTTGCTGAACTTATTGAGAGAAGTTGGTGTTAACTGTGAATTACCAGTTAAATTATACTGTGACAGTAAAGCTGCTATATCTATAGCAGCCAATCCTGTCTTCCATGAAAAAACCAAGCATTTTGAGGTTGACCTTCATTTTCTGAGAGAAAAAGTTGGTTCAGGAATTATTGAAACAGTTAAGGTTGACTCTGAGAGTCAACCTGCAGATGGTTTTACAAAAGGGTTGAGTGTTGAGCAGCATAAGGTATTCTGTGAAAAGTTAGGGATGGTTAATTGGTTTTCATATTTGAATGAAGAGGGGATGTTGAAAGAATGATAGCTTATATTGTTTTTATATAAAGTGTTCATTCAAATATTCCATTTTATAATCTCTAACTGATTGACAAAGTTGTTGTAACAGATTGATATAGTTGGAGGGCCTTATTGCAACTTTCATTGAGTCGGTGTATATTGGGAGATAGTTCAAGGGTGCTGGATGTAACATTAGATATTTGTGGTATATAATGAGAGTTTCTCTCTCATTGTTCTAGATCCATCATCTCTGTTCATCTTCCACATTCACTCCGATCTAGTTTCACCCTTTGTATTTCTTGTTGTTGTATTGTACTGATCTGCTGGTGTTGTTGGTGAGATCTCAACTGTGAGATCAAGCTTTGTAGATCAGGTTGTTTCTTTCTGTATTGTTCTTGTTTGTATTGTATTCATATAGATCAACTGATTAAATCAGTTGATCTGAACATCTGTTCATATAGATCTTACATTTAGTAAGATCATTGGGTATTGGGGGGTGTTTTCTGGTTTGGGTGAATAATAAGATTTTGGTCACTGTTTTGTCGCTATTGCTTTGTTCTTGTTCTGTGTGATTGATACCATAAGTTTTCTACAAAAGGGATGAATTCTCCACTTTACCTATCCTCTTGCTAACTTCCAAGTATCCAACTAATTACCAAATTCACACTATGTTAATTTTAACCATTTAATTAAGTTGATTAAAGATCATACTTATACCTACTACACTTTGAGTTTGTAAACTTAGTGTAAAGTACAATCCTTACTGCATAATGTATAAGTGTTTTGTGCATGGTTTTACTCTCTTATGGATGTTGGGTTTGGCTTTATGCATTGTAGGGGTGTGCACAGTTCGGTTATCAACATTAACCGTAACTGAAGTTATCGGTTAATCGGTTCGGTTAATTCGGTTAATTTGTCGGTTTTCAGTTCGGTTCGATTAACTTCGGTTTTGCTATTCAAAAAGGGGTAGTGGTGCAGCTTGTTGCCCATTTACCATCTATTTCGATGTAAATTCATAATTATTATGTATCCAAGCAGGCAAGCATGATAATAATTATTATTATTAGACTTTACTTCTGTTAATAACCAAATCAAACAAAGGCTAAATTTTTGCTTAGAAATACATGTAATGGAGTTATAAATACATGAAATAGATGTACAAATAAATGAAATAGATGTATAAATACATAAAATAGAGGTATAAATACATGAAATTGAGATAAAAATAAATTAAATAGAGGTATAAATGCATGAAATGAAAGTATAAAACATGAAATAGAAGTATAAAAGCTAGAAATATATGAAAATATAAATGGTTTGTTAATTTCGTTTAACCGATGGTACAAAAAATAACTGATAACCAACTTTCAGTTAATTCAGTTTCAATTTCGTTGGTTTTTGGTTATCGATTATCAGTTCAATTTCAAATAACAGTTCAGTTATTACACACCCTCGGTACATTCCACTTCTACCTACACACATACATACCATACATTACAAATTATTTTATAATAAAAACAAACACCATTTGGGTCCAGTCCTATTTGCAAGTGAAAGTTGTCACTTGTCATCCAGATATGATTAATTTGTTGTAAGATATAAAAAAACATTAACAAAATGATTAAATAAATGTATTCAAATATTTAAAGAAGAAATGACAGAAGGTTGGAGGGGTGGGGTTGGCCGGTGGGGTGGGGTGACTGCTTCTCCTTTTGCTTTTTAGTTACCATCACTACCACCACCACCATTAACACACACCATCATCCCTCTTGTGCTTTCCATTTTCTTTCAAACATTCTCTTTCACATTCTTTCTTTTCCCTCTTTCTTTTTTTTTTATTATTATTATTTCTACATTCTACCAACTCATCATCATTCTTTTAAACTCTCTTTCTCTCAATTTCCTGCTCTTGAATTCCTATCTTCATACTTGTTTGTGTTTGAATCTTTGATGACCCTATAGAATTCTTGGAGAGATGGTAAAGTTTTTAATGATAATCATTGTGTTTGAACATGTTCTGTTTTCTTAAAAAACATATTCACATGATCAACATGTTGTGATGTTTTTTTAATCTTTTTTGTTTGATGGTTTCAGGGAACTCCGGTGAATATTATCGTCGGATCACATGTTTGGGTAGAGGATCCGGAACTTGCATGGATCGATGGGGAGGTTATCGATATCAAAGGCAAAGATGCCACAATTGTTACCACAAATGGAAAAACTGTAAGTTGTATATGGTTATAATATCTTTTGTGTTCATTGGATCCTGACTATTTATGCATAGTAACTTATGCTTTAAGTTTAAAGTAACTTCACCAAAAAGTTGTCCTGTTTTCATATATTTTTCAAATAAAGATGATATAAATCAAGACTTATGTATAATTGAATTGTTAGTTTTAATGATCGGAATTAGATAACGAGTTGTACTAGATACCGTTTGAACATGTTTCTGCTATATACTTGGATATTTGATAAATTAAGGAAATTTAAGGAATTATATGAAAACTATGTTAAAAACAAGATATAGTCAGTTTTCTGGTAACGGGTTCTCACGGTTATCAAGAAACACAACATAATTCCTATACTTTTTCAGATAAAAGCGGATATATCAAACATATATCCAAAAGACACGGAAGCACCAGCAGCTGGAGTTGACGACATGACTAAATTAGCATATCTTCATGAACCAGGAGTACTTTACAACCTTGCTACGCGATTTGGCCTCAATGAGATATACGTAAGTCGATTAACCAAAATATTAAAATTACAACATTACGATGACGAAAACTGATAAAACCGTTATTTATTACATAAACAGACTTACACGGGGAACATTCTAATAGCAGTAAACCCTTTCCGGAGGCTGCCACATTTGTATGATGTACACATGATGCAACAATATAAAGGGGCCGCTTTTGGTGAGTTAAGCCCACATCTTTTCGCCATTGCAGATGACTGCTACAGGTATTGTCATGCAAAACCGACGATATATTAAAAAAAAAGAAAAAAAGAAAGTGTTTTGAGTCAACCCGACTTGACCCGTTTGAAAACTTTTGTTGTATCAGGGCGATGATTAACGAACACGGAAGTCAGTCAATCTTGGTGAGTGGAGAAAGTGGAGCAGGTAAAACCGAGACGACGAAAATGCTTATGAGATATCTTGCGTTCATGGGAGGTCGATCAGGTACAGAAGGAAGAACAGTTGAACAACAAGTTCTAGAGGTGAGTGATAAAAAATATTAATGATTATTTTATAAAATTTATAGATACTAATGGCATTATTTAACAGTCAAATCCAGTTCTGGAAGCCTTTGGGAATGCGAAAACGGTGAAGAACAACAATTCCAGGTTAAAAGTCCGCATAATAACACATTTGGATACATTTGTTTAGTAAATTAAAAGTTAATTTACAGGAAAGTTCACATGACTGAGTGTTTGTACCAGTCGTTTTGGTAAATTTGTAGAGATCCAATTCGATAAGCAAGGGAAGATATCTGGAGCTGCGGTTAGAACTTACCTTCTAGAAAGATCACGAGTTTGCCAAGTGTCGGATCCTGAGAGGAACTACCATTGTTTTTACATGCTCTGTGCAGCACCCCCTGAGGTGACTTCATTTTTTCGGTTACTGTAAATATTGTCTCGAGTGGACTCTGGTTTTTACGTATAGATACAATTGTTATTTTTCAGGATGTCAAGAGGTTTAAGTTAGGAGACCCGAGAACGTTTCATTATTTGAATCAGACTAATTGCTATGAAGTAGCGAATATAGACGATGGAAGAGAGTATTTGGAAACACGAAATGCTATGGATGTTGTCGGAATCAACCAGGATGAGCAGGTAACAAAAAAGATGAAACGGGTTGGTCGGGTTGACCCAAAAAACTTTTCAACTTTTTTTTTTTTTTTAATAAATAGTTTGAGTAAAATAATCTAACATTTTGAAATCATTTAGGAGGTTTTATGCAATGAAATACCTTGAGCCCCTTTCGGCCCTTTTGACTCATTTCCTTTAAGCTAAAAACGGGTCGGTTGGATTGACCCAAAACACTTTTTTCGCCCAAAAATTTCAACTTTATATAAATAGTTAGTGTTTATTATAATCTAACATTTAGAATAAAATTACTTAAGGAAGTTTTTATGCACTGAAAGTGCACTGTGAGAGCCTTTCGTCCATTTCAACCCGTTTCCTTTAAGCTAATTTTACCTGTTTGAAAAAGTCAACTCATTCAAAAGTAAACGGTAGGGGTGCAAACGAGCCGAGCCCGAGCTCGATTAACTCATGAGAGTGAGAGCTCGGCTCGTTGGTAGTTTCTCAAGCTCGAGTTCTGCTCAGGCTCACCTCGTTTATAATCTATAAATTAATATATTAAATAAAAATAATATAAATAACATACTCGTTTAGGCTTGCGAGCTCAATTAGTGAAGCTCAGGCTCGTTTACTAGACAAGCTTATTTTTAGGTTCGGGCTCGGCTCGTAAACAAGTTTAAATAAGCTCGGCTCGTTTCGTTTACTAGACAACTTTAAATAAGGAGTAAATGTTATTAAACATTAATAAAAACTAATATTACACTAAGGGGCTGTTTGGTAGCCTCTGAATGGTCATTAAGAGGCTACCTCTTAATGGAACCATTAAGAATTTTACCAATGAGAAAGTAGAAGAATGTGACATGTGATGATTTACCATTCAGAGGTTACCTCTTATTCATTCAGAGATTTTAAACCATTAAGAGGTAGTATCTGAATGGTCATTAAGAGGCTACCAAACAGCCCCTAAGGTTTGATACAGCTTGATGAGCCTGACGAGCTTCACATGCCATTGCCAAGCTCGAGCTCGGCTCGTTTGCACCCCTAGTAAACGGAACAAAATTGCCACCTGTGTAAAGTACCAACCTCTACAAGAGAATTTTGTTTGCACTTTTGTAGGATGCAATATTCCGTGTTGTAGCTGCGATTCTTCATCTCGGAAACGTTGACTTCATCAAGGGAAAGGAGTTTGATTCTTCCAAAGTGAAAGACGAAAAATCGCTCTATCATCTTCGTACAGCAGCCGAGCTACTCATGTCCGAATCTAACCAACTCAACCCGTCATTATGCAATTTGATTAGTCGTTAATGACACATAATATGAAAGTAATCTCAGCTATACATGTTTCTTATCAGGTGTGATGCGAAAGCACTTGAACAATCATTATGTGAGCGTGTTATCGTAACTCCAGACGGAAATATTACAAAACCACTGGATCCAGCCGCTGCAGTCTTGAGTCGTGATGCATTGGCAAAAACAGTTTATTCCAGACTCTTTGATTGGTAAGAAAATAAAAAGCATCTATGGCTGACTTTGACTTGTTTGACCCGTTTGACTTAATTCCTTTTAGCTAATATTCGTTACTTGACCCGTTTTCATGAACTATGACAGGATCGTGGACAAGATAAACAACTCAATTGGTCAAGATCCTGATGCAAAAAGCATAATTGGAGTTCTTGATATCTACGGCTTCGAAAGCTTCAAGGTTAACAGGTACATAACGGTCGTTGACTTGTTTCATTGACTTTTTAACGGCGAACATCAAAATAACGTTACGAATTTCCTTCATATGATAGCTTTGAGCAGCTATGCATTAACCTAACAAATGAAAAGCTACAACAACATTTTAATCAGGTAATGATCCAAACGGCACACCGTTTTTAACTGTCACTTTTGTAAATACAAATTTAATAAACCGTAAAAAAATATTTGCAGCATGTGTTCAAGATGGAGCAAGAAGAATATACCAAGGAGGAAATCAACTGGAGCTACGTAGAATTTGTAGATAATCAAGATGTTTTAGACCTAATTGAAAAGGTACGTAACTTCGTAATCACCGGAGTTACATTTTACACGGTTATGCACCAAAGTGGTCCGGAGAATAATTTTTACCTACTATGATTAATGCAGAAACCCGGGGGTATCATTGCTCTTCTTGATGAAGCATGGTTCGTTAAAATCCTATTTGAAATGTCATAATCATGTTATTTATTGGCATCCTAAGGGTAAACCGTAAATGTTAAAATTCTACTTCATTTGCAGTATGTTTCCGAAGTCAACACACGAGACATTCGCTCAGAAGATGTACCAGACGTATAAATCACACAAACGGTTTAGCAAGCCGAAACTTTCTAGAACGAACTTCACGATCAATCATTATGCAGGAGATGTAAGCCGAATATTACGTCTTAGCGATCAATTATCATGCGCATAATGTCATAACTCCAGTTTATAATATGCGATGTTTTCATAATGCAGGTTACGTACCAAGCTGACCAATTCTTGGACAAGAACAAGGATTACGTTGTAGCGGAATTTCAAGCGTTGTTAAACAACTCGAAATGCTCGTTTGTAGCAAATCTTTTCCCGCCACTGGAGGATTCATCTAAGCAGTCAAAGTTCTCATCCATCGGTACTCGTTTTAAGGTAATTCAAATTTCGTGTTTTAATTCAAATGTTAATGTTGTGAACTTTTGTCCTTCATCGAGATCGAAAAATGCAGCAACAACTACAATCTCTAATGGAAACTTTAAGCACAACAGAGCCACATTATATTAGATGCGTAAAGCCTAATACTGTTTTGAAGCCGGGAATATTCGAAAACGACAATGTTTTGAATCAATTACGATGTGGAGTAAGTTTCGTTTCTCCAACGTGATTAATAATTAATTACACTAATGTAACGATATATTTAACTTTTTTGTTTGTTTGTGATAGGGTGTGCTAGAGGCAATTAGGATTAGTTGTGCTGGATATCCAACAAAACGAGCTTTCGATGAATTTCTCGAACGGTTTGGAATGTTGGCTCCCGATGTTCTAGATGGGTAAATATGTAATTATGTTTTGTGTTTTATATTCAAGTTTAAAATGTTAATGAAATAAAGTTAATAAGCAAGGATTAATATGCAGGTCTGATGAGAAGTCAGCATGCGTAGCGATTTGCGATAGATTTGGACTAAAGGGTTATCAGGTACTAAAGATTAACTTAACTATTATTACCTTTATATACTTTAAAAAGTTAAAAAGAATTTACTCACACAAGCTATAATACTGTACATTTCAGATAGGGAAAACGAAGGTTTTCCTTAGGGCGGGACAGATGGCGGAGTTAGACACAAGGAGAGCCGAGGTTCTAGCAACGGCTGCGAGAAGAATTCAACGGCAAATCCGAACGTATCTCACACGTAAAGAATTTATCATCCTTCGAAAGTCAACGATCAATATGCAAAAGAACTGGAGAGGTATCCGTTCATTTCATGCCGAATATATATATATATATATTATTTTTACCGAAAGTATGAAATGAAAACTTTGCCGTCGAACAGCAAGACTTGCACGTAAGCTGTATGATTACTTAAGGAAGGAAGCTGCGTCTATACGTATACAGAAACATACACGTGGAGGTGCGGCAAGAACATCGTACAAACTTTTACAAAAATCTGCGATAGCTATTCAAACTGGGCTTAGAGCAATGGCTGCGAGAGATGAGTTCAGACGAAGAAGAAGAAACAAAGCTGCGACTATACTTCAGGTACCGTATCTAACTATCCATCATGTTAATTAAAACATATATTTATGTTATTTTTTTTAAAATAATATCGGTTTTCTTGTTTTGCAGACTGAATGGAGGAGATATCATGCTTGTTCGGAGTATAAGAATAAGAAGAAAGCAACTCTTACGCTTCAATGTCTGTGGAGATCAAAGGTAGCGAGGAAAGAATTACGGATGTTAAAGATGGTGAGTGCATTTTCACTTATGTAACGTAGTATAATAATAATAATAATAATATAATCTACTCTTAATTTATCTAAAAGTTTAAATCTTTTAATGCAGGCTGCACGAGATGCAGGGGCCCTTAGAGAAGCTAAGGACAAGCTGGAGAAGCGCGTTGAGGAGCTAACATGGAGACTAGACTTTGAAAAGCATTTGAGGGTACGTGTTTAATATGTCCAACGGAGAATAACATGATAATAGTAACAAGATAAAGTTATATATAAAGATTTTACGTTTGTACGTAACTTGCAGGTGGATCTTGAAGAAGCGAAGGGGCAAGAAATCACAAAGTTGCAGAATGCTTTGCAAGAAATGCAAGAAAAATTGGAAGAAGCGCACAATCAAATCATTCATGAGAAAGAAGCAGCGAAAATCGCTATTGAACAAGCTCCACCGGTAATCAAAGAAGTGCCGGTTGTTGATAATACTAAAGTGGAGGAATTGGAAAATCATAATCATGAATTGGAGGTATTGCCAAAAACATGAAGTTCCTATCGGTTTATTCCGATAATTCCGGTTATCTTGATGAATTAATGATTTTAAAATATATACATACTATATGTGCAGGATGAAATTATAGAACTGAAGAAGAGAGTTGAGGAGTTTGAACACAAGTACAATGAAGTTGAAACCGAGAGCAAAAATAGATTTCGAGAGTTAGAAGAATCACAAGCTAAAATCTCGGGACTTCAAGAGACCATTGAAAGGTAGTTAAAGCCTAAAGGACCTTAAATTATATATCTATACATACAGTGACGAAGCTTGAAATTTCCAACGGGGGGTCGGAAGTCACCGGACCTAAAAATTCTATATAAGTAATTTTTTTTATAAAACCGGCCGGGGGGGGGGGGGGTCGAAAACGTATATACCTAAAAAAATTCTATACAAAACATACATACATAACACTACTGAGCGAAAAGTTCGGGGTCCCCCCCCCCCCCCCCCCGTCCCCTTGAAAGCTTCGCCCCTTATACATACACATATAATTTAATAAATTATTAAACTTCTGATTGTACCCTCACGCGGTATTTTGTATGCACATAATCAGGTTAGATGCAAACTTGTCCAACATGGAATCGGAAAATCAGGTTTTGCGCCAACAAGCGTTGGTTGCTTCAACTAACGAGGAACTCAGTGAAGAAACTGAACTGTAAGAGTACACATAACATTATAATATCTTATTTACACTTCTAACTATCTAAACAAAACATTAACATTTCACTTTATTTCAGACTCAAAAGCAAGATCAAAGAATTAGAGTCGGAGAATGAAATACTACGCAACCGAAAAGTAGTTGTGGAGCAAATAACCACCCCAATGAGCACACCTGAAAAGTTATTACCACAACTTCAGGTAAATTTGACCATGTGGATTTCCTATTTTCCTTACATATAGATCGTTTACGATATAAATATTGATCTTATATGACGTTACAGCATTTGGATAATGGTCATGAAACAAAGGATGATTTTGAAACACCACATGTGGAGCAAGAAAAGATAAAGGTATTGCCACAAACGACGAACAATAATGAAATTTATAACCGTTTAATGAAATATTATAACGTTAAGTAAACTATTTTTTGCAGGAGTTGGACAACGGTATGTTGTCACCTCTAACAAAACAAAAATCACTAACTGACAGACAACAGGTATGGATTCAGAGTTCAAAATTTAGAATGCAGAACAGTTATACTATTTTTAAAATGCGAACAAGGCTAACAAAGTTTATTTCTTCTTGCCACAATAGGAAAATCATGATGTTTTGATCAAATGTCTGCTGGAAGATAAGCGTTTCGACAAAACCAGACCTGTTTCCGCATGTATCGTGTACAAAACGTTAGTTCAGTGGAGATCTTTTGAGGCAGAGAAGACACATATATTTGATAGAATTATTCACACGATTCGAGCTTCTATAGAGGTAGTATTTGTTTAGAGTAAAATGCCATTTTTGTCCCTGAGGTTTACTGAGTATGATGATGATGATGATGTCCCTGAGGTTTGGCCAGTTTTGTGACTTTCGCCCAAAGGTTTGTTTTTTTGCATCTGGATCCAAAAGGTTTGAAATCTTGCCATTTTCATCTGGCTCGTTAACTACATCCATTTTTCTCCTTTATGTCAGGGGTATTTTCGTCTTTTTTGTTAACTTATAGGGAAATTCAGTCTTTTTCACTTTACGTACAAGCATTTAGCATAATGTACATGTATTTAAAAGACCAAATTGCCCTTTAAGTTAACAAAAAAAGACAAAAATACCCCAGACTTAACGGAGAAAAAGGGATGAAGTTAACGAGCCAGATGAAAATGACAAGATTTCAAACCTTTTGGATCCAGATGCGGAAAAAACAAACCTTTGAACGAAAGTCACAAAACTGGCCAAACCTCATAGACGAAAATGACATTTTACTCTTTTGTTTATTAACAAAATTTCAAGTCTACCCGCATTTATTTCGTCACACGAAACTAATCTAGCATTCTTTATCATTAAATACTCAGGATAACATCAAAGATTTGGCGTATTGGTTATCGACAACTTCAACTCTTTTGTTCCTACTACAAAGTACAATAAAAGCAAGCGGTTCACCGTATAAATCTCCACACCGTAACCGCGCTTCACCCAGTACATTGTTTGGTCGAATGACACAAGTATGTTCTTACTACTTAGAGTGTTTCGCCGAATATTTATTTGATGTTTTAAAATTTACGAATCCTAGTTATTGATTATCAGGGTTTCCGTACATCGCCTGTCGGAATGGGCATCTCTAGCGGGTATAGCGGAATGGAAGGAAAGCCAAACACACAATCGAAAATAGAGGCCAAGTATCCCGCGCTTTTGTTCAAGCAACATCTAACTGCTTGTGTGGAAAAACTGTACGGAATGATACGTGACAGCTTGAAGAAAGAAATAAGTCCATTCCTAAATTCATGTATTCAGGTAAAATATTTATAAAAAATAAAATAGATTGTAAGTTCTTCGATAAAACGTCTGAACCATCAAATACACTAACAGGCACCGAGATCAACACGAGTGAGACCAACAAGAGGGGCATCGAGGAATATTCTTTCGAACATTGTGGCGAAACAACAGGCATCAATGATACACTGGCAAAGCATTGTCAACAGTTTGGATAACACTTTGGGAATTTTGTCTGAAAATTATGTGAGTTGAATACATAACATTTATTTTTAATTTTTAATTTAAGTTTTAGTTATTAGTGCTGATTGTTTTATCCATCTTTAGGTCCCTTCGATTATCACAAGGAAAATTTTCAGTCAGGTTTTCTCGTTCATAGATGTCCAGTTCTTTAATAGGTAATGTAGCTTTACTGAATACTTCAAAAATATGATATATTAATGTTAATTAGGGTTGAGATAGTAAATAATTTGTGATTTTGCAGCTTACTGCTTCGTCGTGAATGCTGCTCGTTTAGTAATGGAGAATATGTTAAGTCTGGTTTGCATGAACTTGAACAGTGGTGCAAGAAAGCAACCGATCAGGTAATTCGTTATTATCCAAAAAATATGACTTTTGTCGACATATCTTGTGTTTATGCCCAAATGACGTTGTATGCTATTATACATGATGTACATTGTGTTTATGCCCAATTGATGTTGTATGCTATTATACATGATTTACATTATATTATATTGTGCCACTCAGATCACTTTCTTGGTATGGGCGGCTTCCTATCTCTGTATTATTTCTATATTCTTTGACTTGATGTGTTGGTTTGCTGTTCGTTTTCGATCCGGGGGTCTCTCTGGAAGCAGCCTCTCTATCCCTATGGATAGAGGCAAGGTCTGCCTACATCCCACCCTCCCCAGGCCCTATAAATAGCTCTGCTATTTGTGGGATTTACTGGGTATGGTTGTTGTTGTTGTTATCTGATGCACTAACTATTTATAAGAAGTTAAAGTTTTGGATAAATAGTGTTTCTAGTCAACCAAACCAAAAGGATATATTACATGTTTTGACCCGTTACCCGACCCGTCCATTTGCAACCCCTACTAAGAGCTAGGAAAATAATTTACCGAATTTTGTATTTTGTAATCACACAGTTTACTGGATCATCATGGGATGAGTTACAACACATAAGACAGGCTGTTGCATTACTGGTATGTTTTTTTTTCTGGACTATCACCTTCAATGCAGTAATTCAGTAATTAAACAATTAAATATATATTTATTATTTAATACAATGTTTACGCAGGTATCACACCAGAAAACTCAAAAGTCCATGGAGGAGATCACAAACGAACTCTGCCCGGTAATTTGCTCAACACACTTTTACGGTCCTTTTATAGTTTTAAAGTGCATATCCTTCCATCAAAGTGGACTTCAAGATTTACATCTCAAAAAATATAATGTAATTACCAAAGCATATAATATAAGATTATCAGAAAACTAATCATTTCTTTGTCTATTTCATTTTAATGTAGGCACTCAGTGTTCCACAAATATATCGTATCGGAACTATGTTTTGGGATGATAAATATGGAACCCAAGGGTTATCTAAAGAGGTAAGGAATCTAATAATGTCACTAATTTCCCTTAAGCACGCAATGAGAGTTTACACTATGTTTATACCCGGACCAGCAAAGCAACATCTAAATATATTTCTTAGTAACTAACAAACTTATAGTTGTATTATAAAAAAATCAAACCAAACCAAAACATGTTCAGTAAAAAAATTATGATAAAATAAGAGGCAAACTGAACTTAGATCTGTTGTGGCCACACCTAATGCGTATGATCAACATAATATATATCAATCTGATAACCGTTCATTTTATGGAACTAAGGTAATCGGCAAGATGAGAGCGCTAATGGCAGAAGATTCAGTTAGCATGCCCAACAATTCTTTCTTGCTTGATGTGGATTCAAGGTAACTGAAAAAACAAACCTAAAAAACAATAATTGCTTTAAAAGGCTAGCACACGACTAACCGGCAAACTTTGTTATTATTAATTTTTTTTTTTTTTGACATGATAATGCAGCATACCATTCTCCTTGGAAGAAATATCTCAATCTTTCCTTGACGTCGATTTATCCGATATCGATCCACCACCGCTCCTGCGCCAGAGATCGGATTTCCATTTCCTGCTGCAGCAAATAGATTGAAAAATCTTCGGTTATACGCGAAACTAGCAGAAAAAAAAAAGACAAGTTTGGTGTAATTATATGATTGCAGGTCCCATTTTGAATCCAAGGGAGCTACAGTATGATAAAATGAGTGCTAAAAATTTGATTTTTGTTCATTCTTTGTTCAACCCAAAATCAGGTGATGGGTTGAAATTTTTTGATTTGTTGCAGAGTGAAACTGGTAGTGTGATTTGAAAGTGATTTTGTAAAGAATACAAAATCTGATATTTTTTGAAGATATGTGAGAGGAATTGTAAACCATGTTTGTTACAAGATAAAGGAGTGATTTTGTTCTTGTATATGACATTAAAGATTTGTGTCTGTTTTTAATATCCAAGCTGGTTTGGTATTAATGTTCTATATGAATTTAGTTTGTTCAGTTAGCATATAAATTGTTATCATTTTATGTAATTAAAAATTTCATCTATTTGAACTGCAGTTCACTTGATACTGTTTGTTTGCAGTTTGATGGTTTTGTATAAGCGTAAATCAAATCGATCAACGGTTTAGAGGTTCATTTTTGACGGTTTGATAGTCTAAACTTCGGTATTAACAGTTTAAGTCTTGCTGTGTAAACGAAATGAGAGATGGCGCGTTTAGTTATACGTAAATACATACATGATTGTGTAGCACACTCAATTAAGAAACTAATGCCACCGAGTTGTATGTCCAGTGGCGGACCCAGGAATTATTTCCAACGGGTTCACTTTTTTAAGTGTTCCAAATTCATATATCCGAACAAAAAAATTCGGGTCGGTTTGACGATTCAGGTCGGGTAAGGTTCATCACATAATAGGCATATGATACAATAATGAAAAAAATATCGTCATTATAAATTTAAAAACACATAATAGACTAACCAAAGTGATTTGAACTCCTTTCGAATTGAGATAACGTGTCTTAACTTACTTAGACAAATACGTCATCGATGTCAGGCCTACGATATTCGTCCTTTTAGTCATTCCACGTTCCTAATTGAATGGAAACTTGAGACTTTGGCGAGACATAAAAATCAAGGAGTGGGACTAGTTATCAAGGTCTGAGTTTCACATCTATCTTGATAACATCGTACCCTAAATAGCGTTGGTACTTATCCGCAGACAAGTCCTACTAGAATAATAAGGAGATTTTCCATCAAGGTTTGAATGTCACTCCTGACTTGAGGGCAATCCCGTGCAACATATAAACACCGAATAACAGTGTTTTCAAGCATTAAGTGTATATTGTGTTGGCCTTAGGAAAGGCTTGTAAGTTTAACAGGAATATGTGCTGCTAGGAAGCATATACGGTAGAATGCATAAGTCTTAAACAACAAATAAGAGTCAAAGTTCCTAGAACTATAGACTAGGGCAAGTATTCCTACTTATCATAATTCCCTATAATTATGGCTCTGATACCAATCTGTCACACCCCAACCGATGGCGGAAACATCGGGGTGTGAGCACTAAGCGTTCAGATTGCTCATGAGATTTCCATAACACTAAATATTTCGACAGACATTAAATAAATGTGATAGCGATTGTCTAAAATCATCAACCATACGTAACAAGTACCGAAAACATAACAAATGTTTGTTCAAATTGTTCAAATGACTAAATTAACTAGGCGACGTTTCTAGGCATCTCCTAGCTTGATTTCCATGTGTTCCATAGCAACCTATTAGCCTGCAACATGTATTAAAATATCAATACAAAGGTATTGGCGAGTATACAAGTTTGATAATAGAATAATAGATTAAAACAACTCATATCCACAATGTAAGTAATAAAATAGTTTCAGCCGTGCTAGTGTCGCAGTCCACGCAGTGATAGCCCAAGTATCCCGATGCTTTAGTGTTTACCCAAGACTCAAGGTAAACTAGAATCCTCCTAACAATACCCCCTGAGAATAATGGGAGAGGTGCACCCCCTATAGCGCTACTATTGTTAAGGCGGAACTACACACCCTGGATTAAACGTCACATAGCACAAAATAGAATCATGGATCATACGGAACGATTGTGGAAGAAAGTGAGAGATTACAAACTGCAGGGTTTAAATGTGTCAACATGTTTAAGTTATACCTCTGAGTGACCTTTTAGCAAACCCGATGCTTTGTAACGGTAAATTATGCTCACTAGAATAGATGACAAAAATTTCGTAAGGTTTCGTTATCGTATGAGAAAGTTATGATCAAATTCATATACAAGGGGTTGAAAGCGTCAACGATGAAGTTCGTGACTTTCGGGTGACAATACAGTTAACCGAGGACTTAACGAAGTGGGTATATATCTTGAAGCCCTTATAAGTCAACTTGGAAAGTTCAAAATGCAAGAAAAAAGATCAAAACAATGTTGTGAAAGGGGAAGGACCAAAGCTTAAAAATCAAAGTTGAAGATTTGATCATAAGGGGAATCGCGCGACGCGACGGTCCCTGGGGGGGGGGGGGGCTTCGCGTAGCGCGAGGGCCTGTCTGATCCGAAAACTTTGCTTCATATGTCTGCCTTTTTCATTCAAACCGACTTAGAACCATAAATGATGCAGCATGGGCGCCCCCTACATGCTTTAGAGCCCTTAGGGACACTTGTTGATGATCAATGATCAGTTGTAGCCTTGGTTGTCAACAATCTAGTGACTTATAAGCACTATATAAGGCCTTCATGTGCAACATTGTGTTCACAACTTCAATCTGCATTTGTGAAGACTTCTGGAGCTCCAAAGCAGAACCAAGTCATCCCTAGTCGTGCATAGGACTTTGGTAAGCACCCTTAACCTTTCTTAGTTAAGTTTTTGCTTAGTTTTAGCTTAAAAGTCAATCCGTCGTAATTAACGGTTGACTTAACGGTTAATCACAAATGGTCCAGTGATTAGTCGAATCAAAGGTAGTTATATGTTGGTAATTATGTGGGCATTAAACCCTTAAAAGGGCACCCTCTGATTCCCACTCTAACTAGTCCAAATGTCAGGTCAAAGTTGCTTAGAAAAAGTCAACAGAATGCTAATTTTCGATTTAATGCATAACTAACAATGTAGATGGCATGTAACCTGTTTTATCACTCATATAACTTGATAGTAAGTATTATAACTGGTCTAACCTTGTTTGATCCGACCATTTACTGTTTTGACCAGGTTCGGAACCGAAAGTCGCAAAACTTTGACTTTTGCTTTGACTTCAGTTCTGACCCGATTCGGTATGATTTAGATATGCCTTAGGACTCTCTTAGGACCAGGTTACACGATGGTATAACCCTCTGTGGCTGGTTCGTTGTTTGTCCGAGTCGTTTGCACATTTTCCGTTATATGCTTAAAGTTGACCATAATGCCCTTTTGACCTTAAAACGAGAATTTTGGATATGTGAAAGGACAATAACCTCAGTTACTGATTTCTAAACATGTCCCTAAAATTTCATGTCAATCCGAGGTCTAGAATAGGAGTTATGCTAAATAGCGCAATTAAGAAAAACTTTTGTAATTAAACGGCGCAATTAGCATAAAGCCTATCTAAACCCGGATTTCGACACCGAACCTTTTACACGCTGATGTAAAATAATATTTTAGGATTTTTAAAGATTTTTAATTATTTTTAACCTGCTCATAACCTGCGGTTATGGCATTGATTCGATAAATACCGAATATACCCTTTTCGAACCTAAAATGAGTTCTACATGGTATTTTGACCCGAATCCAATTGCTTCTGATTTCATATAATAAATAAAGTATTTTTGAACTTTATAACCTGGTCAGAAAACTCATATTTCCTGTATAACCCGGAAATCTCTTTTATAATCTTTAACATGACCAAAATACCCCTACGGGGAGTATATTGGGATTAAACTCGTTATGGGCATAATGGAAGGTATCCTACTGATATCACAACCTCTTTAGAGCATATTAACTTAGGAAACCTGTATAGGACTCTTACGGTTACCCGTTACGCCATTTACGCGTTCGGTTCGGTTTATGTAACTAGTTTGCATAAATTAGCCGAAACGGGTCAAACCTTGTCGTTTTTATCTCAAAATCCAGAATGTGATTGAATTACCCATATTAAACAAGTCTTCAAACTTGTCGGGTCTAAATCACATTTTATTCCGGTCCTCGCTTAATCGTGCGTTCGAACCGTATCTTTCGTTAAAACTAACCAGTCTAAGCTAAGGCTAAATTAAAAGTCCCGTTAGGATTCTAATAGGTTATTATAAACCTTCGTTCCAGAATAGGAGACCCGGTAAAAGCTACCTGCGTTAGTTGTTTGTGAATTATACTTGCAAAGGTAAATACTTTTAACTTATTTCCCCATACGGGCTTGGGGTACGGTATATAAAATACCGCTTGGTCGGGCTATTGACCTTAACCGATTAGTGGTTAAGTATTATCAATATGACCCGTTAGAAATTTGATTTGTTTGCTTAAAGCCTTTGGGGGGTTAATGACCATGTCCCGGATATCCCTGGCATCATCTTACGAGATGGCCACGACCTAAGCACGGGGTGTAGGCGTACACCTGACAGCTGCATATGAAAAATGGTATCCCGCTTAAGGATTAACCTTGTGGGCATTATACCTGTGGTGTGTCTATTAGTCTTTAACCCGGTCTACGGAACGGGCTACTGAACACAAAGAAACATGTAATTCGTTTACAAGTATTATATTAAAATAATTATCCCAAGTTATAAAAGTTTGTGCCTCGTGCATTTAAATAAATTATATTAAACCTTTTACAAAAGTGTCGGTTGAATGTATTTACTGGTGTAAACTGACGTATTTTCCCAAAAAGGTTAACTGCAGGTACTAAACGAAATAGGCTGGTTTTCTCCTAGTGTCCACAATAAGTCTCGCAAGCTTGGACGTCAAACTGTTGAACATTACTCCTATTTTATTTTGATCCCCTGTGGATTATTTCAGCTACTTGTGATACACGATATTACAATTATATTCAGTTGAAATATATCTATCTTTTGCTTCCGCTGTGCATTTAATTATTGTGTTGTTTGACCGTATTGTTGCCAACTACGTCACGGTAATCCCCCACCGGGCCCACCGGTGAAACGTGTGGAAATCGGGGTATGACACCACTTGGCCAATCCAACCCTTTCCGCATTCCCGTCTTTGATTCGCGAGTTAGATTAAGCGTTACGTATTATTGAGTAATAGAATTAACTAGATTAAAATTTTCACAAGTTTTATAGATTCCGCCAGTGACAAGACTCTAGTATCTCGTTTAACCAAGAATCAAGTTTCACGAGTCTGAAGAGTCAAGCACCAAATAGATTTAGACTTTCCAAACATAAATTTAGGCATTCCATCATAGATTTAGACATTTCAAATATAGAATTAGGCATTTCAATATAAAATTAGGCATTTCAAACATGGGTTTAGGCATTCCAAGCACATAGATATAGACATTCCACACGTAGATTTAGGCATTCCAAGTTATTAAGTATCACACATAAAAATAGTAGAGGGGCTAGACTTGCCAAATAGATAAAGTTCAGGGACTAAATCTGACAAAAGTCTAAAGTTTAGGGACACTGGGCATTACACTTGCGCCGGCTACACAGCACATCTCTAGTGGCCGCGCGGAGGGCAGAAGCGCCAGTCATCCTAGGAAAAGTGCGACATGTACAAGTGGTAGAGCAGTGGACCAAATAGGAGCCTTCACCTCTAGGTTTAACCATTCTGTTCCTTGCTTTCTCACTCTTAATCACACACTTATTTCCTCAAATCATATACTTATTCTCACGCCGGAGAGTGGTTACGAGGAGAACCCCTCTGTTCCCCTCCTCGTAACGAGCTTAATGGGGTGTTTAGTGTTTTGCAGGATCATTATCACCACAGCTTGGAGAAGACATAGAAGATTGACTTTATTTGTCGAGGCACATACCACAAACTAATCACCATATTAGTTTGGTGTTTCTTCAAAGAGTGATCGAAACTTCAGATTCACGCAGTTCAATTTTATGTTCTTTAACCTAAGAGCCTATTGTTGAAATTAAAACAATGTTTATTCACATGCTAAAGTGACTTTTAGTTGATACATAATCTCAAACTCTATATCGGAGAAATGTTTATTTTTTTATCGTTAGCTAAAGTTAACGGTTAAAGTAGTATAAATGTATATAACCTAAGTGAAAATGGGTATATCTTATCGGCACATGTTTACCCCAACTTTCATAACGTTCTATAGAGACTGACTGGATATTGGATTCAATATTTAAATAATGAGATTTTTGTCGGAGGATTATTTACCATGATGCCACTGTTTTAATATTGGTCAATATTCTATTACAGCAACAACCATATCTTTTCCTCTTAATTCTCACCAGACATGCAAACTCGGAACCTTAACCTTATGAATCACGCGGTTTACCAGTAGACCAATACACACATTTGTTTTTAGGTTCCCCAACAAAATATTAAAGGGTTCCTTCAGTATTTTATATATGATTTTACACTATAAATTACGAACCAAACGGGTTCCTGGGAACCCCCTTATTGGCTATAGATCTGCCCCTGTGTATGTCGAATAGGATTTATCGAGTTGTACACTTACCAAAAACTCATTGTGTTCCCGAGTTCACTAATGGAAGGAAAGGAAACAGAAAGAAAGTAAAAATATTTTGTGTTCCCGAGTTTCATTTAAGGAAGAAAAAAAAGGAAATGGAAGGAAAATCAGGCTAAATTCTTAAGTTTCTCTTTCCTTCCAATTTGGAAGGAAAGACATTTTTTTTCCTTTCTCTTATTTTCCTTTCTTCCTTTTACTTTCTTTTCTCTCTTCTCTCGCTAAGTGAACTCGGGAACAGAGGTAACAATATGTGTTGACAGTTGAAAGAAGCTTACTACGGACAATGTGAGTGAAAACAACATCCAGAGTCTTGTTTACGTTAGAATCAAAATGTTCCTTTAATCAAATCTCGATACACGGTCATTCTGTGTAGGTTGGTGGATGTGGTTTTAAGCCCAAGTCATCGCCACCTCATATGGGGACTTTAAAGTCCCTTCCTTTAACATCCTTGCAATGGTTTAAAACCCCTATTATCATTATCTAGTTGTTATTTTTATTTAAATTTAAACATTATTTAATTTTGATATATTAATTTAAATTTAAATAACATGAACAAAATATAAACTCATATTTTAAATAAAAAATACAATGTCACTTAAAAAAATACAATGTTTAAAAGGTTAAACTAAAAAATACACATCTTCACTCGTCGTCTCCTCCTTGTTCACGATCAAACCATAGGAGCTCGGTCAGATCGGTTCGAAGGTTAAGGTGTGTGTCCCTGTCACGTATCCTCGCTCGGATAACCGAGTCATGTTTTTTCTTGTAATACAATCTTTAAAAAAATACAATGTTTAAAAGGTTAAACTAAAAAATACACATCTTCACTCGTCGTCTCCTCCTTGTTCACGATCAAACCATAGGAGCTCGGTCAGATCGGTTCGAAGGTTAAGGTGTGTGTCCCTGTCACGTATCCTCGCTCGGATAGCCGAGTCATGTTTTTTCTTGTAATACAATCTTTTTTCGTCATCTGGACATGAAAGAGTTTTCACCAACGTAGCCCACTCCAGATAAATATCGTCGATAAGATTACACCCATACTTATACTCCATATCGTTTGCATAGAGTGAAGTATTTGGTGCAACACCATTTATGACGTCGTCGAAAAGACCTGAAGATTGTAAAGCAGCGATATCATTGTTCGCACCAACCATGCCAAAGTATGCATGCCAAATTCATAAATCTTGAGACGCGACCGCTTATAGTATTAAGGTAGGACCCTCATGGTCACCACGATGGTGTTGCCCTTTCCAAGCGGTTGGACATGTCGCCCACCCCCAGTGCGTGCAATCAAGACTACCCAACATCCTGGGAAACCCGTGTATCCGACTATCCGCTGATGGGCCTTGTATAAAAGTTGAATGTCGGTAGCGGTCGGCATTCTCAAATATCGCCTCCCGTAAAGAAAATTAACACATAACATAATAGTTTTAATAAACTATGAATTAAAACAACAACAAAAATAACAACAACAATAACAACAACAACAATAATAATAACAAAGAATACCTTCACAGAAATTATCAAGACTGTCACACCCCCAAAATCCACACGCGGAATATCACCGCTTGGGAGCGTGACTGACCAGGATCAAGCCACCAATCATATAGAACAATGTAAATAGTAAAAGTAAATGTAATTAAACCAAACCAATCCATATGAAAGGTGTTCAAAACATAAGTATAAATTCAACGTTTAGCGGAAGCATATGAGTAATAGCCCAACATAAATAAAGTATGCAATGTCATAATGTTTAATCAACGCATTCACGATCCTTGTCCACAACGACCGCGCCTCCCAGTGCAAGCTCCATGTATACCTAACGACCTGCAAGGCATGTAACAGAGAGTCAACAACTAGTTGAGCGAGTTCACAGAAAGTAAGTTCGTAATAGTAAGTTCGTTTCGTAACGTGTGGCTCTACTGGGCCGATAGTATGTTCTATTGGTGGGGGCTTCCCATAGTTACATATACACTAGACTATTTGTAACCATAAGTGTTCTTCTGTCACAGCCCCCGGTCCCTAGTTCCCGGGAACGGGCGGCCGTGAGCCAGTTTCGGTGGTATCGCATTTATTTGGCAGCGGAATTTTCATCAGGACCGTAGTTAGGAAATATTTAATCAGAGTAAACCACCTCGTTTAATAATATTAAACATATGGGTAAAACCCAAGTTTTCAATACACACGTTTCATAGGAATAAATCCTATTTATTTATTAAAAACATCTCTTTTATTCTTAGGTAACTTTATTGCCACTTTTCCAAGCCTTCAGTGCTGTCCAGCTGGCTTCTATTTGGCTTTCACATATTGTTACCTGAAACGCGTTTTAAAAACATTTTGTCAGTGGGAAATACTGGTGAGTGAATCCCAGTTTAATCAAGTTTATATAAAAACAATTTCACAGTGAACAGTATTGAGGGCGCATCCGCAATTACATTTGTTTCCAAGTTATATCAATTACCACCACTCGGTACTGTCGTTCCGACTTATGGTCATGTTACTCCTTTACCAGGTGGTAACAAATTTTGTATACAAAACCCCAAATTTACCGACTGTAATTGTATTCTTACAAATACTCAATAACTGTCATTCGCATGGAAAGATATTTAAGGTTTTGTAAAAACAGTAACAAAAAGATTTACAAAAAGTGGATCAACTCACATTGCTGTCTTAGGTTATTCTTTAGGGTTTCCTGGTGAATATCTATAATTTACACAAATGCACGTGTGTTAGTATAATAACCCATTTTAACATTAGTAATACCCTCCCCGAGACGGCATTCCAACGACTACGTCGGGCAGAACCACGACAGCCGTTACGGAACCCTAGATCAATCGGGCAGCGCATCTAATACGTCTCCAGGGGTTACAATACTTACATCATAGCAGAACCTCGCTATTTTAGGGGGTATAATACCCGGGTATAGTAACGCCACTACAGAAATTTAGAATAAAGAAAGAAAGTTGAACGACGGACTGAAGGCTCGTTGCCTTCTATTTATAGGGCTGAAATCGCACTACCAGGCGGCCCGCGTTAAGAATGGGCTAAGCTTACGCGGCCCGCGTCAACGCGTAGCTTGGCCCGGTCACCACCTAGGTTCGCCGTGTGTTGGGCCATGTGGCGGCCCACGGCTACGCCACATTCCAGATCGCTCGCGGCCCGCATTAACTTAAACAAGATCATACGCGGCCCGCATGAACTTAAGAATTCAGCGGAGTCCGGTTACATCTTAATGCGGCCCACGTTAAGTTGAGGTGAGGTCCTACGCGGCCCGCCTCAACTTAATATTTATTGTTTTTAATTTATTTTATATATTATAATCTACTTTGGGCTCGGTTTTCACATATGGGGTGCATATAAAGACATATTGGGATATTTTAAGATATATTAGGGTGTCAGAAATATTATGAGGGTGTCGGTTTTACCGAGGGTTGTTATATCTTCTTAACCCGAGAACAGTAGTACGTACAAGGTTTACGTAGGTTTTACGTAAGTGTCCTTCACAAACCGAGGACAGTGGTACGCGGGGGTTTACGTAGGTTTTACGTAAGTGCCTGACATAACCTGAGGCAATAGTGAGTGTAAGTTTACGTAGGTTTTACGTAAGTGTCCTTCGCAACCTGAGGACAGTGATGAGTATAAGTATACGTCGGTTTTACGTATGTATCGTGCGCATCCGAGGACGATGGTAGATAATCTAGTAACAGTGTAAGTACAAATCTAATCCTTCAATCCCATTCCCAATCCCGGGAATCCCATGCCTTGGTAATAGTGTGAACTCACCTTGGTTTGCTCGGTATGGTAAACTATGTGCTCACAAGAAATCAATCAAGTCCTATAGTTATGCATGTATACACAATCAGTTAAGCTCGCATGGATTTGCATGCAATATATGTCACGAAGTGTGTTTTAGCAATCATCGTCATGAAACACATAACAGTTATTTCACGTTCATCCAATCATGCGTCATATGACAGAGTTCGTGGTTAATTCTAACATAGTTACTCAATAACACACTTTAAGGGTTATCAGGCTAAACAAGATCCACATACTTAACAAGGTTAACAAGCTTAACATGATTATCTTGCTTAACAGGAAATAATAATTAACCATGTAAATCAATTAACAGAGCTAACAAGCCATAAGGTTCGGACCTTGCATTCCTTATAAACAAACTCGGACATACAAGCATACTCTTATAAAATTCGGACCCCATGTGCATCACATATATAAATTCGGACCATGTTAAGCATTTTAAAAGTCGGACCATAGGTAACATCACAAAAGTCAGACTAAGTAACATCACAAAGAAATTCGGACTAGGTATCATAAAACTCGGACCCCCTTATGGAATATCAAAACTCGGATCCATGTTTTCCTTAATCAAAAGTTCGGACACCACACTACACTTAAAATTCGGACTGCACAACACAATTCAAAAGTCGGACCTCTTGTTTACCCTAAACAAAACTCGGACTAGGCCAATTACATAAAATTCGGACCATCATGCCCCTAAAACTCGGACTCCATGTTATTTATACAAAAACTCGGATCTTCATGTATACTAACCAAGAATTCGGACCCTTATAAGCATATAAAACTCGGACATATGAGGCATGTCATTCAAAAGTCAGACTAGGGTAAAACACGGACATATGATGTTCATTTATATAATTCGGACCCTATAGTGTTTAATCAAAACTCAGACTATGCATCTCAAATAAAACTCGGACTTTGTGACTTCACAAAACCCTGACACAATTCTCTGGACTAAAATCATGCGAGTATTCAAGTTCAATGTAACAGTTACGTTCTTCGATCAAGAAACCCTAATTTCATACATTGGCCAGTGCTGTAATCCAATTAACAATCAACAGTTCTAACATATCATGCATCTTAACATCAGGCAAATGATTACCCAACTAATCATAACCATTTCACAATAACCAGAATTGATCAATAAACACAGAACCATTACATGTAGAACTAGGGTTTTGCATGAATCACATAATCAATGATTAACAACAAATAATCTTTAAACTTTTACCTTAGATTGATTCTAGATGAAGAGAGGGATCAAGAGTGATGATTGAGAGCTTGAGCCAATGATGAAGAAGATGATTGTAGGAGAGGAGGATGTGAAAGTACGTATGTTGATTTTTGTGAGATGATTAGTGAAGGAGGTTAGGGTTAAGAGTTGTTAAGATTTCACTAACTACTCTACTCACCCCTAAGTATCATCTTTTACATAAAACACCCATCACAATATAATTTACAGTTTCATCACCAAGTTCATGTATTTGTCAAATCTTTAACACATAACCATGCACAATCACAATACACTTTATTGAACCAAAACGTATACAGTTACAAAGCAAACCAATTGTGCAAGTAAACAACTAAACAAACAGTGAACTTGCAATAAATGCGAAAGTGGAATCTCGGAAACTCGAGTTGTCACATTATCCCCAACTTGAAAGAAATTTCGTCCCGAAATTTAGCATGCGGTTACTGAGGAAGCTAGGTAGGTTGCATCGTTTACTGGTTTTCCTGGGGTGTCACATCATCCCCCGTTGATTTGGAATTTCGTCCCGAAATTCTGTAGTAGCTTCAGCCTCAGTAGTGGTTGCACGGTTTTCGAATAACTGGGGATACTTGAGTTTCATTTGGTCTTCTCGTTCCCATGTGAACTCTGGGCCACGACGGGAGTTCCAACGAACTCGTACAAGAGGTATTCTAGTGTTCTTGAGGACCTTGACATCCCGGTCCGTGATTTCAACGGGTTCCTCGACGAAATGCAACTGTTCGTCGATAGTGAGTTCCTTCAAAGGAACTATGAGGGTCTCATCTGACAGACACTTCTTCAGATTCGACACGTGAAAAACATTGTGAACTGCACCGAGTTCAGCTGGTAGATTCAGTTTGTAGGCCACTTTGCCTATTCTTTCAATGATCTCGAACGGTCCAACGTACCGCGGATTGAGCTTGCCCCGTTTACCAAAACGAACTACACCCTTCCAGGGTGAGACTTTGAGTAGCACTCGATCCCCAACTTGGAACTCGAGTGGTTTCCTACGCTTATCAGCGTAACTTTTCTGACGGTCGCGAGCTGCCGCCATGCATTATCGTATCTGTGCAATACGTTCAGTAGCATCAACTACCATTTCTGGACCTGTGATCTGACTATCCCCCACCTCTGCCCAACAGAGAGGTGACCGGCATTTACGTCCGTACAATGCCTCGAATGGAGCGGCTTGTATGCTGGTGTGGTAACTGTTGTTGTATGAAAACTCCACTAAAGGGAGATGTTTTTCCCAGCTGTTGCCGAAATCGATAACACACGCCCGAAGCATGTCTTTCAGAATCTGGATAGTGCGCTCAGACTGCCCATCCGTCTGAGGGTGATAAGCTGTGCTCATGTCTAATCGAGAGCCAAAAGATTTGTGCATTGCCTGCCATAGTTCTGAAGTGAATCGTGTATCCCGATCCGAAATAATAGAGGTTGGCACTCCGTGCCTCAAAACAACTTCCTTCAAGTAGACGTCTGCTAAGGTAGAGAACTTATCCGTTTCTTTGATAGCCAAGAAATGAGCAGACTTTGTGAGTCGATCTACGATCACCCAAATAGTATCATTCCCACGCTGGGATCTAGGCAGGCCAGTAACAAAATCCATGGAAATTTCTTCCCATTTCCACTGTGGTATCTTGGGTTGCTGAAGTAGGCATGAGGGTTTCTGGTACTCCGTCTTGACTCTCGCACAGGTCAAACACTTGCCGACGTAAGTTGCTATGTGGGCCTTCATGCTAGGCCACCAATATGTAGTTCTGAGATCGTGATACATTTTATCCGAACCTGGATGTACCGAGTAGCGAGACTTGTGAGCTTCATCCATTACCAGCTCGCGTAAATTGCTATAATGTGGAACCCAAATGCGTCAGTAGGTGTCGTCTTCCTTCTATTCTAATCGTTGCCTTGAGCCACGTAAGGCTTCAGCTCTTACGTTTTCTGGTTTCAATGCTTCTACCTGAGCATCTCATATCTATGCAGGAAGACTAGACTGAATAGTAAGCTGCAGTGCTCGCACGCGCCTAGGTAAAGTATCTTTTCGACTGAGAGCGTCAGCCACAACATTGGCTTTGCCTGGATGGTACTTGATGGCACATTCGTAATCATTCAGTAGTTCAACCCATCGACGTTGATGCATGTTCAATTCCTTCTGCTTGAAGATATGCTCGAGACTCCTGTGATCGGTGTAGATAGTGCACTTGGTACCGTACAGGTAGTGTCGCCATATCTTAAGCGCGAAAACAACAGCTCCCAGCTCTAGATCGTGCGTCGTGTAATTCCGTTCATGAACTTTAAGTTGCCGCGAAACATAGGCAATGACTTTATCCCTTTGCATCAATACACAACCAAGACCCTGAATCGACGCGTCGCAATAGACCACAAAATCATCCGTGCCCTCAGGCAATGAGAGAATAGGTGCGCTGCATAGCCTATCCTTTAGGTACTGAAAAGCCGTTTCTTGTGTATTACCCCAACGATAGGTAACACCTTTCTGTGTCAACCAAGTAAGCGGCTGTGCGATCTTGGAGAAGTCTTTGATGAACCGTCTGTAATAACCCGCCAAACCCAAGAATTGGCGTATTTCCGTTGGTGTACGCGGTGCAGGCCAGTTCCTGATCGAATCTACCTTGGATGGATCAACATGAATCCCATCCCTGTTTACCACATGGCCCAAAAAGTGAACTTCACGAAGCCAGAAGTCGCATTTTGAAAACTTGGCGTACAGTTGTTCCTTTCGAAGAAGTTCCAAGATAAGTCGTAGATGCTGCTCGTGTTCCTCCTGACTCTTGGAATAGATCAGGATGTCGTCGATGAAAACAATGACTAACTTGTCTAGATAAGGCTTGCACACTCTGTTCATAAGATCCATGAAGACTGCCGGTGCGTTGGTTAACCCAAATGGCATGACTAGAAACTCGTAGTGGCCGTAGCGAGTTCTGAATGCTGTCTTAGAGACGTCCTCATCCCGGACTCTCAGCTGATGGTATCCTGACCTTAGATCAATCTTGGAGTAGTAGCTCGACCCTTGCAACTGGTCGAACAAGTCGTCAATACGTGGAAGAGGGTAGCGATTCTTCACTGTGACCTTGTTTAGTTCGCGGTAATCAATGCACATCCTGAAGGTGCCGTCCTTCTTTTTCACGAATAACACTGGAGCTCCCCAAGGCGAAGAGCTAGGTCGAATAAAGCCCTTATCCAAGAGCTCTTGTAGTTGCTTCGACAGTTCTTCCAGTTCAGTTGGAGCTAAACGATATGGTGCGTGAGCTATGGGTGCTGCTCTAGGAGCTAGTTCAATCTGGAATTCGACCTGGCGATGAGGCGGTAGACCAGGTAAATCTTCAGGAAACACTTGAGGAAAATCGCGTACAACTGGGATATCCTCTATTCTTTTCTCTTTCGTTGATGCATCAGTAACTAGTGCCAAAATGGCAGTGTGACCCTTTCGTAAACATTTCTGAGCCTTCAGGAAGGAGATGATGCCAACCACAGCACCACTCTTGTCGTCTTGAACTTCGAGAGGTTATTTACCAGATCGGGGAATACGAATGATCTTCTCCTTACATAGGATCTCTGCTTGCTGCTTGGATAACCAATCCATACCAATAACGATGTCGAAACTACCCAGAACTATAGGAATGAGGTCGATGGAGAAAGATGGAGAAAGTCTGACCAGCGTGGATAAGATTACAACCCTGAACTATGTGTGTGGCCTCTTGACTTTTACCATTAGCTAACTCTACGACATGTTTGGTGTTTAGGGTAGTTGGTGCATGTTTTAACATTTGGCTAACTTTCAAAGACACATAACTGGTATCCGCACCCGAATCAAACAATACAGTAACATAAAAGTCGTTTAGAAGAAACTTACCCATAACTACGTTGGGATCATTCCTGGCATCACCCTGCCCCAGCACAAATGCACGACCCCTAGCGCCGTTGTTCCCATCATTGTTGTTTCCCCCATTATTGTTCCCGTTGCCTTGGTTATTGTTGTTGTTGTTGTTCTGGTTTCGGTTCAACTGAGGGCAGTGTCTTTTGAAGTGTCCTTCAGCGCCACAATGAAAACATCCCTTGTTGCCCTGTTGCTGATTCTGTGGTGGTTGGTGTTGTTGCTGATTCTGATTCGCAGGCCGCGGGCTCCTACAATCCTTGGCCTCATGACCCATTTTGAGGCACCTCTGACAGCGACCCTTGTTGCACTGGCCACTGTGGTGTCTGTTACAATTGTTGCACCTTGGGAGGTTCCCTCGATAACCACCCTGCCTGTGACTGCCCGAAGATTGCTGACTAGGGCTCTGATAGTTGTCAGTCTTTCGCTGCTGCACCTGAGACTGAACTGAAGCTGAACCTTTGCTGAAATCCCCCTCCCATTTTTTCTTGTTGTCACTGGGGGTAGCAGGAGTAGCAGAAGTGGTAACGGTAGCAGTAGCGCTAATGCGCTTAGGCAGCCTGTCTTGTTCCACTGCCTGATCCGTGAGGCGATGAGCAAGGCGCTGAATATCCTGGATGTTAGCAAGTTTGGCCGATGTCACGTGGCTTTGAATTTCTGGTGCCAACCCCTTGAGATACAACTCAATGCGTCTGATAGGAGGGTCCACCATAGTTGGACACAGAACGGCCAGCTCGTTTGACCTTTTAGTATATGCCTCAATTTCCGACCCAGTCATCTTCAAATGAAATAACTCCACTTCTAACTTGTGGATGTCGTCGCGTGTGCAGTATTCCCGTTTAATCAGCTCCTTGAAATCATTCCAAGGAGTGGCGTTAGCAGCTGCCAATCCTAAAAGTTGGACTTGCGCATTCCACCAAGTCAGCGCGATTCCTTCTAGTGTGCCAGCGGCGTACTTCACCCTGCAAGCCTCAGGGCATTCACACATTTCAAACACAGACTCGAGCTTTTCAAACCAATGGAGGAGTCCCACTGCTCCCTCCGTGCCACTGAACGTGCTTGGACGACAGTCCATGAAATTCTTGAAAGTGCAAACAGGTGGCTGAGCGTGTTGACCTGTTGTGTATATAAGAACAGGACAAGGTTAAACACAAGAGTTGGTTTAGGAATGTAGGATCTAAAGATCCTAGTGTGAGTTGCGACTGCAGGGTATACCTCCTGCTTGTGCGGCTGCAAGTGCCGCAGCAACTTGTTCGTTGATGAGAGCCGTCAACTGGGCTTGTGTCAAGTTAATGCGTCCAACCATGATCTTTATAGCAAATATAACATATGTGAGAGAGGTTCGCGAATAGTGCGATGACAGAAGAGAGTAAGCACACAAGTGTTCTCAAGCAATAACGAATAGTAGGCAATGTAATCTAAGCATACCACGAGCAAAGTTCTATATAATTCTAGCATGTAGGCAATAAACATAAACCTTATTACCTAGGATGCTGAGTCTTGCACGTGGAGCGAGGCGTCATTGTGGATCGTTGAGCACTGTACTGGTTATAGTCTGGTTTTAATAAAAACGTTTTTCCCTTATTAAAACCGAGTTCTCTATAACCAATGGCTCTGATACCAATCTGTCACACCCCCAAAATCCACACGCGGAGTATCACCGCTTGGGAGCGTGACTGACCAGGATCAAGCCACCAATCATATAGAACAATGTAAATAGTAAAAGTAAATGTAATTAAACCAAACCAATCCATATGAAAGGTGTTCAAAACATAAGTATAAATTCAACGTTTAGCAAAAGCATATGAGTAATAGCCCAACATAAATAAAGTATGCAATGTCATAATGTTTAATCAACGCATTCACGATCCTTGTCCACAACGACCGCGCCTCCCAGTGCAAGCTCCATGTATACCTAACGACCTGCAAGGCTTGTAACAGAGAGTCAACAACTAGTTGAGCGAGTTCACAGAAAGTAAGTTCGTAATAGTAAGTTCGTTTCGTAACGTATGGCTCTACTGGGCCGATAGTATGTTCTATTGGTGGGGGCTTCCCATAGTTGCATATACACTAGACTATTTGTAACCATAAGTGTTCTTCTTAACCCGAGAACAGTAGTACGTACAAGGTTTTACGTAAGTGTCCTTCACAAACCGAGGACAGTGGTACGCGGGGGTTTACGTAGGTTTTACGTAAGTGCCTGACACAACCTGAGGCAGTAGTGAGTGTAAGTTTACCTAGGTTTTACGTAAGTGTCCTTCGCAACCTGAGGACAGTGATGAGTACAAGTATACGTAGGTTTTACGTATGTATCCTGCGCATCCAAGGACGATGGTAGATAGTCTAGTAACAGTGTAAGTACAAATCTAATCCTTCAATCCCATTCCCAATCCCGGGAATCCCATGCCTTGGTAATAGTGTAAACTCACCTTGGTTTGCCCGGTATGCTAAACTATGTGCTCACAAGAAATCAGTCAAGTCCTATAGTTATGCATGTATACACAATCAGTTAAGCTCGCATGGATTTGCATGCAATATATGTCATGAAGTGTGTTTAAGCAATCATCGTCATGAAACACATAACAGTTATTTCACGTTCATCCAATCATGTGTCATATGACAGAGTTAGTGGTTAATTCTAACATAGTTACTCAATAACACACTTTAAGGGTTATCAGGCTAAACAAGATCCACATACTTAACAAGGTTAACAAGCTTAACATGATTATCTTGCTTAACAGGAAATAATAATTAACCATGTAAATCAATTAACAGAGCTAACAAGCCATAAGGTTCGGACCTTGCATTCCTTATAAACAAACTCGGACATACAAGCATACTCTTATAAAATTCGGACCCCATGTGCATCACATATATAAATTCGGACCATGTTAAGCATTTTAAAAGTCAGACCATAGGTAACATCACAAAAGTCAGACTAAGTAACATCACAAAGAAATTCGGACTAGGTATCATAAAACTCGGACCCCCTTATGGAATATCAAAACTCGGATCCATGTTTTCCTTAATCAAAAGTTCGGACACCACACTACACTTAAAATTCGGACTGCACAACACAATTCAAAAGTCGGACCCTTATTCATTGTAAAAGTCGGACCTCTTGTTTACCCTAAACAAAACTCGGACTAGGACAATTACATAAAATTCGGACCATCATGCCCCTAAAACTCGGACTCCATGTTGTTTATACAAAAACTCGGATCTTCATGTATACTAACCAAGAATTCGGACCCTTACAAGCATATAAAACTCGGACATATGAGGCATGTCATTCAAAAGTCGGACTAGGGTAAAACTCGGACATATGATGTTCATTTATATAATTCGGACCCTATAGTGTTTAATCAAAACTCAGACTATGCATCTCAAATAAAATTCGGACTTTGTGACTTCACAAAACCCTGACACAATTCTCTGGACTAAAATCATGCGAGTATTCAAGTTCAATGTAACAGTTACATTCTTCGATCAAGAAACCCTAATTTCATACATTGGCCAATGCTGTAATCCAATTAACAATCAACAGTTCTAACATATCATGCATCTTAACATCAGGCAAATGATTACCCAACTAATCATAACCATTTCACAATAACCAGAATTGATCAATAAACACGATACCATTAACTAGGGTTTTGCATGAATCACATAATCAATGATTAACAACAAATAATCTTTAAACTTTTACCTTAGATTGATTCTAGATGAAGAGAGGGATCAAGAGTGATGATTGAGAGCTTGAGCCAATGATGAAGAAGATGATTGTAGGAGAGGAGAGGAGGATGTGAAAGTACGTATGTTGATTTTTGTGAGATGATTAGTGAAGGAGGTTAGGGTTAAGAGTTGTTAAGATTTCACTAACTACTCTACTCACCCCTATAAAACACCCATCACAATATAATTTACAGTTTCATCACCAAGTTCATGTATTTGTCAAATCTTTAACACATAACCATGCACAATCACAATACACTTTATTGAACCAAAACGTATACGGTTACAAAGCAAACCAATTGTGCAAGTAAACAACTAAACAAACAGTGAACGTGCAATAAATGCGAAAGTAGAATCTCGGAAACTCGAGTTGTCACAAAGATAGTCACAACAACTTCTAGTCGACATCCTTAAATATTCATCACACGCATCACTCGCTGTGTCGCACGCAAGTTGACGGATTGCGGCTGTACACTTTTGTATTCCAGATAATCCAATTTTGCGACTAGCACTTTCTCTTTGTGTGAAAAATGGATATTGGCCTGCAAGATCATTAGAAATTCTTAAAAAAGACGACGGCTCATATGAAACCGACTGTGCATCGTTGCACTTTCAAATTTTTTATTTTTTATTTTTTACAAATTTTGACCTCTTGTCTTTCATTTCTTACACATCATACCTTTAAAAATTACAAGATGGACACTTTCATTTCCATTAATCTTTTTATTTATTTATTTAAACTTTAAGCTTTTTATTTTTACCTTTTTAGAGGTCTTTTTTACGATAATGTTCGTTTCGGTCTAAATTTTGCGAGTTAACATGCTACGTGCGTAGTGGTTCAATGTCTTTACGTTTATTATTTTGCGGTTTAACAATCCTGTCGCAACGCGCGGGTCTTACATCTTATTTTCTATGTTTACGTTTTGGTCTAATATTTGCGAGTTAACACACACTTTTTTATGATAATGTTTTACGTTTTGCTGCAAATGCAAGTTAACACTTTACGTCTTTATTTTATGTTGCTTGACGATCCCGTTGCAAAGTGCGGGTCCTATGTCGACTTAGTTATTCTTATCTTTGTTTTACGTCTTGATATATTTTTTGCAAGTACAAAGCGCAGGTTCTAAATACTAGTTTTTAAAGGTTAACTAATTTTGAGGTCCAATTGAATCACATCAAAACTTAGAGGACGAAATCACAAATATTCCCAACATTAATCCAAAAAGTTTGCATTTACACAATCACGGCTTCTTCACCCTCCCCTCCGCCGTAACGCCACCACCACTGAACCTCCCGCTACCGGAGCTCCGCCACTGAACCCTAGAAACCGAAAACTACAACAACTCGAACAACCTTCATTCCACCACATCAACAACTTAACCAATCACAGTCATCCTTCACATTCTCCACACATTCAACCCAAAATGACGATCCATTCCGCCGTAATCCAAAAACTCCTCCGCACAAACGCTCACTTAGGCCGGCGAGTCGCAGAAAACCACTTCAAAATCTACACCTACGGCTCTCGAAACGGACTCACCATTATCGACTCGGATAAAACCCTAGTTTGCCTCCGTAGCGCCTGCAATTTCATCGGTCATCTTGCAAGCCAAAACGCTAGGTTTCTGTTCGTCAACACGAATCCAGTAGTAGATGAAATCATTGAGCAGATGATTATTAACACCGGCTGCAAAAATGATACCTCGTGGCGCCTGGGAGGGTTTCTGACTAATCGGTTTAGTCCGAAGAGGTTTCGGTCCAGGAATCAGAAGTTTAATTTGACCTCGGTTAATCGGCCGGATTGTGTGGTGATTTTTGATACTGAAAGGAAGAGTTCTGTGATTTTGGAAGCTACTAGGTTGCAGATTCCTATTGTAGGGTTAGTGTTATGATAAATTGATAACATGATTTGTGTTATTTATGAATTATGATGAATGATGAATGATGATGAATGTTTGAATTTAAGTGTAGAGTTAAGGATTTGAGTGTTTGATTATAGGCTGGTGGATCCGAGTATGCCATTGGAGACGTTTAAGAAGATTACGTATCCTGTTCCGGCGAATGATTCGGTGCAGTTTGTGTATTTGTTTTGTAATTTGATTACGAAAACAATTCAATACGAGCAGAAGAAGCTTGCTGCGGCTAAAGGGAACGTGGTTAAGGAAGTCGAGCCGAAAATTGGGTAAGAAGGTGTATAATGTTGGTGTATAAGTTTTGATGTTTAGATGAATAACAAGTTTTGTTGTGGTTGAATTTTGGATTGAAGTGAGGCTGCTTTACCAGCTGGTACGATTAAGATAGATGGTGTAAATGATGAATTGACGGTTCTATCGTACAAAGGGTTATCTCCGGCTTCTGATGGTAATTGTGTAATTTGTTTCACTTAATAATCATTTATGACTATCTTTTTATGCACATGTGATATATTTCTGAATGCAGATCCCACAGAAATCAAGGAGCTTTTGGAAAAACTTGTTGTCGTTAAGATCAATGATAATAAAGGGACCAAGATGGGTTTTGATGGGCCAAAGTATGGGTTTATTATGACCATCAGTTCCTGCATTTTCATAATTCTTGTATTATTGGTGTTAAAGTATATTGAATTATTGATATAATATAGTCTCATGTACTTCATGCAGGTCTGCCATTGAGATTGCTAATGGATTGACATCTCTAGACTTACTTGCTAATTATATTGAGGTTAATTTTTTGAATTGCTACTTTGTGTGAAATTTTAAAGATTTAGGTTCAGTTTAAAATTTATATTTAGAATTGTTTGTAGGTTCTGAACTCAAAATACGGATGCAATGTTCCTCTGCTTCTGATGAATGATGATAGTACACACGATGAGACTTTGAAGGTAGCTTAATTTTATTTATTTCCGTTATTCTGCATATACATGTGTAATAAAGCTGTGTTTTTTTCCTGTCATATAGATTGTGGAGAAACAATCCAACAAAAACATAATTTGTTTAGTCAAGGTTTGTTTTCTTTGAAATCTTTTGATCATTTACGGTAGCTTCTTTTGCTATTCTTGTATCTTGTATCTCACAAGGAAACTATGCATGATAGGATCAACATCAAGAGAATGATGTCAAAATTGCTTTTGACCAGAGGGAAGCTTTGCTTTCCTTAAAGAAGAGTGGTAAACTTGATGATCTATTATCGCAGGTATCATCTATTGAAATCTTTTCTTTCTGTTAGTTTTTATATTATTATTAAGATTACACGATAACGTCAATATCTTTTTCAGGGTAAAGAGTTCATACTGATGCTGAACTCAGATAATTTAGCTGAAGTTGTGGACCTAAGTATCCTTGTCGCTTTAAACTTGTAAAGATTTACAAGTTACTTATTCCACGCAGCTGCAATGTACTAATATGTTATATTGTTATGTACTTATGAACCTAATCAGTAACCAACACTATTATTATGATTTGGGATCCTTATGTTATGTGTTAGATATTCTAAATCACGTGATCAAGAATAAGATCAAGTATTGTATGGAGATAGAAGAGAGGTTTAGGATCGCCACTACAATGAATACGTGAGTATTAAGTTTATCTAATGCTTTTTTATCTGATGCAACTTATTACATTTTTATAATAGTTATTAATCTTGACTCTGCAGGTGGGTAAACATTAATACTATCGCGAATCATCCGGAAACAAAGGTATACATGTTTATGTTTGTGTTGTGTAGTTTTTTGTATTAGATACTGAGTACTGACTTTACGATTTTCTATTCTTTATTTTCCAGTTATTTGGGCCTCCCATTGCTGTAACTATTCCTGTATCTCAAAATCTTCCTGTGGAGGATACATCAGATTTACTTATCTTTAAGGTTATCATCGTGACATTACTATCTGAGGTGGCAATTTCGACCCATTTACATAGGAATGGGTCGATTCAGGCCGTGTTTTACCTGCTAAAAATTATCTTTTTTGACCGTTAACTGCCCCGCCGCCCATTCGGAAACTTTTATTATCCATTATAATTTCAAATCTGACTGATCTGATCTTATACAATCTTATCTTGCTGCAGTCTGATTTGTACACCTGTGACAAAGGCATTCTTATACGCAACGAAGCTAGAATAAACCCTGCTAATCCTATCATAGAATTAGGTCCCGAGTTTGAAAAGGTAACATTTGCAGCCAGTAAATAATTAATTCGTTTTTTAATTCACCTTATTGGATACTTTTTAATTGTTAATCGAATTTTACAGTTACATTCTTTTAAACTCTTTTAGGTAGCGGACTTTGAAAGTCGTTTTAAGTCGATTCCAAGCATCATCGATCTTGATATCTTGAAGGTCTCAGGTGATGTTTGGTTCGGAAGTGGTGTCATTCTCAAGGTACCAAATATGCTCCCACATTATATCATTATACTTGATATTTGTTAGGTTTATTTGTTAGTTTGGTATCTTATTCTTATACAACGCTTTGTTATTAATTACATAGGGGTTAGTTAGCATTAATGCTAGACCAGGCGAGAAAATCGTAATCCCTGATGGAGCTGTACTGGATAACAAGGTACATCTTAAAACTTTCTCCAATCATTTGTTTATAAGTTTAAGTTTCCTTTTTAGTAACTTTTATGCTGCATTTTTAGTCAATCGATGACCAACAAGATCTCTCAGAGTAACAGACCTCCAGCAAAAACAGTTCTTCTATCCTGTGTTACGTCGACCGCAATGCAACACATCTAAAAGGTGCCTGCATTCATTTCCTTTTGGATAAACGCTAATAATGGTTAGTTGTCACCAGGATAACATATAGTGTATTCCATAGACATGCAATTTCACTTGTCTATTGGCGAATTTGCCTAAAGCACAATTTTGTCCCATAGGAGGAGAGGGATTGTACCTTTTATTCTTTTAACTAAGTTGTGAGAGCACTAATTATTGTTTTTTGTTCTTGTGTGATTGGAGCATGATATTGAAGATGCCCTTTAATACTCCTGGATATTTGAAAAAGAGTAAAGTACATAGATGGTCCCTATGGTTTACCAAAGTTTTGGATTTGGTCCCTAGGTTTTCAAAAGTACACGAATGGTCCATGTAGTTTGCACTTTGTAACGCACTTAGTCCCCAACTTTTTCCAAAAGTACATGGATGGTCCCTATGGTTTGCACTTTGTTACGCATTTGGTCCCTCACTTGGACCTTTTGAAACCTTTAGATTTGTTGGCTGGAGACTAAATTCGTTACAAAGTGCAAACCACAAGGACCATCCGTGTACTTTTGAAAAGTTAGGGACCAAATCCAAAATTTTGGTAAACCACAGGGACCATCCGTGTACTTTACTCTTTGAATCAAGAATAATTTGCCCATACAAATCTTCCAAATTGGACAAGAATAGAGTTGTGGGAATAATTAAATCAGCAGAATTTTGTATGTTTTTTATCGTCACATATACTCGAAATCAAGTTTACAATGCATATGTACCTAAGGTAGCCATGTCATGGATATGAGGTTCATTTCTATAATAATGGTGCATCCTTATGATAGATAACAGGCATAAATGAATCAAAATACAACCAATAACTTGTACAATACATGAAGCTTATGTGATTTGGAGGATATCATGATGAGTAGAAAATCTCTGAATCGAAATTCCATTGGTCTTGGTGATTAGCATCATATCCGTGCTGATATGAGTCGGTAGATGAATCATTGGTAGGAAAGATGTGTATGAAGAATACCAATAATATAGGAATCATGACTAGTTTTTGTTCTGTAGGACTCAAAAGCAGGAGACCAAGAACATTCATTATGAGAAAAAGAACAATTGTTTGACTCTTGGTATCCATTTTCTTTTTGATATAGTTGCTTTGTGTGAACTAGAACCAGTGGTTGCTTGTGGATATGTCCCTCCATATGTGTGCATATATGTATATATATGTGTGCGCGTGTATCTGAGGTTAGACAAAAGACAGAATTAAGATTGTGATGATACAATAAATGGGATCAAGTCATGGCAACATCATGAAATCCAAATATGTGTCTTGAAGGTCAAGTACAAAACTGTGGCATGGGCAACCACAAATTTCTTAAATCTCGTCGTGCAGCTTTGGTTCGAATTTATCAGACCGTTTGATTCTTTTACAAACCATGTATCATTCACAATAGACCTCTTATAACGGGAATATAATACAATCAAAGCGTATATAAGGTGTAAGATGTTAGTATCATCTATATAAGGTCTCGATGGACTAGTTTAATTTGTAATATTCGACTGATCCACTCTGTCGCACTCTTGCATAACATGACTGAAACACCAGATTTTTCATATAAACTTTGGTTATATTTATAAAATCAACTATTTAGTTAGTTTCATGTAGTGATAGCTTCTGGAAATTTTTCTTACCATCAAATGGTATTTTAAGCAATCAAGTTATTTATCCATATAACTGTACCATCAACACGAAATAATGTTAACATAATCTCCTTATAAGTGTTATCTCATTATCCATACATTTAATAATTCTTTTAAATACCTTAAAAGAAAAAGACATCCTCAGATAAATTAATATACAAAATATTCGATATTAAGTAACACCAATGTTTTCACAAAAAAGACCACTCGGACTAGGAACTGCATACATCATCAGTTTGGTTCGGGTTCAAAGGTCATAACCAGTCGACACTTGCATCTAGTTGCCTTTGATAGATACATCCAATAAACCTGGTTAGTAGTTGCATTCAGTTGGCTTCGATAGTTACATCCAGTGAATCGATGCTTCGTTGCTTTTGACAAATGACTACTCACTTCGAGGTTGTGAACGAGAAACATAAGCGGGGCAAATAGGTATTTATTAATATATATATATGTATATTAATTTAATAATTAATTAATAATTTTTACAGTCAATGACTCAGTAGTCTAGTAATATGATGTTTGCTCTTTAGAGGTGCAATGTTAAGTGTAAAAAAAATGTTATTTTTCTTTTAGTTATGTTCACTAACCAACACACCTATCCAAAACTATTAATATGTTTAAACACAAGAAGTCCAAACTTGGTTTTCTGAAATAAATATTATTATAGAATTTATAAAATATCTATTATTTTATAAGTTAAATAACATAAATTAGGTCTTCATGGCATACACTCATAATTAAGTAGAATCAAAACTGTGTCACTGTTGTTATACAAACTAATGCCAACATTTAGCCAAAATACTTGATTACAAGCACGCAAAGTCGACATTAATTACAATAACATGAACTAAACTGGCTAAACGCTTACTTGTTGAACGCGCGTTATCAAACCATATTTTACAGTCACTGATAACCAACAATACGTTACGAACATGAGTTCATATGATTTGGCACAAAATAAGGCATATGATGACCAAAAGAAACGCCCCGAATCCAAAGCCTGACTCTCCTTCTTGAGTAGCAGCAGCACCTCCATAATGATTTGAACTCCAAGGTGATGAATCTTGATGGAAGGGAAAGAAAACATATATAAAATATATGACAAGCATCAATAAGAAAGGAATGACCATCAAGTTTTCCACCATATCACTGAAGATTATGATTGCAAAAACATTAAGCATTATGAAAGGAACAAGTGGTGATGGGCCTTTGGTCTCCATTTTCTTCTTCTTCTTCTTAGAAGTGATCTAGCTAAGTGATACACCATAGGACTTGACCATAATATCACATGATAGTCTACTTATATATAATCACACATGGTTTGATTCCTTTTCACCATTTACTAATTTATTGGAGGGTGGCAAAAAGTTTTTCTTTTTTTTTTTTCGGACTTACTTTTAAATGGGTTGATTTTATTTATGTGCTTGTTGTACATGGATTAAACGGATCAAATAATCAGCTTTTTAGGTTGTCATATCTACCTTGTTTAATAAACACACTGAGTCGAGTTGACATGTTCAATATGTCTGGTAAACATGTTGTCGACCCGTTTAATGAAGCAAGTCAACCTGTCAACCCATTTACAACTTGTTTAACGTCATATACTACAATCTGCTAACCTATTTGGCTCGTTTAAGTATACGAGTTAAACTGACCATGCTTGGGTTACGAATTTTTAATTGTGTTCATGTAGGGTTGATGTGTTTTACACCTATACGGCTATGCCATTTATCTAAAGGTTTATATTATTATACTAATAATCTTATTAACAATGATATGATTGTTTTAACACTTAAATATTTATAAAAATAAACAAGAAAGTATTTACAAATCAACATAACCCGATCTGATAAGACTAAAATCTATCCCGTTTTGTCCCAAATCTTTTTGACCGGTCCAACGCGGCGTCCTGCTTAATTTTTAATTTATTATTTATACAATAATACAAGAAAGTTTCTGATGCTTAATTTTTAATTTATTAGTTATACAACAAGAAACTGAATAACGTTTGGGAATGGGCCCGTATTAGTGGACGGGTTGGTACGAAAAGATACAAAGATGGTTTTCACAAAATGACGAGATGGGAATGATGTAAATAAATAAAATATATAACTTTTACCTGCGTGGCACTTTTTTTAATTCTATGTTCATCATGTGGTAAATAGAAAAAGAAAATTTTATTGTTCCTACATTTTTGGTAGTACCCCAACTCTATAGTCTATGACAAAAGATGAAACCTTTCAATTAAAGGTATAACATAAAACGTAACAATATTTTGGGTTACGTCTTTGGTAAAGACTGAAAGAGTTTTGGCGAGTCGTACTTGTAAAGAGTGATGTGTCACAGTAGCGGCAGACTGTTTAGATAGTATTTGAGACGTACGGATTTGAAAAATTGCATCTAGTGATGGTTTTTTAAACGAAATATCATTGCAAGTCACAACTATACAAATACATCTAGTCACGTTTATTTAGCGACTTGGACAATCATATCACTTCACAAGTGTTGTGACATTGTTACACGATGGTTGAGTTGTGACATGTGTCACATGTGATAGTGACTTTTTGAAAGTGTGTCGATGATGAATCCTCAATTTACCTATATGTGCAACGATGGATTTGTGAGTTTTGGTTATTGAAAACCTATTGCTTATTTACTTTTACATCTAAACTTTGTATGATTTTTGTTTATTGAAATCTTTAAAATATATGTTATGGTTTATCATCATGTTGTGATTATAAGATATGTTACTTCGTTATATATTGAAAAACTATTCTTTGTAAAGATCTAAATTGATTAAATTTTGATACAATAAATAAAGTTCTAAGTGGCATATTGCAATTTACTTTTAGCCACTATTAAGACAAATCAATTATTGATCAAGTTTCTTTTTAATGTTACAAAGAATGAAGCATGGTGACAAAAAAAATATATATATATATATAATTCACAATTCTAGAAAGAACATTTTCAACAAAATATCACAATAATGCAAGTTCCTCCTCAAGTTGACTTCAAAATATATATATATCACATGACTGTAATTTAAGCTCTTAAATATAGCTATATCAGTTAACCAGTGGCGGAACTTGAACGAAAACTTGTTGATCAGTTCTTTTTAGACATAAAGGAAAACATGAAAACATACCTGATTGCAGCAGTACAGGCCAACAGAGAATCCAGATGGAGACACAGCAATAAGTTTTGACATGATTGTCATCTTGGTCTGGTTCCTCCTTAGGGTGCAATCTAATGATGGTGATGATAAGAAACTGACAAGGGAATCGGTTATGGAGAGGGAGGCGAGATTGATGTTATGTGCTATTAGGGTTTGTGAAATTGTCTAACCCCTTAACCTCCACATTATTCTCCTTATATACACACCCAGGAGGAAACCCTGATTAGTTAATAAGGGTAATTAGGCCCATCAACAATTACCAACTAATTATTTAATAGGTTTGTTATATATTTTGATCCATATATTTTAAATGATTATAATGGCTACTAGATTAAATATAAAATAAATATATTTAATCTTACATTCTCCCACTTAGCCGAGTAATCATTTACTATGAGTGTTAGATAAGCCTGATCAGGAGTTAACACTCATTTTAGCCTTAAACAAGTACTATAGAAGAGAAATACAGCCGTTGAATCATTATGCGACTCAGGACCCCCATTAATCATACTATAGCCTTAATTTAAAACCTAATCGTTATGATCAAAATACGCATAAGCCCTTTGTTTGATTTGTAACTTTATTTGTCTATTTGCCATTATGCCGGCTTGACATATTCTTAGAGACATACAAAATCAAACTGATGAGGAAAATTAACTAATACTTAGTCATTCATAGTACGATATGCAATTGCGCACGGCCATCAATTAATACCCGTCTATGAGCTCTCCTAATAAGACTTATGGGTAATAGCCCTTCAGTTATAGGATCCTTAAGCATATCATGAATGTATTCGATACAAAACTTAGTTTCCTCAATTCGTTCATAAACGAATAATTAATTGCGTATCGAAATTTAATGCAGCACCTCTTGAACTGTTACTGTTCAAGGAGTCATGGTAGCTGACTTTATCACACTAATTCTTCAAAACATTAATTATATGGAGTTAATAAACTTATGAGTCCACTGATAAATTTCCAACAACATTTAGTGATTATATTATGTCGTTATAACTTAGGTTGTTAATATCAGTGCATTATGACTCCTCCATGAGATAGGTTTTGTCTGCTGACATAAAGATGTACCCGAAATTACATTTTGTAATCTTTGAATATCACAAAGTTAGAGTAATAAACCGGTTTTAATTCTCACTTCTTCTTTAAATTGTAGTCTCTCGTTTCTTTTAAAGATATTGTAATACTCCATTAGATGCTACACATTAATCTAGACATATCTAGTGTGTTGCAATGTGAGTAATATCTAAACGAGTATAGACTTAAACTTACATAAGGCTTCCAATTAATGAAGCATAAGGAAATAATTTCATTTATCTTATTATCCTCTAAAGGAGAGCAGTATTTTGTTACATATGTAAGGACCCATTTAATGTTAAACCTATGGAACAAAACTAATGTCCCATTGGGTCTATCTCGATACGTTATGATATCTATTACATAAGAGACATCTCTGAGATCTATTATATCAAAGTTTGTGTTAACAATTCTTTGACTTATGTAACATATACTTGTCAAAAGAATATCATCTATATAGGCAAGTTTATCTTAGTTGCTCCCACTTATTTTGAGGTAGGTTCATTAATCCACTTGATTCTTGATGAAAATAATTACATTAGCTTTTCATCACATTATGATGTTTGCATTAACCCATACATGGATATTATTGGCTTACAAATAAAGTGTTCTTTAACCTTCAGTTTGAAACTTTAGGTTGTTATCTAATGAACATGTAAATGTGTCAGCCATTTGTTAGGAAAAATTGTTTTTAATGTTCATCTAATGTAGCTTTAAGCCATAATAAGCTACTAGAACAGTGATGATCCTCAAAGAAATCTTTGATAATTTATCTATTCCTAAGTATAACCTTTGACAATCAATCATGCTTCTTAGTGTCTTAACGCTCATATCAGGATTTGGTTTAGTTATGAACACTCTTAGGTAATTCAATCAAATCCCAAACGTTACACGAACACATAAAATCAGTTTTACTAGAAAACTGTTTTATTCCATTCAGATGATTGATTTACGCTAATGGCTTGATTTTAAGAGATAGGATCATTAAACATTTCCAAAATCCATTTCAACTTCATTAGGGAGGTTATGTAATCATCAAAGTTAGTAGGCTTTTAAACCTAGATGACCTCCTGAGTTGATTATTGGGTTCACTAGAAGTTTCAGTTTTATGGATTAGCTCTTGGTTAGGTTGTTATCATTTTCATTCTAAGTTTGTAAGAGTTGGTGCAGTATGGTGTACAAGAGGTGTAATCGGAGTTAAATTCGGAGTGAAATTTAATGATACTCTTCCCCCCGCCTCTTGTATTCCTTACAAGTCATGATAAGGACTTTGACTGCTCCTACTGACCTTAGAAATCTTTAGGAACTCAGCATGCTTAGGGTCAATATTTAACGACCAACAAATTCTAATAGAGAAAACAAATTAATGACGTTAGTCGTTGTGATTTCTCTTGTTGAGGATTATGTTAGTTTAGGTAAGAAATCTAAGTGTGTCCACAATTAAGCAACAATGAACCTTTTGTAAGAGTAGCATTAGATTTTAAGGAGACAAGTATTGATGGAATAGTGTCATGATGGAGCGGTGTCTTGTACAAGAGGTGCAAATTTAGGTAATGTAAAATTTTCACTCCCCACCTCTTGCAACTATTGCAAGTTATTATTAAGACACTTAATGCTCCCACTGATCTTTAATATCTCTAGAATGCTACAAGAGAAGTTTCAATGAGCTACGTGACATGGGAACCTATCACATATACGTTAGACTTTATTTGATTTCTTTTAATGTCATGATATCATAAGAAACTTTAGGGACATATTTAATAGAAATCTTATTAAGTACATATATGAATAGAGTTCTTCTAAGACAGTGGGCCATATGTGACAAAATTTAGATACAAGTTGATAGTCTGTTAAATGATAAATGAATTATGTCTGAATATTCCATTTGGAATAAGTTCCACGAATGTTAATGAATGACTTATGATGGACCCATGCTTATTCCTTAAGCAAAGTCATATTTTAGGGCTTTAACGTCATGATTTAAAATCATTTAAAATGAGATTAGATGAAAAAATCATCCTCATTAACCATGTTATGATTTCTCATGAATTTTGGTTATAATGGATGAAATTTATAAGTCTCATTTTCCTTTTGTCAAATTCTCATTTGCATGATGACAAAAGTTGTGAAAAAGTAAGGTATCATCTAGTTTCATCTTAGTAATGTTTCTATCCAGATATTTAGAACAAATAAGAGGAGAGTTTAAGATAACTGTGACTTTATGTTGACTATGCAAACCTCACAACCTTCATAACATTGCTTAATCATGATACTATATTCTGATTAATCTTCAGAGTATATAAGGTATCGAAAGGCGTTGTTAGAAGACTGCTTATTATGGTTCTTATAGCCTTAACAATTAATTTTGTCACTAACTCTCATGTTAGTTATTTGTTGACTTCTGGTAAGGAAACGTTTAAAACTAGAGTCAACTAATCATGTGTTAATAGGAATATTAAAGAATTATCAGACTTAAATATCATTAGTAAGTTACTATCTAATTAATTTATCCAACTGTTCTTTAGAATAATGGATAGTCTCGTTGCTTATGCCTAGTCTAATGACATAATTATGCAGTGAGATTTTCCCTTGAAGAACCTTAACGTTGGGATTAGCACTTGTAATTTGTCTATGGACCTTATAACAATCCTCTCTTAAGGTTTTAGTGGTTGTAAGGTGAATAACATCTTATTTTCCAGTTTCAAACATTTATTTCTATGTACATATGTTGCTTATCAACACACTCGTTATACTTTGGTATTTTTGAGTGTTATAGTTGATTTATAAGGCGTCAAATTGTACAAGTGAAAATCTTAGTATGTAATGTACTGGAAAAATATATTTATTTCCATGTGTAAGCCCTTAACTTTATGGGTCATGGTATTGTACATTGTTATGTATTCACATATACCACTTAGCTTTATAATTTATAATTTTAAATGAAGGCATGCATCTTAGGAGTTCTAGTGATTATTCCACAATTATAGATTAGTCTTAGGAAAGACCTAATCTGGAATAACCTTTTAGTGACAACACTTATGTTACAGAGTTCTTGATTATCATAAGAGACATCATGTTTGATTTGTCCTATTCATCATGCTCTACTTTTCTTCTGTAGTGCTTTATCAGAAGAGAGCAATAGGATCATCGTGTCTTAAGAGATAATCAAGGATTTAATTTAAGAGCTAATTCTTATAGAAACTTTAAGCAAAACATATTAGATTTAGGAATTAGAGTGGATGAGATATAGATTTATAGAAGAAAATTATAGTGAGTAAAATTATGGGTACTAAGAATAAGGCAGGCAAAATGATCACAAAAATTAATTGAGGATCGTTAATATAAGGATCATTGTGTGAAGAGGTTGTGATATGTCTATTACTAACATCAAAATAATAGACTACTTAAAGTTCTACTTAAACGAAGACAAAACAGCTTTGGCCAGAAGTGTAATCATTTAAGCATGTGTGCAAAGTGGTTGTAACAAATCAGCTTTGGCCAGAAATTGAGACAATCACTTTAGTTATGCACTTGTTAAGTATGCCATCTATGAAGGAATTAAATCAGCTTTGGCCAGATATTAAGACATTCATGTTTATGATGCACACTTAACATAGCTTTCGTAATACTTGAACGATAAGTAGATGCATCAAATCAGCTTTGGCCAGAAGTGATACATCAGAAGCTCATTCAAGTTAAGCCATTTTGGTTTTGTAAAACATTATTTGATCCTCATTAATTAAGTAAGTAATTACCAAAACCAATCATTTAATAGCAAACCACCTGTTAGCGCGAATCGAGTGAGATCTCGAGTCAAGTTATGAGGTCTCGAGTGAGATCTCGAGTCAAGTCTCGACTAAGCTTATAACATTATGAGGTCTCGACTCATTAATGGTCTCGAGTCGTAATCATGGTCTCGACTATTGTGTTTTATGAGATCTCGAGTCGCAACCATGGTCTCGAGTGATTAAGATTGAAGCCCTTGGTCGAAACCTTAGTGGTCTCGAGTCGAGACCCTGTGGTCTCGAGTCAAAATCGTTGTCTCGAGTTGTGAAGATTTGAGAACACTTATGATATCGAGTAGAGACCTTATGGTCTCGAGTCGTTAAACAAATGATCTCGAAACTCCTGTTAACAGCTGTTAATGTGATAAGTTTGAAATTCGAATTTTAAGGGATTTGGTATATATTATTTCCTGTTTTAAAAGATATTTTATATTTATCCAATAATTTCGAAAATTATATCTAATAACATTAACAGATTTTTCGAAATCTTAAGGGATAAAAATTAATCAAATACAGGAAAAACACCTTCTAATCCTTAATTCATTCCAAAATAAGGGAATTTATTTGAATTTCACTAAGAACATGAAGAACCCTAATAAATAAAATAATAATTCTGGAACCCGAAACCTGAATTTTTAAGAGTTTTATACATGAAGGGGTAAGGTCACAAAAACTCCATAAAAGGCGCTGAGAACCATACCAAAACCTTACTGATCAAACCTTATACCTTGCGCGGCCGCACACTGGTCTTACAAACAGAGATCTAAAGAACAGTCAAACTGTCAACACTTGCGCGCCCAAAGGAAATCATAAACCTTTGCGCTTTCTCTCATAAACAAAGGATGAAAATCCTGAGATAAATACTCCCGCCTTTATATCTAGACTTGGATATTATTTACCCAGGCTTGGGAATTATTTATCTACCTGTCTCCACACGATAAGGTGTCACACCAGATTACAACAGTAATCTTCTAGAAGGAATACAGTCGTGCATCACCAAGACGGTAACAACCGACTGGACACGTGTCACCATCTCATGCATCCCTGAAATCACAACGGAAGCATGTAAAAGGAGAGTAATTCCCACTTGATCACTTTACACGTGGCAGATCCCCAGCCTTTGATCTAAGTCACAATCCGTGTGCCCTCACGTCAGATCGGAAAGCTTAACGGAAGGAAATGTAACCGCCTACGGGGTTAGCATCTTCCGTTAACTTTTCACTAACAGGTTTTCCCGCCCAAATGACTTCCGGCTATAAATAAGAGATGAAACCCAGGTATGAAACAAGTTACTCACACTTACTAAATACATCTTCTTCTTCACTACCAATACTTATTCTCACACCGGAGTCGGGTCAAGGAGAGAACCCCCTTCTCCCCTTGACGAGGCTAACGATGTTCTTTTTTGCAGAGTTATCGGAGAAGAAGGTCAATCGGACCTGAATCAGTCGAGTGGAAGCTAACCTTTTATGTTGATTCAAACCCCCTAGATATCTCGGTTCCGACCATATATCTAGTGTTTCTTCATTGGCGCCCACCGATTCCTCTGTTTTTTCAGTTTTCATCTCGATTCGATTCAGTTCCTTTTATCCTCCATTATGGCAGAAAATTCATCTTCCCATCGACAAACCGGTCTTCGATCGAACGTCGGAAACAATGTTCAAATAGAAGGAATTCCAGAGGATGCCTCGGATGACAACGAAGTTCAGTCTAACCGGGCAAACGATCCTCCAGAAACGTTACTAGTAAACCCTGCTCAATCAATTTTGCCACCAGGAGAAACTCCAATATTCTGGTACGTCAGGTCTCAAGGGGCACTAAATGCAGTATACACACAACTGTGTGCTCAGACTGTTCCCTTAACTCAGTCACGAAGACCAGGATCTCGGGTAAATGCTTCCCAACGGGAAAATTCAGCTTACGGGGGTACAGAAGTTTACGTCAGATCCACATCACAACATGAATACACTCAGAGAGAAAATCATGGTAGATCACATCCTCACCAAAGACGATCGGTCCATGACAGGTTAGGTTCCCAACAAGACACCTATACTGACGAAACTGATCCAACATATCGATTAAGTGTGAATACCAGTGTGTTCAACCGATTGCAGCCAAACTATAATAAAAGCAGGCCTCGAGTGGTTTATAACCCCGAGGCAGAACACAACTATGATTTGATTTACCGCCCTGCGGAAGCAGCGGAAAATTCAAAGTTCATCATGGAAATAGCTTTGGCTCCACTGGAGAAAGCCAAATTACCATCCAATGTGAGAAAATTTAATGGGCTGACAGACCCCGATGATCACCTAAGAGTATTTACCAGCACAGGTCTGGTTGGGGGTTGGACCCTCCCACTATGGTGTCATCTGTTCGTTCAGACCCTGACCGGACCAGCGCGAATTTGGTTTGATAACCTACCAATCGGACAGATTGAATCCTGGAAGGATCTGCGTGAAAAGTTTTTGACACACTTTAGCCAGCAACGACGTTCCATTCGCGATACATCTGACGTCATGAACATTTGGCGTCGCGATGATGAGAGTCTGGAGGATTTCATCACCAGATACAATAAAGAAGTATTAGAGATTGGCGGAGTTCATGAGCAACTAATCCGCGCACAATTTAAATATGCGGTTAGATGTGACGACATGATTATGGTCTTATCTGGAACAGAAGGCCTTCCCAAAAGCTGGGAGAAGATAATGGCGGCAGCCAAGGTTTACGCACAAACGGAGAAGAACCTTACTACAAATAGGCCACCGCCACCACATAACAGGCCTACAGACTTAAGCTCAACCAGCGAAAGAAGGTCAAAGAAGTCATGGCGTGAATCTGGAACAGGAAGTCGTTCATCTGAAGATGCCCGCACAACAATCAACAAACTCACCGCGCAGAGGGAAAACAAACATGAAAATAGGGAGAGGCAATGGACTCCCCTAACAAAAACCCCGACGGAGGTCTTAAGTACTGAAGACTATCAATTCAAACCTCCGATCCCAATGAAAAGCAAGCGTGGGCAAGACCCGGCACAATACTGCGAATATCACAAAGATAACGGGCATACCACTAACAATTGCATCTCTCTACGCACAGAAATAGAGAAAGCCCTCAAGAGCGGCGAACTCACACATTTACTCCAAAATGTGCGCAAAGAGATTAAGCAGATAACCCGAGGTGATGAAGGCCCAAGCAAACGGGCGAAAACCTAAGAAATAACTCTATGAGTTTCCTGCGGAAAGACATGATTCATCAAGCAGAGCGGGAATACTAGAGAGTAAGTTAAGTTCCATATAATTATTTTAAGCAGAACTTTGTAAAGCCTCTGTGCTCTATCCGTAAATAAAATTACAAAGTTTTTATTATTTCTATGTTTACAAAGTGCATGCAGTTTCTTTTAGTAAGTGCAAAAACATTATGGTAAGTCCTAAACAAGCTTCATGAACGGTCAGTGATAACATCACAAACAGCCACAGGTTCAAACATAAGCTTTATACCAACTTCATTCGCCTTACTTAACAAAAGCAATCGTACTCACGCAAGATATTGTAAACAAACAAATAAAAACATCATCCAATTTTTAGCGTATGAATACGCCCTAAACAAAGAAAAATAAAAGGAGCTTCAAACACGGCAGTGTTTAAGTTACTTGCGCAGCAGCGCATCGGCAGAAATAAGGATTTTGCGTCCCAAATATTACAAGAAAATTGTTCAAAACATTTTTCAACCTATGACAAATCTTCACCCTCATCCGGGAAGATTTCTCTTAGTTGCGCTACATGATCATCAGATTGCAGCGCAACATTTATCAAATCCATAACCGGCAGTTGTAAGTTGTCGAACTCTGTCTTCAAGGCAGCAAGCGCGACATTAGTATCCACACCAAAGGTTGCAGACTTACTATCATCTCACTCAACCTTTAAAGCGTTGTTCACATGATGAGAACATTCAACATATCCTTGCGCATACCCATCTCTTCACGCAGCAACCACCAAACGAGCAACGGTTTTATCTAATTCTTCAGAGTTCAACACAGATTCAGCAACCTGTAAAGAGAGGAAAAGATGAATGAACAAAAAAAAGCGCGCGTTAACAAGTTTTACAACAAAAAGGAGAAAAGAAACTTACGCAAGCAATACCGCGATCCTTTAACCAAGCCATATCGCTCTTCAAAGGTTCAAGCTCGCTTTCCGCTGTAACTCGCGCCATTTCTGAATTCTCCAACTTCTCTTTAGCTTCAGATAAATGGCGGGAAGTTTCAGTATTCTTGGAATGCGCAAGCTCCAGATCCATTCTAAGTTGTTCCTGATCAGCAACCAAAACAGTAAGTTCTTCTAACTCTTTATCCCTAAGGGCAAGAGTGGCTAAAGCTTGTACCTCTTGTTGTTCGCTGCGCTCCCTATGAGAACGCGCCTCCGCTAGCGCAGCTTCTACCTCAGCTTTCTCCTTCTTCAACCTGTCTACCTCCGCATCCTGATTCTTCATCTTTTCAACCTCAGCTTTAAGATTATTAATGATGTCGCGAAGGTTCGACTTCTCAGCATTATCTTTTTCGCAAATTCTTCTCCAGTTTTTGCATTCCCCAGAAAGGAGAGCAGCTTCAGCTTCCGCCTTTCTTTTCCAACCAGCTACAGACCATTCTTCAGTCTTGCGCTCAGCTTCAAACTTGGCTTAATCAGCTTCCAATTTAGCCTTCAACTAAGCCAAGCGTTTTTCATCCTTGGCGAATTTCTTTTGAGATGCCATAAAGGATTCTGGTCCTTATGCATTCTATACCACTCACGCATTATGCGATGAGTAATAGACACGTGAGAGGCAGTCTATTCAAAATACGATTGGTAGGTCTGTTCATAAGACGGGCTTTCTTGGAACTTGATTTCTCCAGGCGGAAGCATTCCCTGCATCCAGTCCTGGCACACACGCCAATTCGAGAAGGTGTCACCCTTCTTTAAATTCCAAACAGGAGTGTGAGGATCAGAGGCATCTTTCTCCGCATAAGACCGGTAGTAATAATCTCCTAGAGTCTCTTCCGGACGAATTGGAGATTGTTTACTGTAACACCCCAAAATGCGCAATTTATTTATGCTATCTTAAATGTCTAATATTGTAATATTAACTAAGTTAAAAGAATGTGGTAATAGTTCAACAAGAATGAAAATTTATGTGTTAATTGTCAACCATTAGAATTAGAGGGGCTAAACTTGTATAAAGTAATGAAAGTTTGCAATTAAATAAAATCAAACACAAAACACACCTCCTGGTGTGTTCTGTGGATCGACCAAAGAAGGGAACCAAGGAGAAAAACCCTAAGTTCTACAAATCTGCAAGATTGAAAGGGAAATCAAGACCAAATAACATGCATGAACTCGATTCTCTAGCAATCTAAGCTTGTCCTACAAAGAGGTAAGTCGAAATTCTGAAATTGATGAATTATAGAATGAGGGTTTCGACCCAATCATGAATGCATGCAGAAATTTGTGTGTTTAAGAGTTAGGAAAATACAATAGAACAAGAATTATGTTTGATTCTAGATAGTTGGGTGATTTTTAGCAAAAACCCACTTGAACTAGGGTGATGATGAAGAACATGAATGAAATTACATGCTAATTATTGTAATAGTAAGTATGAGAGTTATTATTGATAGATTAGTAATAGTTAGAAACTGATTTGGAATGATTATTGTGGGAAATTTGATTGTTTTAATGATCTAAGAATGAACTAGTAGAATCATGCTTTGAACACTTGTACCCTATGCTTTATTCATGTTATGCACACCAAGTGTTTGACAAAATGCCACAATAAAGATGTTAGTCTTGTATGTCATAAACCTTATGTGAATTGAATGTGTTTAAGAAGTATGAGCCAAATTGTGTATAGTTTTATCAATTGATGTGTGTAATTGAGTATGAAACATAAATTAAAAGAATGAATGGTTATATGTAGGTGTTAAGGAAGAAAGTTCGATTCAAGTGAAGCAACAAGGGAATCAAGACCGAGGTACGCTACTTGTACCATTTTAGCTTTCGTTATAGATATGTGTTGATCAAATAATGTATTAATTCGAATCAAATAGGGAGAAAATGTTTGTTTGGACCCTTCTTAGGAATGGGTCGAATAATGCTATTGTAAATCTAGAAGGAATGGTAAGAAGTTCCGTTGGAATATATTACCGTGCAAGAATGAAAGAATGAAGTAAAGCGTAAGTTGTAAATGTCACATTGGTTACAATCCGTAAGTTGATTCTTGAGTTAGAGAAAGTAATTTTGTTCTAATGAGTTTTTGATGTTGTGGTCATGTAGGTAAATCTCATGTCTAGCTATCAAGCTCCGCCCCGGTTCGAACACACCTCAAGCCCGTCAAGCGTTCCGCATTTTGCAAAAGTCAATGTTAAACATTTTGTTAATATGTTTTCGTCTAGTAGTTAAACCTAGTTTTATTATGATTGTCTTTTGAAGAACTTGCCGTAAGTACGTACATAAACTTGATGGTTTGCAAGTAAAATATGATATGTTTTGACGTGTATATTGTGCCTTTCAAATGATTTTGGATTATGTAAAACAGGGGACCGCTCGTTTTTTTTTTCAAACGGGTCATGCCCAAATTTTGTTAGAAAAGTATGTTGTGATTTAATAAATTCAAAGGAAAAATTATGGATGTTACAAGTTGGTATCAGAGCGTAGGTTTGAGGGATTCAAGCATTAAATGCTTGAACTCAAACCGGAAGCTCATGTGAAGCGTGTGTTCGATCCGCGGCGCGAAGCAAGTAAGTACCTTTAAGGTTGATTTTGCATTATGAATGAGTTAGCTAAGGAATGATAGGAAAAATCATTATGGGGTGATGTGTAAAAGTTTGGGATGAAACGGATTGTTTCGGGTTAAAATGGGTTGGAAAGATGGCTGCAAAATAGGAAATTTATCATAGTATGCTGGGCGTCACCGTAAGCTACGGTGGCTACCGTAGCTTACGGTAGACATTGGGACGAAATTCCTCTGCCGTAAGGCAGTAGCTTTACACCGTAAGAGAAATAATGCCACCGTAAATTACGGTGACACCGTAATTTACGGTGGAGACTGTTTTCAGCCTATATCAATTGCGATGATTTGTTTAATGTTTTCTATCATACGTGAAGTATTGTGAGCGTTATAAGAAGACTCTAAAGAATGATAATATGCATGAACGTTAACTTTCAAAGGAAGTTATGTACTATTAGAATGATTATATGATGGAAAGGATGATTGAATGCTTGAAATAAAGAATGATGTTTATGTGTAGATGGCGGATACGAATGACAATGAAGTGACACAACCGGAGCAACTGAAAACTATGATCTCGGAAGAGGTCGGAAGGGCAATACAAGCAAGCGTCCCTCATTTAGCCCAAGAAGTGGAAGGTCATGTACTGGAAGTGGTGGAAACGATGATGGCAAGCAAGATAGATGAGTTGAAGGGAATGATTGTAGAAATGCAAGGAAAGAAAGGGGCTCGCAAATGTACTTATAAGGAATTCATGGCATGCAACCCATTACCCTTCAAGGGAGAAATTGATCCTATAGCATGTCAAAGATGGATTGCAAGTACAGAGGCGGTGTTTGTGAGAAGTCATTGTGAAAAAGAGGATCAAGTAATGTTTGCCACCGGGTTGTTACAATTCCAAGCTAAAGACTGGTGGGATGCCTATAGTAAAGAGATTGGGGAAGACAAGGTTCAAGCTTTAACGTGGCAAGAATTCAAGGAACCTTTCCAAAAATACCACAGCCCGCAGTCTGCCATTGACAGAATCCAAGAAGATTTCTTACATCTTCGTCAGAAAGATGAAACCATTGATGAAATCACCAACATCTTTCTCGATAAGCTGAAATTCTGTAAAGACATAGCGGGGACGGAAAGAATGAAGATAAACCGCTATTATGGTGTATTGAAGGCTGAGTATCGGGAATTCATCATTCCTGCTAAATGTGAAACCTTGAATGAACTCATCAATTTGGCCCGAGACAGGGAGATTGAATTAAGAAGGCAGGCAGAAAGAGGCGAAAAGAGAGTATATGAGAATGTTTCCAGCTCGAGCCCTTCAAAGAAACCAAAATTTCAAGATCAAAACAAGAAAGATAAGACAAAGGGTAGTATTCCGAAATGCAAAACGTGCGGAAAGTTAGACACAGGGGAGTGTTTGAAAGGGAAGAAGGGCTGTTACAATTGTGGTCAAGAGGGACACCCATACTATAGGTGTCCAAATCCTTCCAGAACGTGTTACAACTGTTTCCAACCGGGTCATATTAAGGCTGAGTGTCCCAAGCTTCAACAGAAAACTGATAAGGAAGCAAGAAAGGAGGAAGCCCCAAGAGCTAAGGGGAGGATGTTTCAGATCACAACCGAAGAAGCGAAGGACCACCCGAATGTTGTATCAGGTATATTCTCATTGAACTCGATGCCTACGTACGTGTTATTTGATACTGGAGCCAGTAGATCGTTTGTATCCAGTGAACTAGTGTCACACCCCTCTTTTAGAATCGAAAGAATGCATGTACCATTAGAAGTAGAGATAACCGATAGTAAGAGTTATTTGTTGCACGAAGTTTGTAGAAATTGTGAAATAATCATTGAAGACGAGAAGTTTGCCATTGACCTTATTCCCATGATATTGGGGGAATTTAAGGTTATAGTTGGCATGGATTGGCTAGCTAAACATCAGGCCGAAATTCAATGTGAGAAGAAGGTGATTCATGTGTTAACATCGGGAGGAAAACGAGTAAGCATACAAGGGAAAAGGAATATCAATTTGAAGCTTTGTTCTATAGTCCAAGTATACAAGTACGTACGAAATGGAAGCAAGGCATTTCTAACTTATGTGGTGGATACTAAGCAGAATACCTCTAAGATAGAAGAGGTTGAAGTCGTGAACGAGTTTCTCGATGTTTTTCTGGAAGATTTGCCGGGGCTTCCGCCGGAACGTGAAGTAGATTTTAAGATTGAATTGTATCCCGATGCCAAACCGGTAGCCAAGGCTCCTTATAGGTTGGCCCCAACTGAAATGCGGAAGTTAATGGTACAAATACAAGAATTGCTTGACAAGGGATTTATACGCCCGAGTGTGTCGCCATGGGGAGCGCCTGTACTTTTTGTCAAAAAGAAAGATGGTTCGATGCGCATGTGCATCGATTACCGCGAGTTGAACAAGCTGACTGTGAAAAACCGATACCCATTGCCCCGAATCGATGATCTCTTCGATCAGTTACAAGGGGCAAGTTGGTTTTCAAAAATAGATTTGCGGTCCGGGTACCATCAGTTAAGAGTGCGAGATGAGGATGTGGCGAAAACGGCTTTTAGAACACGATACGGGCATTACGAGTTCTTAGTAATGTCCTTTGGATTAACGAACGCGCCTGCCGTGTTCATGGATCTTATGAATCGAGTTTGTCGGCCCATGTTAGACAGATTCGTTATAGTTTTTATCGATGACATCCTGGTTTATTCCCGAAGTAAAGCCGATCATGCATGCCATTTACGTGAGGTTCTTGAAGTACTTCGCAAGGAGAAATTGTACGCGAAATTCTCCAAGTGTGCTTTTTGGCTTAGAGAGGTACAATTTCTCGGTCATGTGATTAATGCGGATGGTATCTTAGTAGACCCGTCAAAGGTGGAAGCCGTTATGAAATGGGTACCTCCCAAGAACCCAAGTGAAGTAAGGAGCTTTTTGGGTTTAGCAGGCTATTATAGGATGTTTATCCAAGACTTTTCTAAATTGGCCTTGCCGTTGACCAAGTTAACCAAGAAGGATGAGAAGTTTTCATGGGGTGCAGATCAAGAGAGGGCGTTTCAAACCTTGAAAGAAAAGCTGTCGAGTTCCCCGGTACTAACCTTACCTGATGGAACAGAAGACTTGGTGGTGTTTACGGATGCGTCACACCAAGGGTTGGGATGTGTTTTGATGCAAAAGGATAGAGTCATTGCCTATGCTTCTAGGCAATTGAAGACACACGAAAGTAATTATCCAACCCATGATTTGGAGTTAGCTGCAGTAGTGTTTGCTTTGAAGATATGGAGGCACTATCTTTACGGTACGAAAAGTGTTATTTATTCTGACCACAAAAGCCTTAAATACTTTTTCGAGCAAAGGGAATTAAATATGAGGCAACGAAGGTGGTTAGAACTTCTTAAAGATTATGATTGTGAGATCCTTTATCATCCGGGTAAAGCTAACGTGGTAGCCGATGCCCTGAGCCGAAAGGATTACCCGCCTCCAATTCAAGTAAAGTCCATGAAGATGGTAATTACACCTCGATTTCTCGAAATGGTTAAAGAAGCCCAAATCAAGTCACTAAGCGGAATGGATTCTAAAAAGGAAAGAACAAAGGGGTTTGTGGATAAATTCGAAGAAAGATCCGATGGAATTAAAACCATGTATGGTCGTATTTGGATACCTCGGTTTAGCGAAGCAAAGGGTGCATTACTCGAAGAAGCTCACAAATCCCGATTTTCGGTTCATCCAGGAGCTACAAAAATGTATTTAGACTTGAAGAAAGGTTATTGGTGGCCCGGTATGAAGCGTGATATCGTCAAGTATGTTGCAAAATGTTTGACATGTCTGCAGGTAAAGGCAGAACATCAGAAACCATATGGGAAGTTGCAACCGTTAGAGATTCCGGTATGGAAATGGGAAGAATTGACGATGGACCTAGTGACCAAGCTTCCTAAGACAAGGAAAGGTCACGATGCTATATGGGTGATCGTAGACCGCCTCACCAAGAGCGCGCACTTCTTACCCATTCGGGAAGCTTTCTCTTCCGAAAAGATGGCGGAGATCTATGTTAACGAGATAATATCACGACACGGAGTTCCTGTATCTATTGTGTCGGATCGAGATACCCGATTCACTTCTCGATATTGGCAAGGTTTTCATGAAAGTATGGGTACAAAATTACATTTCAGTACCGCCTACCACCCCCAAACGGATGGTCAGTCCGAGCGAACCATTCAAACACTTATCGACATGCTGCGAGCATGTGTGATAGACTTCGGGGGAAGCTGGGATGACCACTTGCCGTTGGTGGAATTTTCATACAACAATAGCTACCACAACGGCATTCGAATGGCACCGTATGAATTGTTGTATGGAAGGAAGTGTAGAACTCCAATTTGTTGGGGAGAGATGGGGCAGAGAGAAATTGCACCCAATGAGGTAGTGGCTAAAACTAATGAAAAGATCGATCTTGTGCGAGTCCGTTTAAAAGCGGCTCAAGATCGACAAAAGGCCTATGCAGATCAAAGGAGGCGACCCATCGAATTTCAAGTAGGTGATTATGTGTTATTAAAGGTTTCCCCATGGAAAGGTATAATCCGTTTCCGTAAGCGAGGAAAGCTAGGTCCCCGCTACATAGGACCTTTCAAGATTGTAGCCCGGGTTGGGGAGGTAGCATATCGGTTGGAATTACCACCAACTTTAGATGGAATACATGACACATTCCATGTGTCACAATTGAGAAAGTGCTTGGCGGATGAGACGACATACGTGCCCCTCGACGATATCGAATTGGACGAAAGATTGAATTATATTGAAAGGTCGATAGCCATCAAGGATTCCAAGGTAACGCACCTTCGGAATAAAGCTATAAAGCAAGTCTTGGTGCAATGGCAACATCGAAAGGGATCGGATCTGACATGGGAATTGGAAGATGAAATGAGGGAGCACTACCCGACATTATTTGGTATGTATTAAGGTTTCGGGGACGAAACCTCTTTTAAGGGGGGTAGACTTGTAACACCCCAAAATGCGCAATTTATTTATGCTATCTTAAATGTCTAATATTGTAATATTAACTAAGTTAAAAGAATGTGGTAATAGTTCAACAAGAATGAAAATTTATGTGTTAATTGTCAACCATTAGAATTAGAGGGGCTAAACTTGTATAAAGTAATGAAAGTTTGCAATTAAATAAAATAAAACACAAAACACACCTCCTGGTGTGTTCTGTGGATCGACCAAAGAAGGGAACCAAGGAGAAAAACCCTAAGTTCTACAAATCTGCAAGATTGAAAGGGAAATCAAGACCAAATAACATGCATGAACTCGATTCTCTAGCAATCTAAGCTTGTCCTACAAAGAGGTAAGTCGAAATTCTGAAATTGATGAATTATAGAATGAGGGTTTTGACCCAATCATGAATGCATGCAGAAATTTGTGTGTTTAAGAGTTAGGAAAATACAATAGAACAAGAATTATGTTTGATTCTAGATAGTTGGGTGATTTTTAGCAAAAACCCACTTGAACTAGGGTGATGATGAAGAACATGAATGAAATTACATGCTAATTATTGTAATAGTAAGTATGAGAGTTATTATTGATAGATTAGTAATAGTTAGAAACTGATTTGGAATGATTATTGTGGGAAATTTGATTGTTTTAATGATCTAAGAATGAACTAGTAGAATCATGCTTTGAACACTTGTACCCTATGCTTTATTCATGTTATGCACACCAAGTGTTTGACAAAATGCCACAATAAAGATGTTAGTCTTGTATGTCATAAACCTTATGTGAATTGAATGTGTTTAAGAAGTATGAGCCAAATTGTGTATAGTTTTATCAATTGATGTGTGTAATTGAGTATGAAACATAAATTAAAAGAATGAATGGTTATATGTAGGTGTTAAGGAAGAAAGTTCGATTCAAGTGAAGCAACAAGGGAATCAAGACCGAGGTACGCTACTTGTACAATTTTAGCTTTCGTTATAGATATGTGTTGATCAAATAATGTATTAATTCGAATCAAATAGGGAGAAAATGTTTGTTTGGACCCTTCTTAGGAATGGGTCGAATAATGCTATTGTAAATCTAGAAGGAATGGTAAGAAGTTCCGTTGGAATATATTACCGTGCAAGAATGAAAGAATGAAGTAAAGCGTAAGTTGTAAATGTCACATTGGTTACAATCCGTAAGTTGATTCTTGAGTTAGAGAAAGTAATTTTGTTCTAATGAGTTTTTGATGTTGTGGTCATGTAGGTAAATCTCATGTCTAGCTATCAAGCTCCGCCCCGGTTCGAACACACCTCAAGCCCGTCAAGCGTTCCGCATTTTGCAAAAGTCAATGTTAAACATTTTGTTAATATGTTTTCGTCTAGTAGTTAAACCTAGTTTTATTATGATTGTCTTTTGAAGAACTTGTCGTAAGTACGTACATAAACTTGATGGTTTGCAAGTAAAATATGATATGTTTTGACGTGTATATTGTGCCTTTCAAATGATTTTGGATTATGTAAAACAGGGGACCGCTCGTTTTTTTTTTCAAACGGGTCATGCCCAAATTTTGTTAGAAAAGTATGTTGTGATTTAATAAATTCAAAGGAAAAATTATGGATGTTACAAGTTGGTATCAGAGCGTAGGTTTGAGGGATTCAAGCATTAAATGCTTGAACTCAAACCGGAAGCTCATGTGAAGCGTGTGTTCGATCCGCGGCGCGAAGCAAGTAAGTACCTTTAAGGTTGATTTTGCATTATGAATGAGTTAGCTAAGGAATGATAGGAAAAATCATTATGGGGTGGATGGAACCCTTGTAGACTCCGACCGATCAACCACAGAAGCATGCAGAGGGGTGGATGGAAGCTCTTCATTTACCACAGATTGCAGTTCTGTGGGAATAGGAGAAACAGGAACCTATGGGAAAGCAACAAAAGTTTAAAAATGTTTTTAGCGCATATAAAGGAAACATGAAAGGGCAACACTTACCACCAGATTCTGAAATAAAAGAGTCAAGATTCCCTTTTCTGGTAATTTTCTTCTTCTGAACCTTCTTAGGAGGTTGACCCTCCGTATCAGTATCAGCTTGTTTCCTTTTACCAGTTTTCCTGTGCACCAAGTGTTCGGGACTAGAATCCAAGTCGATAGGATCACTTGGATTAGATGGGGGAATATCGGTAGGATCCCTTGGTTCAGGTTTCGGCTCTCGTACAGTTACTGCAGAGGTAAGACCCTCCAAAGAATCAGAAACCACCACATAATCACACCTGGAGTCAGAGGAACGGCGCATACCTTTCTTCTCTCCAACATTCTTTGTCTTCAAAATATGGGCTTTTTCAGCGCCACTTTTCTTCGGTGCAGGAATAGAAGATACCGCACGTTTCTTCTTCTCAGGACCTACGCCCAAATTCAACAACTCACCTACAAAAGTGCACATAAAAATTTACCCACAAAGCGCAAAAAGGTAAAACAAAAACAGATATAGCTTACCAGCACCAGCGGTTGGTTGGGCAGACAGATCCGCATCCCGCGGACGAGCAAAGTTTCCTACAATACAGTGGTACCAAAGTTCCTCGTCAGGTTTCTTCTTAATGGTACCCATTCTTCCGCCTTCCCTCTTAAAGGAAACAACATATAAAGAAACAACTGCAAGGATAAAATACCAAGTTAAAAAAAATCAGAAAGAATCTTCCTCCAGAATATATCCCCTCATTTTTCGTAACAAAAAGCATTTCCCTCTCAAAAGTCCAGTGCTCCACTTACTTGCATAAGTACAACACTAGACTGGGGGGACTTGAAGGGGTAAGGTCCCAAAAACTCCATAAAAGGCGCTGAGAACCATACCAAAACCTTACTGATCAAACCTTATACCTTGCGCGGCCGCGCACTGGTCTTACAAACAGAGATCTAAAGAACAGTCAAACTGTCAACACTTGCGCGCCCAAAGGAAATCATAAACCTTTGTGCTTTCTCTCATAAACAAAGGATGAAAATCCTGAGATAAATACTCCCGCCTTTATATCTAGACTTGGATATTATTTACCCAGGCTTGGGAATTATTTATCTACCTGTCTCCACACGATAAGGTGTCACACCAGATTACAGCAGTAATCTTCTAGAAGGAATACAGTCGTGCATCACCAAGACGGTTACAACCGACTGGACACGTGTCACCATCTCATGCATCCCTGAAATCACAACGGAAGCATGTAAAAGGAGAGTAATTCCCACTTGATCACTTTACACGTGGCAGATCCCCAGCCTTTGATCTAAGTCATAATCCGTGTGCTCTCACGTCAGATCGGAAAGCTTAACGGAAGGAAATGTAACCGCTTACGGGGTTAGCATCTTACGTTAACTTTTCACTAACAGGTTTTCCCGCCCAAATGACTTCCGGCTATAAATAAGAGATGAAACCCAGGTATGAAACAAGTTACTCACACTTACTAAATACATCTTCTTCTTCACTACCAATACTTATTCTCACACCGGAGTCGGGTGTAACATCCCGAAATTTTAAAACTATATACTAGAATTATAAAATACATAATAAACAAGAATAAACTAACTAGGATAAATAACCTAGTTAGTTAAGAATCTTGTAGTAACATTTGAATGAGTTAAAAGGCCAAAAATATAAACTAGATAAGAGTGGAGGGACTAAAATTGTTAAAATAGAAACTCTAATTATTAAAGTAGTAAGAAATCAAACCAAACACCTCAAAACTGAGGTTCTGGTCGATCAACAACAGAGAGGGGCGACACCCACACCTCCAAAACCCTAACATCAACAAAAACTCTAAATTGAAGGCTCAAATCATGTTGTAATCAAAATCTGAACATAGAATTGTGATCTCCTCGTCAAGAAGGTCATAAGGTATGTCAAATTAGGTTATTTTGATACAAATCAAATTCTTACATGAGATTGAAATCGAAGGTTGAGCTTGATTATGTGTTGTAAAACATGAAATTGGAAGTAATGTGAAGTCTAGGGACAAACCCTAGATGATTCTTGTTAAAAAAATCTTGCATGTTAGTTGTAGAAATCAAAATCACTATAATGGGTGATTAGTAAGTTAGTAGAACTTGATAAACACTAGGATTAAGACTCTTGTTCTAGTGAAAATTGAAATTGTGAGATAATCTCTGAAATTGTTGATGTTAAAATATGTGTATAATGTCTAATTGATGTTAAATTGAGTGATAAATTCAAGTTATGAACTTGGTTTAGATCATGTAAAAATCTGACCCGCAAGGTGTTTGATAAAACGCCTAAATGAGGATTAAAATGTTAAAGATTGCTAAAAACGCAGATTTACATATGTAATGAATGAATGCGTTAAAGCTTATGAAAAAGAGTTCTAATCTTTTATGAATTGGACTCTTTAGGCAAGGAATCCGGGGCGTCAAGTGGACACGCCGGAGGTGATACCCGCGGAAAAGGTGTGCTTTGAAGGTACGTGACTTAGTCCCGTTAACTTATGCTTAAATGCTTTGGTTTGATATGTAATTGATGTTGTAGTGTAAAGGATGCGTTTGATGCGTCGTTTAAGTGACGAAGTACACTCGACTATCAAACGGGTCAAAATAAGGACTTAGAATTTAGTTTGGCATGTCAACAAAGTGATAGTTTTCACTAATTAGCCAAACGGGTCAAAAGATGCTTTTATAAAAGAATTATGAGAATAGGGACTTGAAAGTCTCATATTTCGTTAAGTGGTGGATTGTACCACGTTATTAAATTGGTTAAATAAATTTTAAGACTAAGAACCCGGGATATCGGGTCAAACAATAGAAGCTCTATGAAAGTGTCGTTTGAAACGGAATGCTTGAATTCCGAAGAAACAAGTAAATAATCCTACGGGAATGCAAAGCCATGGAATGGCACAAATACATCAAATAGATGAGCCCGGGAATTTGGGTAATTACGTCAAAAAGGTTTTAAGAATGGGGATGAGGTGCTATGCATCTTCACTAATGGGTTGGATAGTTGAGACAAGGAAATTGTGAACCGATTGTCGGAATCTTGGTTTCCATGACATAAAAATTACATGGTTGAGTCCGTAATTTCATTACGGACTCATAGTAAAAAGAATCGGCTAAAACAGACAAGCGAGTAAAAAGATATGAACTTGTAAAGTTGAAAAATAGTTAAAGGGTAAATGTGCAGAGCCCACCGTAAATTACGGTCCCACCGTAATTTACGGTGGAGCTCAAACTGTTACGGTGAGATCCTCCTGAGTTACGGCAGAACCAAAAACATCCCAGCTTCACCGTAACTTACGGTGACACCGTAAGTTACGGTGGAACCCAGAAAAAAATTATGTTTTGTTTGTTAATTTTTGATGTCGGGGATTGTTTATATGTAACTTATTAAAGTCTAAACTAATGTTTTTAGTGTTTGACTTCAGGTATGAATGAGGTCCTCCCGGATGGCGATCAAGTGCATGTCAAGAACCGAACACATAACTCGAAGCTTCCGCACTAAACTTAATTTTGTCTAAACTTTAAACATGTCGTATTTTCTTTTGTTGACTATGTTTTAAATCCCTCGAACTAGTGATTAGTATACTAGCAGGGATTACTTTTATCTAGTTATGCAATATCTTGAATGTGGTTGGTATCATCACAAGTATGTATGGAATTAAACTCGAAAGGTTTTTTTTTTTTTTTTGTAAACTCTGATTTTATAAAGTTTCATGAAATATTTTGTTAAATTATGTTAAATTATTAAGGGTGTTACAAGTTGGTAATCAGAGCTTAAAGTTGTCAACAAAAGTGTTCGGTTCAAGCTTGATCGATCGTCCGGTAAGAATTAATTTATTATGTTAACAAAATTATGTCTTATATATGAATGAGAAGGAAATTAAAGTGCATGGGAAAAGTGTGTTAACACACTTAAACCCGGGAGGTGCACTAAATTTAAACAGTTAAAGCAAGTTGAGAACTTGACTAAACCAAAACAAAAGAAGCAATGTTATAAACGAAATGTTTAACGTTTAAATGTAAACATTTCAGTTTCAAAGATGACGGATAAAGGAAATGACGAAGCGGTGCCAAGAGTCACCGAACAAATGAGAGAAGTGATTGCTGAAGAGGTAGGAAAAGCAATCGAGAATAGTTTGTCGGGTTTCATTGATAAAATCCAAACCACGGTGTTATCAGTGGTGGATGAAAGGATAAAGAAATTGGAGGATAATGCAAGTTCAGCCAAGGAGAAATTGGTAGAGCGTAAGGGTTGCTCGTACAAAGAATTTATGGCATGCAAACCACCACTCTACAACGGAGAAGTGGATCCGATAGTGTGTCAAAGGTGGTTAAGTGATATAGAAGGGGTATTTGAGAGAACCCACTGTGACGCAAATGACTTCGTGGCGTATGGCACAGGTCAACTGAGAGGACAAGCAAAAGACTGGTGGGATAATAAGAAAAAGGAAATCGGTAGTGAAGAAGCGAAGGCGATGACATGGGATGAGTTTAAGGTACCCTTCCTTAAACATCACAGTCCCAAGGCGGTTATTAATCGAATCAAAGAGGAATTTATCCAGCTTAGGCAGAAGGGCGAGTCCATTGATAAAATCACGGGAACTTTTCTTGACAAATTAAGGTTTTGTGATGAATTGGTGACGACCGAAGAGCAGAAAGTGTATTATTATTATAATATGCTAAGCGCGGAGTATCGGGAGTTCATGACTCCCTCAAAATACGAAACCCTCACCGAAATCATCAACGCCGCTCGGGAAAGAGAGATAGAGTTGAAGAAACAAGTTGAGAGGGGTGAAAGAAGGGCGCAAGTGGTTAATCCAAGTCCTACTAAAAAGGCACGCGTAACCGACTCATCAAAGAAGCAAGAAGGAAAAAGTAACTCGCCAAGCTGTAAGGTATGTGGGAAAGGGCACAAGGGAGAGTGCCGGTTTAAGGACAAGCCGTGTCCTATATGCGGGAAGACAGGGCACACGGCTGTATTGTGCCCGGGGAAAGTTTCGGTATGCTACAAATGCTATCAGCCGGGTCACAAGAAATCCGAGTGTCCGGAATTGTCCGGAAAGAAGGAAGACAAGGGTGCGCACACTGAAGCACCAAAAGCAAAAGCTAGATCTTTCCAGCTAACGGCAGTGGAGGCGAAAACGGAGCCCGATGTGGTCTCAGGTATATTTGCCATAAATTCAATTCCTGCTCATGTGCTATTTGACACGGGTGCGAATAAGTCCTTTATTTCACATGGACTTATTCGACATCCTTCCTTTGTACTAACAAAATTACCTATGCCTTTAGAGGTAGAAATAGGTGACAACAAGAGTTTCCTTGTATGTGATATATGTCGAGATTGTAAGATAAGCATAGATGATGAGGAATACCCGATAGATTTAATTCCTATGTCCATGGGAGAGTTCCAAGTAGTGGTCGGAATGGATTGGCTATCCCGACATAATGCGAAAGTCATGTGTTTCCGCAAGGAAATAAAACTAAAATCTCCAAGTGGGAAATCGATTATTATACGTGGTGAGAAGGAAGGAAAACCGGTTATGTGCTCGATGATAAAAGCTTACAAGCTCATGAAGCACGGATGTAGAGCATTCATGATATACGCGAATGAACCAAACAAAGGATCGTTAAGGATTGAAGACGTGCCGGTAGTGCGCGAATACGCCGATGTGTTCCCGGAAGACCTACCGGGAATACCGCCGGAACGGGAGATAGAGTTCGGGATCGAATTGATTCCGGGCGCGAAACCCGTGGCCAAGGCACCGTATCGGCTTGCACCCTCTGAATTGCAAGAGTTAATGTCTCAAATTCAAGATCTCCTCGACAAAGGCTTTATTCGCCCGAGCGTGTCACCGTGGGGCGCGCCGGTGTTGTTTGTTAAGAAAAAGGATGGGAGTATGCGTATGTGCATCGATTACCGCGAGTTGAACAAACTCACGGTGAAAAATCGATATCCACTTCCAAGGATTGACGATTTATTCGATCAATTACAAGGTGCTAAATGGTTCTCCAAAATCGACCTTAGATCGGGGTACCACCAGTTGAGAGTCAAGGAGGAAGATATACCGAAGACGGCTTTCCGTACGCGATACGGACACTATGAATTCCTGGTGATGTCCTTTGGGTTAACAAATGCGCTCGCGGCCTTCATGGACCTCATGAACCGGGTCTGCAAGTCCATGTTAGATAAGTCGGTAATAGTGTTTATTGACGACATCTTAATATACTCAAAGGACGAAGCGGAACATGCAAGACATTTGTACGAAGTCTTGGAGACGCTCAGAAAAGAAAAGTTGTATGCAAAATTTTCAAAATGTGCCTTCTGGTTGCGAGAGGTGCAATTCCTCGGGCACGTCATCAATGCAAACGGGATATTAGTAGACCCGTCAAAAATAGAAGCCGTGGCGAAATGGAATCCACCGAGGAATCCTTCGGAAATCAGAAGCTTTTTGGGGCTTGCGGGTTATTATCGGAGGTTCATACAAGATTTCTCCAAAACTGCCATGCCACTTACCAAACTAACCCGCAAGGAGGAGAAATTTATGTGGGGCGAGGACCAAGAAAAGGCGTTCCAAACGCTTAAGGAAAAATTGACACAAGCACCGGTATTGTCATTACCGGATGGAACGGATGATATGATAGTTTACTCGGATGCCTCGCATTCGGGGCTTGGTTGCGTTCTGATGCAACGAGGCAAGGTTATAGCCTATGCCTCAAGGCAGTTGAAAACTCACGAAAAGAGATATCCTACTCATGACCTCGAGCTAGCGGCGGTGGTGTTCGCCTTGAAAATATGGAGGCATTATCTGTACGGGGTAAGGTTCACTATTTTTACCGACCACAAAAGCCTAAAGTATTTCTTCGATCAGAAGGAATTAAATATGAGGCAAAGGCGGTGGTTGGAGACGGTCAAAGATTTTGATTGTGACATACATTACCATCCCGGGAAGGCTAATGTAGTAGCGGACGCGTTAAGCCGAAAGACGGATTATGCGCCTATTCGAGTCCGATCGATGCAACTAATTGTGACATCGGGATTGCTCGACCAAATTCGAAAATCTCAAAGTGAAGCAATAAAAGAAGAGAATGTGAAAAAGGAAAGAATAGTAGGGCAGTTAAAAGACTTGGAGGACGGCAACCAAGGACTAAAAACTCGATTTGGGAGGATTTGGGTTCCCAATACATGTGGAGCCAAAGCACTTTTACTTGACGAAGCCCATAAATCTCGTTATTCGATACATCCGGGGGCGACCAAGATGTATAATGATTTAAAACAAAATTATTGGTGGCCCGGAATGAAAAGAGATATCGTGAAGTACGTGGAGAAGTGTTTGACTTGTTTACAAGTCAAGGCAGAGCATCAAAAACCATACGGTAAGCTGCAACCATTAGACATTCCAGTTTGGAAGTGGGAACAAATTACGATGGACCTGCTGACTAAACTTCCAAAAACCAGCCGTGGTTTTGACGCCATATGGGTAGTTGTGGATCGATTGACAAAAAGTGCACATTTCATTCCGATTCGGGAGACTTATACATCAGAAAAGATGTCCGAAGTGTATACCAATGAGATTGTGACGCGTCACGGAGTACCGATATCCATAGTGTCTGACAGAGATACCCGGTTTACGTCTGATTTCTGGCGTGGTTTCCAAGAGCAAATGGGAACCAAGCTGTTTATTAGCACTGCTTACCATCCCCAAACGGATGGGCAAAGTGAGAGAACAATCCAAACGTTGGAAGATATGTTGCGCGCTTGCATTATCGACTTTGGGGGCAGTTGGGATGTCCATTTACCCTTAGTCGAATTCTCATATAACAACATTTATCACGCGAGTATTAAAATGGCTCCATACGAGATGTTATATGGTAGAAAGTGCCGAACCCCGGTTTGTTGGGGAGAAGTTGGCCCACGGGGGTTAGCTCAGATTGATATAATCCGAGCTACAAATTGTAAGATCGACTTGATCCGCACACACTTAAAAGCAGCTCAGGATCGACAAAAATCCTATGCGGATAAACGAATGAGGCCAATAGAATTTCAGGTGGGCGATAAGGTAATGTTGAAAGTATCGCCGTGGAAGGGGATAATTCGATTTAGAAAAAGAGGAAAGTTGAGCCCAAGATTTATCGGGCCATTCGAAATCGTGGAACGGGTTGGAAAGGTAGCATACCGTCTCGAGCTACCTGAAGAGTTGAGTGGGGTACACAGCACATTCCACGTGTCACATCTTCGTAAATGTTTAGCGGACGAAACTGCTCGTGTCCACTACAACGATATCGAGGTGGATAACAGCCTTAACTACGCGGTAAGGCCAATTGCAATCCTAGATCGTAAAGTGAAAAGTTTGAGAAACAAAAGGATCAACCAAGTGAAGGTTAAATGGGAACACCGGAAGGGTGCGGATACTACGTGGGAGTCCGAAGAAGAAATGCAACGGCTCTACCCTACGCTATTCGGTACGTAATTCGGTTTCGGGGACGAAACCCTCTTTAAGGGGGGTGGACTTGTAACATCCCGAAATTTTAAAACTATATACTAGAATTATAAAATACATAATAAACAAGAATAAACTAACTAGGATAAATAACCTAGTTAGTTAAGAATCTTGTAGTAACATTTGAATGAGTTAAAAGGCCAAAAATATAAACTAGATAAGAGTGGAGGGACTAAAATTGTTAAAATAGAAACTCTAATTATTAAAGTAGTAAGAAATCAAACCAAACACCTCAAAACTGAGGTTCTGGTCGATCAACAACAGAGAGGGGCGACACCCACACCTACAAAACCCTAACATCAACAAAAACTCTAAATTGAAGGCTCAAATCATGTTGTAATCAAAATCTGAACATAGAATTGTGATCTCCTCGTCAAGAAGGTCATAAGGTATGTCAAATTAGGTTATTTTGATACAAATCAAATTCTTACATGAGATTGAAATCGAAGGTTGAGCTTGATTATGTGTTGTAAAACATGAAATTGGAAGTAATGTGAAGTCTAGGGACAAACCCTAGATGATTCTTGTTAAAAAAATCTTGCATGTTAGTTGTAGAAATCAAAATCACTATAATGGGTGATTAGTAAGTTAGTAGAACTTGATAAACACTAGGATTAAGACTCTTGTTCTAGTGAAAATTGAAATTGTGAGATAATCTCTGAAATTGTTGATGTTAAAATATGTGTATAATGTCTAATTGATGTTAAATTGAGTGATAAATTCAAGTTATGAACTTGGTTTAGATCATGTAAAAATCTGACCCGCAAGGTGTTTGATAAAACGCCTAAATGAGGATTAAAATGTTAAAGATTGCTAAAAACGCAGATTTACATATGTAATGAATGAATGCGTTAAAGCTTATGAAAAAGAGTTCTAATCTTTTATGAATTGGACTCTTTAGGCAAGGAATCCGGGACGTCAAGTGGACACGCCGGAGGTGATACCCGCGGAAAAGGTGTGCTTTGAAGGTACGTGACTTAGTCCCGTTAACTTATGCTTAAATGCTTTGGTTTGATATGTAATTGATGTTGTAGTGTAAAGGATGTGTTTGATGCGTCGTTTAAGTGACGAAGTACACTCGACTATCAAACGGGTCAAAATAAGGACTTAGAATTTAGTTTGGCATGTCAACAAAGTGATAGTTTTCACTAATTAGCCAAACGGGTCAAAAGATGCTTTTATAAAAGAATTATGAGAATAGGGACTTGAAAGTCTCATATTTCGTTAAGTGGTGGATTGTACCACGTTATTAAATTGGTTAAATAAATTTTAAGACTAAGAACCCGGGATATCGGGTCAAACAATAGAAGCTCTATGAAAGTGTCGTTTGAAACGGAATGCTTGAATTCCGAAGAAACAAGTAAATAATCCTATGGGAATGCAAAGCCATGGAATGGCACAAATACATCAAATAGATGAGCCCGGGAATTTGGGTAATTACGTCAAAAAGGTTTTAAGAATGGGGATGAGGTGCTATGCATCTTCACTAATGGGTTGGATAGTTGAGACAAGGAAATTGTGAACCGATTGTCGGAATCTTGGTTTCCACGACATAAAAATTACATGGTTGAGTCCGTAATTTCATTACGGACTCATAGTAAAAAGAATCGGCTAAAACAGACAAGCGAGTAAAAAGATATGAACTTGTAAAGTTGAAAAATAGTTAAAGGGTAAATGTGCAGAGCCCACCGTAAATTACGGTCCCACCGTAATTTACGGTGGAGCTCAAACTGTTACGGTGAGATCCTCCTGAGTTACGGCAGAACCAAAAACATCCCAGCTTCACCGTAACTTACGGTGACACCGTAAGTTACGGTGGAACCCAAAAAAAAATTATGTTTTGTTTGTTAATTTTTGATGTCGGGGATTGTTTATATGTAACTTATTAAAGTCTAAACTAATGTTTTTAGTGTTTGACTTCAGGTATGAATGAGGTCCTCCCGGATGGCGATCAAGTGCATGTCAAGAACCGAACACATAACTCGAAGCTTCCGCACTAAACTTAATTTTGTCTAAACTTTAAACATGTCGTATTTTCTTTTGTTGACTATGTTTTAAATCCCTCGAACTAGTGATTAGTATACTAGCAGGGATTACTTTTATCTAGTTATGCAATATCTTGGATGTGGTTGGTATCATCACAAGTATGTATGGAATTAAACTCGAAAGGTTTTTTTTTTTTTTTTTTTTTTTTTTTTTTTGTAAACTCTGATTTTATAAAGTTTCATGAAATATTTTGTTAAATTATGTTAAATTATTAAGGGTGTTACATCGGGTCAAGGAGAGAACCCCCTTCTCCCCTTGACGAGGCTAACGGTGTTCTTTTTTGCAGAGTTATCGGAGAAGAAGGTCAATCGGACCTGAATCAGTCGAGTGAAAGCTAACCTTTTATGCGGATTCAAACCCCCTAGATATCTCGGTTCCGACCATATATCTCGTGTTTCTTCAATACAGATTTCGGACAGTTAAGATTTACCATTATGATTCCGAGTCATTAAAAAACATTCTTTTTCCGCGAAACAGTGGACTCGGGTTATGTGACTCGAAACCGGCTATGAATTTAATTAGGCTTTCAAAATTCCATTTTCCAGATTTCAATCCCAGAATTAATGGATACAAAAACAGAACTGATTAATCAACATATGCTCTGATACCACATGTTGATCAGTTCTTTTTAGACATAAAGGAAAACATGAAAACATACCTGATTGCAGCAGTACAGGCCAACAGAGAATCCAGATGGAGACACACCTATAAGTTTTGACATGATTGTCATCTTGGTCTGGTTCCTCCTTAGGGTGCAATCTAATGATGGTGATGATAAGAAACCGACAAGGGAATCGGTTATGGAGAGGGAGGCGAGATTGATGTTATGTGCTATTAGGGTTTGTGAAATTGTTTAACCCCTTAACCTCCACATTATTCTCCTTATATATACACCCAGGAGGAAACCCTGATTAGTTAATAAGGGTAATTAGGCCCATCAACAATTACCAACTAATTATTTAACAGGATTGTTATATATTTTGATCCATATAATGTAAATGATTATAATGGCTACTAGATTAAATATAGAATAAATATATTTAATCTTACAAAACTCAGTAGAGACCGGACTTTTAACATCTAAATCAATGGGGGTCGGACTCTTAACAAATCTAATATTTTACACTAAAAAATTTAAAATTTTCGGTAAGATTAAAACTACGAGCGAAAAATTAGTGAGAGCCGAAGCACCCGAGCCACAAGTAACCATTGCCATTACAGTTAACATGACGTGGAATGCATGTATAAACTAGTATAAGTGTGTTAGGATTAGGAATAGGTTTTGTGAAATTAAATAATTATAATATTAAATTTAAGAACTAATCTAAGACAAACACACTTCGATGATCACTAAGTAAATCCGTTGGTAAACCGTGGATAAATTCATTACTCATGTCATGTTTTTTGAAATTGTATCACAGATGAATTACTAACAAGAGATAGGTCCGCCCCTGATTTTTGGGTTAACGTAATTCGTAATTGTCGTCCTTGAACCATATGTTTACAAACAACCTAGTGGTCTAGTTGTATGGTGCTTATTCCATAAAATTGTGTGTGTTCAAATCTCTACATGAAATGTTAGGCATTTAGGTTTAAAAAATGTTTAATGAGACAAGAAAGATGATTATAACTATTCAATCAAAGGTTATTAAGTTATTATTTGGATATATATCGGTTAAAAACAAACAAATAAAAAGGTAGACTTTCTTTTCAAAAGCAGAATATCATTACTAAAAGATAACTACAACAATAATAAAGAAAGGTAAAAATAAAGTTGTATTGTTAATGTGTAATTTATACTCCCACCTGCTGGATGTTTGGTATTGTTGTGTTGCAATCAAATATACTTTCCAAATTAAATATAAATATAAAGATTATAATAAAGACGTAGAGAAAAGATCAAATAGAAAGTTAATTTTCGCTAGAAAGGATAGGAAGCCATAGGATTATGACATGTGGCAAATTATAAAATAAAGAGAAAGGGTATTTTAGTCAATCTCATCATTTCTTCTTCCTTCTTCTCCCCAGTTACTTCAAAACCCACCATTTTCAAAACCCACCATCTCCATCCTTTTCTTCACTTACTATCTCAATAATCACTACATTATAGTGTGATTTTCGTCATCAATCAATGATTCAACCACCCGATCAACGTGTTCTTCAGCTTTTTTCGAGGAAAACTGATGTGTGTAAAATGCAACATATAAATTACATCAATTGAGGCATAAAACTAACCCTTTTTAAGTACTAATGTTGGAAAAAGAGTGTTTTTATCTTCCTTTTGTATTTTCAGGATAAAATGAGCTCAAATTCACAAAAGAAGCAAAAAGACAGCTAAATCTAACATAAATACAAGAAAAGGAACAAAAGTGGATTGCCCAACCCCTCAACGGCATCTTCCCAAGCAGAAAAGAGAAGTCAGAAGACTGAACACGCCCCGTGCTCAGCCAGCACGGGGCCGTGCCCAAGAAGCAGCAGAAAAGACAAACCTATAGAAGCTTCTATTGCCCACCACGGGGCCGTGTCCAGTGAGCACGGGGGCGTGGTGAAAGTACAGCAGACGCATTAATTGTAATTGCGAATTACAATTAATGAAGGGAGAGAGTGTCAGACAGGCACGGGGGCGTGTCCAGCGGACACGGGGCCGTGCCCAGCCTTCTGTTCAGCCTATAAATAGGAGTGCTTGGTTTCATTTCAACTCATCCCTTGGCACACCACCTCTCTCACACTTCATCCACCACCCACCACCATCACAACACCATCATCCACCACCATCATCCATTGTCCATCATAGAGTGTGTGAGTCGTCTCGGGATCCAAGATTGATCGTAAGAGTTCTTGACAATCAAGGCCATGTTTGCCTAAGTCTCTTACATCACTTGGTGAAGACAAGTGTTTAGTATAATACTTTTTATTTTTAACCTTTTGCACTTTTTATTTGGTTTTGTATTAATGACTTTAATAACTAGTTGCTTATGTTGAAGGTGATCTTTCCTTATCGTTTGTCCGTGGTGTCTTGGCATTATTTTACTGTCTATATAAAATAAAAGATTTTCACCATTCATATCTCCACGGTCTATATGGAGGTATGTTGGCTACCTGGTCGGGGGTTAGGGGAACGGTTTGGTAAGGGTCTTGCCCTTGTTCAGCGTTTAGAGGTCTTGCAAGGGACCTGGGTCAAATTTAGTAGGATCTCCTTCAATGCCCATAGGTATTGGATGGCGGGGATCCAAACTCTTTGACCCCCTCATAAGTTAACTACTATTAATACTATAATCCGGCTATTTAGGACTGTATCCCTGCTGACTCAGACTACTTAGCCGAGGGTAACGTCACCGCCAAAAGCGGGGCCTACCATAATTTGCATTAATAACTTAATTCATTATCTTCCAATAATCCAACCCTTTTGGATTGTATCCTTGCTGACTCAAACTACTGGGTTGAGGGTAACGTCGCCTTCAAAAGAGGGGCCTACTACAATAACTAAGATAATCTCTTAAACAAGTGCAAAAGTCCGAAAATAATCAAAGGTTATACTAATACACGAGTCGGATCCAAGTGATTCATCTTGTCTATCTGTTTTTATTTTATTTTAATTTTCAGCATTTAGTTAGTTTTTATTTTCTTAGTTTAAAAATCTTTTATAACTTCTTTTTGATTTGATTAGACGTTGAGGATAAACTGGTACTAAAAGCTCTTGTGTCCTTGGACGACCTCGGTATCTTACCAACACTATACTACATCCACGATGGGTGCACTTGCCCATATGTGTGTTTAGTGTTAGTAAATATCGTGTTTTATAAATTTAAAACTTGGCTAAAAGTGTAAAAAGGGCTTAAATATACATCTAAATTATATCACACTTCACGCACATCAAGTTTTTGGCGCCGTTGCCGGGGACACAAGGATTTTAAGAAAGTTAGGAATCAACGGCCTAATCATATTTTTATCTTTCTTTTTATTTTTTTTAGGATTTTTCTTAGTTTTTCAGCTTCTGCAGAGCTCAGCACGGGCCGTGCCTGGTCGGACACGGGCCGTGCCCAGCATCGTTACTGGCAGTTTTTAGTTTTCCAAGTTACAGAAGGCTGACCACGGGGCCGTGTCGGTGCAACACGGGGTCGTGTCCAACTTTCCAGTAACTGGGATCTGGAAAACAATCACTGTAACTCCGACCACGGGCCGTGTTCGCTGAGCACGGGGCCGTGGTGACACCTTCTGACCAGCATTCTTTTCTGTTTTTATTGCAGGACTTGGAACCAGACGCCATCTTACATAGTGTATGAGCTCCAGTTCTAATAAGGACATAAAAGAACCTCTAGAAGAACCCGAACGCTTTCTCAGAAAAAGACTAAAAGCTAAAAACAAAGAGAAAGTTTCGGGGAATCCACCTCAAATGGCGGACCAACGTACCCTCATGGATTATCTACGACCCACCGTAGGTAACCTAGGCGCCGCTATCAATGCACCGAATGTTGAAGCCAATAACTTCGAACTTCGGCCGCATTTGATACAAATGCTCCAAAACTCCGCAACCTTCCATGGGCTTGCGGATGAGGATCCCCATTTACATATTACTAATTTCTTAGAAATATGTGATACCTTTCGGATCAATGGAGCATCAAATGACGCCATCCGCCTTCGAATGTTTTCTTTTTCACTAAAAGACCGAGCAAAAGCTTGGCTCAACGCCCTCCCAGCTGGATCGGTAAACACCTGGGATGAACTAGCCCAAAAATTTCTATATAAGTATTTCCCTCCCACTAAAACGGCTAAATTAATGACTGAAATTAATACATATTCACAAGAGGACGGGGAATCCTTATATGAAACTTGGGAAAGGTTCAAGGAACTATTACGCAAGTGTCCACATCATGGCCTTGCGATATGGCAACAAGTATCCACTTTCTATAATGGACGGTTGCCACACACAAGGCAGACACTTGACTCTTGCTCCGGGGGACTTTTAGGTAATCGCCGCCCGCATGAAATATATAACCAAATTGAGGAAATTGCTCAAACCAATTTTCAGTGGCACACCCCCCGAGGCAATAAATCTATTGCCCCGGGCGCCCATAAGGTTGATGAAAGCACTTCTTTACAAGCCCAAATCGAGGCCCTTTCTTCAAAAATAAAAAAATTAGAAATGACAAAAACAGTCTCGGTTATGGCTTGTGAAGGGTGTGGTGGGCCACATGAAAAATGGAGTTGTATGAAAGAAACGGACGATCAACAAGAGTCGGTAAGCTACATTGATAATAGACCTAGGCCGTCGGGTCCTCCAACGGGCACTTACAACCAAGGATGGCGAAGCCACCCAAACCTTGGTTGGAGGGAGCCCGACAATAGTAGTAACCAACAAACCCAACGAACAAACTTTCAACAACCAAGAAATGAGTCACAAAATTTCACTCAACAACAAGGTGGACGAGAAAGGCTTGAAGATACTGTATCTCGCCTCATCTCCGATACTAAAAAGAAAAACTCGGAAAGGTTTCTACAATTAGAGTCAAATTTTAGAAATCAACAAGCTAGTATTCAAAACATAGAAAAACAATTAAATCAACTAGCTCAAAATTTTTCCGAGAGACCACAAGGTGCATTACCAAGCAATACCGAAACAAACCCAAAAGCGCAAGTTCATCTAATCACGTTACGAAACCGCACCGTGGGGCCTGCGGAAGCGCCACCGCCGACAGAAGAAACTGTACCCCCGCCTCTGCAGGAGAAGAACTCCACTCCATCATCAGAGCCTACCAAGGCTCCTCGAGTTCCAAACCCCGGTAGGTTAATTCGTCTAAAGACCAATGAGCAATTCGCAAATTCGAAAGTCTATTAAAACAATTGCATGTCAATATTCCTTTTATTGATGTCCTAACCCAAATGCCCAAATACTCTAAGTTCATGAGGGACTTCCTCACTCATAAAAAGAAAATTGAAACTTTGCAATTAGTTAACTTAGGCGAAGAATGCTCTGCTCTCGTACTCAACAAACTTCCCCAAAAGAAAATCGATCCCGGAAGCTTCACGATTCCCTGCTCAATCAGGGATTCCCCCGTTCGTAATGCACTAGCCGATCTTGGGGCTAGCATCAACCTCATACCCTCATCAATGTTTAAAAGACTCGGCCTAGGAACAACGAGTCCTACAAAAATGAGCATACAACTTGCTGATCGATCCGTCAAATTCCCGCAAGGTGTCATCGAAAATGTCCTGGTAAAGGTAAGCAAATTCGTCTATCCTGCCGACTTTGTCATACTCGATATGGAGGAAGACACCGAGGTCCCCCTCATACTAGGGAGACCATTTCTTGCCACCGCACAAGCAGTGGTAGATATGAATGACGGAACACTCACCTTGAGGTACGGGGATGATGAAGTAAAATTCGGAGTTGGGAAGAGAATAGAAGACGACGACCCGGTCAACTACATGAAGGTTATTGATTCGAGTTTGGATGCTGCTCTCCGACGGTGTAACATGGGATGCCAAACATCCCACTCAGAAAATATATAACCTCACATTGGGTCTAGCCAAGGACCCTTATAAACGTGGCGCACCACGGAGGCATTCCGCAGAACTATCCTTAGTTTAGTTTAATCTTTTTAGTTTTAATTTGCAGGAATAAAACACACTCATGGTGGTAAAGGATGAAAAGGGGAACGAGAAACATGACCCCATGCACAAGAACAAGGCAACCCGACACAAATTTCTCCATTACAGAAAGTTCAACACGGGCCGTGTCCAACCAACACGGCCCCGTGCTGAACCCCTGCAGAAAAATGCCCAGTTCAGGTAACTGGACACGGGCCGTGTTCACCAGACACGCCCCCGTGTCCAGGCTTCTGTCTCTTTTCTTTAATTTTTGTTACTGGCACCTGAACACGGGGCCGTGTCCGGTCCCCACGGGGCCGTGTCCAGACTGCCAGTAACATAAATCTTTGCTTTTTAACACCACATTACACATCCAATCAACCTAAAAATTTATTTTTGGGACACATTGAGGACAATGTGTAATTTAAGTGTGTGGGGGGGGGGGAAGCTAAAACTTTGAAATTTTGCAAGTCCTATTAACAAGCCTTACACAAAACTCTATTGGAACCGCTAATCACCCCAAATTTTTTTCAAAAACTTTTCGTTTTTTTACTTGTCTTGGTTTAATTTGGGAATAACAAGTTCTAAAAGGGTTATATTTTTACAAATTTACAACCGATAGCGTCGTGATAAAAAGAACCAACATAAGAAAACTATGAAACGGCATGACAAGCTTAGTTAAAATTCGACTATATATACTTGATCACATAAAAACCCATTCCCACAAAAGTGAGTTTTGAGCCTTTATTGAGCATACAAATTTACATCTTTAGACTAAATGCTCATTTTTCGTTTCTTGTGTGAATAGCCGCTTGGTTCTTACGACTCTAGAACTTGCCACGACGATTCATTCCCGGTCCTTACCAACTTAAACCCAAGTAAGTAAATGATGGAGGCATTAGGACTAACCATTTTTCTTTCTACACCATTATTTTGCAATTTTTTTTACCACCTACCCAAAATCCCCCTAGTTAACCCCTTTGAGCCTAAACCTTTCATTTCTTTACCCTAAAACCTTTTCACCCACCAAAAACCCTTTTTATTTTCACCCTTTATTTTAGTAACAAGCTCGGTTTTTCGTGTGACTAAAAAAAAAAAAATGATGAAGTTAGAAATAAACAAACAAAGCTATTTAAAAGCTTTTTTGGAGAAATACTTCGAAATAAAAAGTCACTAAAACAAAGTGTTTTACGAAAACCGACGCTTTTTACGCTTTTCGCCATTTTTCTACTAACCCATTCACCCACCTTTAGCCCAAGCCTATACCCAAAAAGTCCTCTTGATATTTACAAAGGTAACAAGTTAAAAAGGAGGAGGACTGATTGCTTGGCAAACTTATGGTAGGAATAAGTTCCACGCCGCTCTCGAGTGATTCACTAAAAATACACCTTCGGCCGAGTTTGAGTGATTTCTCCCGTGAGGTATGTGAACTTGTATATAAATGGAATTTTAAAAAAATGCATGTTATGCCCAAATTAGTAATTTCTCCTATGAAACGTTCTAAACAAATCATAACGAATAGGATTGTAAATAAATAAAAATAAAACCCAAAAAGATCTTGGATTCCCGACACTCTATGACAAGCCAAAAACCTTCTCTTCTACCCATTCCATTTGGGAGTGTGAGCCACATATTAAAGAGTTTTGCTTGAGGACAAGCAAAAGTTCAAGTGTGGGGGTATTTGATGTGTGTAAAATGCAACATATAAATTACATCAATTGAGGCATAAAACTAACCCTATTTAAGTACTAATGTTGGAAAAAGAGTGTTTTTGTCTTCCTTTTGTATTTTCAGGATAAAATGAGCTCAAACTCACAAAAGAAGCAAAAAGACAGCTAAATCTAACATAAATACAAGAAAAGGAACAAAAGTGGATTGCCCGACCCCTCAACGGCATCTTCCCAAGCAGAAAAGAGAAGTCAGAAGACTGAACACGCTCCGTGCTCAGCCAGCACGGGGCCGTGCCCAAGAAGCAGCAGAAAAGACAAACCTATAGAAGCTTCTATTGCCCACCACGGGGCCGTGTCCAGTGAGCACGGGGGCGTGGCGAAAGTACAGCAGACGCATTAATTGTAATTGCGAATTACAATTAATGAAGGGAGAGAGTGTCAGACAGGCACGGGGGCGTGTCCAGTGGACACGGGGCCGTGCCCAGCCTTCTGTTCAGCCTATAAATAGGAGTGCTTGGTTTCATTTCAACTCATCCCTTGGCACACCACCTCTCTCACACTTCATCCACCACCCACCACCATCACAACACCATCATTTAGGTGTCTTGGCATTATTTTACTGTCTATATAAAATAAAAGATTTTCACCATTCATATCTCCACGGTCTATATGGAGGTATGTTGGCTACCTGGTCGGGGGTTAAGGGAACGGTTTGGTAAGGGTCTTGCCCTTGTTCAGCGTTTAGAGGTCCTGCAAGGGACCTGGGTCAAATTTAGTAGGATCTCCTTCAATGCCCATAGGTATTGGATGGCGGGGATCCAAACTCTTTGACCCCCTCATAAGTTAACTACTATTAATACTATAATCCGGCTATTTAGGACTGTATCCCTGCTGACTCAGACTACTTAGCCGAGGGTAACGTCACCGCCAAAAGCGGGGCCTACCATAATTTGCATTAATAACTTAATTCATTATCTTCCAATAATCCAACCCTTTGGATTGTATCCTTGTTGACTCAAACTACTGGGTTGAGGGTAACGTCGCCTTCAAAAGAGGGGCCTACTACAATAACTAAGATAATCTCTTAAACAAGTGCAAAAGTGCGAAAATAATCAAAGGTTATACTAATACACGAGTCGGATCCAAGTGATTCATCTTGTTTATCTGTTTTTATTTTATTTTAATTTTCAGCATTTAGTTAGTTTTTATTTTCTTAGTTTAAAAATCTTTTATAACTTCTTTTTGATTTGATTAGACATTGAGGATAAACCGGTACTAAAAGCTCTTGTGTCCTTGGACGACCTCGGTATCTTACCAACACTATACTACATCCACGATGGGTGCACTTGCCCATATGTGTATTTAGTGTTAGTAAATATCGTGTTTTATAAATTTAGAACTTGGCTAAAAGTGTAAAAAGGGCTTAAATATACATCTAAATTATATCACACTTCACGCACATCAAAAACCCAGTTTAATTTCATTCAAAATCTCGTTTTTTCTGATGATTTTGAAGATAATCACTTGATTTGTTCGATTCAATCGCTGATAAGTGTTTCTATCATTCAAATTTCGTCAATTGATGAAGAACCTGGCTTCGATCCATGTAAGAAATTCTTTAATTTCATTTTCACGATCTGGGTTTTTATTTAGTCATTGCGTTTTACGATCTTGGCGGGAGTCCGGGGGCGCCAGCCCCTGGTAGCGGGGTCCCAGGGACGGCAGCCCCTGGCGGGGTCCAAGGGGCAGAGCCCCTGGCTGGGGTTGAGAGTTTTATGTGCCCATTGCATTTTAGAAATAAGAGAGTTCACAAACAGTTTTATGTGCCCATTGCGTTTTAGACAATTCAGACAGTTCACAGACAATTCAAAAACAGTTCACAAACAGTTTTATGTGCCCATTGCGTTTTAGAAATAAGAGAGTTTTATGTGTTTTCTGGTGTGACACTCTAGGTTTTCCCGAGCAACCTTCTTGTATTAGCCTTTGGTGTACTTATGTTATTAAATGAAAGTTCGTGAATTATCTTGACGAGTTATGTGATCCTTGTATTAAGTATTTGAATTATATATATATATATATATATATATATGTATGTGTATAATAGTGAACCGAGACCACGACTCGAGACCACCCGGTCTCGAGTGAACAGTAAACGGTTGGGCCGGATTGGGCCACACACCCGAGAAGCCCACTCGGAATCCACTTAGGGTGCACCATCGAGTATAAAACCCAAAAACCCTCACACTCCCCCTCTACACTCTCTCTTTCACTTCATCCTCTCTCTAGAAAACCTTAAACCCCAACAATCAAGCATCACCTCTCCTCTCCTTTCTCTCGGACCAAACCGGTGACAACACTAGAACTCTCGGCTCAAGCTTGGAATCATTCGGAAGTCCGCTCATCGACCCTTGTACCCTCACACTTAGAGTATCTAGCCGGTTAGTACCTCTTTTAGTTTTTATTGACAAAATACATGAAAAATTGTTATTTACATGTGATGAAGGTGTTTGCTTGATGATATAAGTATTATGTTTTGCTTGATTTAAGTGATGAAAATGTTCCTTCATGATGATATGTGAACGGTTTGGTAGGAGCATGATAATAAAGTGGGGTGTTAAAGTTGTTAGTGAGGTTTGATGCATGACTAGGGTGTTATATGATGCACACATGATTTATGATTTAGTAATGGTATATAATTGCTGAAAATGCTTTCAAAGTTGTAAGGATAACATGTTTCGGGTCGGTTTTGAATGATGATGCATGATAAATAATTTGAATATGTGATGAACCATATGAATATGAGTTGAAGGTGCCTTGAAGATTTGAAAAATTTGTTGTTTGATCCATTTTGGTTAATTGTTAGACAAAGAAACATGTTTGTGAAACCTTATTGGATAGTACATAATGGCATGAAATCAGAATTCTGTTGGATAGTACAATGCGGGTAGACACACCAGAATCAGCAGGCAAATGAGTCGAGATCTCTGGTTTCGACTCGAGACCATGGAGCTACAACTCGAGACCGCAACGGTTGCGACTCGAGACCCAGACCAAGCAACTCAAAAACGGACTTCAGGGACTCGAGACCACATCGTGACAATTCGAGACGGGACTCGAGACCTCTGAGGTTGCGAGTCATGCCTGCACCACTCGAGACCAACCATTACAAGTCGAGACCTCCTGGTTGCGACTCGAGACCGCATGTTCTCGAGTTGAGACCACCTTGTCTCGACTGGGCTGCTTACTTGAGTTATTGGGCCACAACGTGATTTGTTTGGGCTGCCTGTTTAACTGAACTATGTGTTAGTTGTTACTGTTGACTGATCCGATAGTAGAGCAGGCCCAATAACTCAACATGTAACTGTATGCATGCTATGTGTTAGATTATGTGTAAAATATACGTGACATTCTCTGTACCCAAACCTGACCTATACTGGTAACCATGTTAGGACGTGGTGACCAGCGTGCTTGACAAGTAACCTAATCTGCCGAGCAACCCAAGGTGAGTTCACACACTAAAAGCATGCGTCCCAGGGAGGGACACGGACAAACTGCCAACTTTGGGAAAAATACTTTTGAACTATTATTTTCAGGGGAAATCCGAATGGGTATTTACTATCTCCGGGGGAGATACGTTTGGATATTATTTATAAATCATAACTAGCCAAGCTAAACGAAACTCTATCACCTTAAGTCCCTGCTTACAGTACCGATTAATCGCCGGGGGCGAACGGGTTATTAGTTGATAGCGCTATTAGGTTTGACAACCTCACACCGTGACCGGGGGGATCGGGCATGAACTAGTAGACCTTATATCTTGGTCAATGACGATAGACATTGACTCGGGGCACAACAACTTTCCGTCAACAGTTTTGGTATCTACAGTTTAGTGAGCTTACAGATGGGGTAGCTCACCACAACGTGATTATAAATGTTTTATCTAAACAACTTACGTTTTCGAAAACTAAAACTTGACACCTCGTGGACTCGCCAACATTGTGTTGATACCCTACTTCATGCTTTGCAGGTACCCAGTGATTCAGGAGCTTGCAGCTTGCGGATGTGTAGTGGTCGTCTAACCCGTGTGTTGGGTTCTAAACATACTTGAACTAAGAATCTTGTTTTAAACTATTTTGTCTATGCTTCCGCTACTTATCTGAACTATTATTAAACTTAAAACTTTTGAACTTTGATTATGATATTTGCTAACCTTGCGGTTGGTGAGTAATACTTATGTTATTTATTAAATTGCTCAGTATAATTGGTGGCTGGATCCTGGTCAGTCACGCCTCCAAGCGCTGGTACTCCGCATAAGGATTTTGGGGGTGTGACAGATTGGTATCAGAGCCATTGGTTATAGTGAACTTGGTTTTAAAAAGGGGAAATCTTTTTGAGAAAAAAAACCAGACTATAACCCGTGACTCGTGACGACACTACACTCCAAGTGCAAGACTCAACGTATTAGACCTCATAGCTCGGACTAGTGTTTACTTGCTTGCTTGCATTATGCTTTCTGTTCTGCTATACGTACTAGTGTGCCTAGTTGGATAGATACACCTCCCTCTTCTATCTCATTCTCTCTACATTACGACATCACACTCATACTATGTTTTCTGATTATGAAGACAATGAGTGGACGTGGAAGAGGAAACATTAACATGACTCAGGCTCAATTCACTAACCTGCTTAACACGGTGGCTGCAGCTTTCGCAGCTCACCCTGGAGGTAAACTCGTTATCTTAGGATGTTTAGATCCTACCGCCGCATCGTCTTTCACCCCTAAACCTATTCGCTTCGCTTCTCACAACAGGTCAGCATGCACCTGCGCAACCACACGTGTGTACTTTCAAAACTTTCATGGATTCAAACCTCTCCCATTCAATGGCACTGAGGGTGCCATAGGTCTTCTGCACTGTATTGAGAAAGTTGAAACCGTCTTTGCTGTCTGTGAGTGTCCCCCTGCGAATTGGGTGAAGTTTGCTACTGGTACGCTTGAAGGAAACGCGCTTTCCTGGTGGAAGGCGCAAATTCAGATGTTTGGCTTGGAAACTGCTAATGCTACTGCGTGGGAGGATTTCAAGGACATGATTAAGGAGGAGTATTGTCACAGGGATGACATCCACAAGCTCGAAAACAAATACTTTGAGCTCAAGATGGTTGGATCAGAGATCGAGGCATACATCAAACAGTCCAACGACTATGCTGCTCTTTGCCCAAACATGTCTCGACCCATGTACCGAAGAATCGAATTGTACATCAAGGGTTTGGCTCCAGAAATCCGGAGCCATGTGACTGCAGCCAACCTCAATACCATTCAGCCGGTCGTTCGTCTTGCTCACAAACTCACTGATCAGGCCGTGGAACAGGACAAGCTGCCCAAAAGGATGAGTGCTACTGCTGGAACTTCTAATGATAACAAGCGTAAGTGGGAAGGAAATCAAATCAAGGATGCTAACCCCACTCAGGCCCCAACACAACAAAGGAAAACTGAAAACAACAAGGGCCCTCAACAACAGGGTGGCTATCGCGGGAACCACCTCAAGTGCAACAAGTGAAATCAACACCACAGTGGGCCTTGTGGGAAAAGTTAGTGTCAGCGATGTAACAAGATGGGGCATGAGGCCAAGGACTGTAGGAGTCCACGTCCCGCCGGGCAGAACCAGCAGCAGCAGCAACATCATGGGAACGTCAAGGGTTGTTTCCAGTGCGGAGCTGGGGGGCACTTTAAGAAGAATTGCCCTGAACTGAACCTGAACCGCAATAACAATCAGGGAGCTGGAAACAACGATCAAAACAACAATGCTGGGAATGGTGCAAGGGGAAGGGCTTTTGTGATTGGAGCTGGAGAAGCGAGGAATGACCCCAACGTCGTGGCGGGTAAGTTCCTACTCGATGATCGTTATGTTTCTGTATTATTTGATTCTGGAGCCGATGCTAGTTATGTGTCCCTACGTATTAGTAAGAAGCTTAAGCACCCGCCTTCATTACTAAGTTCGAAACATATCGTCGAGTTAGCTAATGGTGGAAACATCGAGGCCTCACACGTTGTCAACGACTGCAAACTAGTACTGTCTGGTCAGACCTATAGCATCAATCTTTTCCCTATCGCTCTTGGAAGCTTCGACGTTGTCATCGGTATGGATTGGTTATCCAAACATCGCGCGGAAATCCTCTGTCAAGAGAAAATGGTTCGCATTCCCCGCCGTTCTGGCAAACCCCTCATCGTACAAGGTGACAACGGCGGAGAAGTCACAGGCATCATCTCGTTCTTGAAGACCCAGAAGTGTTTACGGAAGGGGCACACCGCTATCTTAGCACTTGTCACCAACACACAGGAAAAGGAAAAGAGGATTGAAGATTTTCCAGTAGTACGCGACTACCCCGAGGTGTTCCCTGAAGAACTACCTGCACTCCCTCCCCACCGTCAGGTCGAATTCCAAATCGAGCTAGCTCCCGGAGTAGCGCCTTATCGACTAGCCCCCGCAGAACTAAAGGAACTCTCTACGCAACTACAGGAACTACTGGATAAAGGATTTATCCGCCCTAGTTCATCACCCTGGGGAGCACCAGTACTCTTTGTTAAGAAGAAGGATGGCACATTCCGAATGTGCATCGACTATCGTGAGCTGAACAAGGTTACCATCAAGAACCGTTACCCTCTCTCGCGTATCGACGATCTGTTCGATCAGTTGCAAGGATCGAGCTACTACTCTAAGATTGACCTGCGATCCTGCTATCATCAGCTGAGAGTCCGTGACAAAGACATCTCCAAAACTGCCTTCAGAACTCGATATGATCATTATGAATTCCTTGTCATGCCCTTTGGAATGACTATCGCGTCTGCGGTTTTCATGGACCTCATGAACCGAGTGTGCAAGCCTTACTTCGACAAATTCGTGATTGTGTTTATCGACGACATCCTGATCTACTCGAAAAGTCAAGAAGAGCATAAACAGCACCTACGCCTTATCCTCGAACTCCTTCGCAATGAGCAACTGTACGCCAAGTTCTCGAAATGTGACTTCTGGCTTCGAGAAGTCCATTTCCTTGGGCACGTGATCAATAAGGACGGAATTCATGTCGACCCAGCTAAGATTGACTCTATAAAGAATTGGCCTACGCCCAAAACTCCGACCGAAGTTCGCCAATTCTTGGGGTTGGCAGGATACTATCGTAGATTTATCAAGGGATTCTCGAAGATTGCTCAGCCTCTCACGACTCTCACTCAGAAGGGCATTGCTTACAAATGGAATGAAGCTCAGGAATCCGCATTTCAGAAGCTAAAGGATAACCTCTGTAGTGCTCCTATTCTCTCGTTACCTGAAGGTACCGGCGACTTTGTGGTTTACTGCGATGCGTCTATTCATGGGCTCGGTTGCGTGTTAATGCAACGCGAGAAAGTTACTGCCTACGCCTCTCGACAACTTAAGACTCACGAAAGGAACTACACTACACACGACTTGGAACTGGGAGCAGTGGTTTTTGCTCTTAAGATATGGAGACATTACCTGTACGGTACCAAGTGCACTATTTACACCGATCACAGGAGTCTCGAGCATATCTTCAAGCAAAAGGAATTAAACATGCGACAACGTCGATGGGTCGAACTCTTGAACGATTATGAATGCGCAATTAAGTACCATCCGGGCAAGGCCAATATTGTGGCAGACGCCCTCAGCCGAAAAGACACTACGCCCAAGCGCGTGCGAGCGCTACAACTTACTATCCAGTCTAACCTCCCTACCCAGATTCGAAATGCTCAGGTTGAAGCTCTGAAACCGGAAAACATCAGGGCTGAGTCCCTGCAAGGATCGAGACAGTGATTGGAACAAAAAGAAGATGGCGCTTACTATGTGACAGGGCGCATTTGGGTCCCACTCTATGGAGATCTACGTGAACTTGTGATGGACGAAGCACATAAGTCTCATTACTCAGTACATCCTGGTTCGGATAAGATGTACCACGACTTAAGGACCACGTATTGGTGGCCTGGCATGAAAGCCCACATAGCAACATATGTCAGCAAATGTTTGACCTGCGCATGAGTCAAGACAGAGTATCAGAAACCAGCGGGCCTACTCCAACAACCAGAAATCCCGAAATGGAAATGGGAGCAAATTTCCATGGATTTCGTCACTGGCCTACCTAGATCCCAACGCGGGAATGATACTATTTGGGTGATAGTAGATCGACCAAGTCTGCACACTTTTTGGCTATTAATGAAAAAGACAAGTTTTCTACCTTGGCAGAGGTTTACTTAAAGGAAGTGGTTTCGAGGCACGGGGTGCCAACTTCCATTATTTCCGACCGAGACGCTCGTTTTACTTCGGAGTTGTGGCAAGCTATGCACAAATCCTTTGGCTCACATTTGGACATGAGCACCGCTTATCACCCACAAACGGATGGGCAGTCTGAACGCACCATCCAAACCCTGGAAGACATGCTTAGAGCGTGTGTGATCAATTTTGGCAAGAATTGGGAGAAGCATCTACCGCTAGTGGAATTCTTCTACAATAACAGCTACCACACCAACATTCAGGCAGCACCCTTTGAGGCATTGTACGGTCGTAAATGTCGATCACCTCTTTGCTGGGCGGAAGTTGGTGACAGCCAGGTCACAGGCCCAGAACCGGTGGTAGACACAACGGAGAAGATTGCCCAGATCAGACAACGCATGGCGGCAGCTCGTGACCGTCAGAAAAGCTACGCTGATAAGCGTAGGAAACCGCTAGAATTCCAGGTCGGGGACCGGGTTCTACTTAAAGTCTCACCCTGGAAGGGTGTGGTTCGTTTTGGTAAACGGGGCAAGCTGAATCCGCGATATGTTGGACCATTCGAAATTACCGAGAGAATCGGTAAGGTTGCTTATAGACTGAATCTGCCTGAAGAGCTGAGTGCGGTGCACAATGTTTTTCACGTGTCTAATCTGAAGAAGTGTCTATCAGATGAAACACTCATAATCCCCTTCAAGGAACTCACTATTGACGAACAGCTACACTTTACTGAGGAACCGATTGAGATCACGGATCGAGAAATCAAAACCCTCAAACATAGCCAGATACCTCTCATGCGAGTTCGTTGGAACTCGCGACGTGGCCCAGAGTTTACCTGGGAGCAGGAAGACTAGATGAAGTGCAAGTATCCCCAGTTGTTCCTAAACGAAACCCCCAGCACTGAAGCTACAACCGAATTTCGGGACAAAATTCCAGACTAACGGGGGGATGATGTGACACCCCGTTGAAACACTCTCACACGTACTAGCTTGTCAGTGGCTGCCTTAACTTTCGGGACGAAAGTTCTTAAAACTTGGGGATAATGTGACACTCTAGGTTTTCCCGAGCAACCTTCTTGTATTAGCCTTTGGTGTACTTATATTATTAAATGAAAGTTCGTGAATTATCTTGACGAGTTATGTGATCCTTGTATTAAGTATGTGAATTATATATATATATATATATATGTATGTGTATAATAGTGAACCGAGACCACGACTCGAGACCACCCGGTCTCGAGTGAACAGTAAACGGTTGGGCCGGATTGGGCCACACACCCGAGAAGCCCACTCGGAATCCATTTAGGGTGCACCATCGAGTATAAAACCCAAAAACCCTCACACTCCCCCTCTACACTCTCTCTTTCACTTCATCCTCTCTCTAGAAAACCTTAAACCCCAACAATCAAGCATCACATCTCCTCTCCTTTCTCTCGGACCAAACCGGTGACAACACTAGAACTCTCGGCTCAAGCTTGGAATCATTCGGAAGTCCGCTCATCGACCCTTGTACCCTCACACTTAGAGTATCTAGCCGGTTAGTACCTCTTATAGTTTTTATTGACAAAATACATGAAAAACTGTTATTTACATGTGATGAAGGTGTTTGCTTGATGATATAAGTATTATGTTTTGCTTGATTTAAGTGATGAAAATGTTCCTTCATGATGATATGTGAACGGTTTGGTAGGAGCATGATAATAAAGTGGGGTGTTAAAGTTGTTAGTGAGGTTTGATGCATGACTAGGGTGTTATATGATGCACACATGATTTATGATTTAGTAATGGTATATAATTGCTGAAAATGCTTTCAAAGTTGTAAGGATAACATGTTTCGGGTCGGTTTTGAATGATGATGCATGATAAATAATTTGAATATGTGATGAACCATATGAATATGAGTTGAAGGTGCCTTGAAGATTTGAAAAACTTGTTGTTTGATCCATTTTTGTTAATTGTTAGACAAAGAAACATGTTTGTGAAACCTTATTGGATAGTACATAATGACATGAAATCAGAATTCTGTTGGATAGTACAATGCGGGCAGACACACCAGAATCAACAGGCAAATGAGTCGAGATCTCTGGTTTCGACTCGAGACCATGGAGCTACAACTCGAGACCGCAACGGTTGTGACTCGAGACCCAGACCAAGCAACTCAAAACGGACTTCAGGGACTCGAGACCATCAAGGTCTCGACTCGAGACCACATCGTGACAATTCGAGACGGGACTCGAGACCTCTGAGGTTGCGAGTCATGCCTGCACCACTCGAGACCAACCATTACAAGTCGAGACCTCCTGGTTGCGACTCGAGACCACCTTGTCTCGACTGGGCTGCTTACTTGAGTTACTGGGCCACAACGTGATTTGTTTGGGTTGCCTGTTTAACTGAACTATGTGTTAGTTGTTACTGTTGACTGATCCGATAGTAGAGCAGGCCCAATAACTCAACATGTAACTGTATGCATGCTATGTGTTAGATTATGTGTAAAATATACGTGACATTCTCTGTACCCAAACCTGACCTATACTGGTAACCATGTTAGGACGTGGTGACCAGCGTGCTTGACAAGTAACCTAATCTGCCGAGCAACCCAAGGTGAGTTCACACACTAAAAGCATGCGTCCCAGGGAGGGACACGGACAAACTGCCAACTTTGGGAAAAATACTTTTGAACTATTATTTTCGGGGAAATCCGAATGGGTATTTACTATCTCCGGGGGAGATACGTTTGGATATTATTTATAAATCACAACTAGCCAAGCTAAACGAAACTCTATCACCTTAAGTCCCTGCTTACAGTACCGATTAATCGCCGGGGGCGAACGGGTTATTAGTTGATAGTGCTATTAGGTTTGACAACCTCACACCGTGACCGGGGGGATCGGGCGTGAACTAGTAGACCTTGCATCTTGGTCAATGACGATAGACATTGACTCGGGGCACAACAACTTTCCGTCAACAGTTTCGGTATCTACAGTTTAGTGAGCTTACATATGGGGTAGCTCCCCACAACGTGATTATAAATGTTTTATCTAAACAACTTACGTTTTCGAAAACTAAAACTTGACACCTCGTGGACTCGCCAACATTATGTTGATACCCTACTGCATGCTTTGCAGGTACCCAGTGATTCAGGAGCTTGCAGCTTGCGGATGTGTAGTGGTCGTCTAACCCGTGTGTTGGGTTTTAAACATACTTGAACTAAGAATCTTGTTTTAAACTATTTTGTCTATGCTTCCGCTACTTATCTGAACTATTATTAAACTTAAAACTTTTGAACTTTGATTATGATCTTTGCTAACCTTGCGGTTGGTGAGTAATACTTAAGTTATTTATTAAATTGCTCAGTATAACTGGTGGTTGGATCCTAGTCAGTCACGCCTCCAAGCGGTGGTACTCCGCATGTGGATTTTGGGGGTGTGACATCTGGCTATTGCGTTTTAGAAAAAAACGCATTTTTAAGTATCTTTAGTCATTGCGTTTTAGGTAAAACACATTTTTGAAGTGTTTTTAGTCATTGTGTTTTAGGTAAAACACATTTTTAGGTGTTTTCAGTCCATTGCGTTTTACAGAGAACACTTTCTTTTGTTTTTTTAGGTCATTGCGTTTTAGAAATGAGACATTTTTAAGTGTTTTCTGGCATTGCGTTTTACAAATAAAACATTTCTCTGTGTTTTCTGGCCATTGCGTTTTAGAAATAAGACATTTCTTTGTGTTTTCTGGCCATTGCGTTTTACAAATAAGTCATTTCTTTGTGTTTTTGGCGCATTGCGTTTTAGAAAAATGTTATTTTTTAGGTTTTTTTTTTCATTGCGTTTTACGTAACTGGTGGTTTTTCTATTGCGTTTTATAGAACTGGGTTTAATTTTTTTTTTAAATATAGCAATAGTATACTCGTTTTAAAGATAAAAAAACGCTCGTTTTTTTGGTGCAATTTTTATAAAAAAATAATGTCGCATGAAAGAGTTATTAACGTTTAAAAAATGGGGGGGAATTGGAGGAGAGAGAAACTATTGGCTTGGATTGACTAGAATGCCCTTGAACAAACTCACGCGCCTCTTTTCTTCCTTTCAATTTCCCTGATTTAATCTTAGCTTTTGATTAACTTAATGGATGATCAAGATCACTTACTAGCCTTTCTAGCCAAATAAACTTCCTATTGTATCTCCATCCTAAAGACGTATTATATAAAGTTTAATAAGTAAATATCTAAAATATATAAAGTTTAATAAGTATCTAAAATTTTAAAATATGTTATTTAAATGGTCACTTATATCCACCAAATACTATCATTCGTCTATGTAATTAGCAAGAACACTAGCTTCCTCAAATTTCTTCGAAGTATTTATTTAGACTGTGTGCTGTGGTCGAAGTCACAACCCGGATTCATCCTCTAATATTGCGACACATGGCGCTGACTAGACGCCTACTCATCACTTTGCCCACTCGCCCCCTCCCTCTCCTCACTTAAGCCTGTTGTGGTAACTTCACCGATAACGTCTCTAAACACCCCTATTTTTGCCCAATAGCGCCAACCACCACCCGATGAAGTTTGGCCGTTGTGGTGTTCGCGAGCCGTGTTCGTGAGCCACCGTGGCTAGCGCCCCACACTCACGGCTCCACAACACATATTCTTATATTAAATTAAAGTGGAGTTCAATTGGTTTCGTGTACACCCGCCCTTTTCATTCGGTCAATGACGTTCATGATTAGCCTTTCCGAGATTTCAATAATCAGGCTCTAGTGATTGGAAAAGCAAACGATTGACTTGATAATTATAAGGTATGACAATGACATCCAATGGTGAGACGTCTACTAGATGTGAAAGAACCTTCTTAAAAAATTGAAACAAAATGCGTGTTTATTGGTGGTAAATGAAGAGGCTTTGTTGAACTAAAAACCTTTTGTAAAACTTTTTATATGAAGTGAACTAATTGGGTTTTGAGCTGTCATATCTAACCCGTTTAAAAACTAGGCAGTGTTCAGTTTTTTGAGATTATCATATGTAACCTGTTTAATAAATAGGTAGTTTTTAGGATGACATATTCTTTTAAACGGGTCATGTTCATTTTGGCTCGTCAACATGTCCAACCATTTAGCATGCTTACACCTTTAATATAATCCACCAACACATCAACTTGGTTGACTTCTTTAATTAAATGTGCCTGTTAAGGTAAAAAAACACAAACTTTAAGTGCTTATAAAACATCAGGTTTGATGTATTTTAGAGCATTCACAACGATTCCCTTATATATTTGTGAGTGTGTTACTTATATTATAGGGTTATTGGATTTTAATAATTCTAAGTTTTACCTGTTGATGGATAATAATCACAACTTAAAAATTTCCCTACAAAAAAGATTCACGTGTAAGAATTTGGCCCCCATCAATCATTTTTTAACCGGGTTATAACCCAGTTAGTTTTCACTGATATGGACGATGACGCGAATATGTCTCTCTCAATCCTTTTCACCCTCTACCTCCACCATCTACCACCAAACCAACCCACTCTCTCTCTCTCTCTCTCTACAACCCCCACCACAACCACCCATCTTCCATTGCATAACCAGTACCACAACCACCATCTACACCGCTGCCATCTCCACTACCATCTATGAACTTGATTGGAGCTTGTAGTGGAGACGACATCGGTGATGCCAGTGGTGGTAGGCAGTGTAGATGGAGGTGAGGTGGTGGTGGAGGTGTGGGAGAAAAGGGTGAGAGAGAGACATCCACATCATCATATATCCATGCCAATGTCCACATAAGCAAAAACCAACTGGGTTATAACCCAGTTAGAAACAGATTGATGAGGGCCAAATCTTGAAAGTTGAGATTAATGGAGGGATTTTTTTTAAGTTAGGATTATTATCAGTCAACATGTAGAACTTAGGATTATTAAAATCTAATAACCTTAATAAAGGATGGTTGTGAGTGGATGAGAGAAAAATGTTACTGTGTATCTATAAATGTAAAGGAAAAATTGTTTACCCTTATAAATTTTTTAATATTTTTTAAAGTTGTTACGAGTGAAGAAGAGAGAAAAGATAATGATAAAGGTATAAAAATATTATTTAATTAACAAGAATTTAAAATTTTTTAAAGTGGTTACGAGTAAAGAAGAGAAAAGATAACGATAAAGGTATACAAAATATTATTTAATTAAAAAAAAGAGAAAAAATAGTGATTTTTTAATGTAAGTTACAAGAACAGGGACAAGGAATTACAAGAATAAATTACAAGAATAGTGATTTTTAATGATTCAACCCGGCACCAACCACAGGCCACAGATCTAATCTGCACCATATAAGCTAGATTGCACACATGATCCATGACCATACTCGAAAAACCGACATGTTTACAAGATGACTTCGATTTCGGCTATGTGACAAAGGGGCACCTTGCCTCGAACTTTGATAGGGACCGATTCGAGATGGTCAATCTCCCAAGATAAATAACCCTTAGAGGGGGTCAAGCTCCAAGAACACAAGATAAAGGAGAAACTTCAATTTTTGCTTAATTCCTTTCTACTAAAATAAACTTTGAATGGCTTTAAATAGCCTTACAAATATAACTACCCACTAAAGATGTTGAAGTCATGACCCACTAATTAATTAACTAATTAGTAACCAATCAGAAAAAACCGTAAATGAACTACAAAACTAAGAATCAAAAGACAAGCTTGAACGTGGACTTCATGACTAAAAGGTGGGTTGCATGGATGGGAGTTGTGGTATGGTTGTGGCCTGCAGGTACGTATCAATGCCCACCGCTCGAAAACGTCCTTGTCCTCAAGGACGGTAGGAACACCCCATGGGGGTCGCCATTCGACTCTGCCAAGGGCATTTGGTGCGGTTATAACGTAGCGCCATGGAGGCCGCCAATCACATCTTCCAGTTGCCTTCAGTTCCTCATTGTGCAATAGCAAGACGTGGGGGTTGTGGCTATTATTGTTGGTGGCATGTTTGGTAGGTGCACATGTGGTGTTGGGGAGTGAATAAGGGTGTCGATGGGTTCCGTTTAAGGTTTGTTTTGGTGCAGATTTCGCGCTTGGTTTGGGCGATATTTGTGGTGCGGGCGAGGTGGTAGAATAGGATCTTTTGGGTGCGGTTTGCGGGGTTGCTTGTTGGTGTTGACGGCTGCGTTTTTTGGATGCGGTTGTGGATATTTGATGTAAGAAAGGCTTCGGAGCAAATGGCTTGAGTGGCGGTCGAGGAGGTGGTAGTGGCGGACGAGCGTCGAGTGGCGGTGGAGATGGTGGTCGAGCGGGCAATGGAGGTGGAGGTTCTAGGCCGAGTCGGGCACAAAGAAACAAGAGTTGTTGCTGTTGTACCGCGAGAAAACTCCACATGGTGTCAAACATTGACATGGTATGCGAGGCTTGTTGGGCGGCAATAGCTTCTTGTTGGGTCACTAGTCCTTCGACCATGTCGACTAAGGTCGTGACGCCTTCTTCGAAGCTTGTACGAGGAGGCATGATGATCGAGAATGAAAGCACCAAATGATAGGGACCGATTCGAGATGGTCAATCTCCCAAGATAAATAACCCTTAGAGGGGGTCAATGAAAGCACCAATTGATAGGGACCGATTCGAGATGGTCAATCTCCCAAGATAAATAACCCTTAGAGGGGGTCAAGCTCCAAGAACACAAGATAAAGAAGAAACTTCAATTTTTGCTTAATTCCTTTCTACTAAAATAAACTTTGAATGGCTTTAAATAGCCTTACAAATATAACTACCCACTAAAGATGTTGAAGTCATGACCCACTAATTAATTAACTAATTAGTAACCAATCAGAAAAAACCGTAAATGAACTACAAAACTAAGAATCAAAAGACAAGCTTGAACGTGGACTTCATGACTAAAAGGTGGGTTGCATGGATGGGAGTTGTGGTATGGTTGTGGCCTGCAGGTACGTATCAAACTTCGATTTCGAAATCATGGATGGCAACAGATATAGCATAAAAAGCTTCATAAGTCTTGATTATAATGCCCTAGGGTTCACACATTTATAACCTAAAAATTACATGCATGCCAGAATCCAGATAGGTGGCCTCTAATGCAAACGTGATAGCTCCTAAATGAAGATAACAGTCTTTCTACATCCAAAAAAACATTACTCTTATAAATTACATCTATTTACTGCTTGCATCAACTACCTCTGCATCCTCATTCCGAGAGACCGTTATACTGGATATGTTGCTCATAGAAGTTAATCAACTGCCATCATTAAAAATACATGGATAAGCCAACAGAATGCATTCATTTGTTATTTCTGTAAACACGGGCCTTATGAGTTAAACATTATCAACGCATGAAACATCAGAAGATGACGTTACCAGGAGAGGGTAGTGAGCCTTGAGGTATCTATTATCCACCATCACTTCTTTTCCGTCCGACCTGTTTAACCAAGTTAATGTCATTAAAGTTATCTAAACAATAACTGTGTAAACAAGTTTAAACCCCTAAACATGGAAGTAATATTAAATGAGCATGCTACCCGATTTAAAGCAGACGTTTTCCAAATATAAATATGGAGGGTATTCTTTGGACAAAACTCTGTATCTTATTAAACTATATAGAACTTTAAGAGGTTTTTTTATATATATTTATGTTTTATTTTGAATTATGGTATTTAAGGTAGTCGTATCGATTTTACCTATTTGGTACACGTATTGTATTGGCACTCGTACCGATTTTACCTATTTGGAACCCGTATGAGTGCTCAAAAAAACACAAAGTGGTACCAAAGCGGGTAACGTAACGAGATACCCAACCGTACCAATATATTTGGTACCCAGTTTTGTTCAAATTCGATACCGGTATTTTCGGTACCGGTACGAGTACAGGTACTGTACCGATCCCATGCCTAGTAACAACAATAAAGAAAGGTCAAAGGTCTAGTAAGGTTTAACTAATAATCGCAATCATCATGCATATGCCGTGAAATGCATCAAAACTATATTATTTACGCTAGCAGGTGTGAATTCATTTATAAAAAGAAAAAAAGAGAGCGAGAGAGAAAAATAGAGAGACGCACAAACCTGAGGACCAAAAAGGTTACCAAGATATCCTGCATATCATTAAGTGAAGATGTAGAATATTCAATCGGCTTGATGATTTTAGTAATAGCATACATGCTTTTTGAAGTATCCACCACATTCATCGAACCAAAACCATTTCCTACTTGCTCAAAGTTTTGAACCCTGTGCTCAACCACCACACCATTCCCACCGGCTAATCTTTCCATTGGATCATGCGCATCTTTAGTGACCGTTGGATCCAAAATTTGTTTAAACCGTTTCACAGTACCAGATTTCCTTCTTTTAGATCCACTGCTACGGTTAGCCCAAACCGAATTTTGCCCATTAACATCTGAAATCCCATTTGACGGACTCACACCTTCACCAGATCGATCTTCTTGGATATTAACCGCTACCCCGTTTATTTTTTCTTTATCAGTTAAAGACGCACCTTTCAGTTCACTTAGCTTCAAATTCAACTCGTCTGTCTCGTTTATATCTCCACATTGTTGGGAGACCAATAAAGATCCGTTATCACTCACGTGTTTCGCTTTTCTAACGTTTCTCGTGCCTTTACCGTTGCTTTCTGCCCATTTACTACAAGTTGGATCATTCCCGGAGACATTTGGCGAAGGTTCTTCGATAATTCTAAGCTTGACAGAGGGAACATCATAGGTGGCAGCAGGGGAACCTTGTTGTTGCGGCTGGTGTTGCTGGGGCGGCTGCTGTTGTTTCTTCTTCTTTGCTGGCGGTTGAAGAGCGACTGCATTCTTGCGTTTATGTTTCTTGCCGGATCTATGTTTTCCTGACCGCATTCTTCCAAATTTTATCAAACAACAAGAACGCATAAGTTATTACGAAGATTTTCCCATTACACGCATGTATTTAAAACTATAAAACTGTCAGATAGATACGCATAAAAAGAAAGTGTAAAAAATACCTCTCTTCGAATGCATCGATGACATCTGAGCAAGACATGAGATTCTCCACAGGTTCCCACGTGTTAGCCGCTTCTGGCCATCCGCGCCTTCACAAAAGCACATGAACGTAAATTAAATTACTATTCACTAACAAGTCAAATATCCCCATTCATATCTAAAGAAAATGATACATTACGATAAAAGAACTTTATGCGACTTGATTCCGAAAACAAACTAATTGAATGTTGTGGAAACTGGATAGTGATAAACAGAGAACTGGAATTGCAATCGAAGCATAATAGGGTTCAAAACTAGCTTAATAAACCATTCCATTTACACAAACCAATTGCTGCTAAAGATCAAAACAAACATTTTTTAAAAAATTCCTAACTTACAACAATTCCAAAACATAACACAAGTCTGCAAGCAATAAATTATATATAGAGTTAACTGTTATTTTCGTCCTTGTAGTTTGTCCAGTTATGCCAGTTCAGGCCAAATTTCAAATTTGTACTACTTTCGTCCCTGACATTCTTGAAACATGCCACTTCCGTCCGCAAAAACAGGAGTTAACTACTATTTTCATCCTTGTGGTTTGTCCAATTATTCAATTCAATCTTAGTTTTTTTGGACGGAATTGGCATGCTTCAAAAATGTTATGGACGAAAATGGTACAAATTTGAAATTTGGTCCGGACTGACACAATTGAACAAACCACATGGACAAAATAGCATTTAACTCATATATAAACCACAACTCAGAAGAGGCTCAATTACAATATTAGGGCTAGACTCGATTCCGAAAAAATCTAACGAAATGTTGCGAAAAATGATACTTAGGGTACTGAAATTGCAACTGAAACCTAGGGTTCAAAACTAGCTTTAGTAACCATTCCATTTACTCAAACCAATTGCTGCTAAAGATCTAAACAAACAATTTAAAAAAGAAAACTCCTAATTTACAACAATCAGTTCACTTACCACTTGATGAGATACTGAATTTTACCCTTCATTCCACAAGCAAAGAACACAAAAAAACACCAAGTCAGAACAATAAACCCACAAACAAAAATCACAAAAAAAAAAAAAAAAAAAAATCATAAAAATCAAACCTTTCTGCTTCTTTTCTTCCGTACAGATTCAATCTCGTAAAACCCCTCAGCCAATTTCGGACGCTCATCAACATCCTCACCTTCACCTTCACCACCATTTTCATTTTCCAAATCACCTGACTGATCTTCATAATCTTCATCATACTCATCCTCTTCATCAACATCTTCATACCGTTCTTGTTCACCGTCATTAACAACCACCAGCTGCCGTTGTTGTTGTTGTTCAGTGTTCTGGTTGTAGTACTCTGGTTCGTCGTTTCCGGTGGGAACGACGTCGTTGCGTGACCTAGGAGGTTGTGGTTGTGGTGGACGATCGGAGGCGGTGGTCTTCCGCCTAGCGCCGCCCTTCATTGGTGGAAATGTAGGTGTGTAATTGCAGTTTGGTCAGGTGTTTTTGAGCCCTTGATTTCAGAGGTTTTTGTGGAGTTTTGTGTTTGGTTTTTGATTCGGCCCCAATTTTTGAAAGAAAAACCTAAATGCTTTGATTGGGTTAAGTTTGCCAAATTGCATTCAAGGACATATACTTTGAAAGTTGCCTATGGGATGGCGGGTGAGCAATAACCGAACTGTTAACCGAGACTGACTTGAAAACCGATGAAACCAAATTGAAATTAACCGAAAGTCTGTTATCGGTTATTCTTTGCACCATTGGTTAACCGAAATTAATCGAACCAAACTGAACCATTAATATTTTTGATATATTTTATATCTTAATTTCATGTATTTCATATTTTATACTTTCATTTCATGTATTTCTACCTTCCTTTCATTTATTTATACCTCATTTCATGTATTTATACATTTATTTCATGTATTTATACATCTATTTCATGTATTTATACCCCCATTACATGTATTTCTAAACAAATATTTTAGCCCTTGTTTGATTTGGTTATTAAACGAAATTAACTGAACCGAACTGAAAACTAACAAATTAACCGAATTAACCGAACCGATTAACCGATGAATTCAGTTATGGTTAATACTAATAACCGAACCGAACCATGCACACCCTTATTCTCCATGTTTTGTGTAAATAACAATTTTTCGTATTCTTTTGTGAAATGTTCATTGTATACACTTGATTTTTGTTTCAAGAGTTGGAATCCAATTACCATGTTGCATAATTTTATCAATTATTTGGGGTTACCATGAAGAATAGAATGGTGATTAAGTGATTTACTTTATGGTACTTGTTCCATGTTAACTCCTAATTTATTTGACGGCATATAACAAAGTTATTTAAACATATTACACATGGCAACAGTGGCGAAGCTTGAAAAAAAAGTTCAGGAGGTCGGAAAGTAACGGACCTAAAAAAAATTTCTATCGCGTAGTTTCGAAGTGTATGTCCGGGTCAGACGTCGGTGATTCGTTTCGGGTCGGGCCGGGTCAAACATTAATATCAAATAAAAACATTCTTAAACATTAAAAAAGAAGTTATCATTTTATTCTTCCACATAGCATAATCTAATAACAAAACAAATTAACAAATCACCCTGAATTTCAAACTTTAATTTCTATCTAAATCAAATCACAATAAGATTAAACAAATAAAACTAGACATAGTTACAAAAAGATTCAACAAGTTTAGGGCAAAAATTCGGATCAATTACACCCCTAATTTCAACCTAAATCACATAAATTGAAGCCCTAAATTAAACCTAAAGATAAAAAAACACATACCTTTAACCTTATAAAGATCGAAGAAGTCGAACAAGAGTACAAGACCACAACAACGAGTAGTGTTTTAGCTTTTGTTCTCGAACAAGAAGCTGAAGTCGAACAGTTCTGCAACCTGCGGTCCCCCCCCCCCTCCTACAGTTATGGTTTGTGGCTTCTGTTTTTCTGGTCAATGTCCCAAAGTAAACGAATTTGGTTTTTTTTTGGATATGGTGGGCTTTTAACTTGGGCTATATAATGATTTGATTTGGGTTATATAATATATATTCTAGTATTCTATCAAATATAATGATTTGGGCTATAATATTTGGACTAATTAAATATTTATTTGGTCTATATAAATAAAAAAAATTAAAACCGGGGGTCGAAAACGTATATACCTAATTTTTTTTTATAAAATCGGGGGGTCAAAAACGTATATACCTACAAAATCCTATACGAAACGTACATATATAACACTACTGACCGAAAAGTTCGGGGGGGAGGGGGGGCGGGCGCCCCTCCCCGCCCCTTAAATCCTTCGCCCCTGCATGGCAAGCTAGGGTTTAGCATATGTTGACGAAGAGAAAACCAAGGTAGAGATCAAAATCCTAATTATTGTGATGTTTAGTATGCTTATATTGTTTTATGTTATCAAGTTATTGTATTTGCTTCATCTGATTTTGATTTACACGTTGTTTAACTAGAACATATGACTTACAAAATACATTACATTGTAAGTTATCCATTGCATTTGTATGAACTTTCATTACATTAATAATAGTTTATGCGCTCCCAATTTCATCGTAATATCGTGTTTGATAATGTTATTATTTAATACTATAAAGGAAATTACATATTGTTAAGTGACAAAAAGGGCAACAATTTAAACTGTAAGATCAAAATTGACTAGACCCAAATTTAGTACGAGAAGAATAAAAGTTATAAAGTTGAAGGATGAATAGTAACAAATTTTGAAGTATATGAACTAGAGTCGAATTTAGAAAGATGAAGTAAAGATCTTAAAGGTTTTTGTGCGGATTGTAAGTTGTACGATAAAATAAATTTATATACTATTATTTTGCAACATATTGTTGCATTAGTAGTTGTACCCACTGCTTAAAGTTTAGTACATCATTAGCAACCATTCTTTGCAATGGTAGTTGTATCTTTTGCATATCATTGTTGTACGTTGGTTTTTGAGAGGTTTATAAAAGTTGTGGGTTGGTTTCTGAATTGTTTATGCAATTTGTACTTTGTGCTGTTATATAGGTTATTTATTTGCCTGTTACCTTTATCTGACCGTCACTTTCTCCCTCTAAAAATCGTTGCCTCTTTCTCGCACTAAAAGTTTGTCGTTCTGTTGTCGACGGTCGGCGACCATGTGTTATTTGTTGAGAAGAGAGGCAGACAATGGGTTGCCTTTGGGGTTTTCGTCGTCTTCGTTGCCGGCGGTTTCCGACCGTCTATGGCGACGGGTTTGATACTTTCATCATTGAGGATTGGGAGTTACTCTAACTCTCTTCTTGTAAAGAGAGAAACAGATAGGGGGTTCCATAGAGAGAAGCATAGAGGGTTTCTGTTTTCGGAAGCTCTGGCCGTCGATTGGATGGCAGTAGGTTTGTACGGTGTCGATGATGAGGATGGTATCATCAGAGATGCCGTAAAGCTGGTTTATCTCATTTTTTAACATAAATGGAAGTTATTTCCAATCCTTACAGCTTAGGGTGCACGGGGCACACGCGGGGAATGGATTCGGTGACCGTTGTCCCCGATCGGGAACACCGCCGCCATCAACGCGGGGACCTGAATCGGGGAATGAAATTGGTGTGGATTCACCGCTTTGATTGCACGATTATTGAGGAACGGTAATGTGGGCAACGGTCGGATTTAAAAAAAAAAAAAATCACTTTTTAAAACATACATAAATAACCACACCATTCACTCAATTTTTATACTCAAACCATACCAACTTCACACATTTTTTATACTCTCCAACCACACCCACTTCACTTTATTTTTTATACTCTCAAACCACACCCACTTCAAACCGAGCAATGGAGAACCAACCCCGCGAGGCCAAGAAAAAAACTAAGGGACGGGGCTCGCAACCGTCTCGTGGTGGTTCAAGCGGTGCAAGTGCACAACCACAACCCCCTTTCGGATACACTTCACAACCCCCGTTTTTTTTCCAACAACCTTCACACCCCTCGTTTTACAACACCCAACAACCCAATTTCGGATATTTTCAAAATTTGTTATCAATGGACGCTCCTCCTCAATCCCCCGCCTTCGACCCATATGCTTTTTGTGCCCCACAAGTTCCATCTACACGAGGAAATGTCGAACGTCCTCTACCTATTTACGACGACGAGGACGATGACGTAGTGCCCGAAACTCAAAATTTGGGCGACGAGGACGAGGAAGATGAATATAATGTGGATGAAAACGCGGGCAACGAAGAAGATGACGCTCGGGATAAAAAGGGAAAAACGAAGAGCACGAATTGGACAAAGGTCGAAGAAGAGGCGTTGGCAAAGGCGTGGGTACATTGCTCTACCAACAAAAAGAAGGGCAATCAACAAAACCGCGATAGTTTTTGGCGTAAGATTTTAGATCATTTTAACGCCACCGTCGGTGGAAGTAACCGGACCGTTCATCAAGTACGGTCTAAATGGAACCCGATGATGACGAAAATAAACTTTTTCAACGGCCTATACCAACAAGCGGTAAAAATTATATTTTTTTAACATTGTATATTTTTTAATTTTCTTTACTAAGTTCATATTTTTTTAACATTTATTATTTTATAATATGTAGGATCGCACACGAGGAAGCGGATGTAAGGATCTCGACGTGATGAAAGTCGCTTTAACAGAATTTAAAGATAGATATCCGAACGGTTTTCAACATGTCGAGGCGTGGGAGGTCGTTCGAAAACACGAGAAATGGGCCCAAGTCCCATTGTTGGGTGAGGAAGGTGAAGGTTCGGCACATAAAAGAAAGCCCGTTGACGTGGACGCTTCGATACCGGATATGAACGAAGACCCCTCGCCACAAAGACCACAACGGCGAGACAAGCGTCAAGCGACATCGTCCGAGGGATGCTCGGCCGAGTTGGCGGCACAATTCAAAGAGTACACCGCCATGAAAGAAGCGAAGCAAGCGATGGAATTGGAGGCGATCGAATTGAGGAAAAAAAGAGAGTCAGAGGCTCGCGAGCTCATATCGGAACAACGCGAGACGATGAAAAACTACAATTACGATCGAGATATGAAAACATTCCTCAAGCCGCACGACGATGCTCCGCCAAATAAAAAAACAAAAAAAAAATTAAAAAACCGAGTCACCTATGAGGGGAGTGCCGCCATCAATTTAGGGTGTTAGGGGAGTTTAAGAGAGGAGTTGACGTGCACAAGAGGATTGGTTGGGCGTAAGAGAGGGGACTCCCCTCTTGGGGGAGTACCCCTTACACCCTTATTGAGTTTTTGGTAGGTTATAAAACCTAAACAATCGACACATAATCTGAAGTCATTTGGTGTACATTTTTTTCAGTAAATTAAAAAATTGTGCTTTATAAAACATATAACATTTATTTGTTATAAAACTAGCCTAAAAGCTTTCATTTGAGATCAACCTTCCTTTGTAAGACTCAGTGACAACCAAAAGTGAAAGCTGGTGACTTTAGACAAACTAGAATTTCTCTCTTCTTTTTCACAATTGTATCTTCTATCGAATCTATTACATTCGTTATATAGAAAAGAAAAAGAAATAAAAACAAAACTGGTGGGGCCTATAAATAATAATTCGTTTGAATTATTTCCTTTACTGTGCGCTTTTACTATGCAACTATTTTGTCATCCACTGAATTATTCATAACACTCCCCCTTGGATGACACTTTGCAAACTTTGGGGTAATTAAGTACTGCCTCATTAAAAACCTTGCTAAAGAAAAACCCAGTGGGAAAAAACCTTAGCTAAGGGAAAAAAAGTGCAGTCTATAGCTCCCCCTCAAGTTGCAATTTGTAAGGCATCATATTCTCCATACGTGACGCATGCCAATGTCATGAACGTGTTTCCTGAAAGTTGCTGTAGGTAGTGCTTTTGTGAAAAGATCGGATGAATTGTTGCTGGATTGGACATATCTCATCTCGACTTGATTGTCTTTAATAAAGTCTCGAAAAAATCTTGGTGGTATATAAGAGTGTAACATGTAATACTCCCCCTAATTTCATTATGTATCGTTTAAGCCTTCTGCGTAGATCTTTTAGTTAATATTTTGCCACTTCATTCCTTGATGCGTAATTCTTTATGTTCGCAAAGTTGTATATCTTCATATGAGCCTTCTAGTGCCTCTTCTTATAAATAAATATCATAAGATCCATAACTGTGATTTGTTACATTCCCTGCATTTACAAAACTAACCAAGCTTGTTTTGATAGGTTAGTAAAATATAAATTCATATCTTACATACCTTAGATGTATTGAAATATTTGTTTTACATATTCTAATGTCTCCTTGCTTGACACATGTGATATCACACCAATAAATTCATCCAAGATATATATATATATATATATATATATATATATATATATATATATATATATATATATATATATATATATATATATATATATATATAAGCGTGAATAGCTAGCAAGAAATATTAGTGCACAATTGTGATTATCTATAATATTTCTTGACTCGGAATCTCAACTTTGGTAGGAGATCAAAGTAGTCATCTGTTATAACAAGTGACTGAATAACCTTTAACGTACATAAAAGATAAGCTTTGTTCATACCAAAACCGACCCGATATATTCTAGATGGACTTACCCTCATGCCTGAACTACAGGTCGAACAATAATTACATTATATCAAGGTCTTTCAAAAATTATCCCTCTAAAAGCTCGACAGATTCTCTCGATGGTGCCCAGATATCATCACTGTAAACTGGGATTATAGTGAACTTTTAGGAGAGGACTTTTGATAAAGATGGATGATATTATCAAACTCATATTGCTCTTTATCATAATATCTAATGAGTTGTACAACACTCAATCCAACTATTTTATCCATAGTATCTTTTTAAGCTTATAAAGATACATTCATGAGGTTTTGAAACCAAAGCTTCAGACATTTACAATCATTCACTTACTTCTTTTCACTTTGAAATGTATATGCATGCACTCTTAGGAGTTCTATTACATAAACCTCCTCATTGATTTCTACATCATATGCAAAGATGTCTTGAACACTTGCATCATTTGTATAATACATATTGTACCATGCTTATACATTGTACATTGAGATACCATAATCACCAAGTACATGTATTCTATGTATGTTTATTGGTGCACAAGAATTATATCCATAAGATATTTTCACTTAACCTTATAAGCACTTAAATGCTTTAGGATACTCATCAGGAGTTCCAATTATATTCAACGTATTCAAATATGAATCTGTATACAACAATCATATCATTCTCGAGAACTTATTTTACATGATTTTAATAAATTAAATCCTTGAGGACTTTCATGTAAACATTTAGTATCCAATAATTCATAACTTTCATAAGACATGTATCAATTCTCTTTATATTACCAGACTATTTAAATATTGGAAAACCAATACATTCACCACCGGAGAATACATCTCCTCATAATCAGTCATAGATCTTTGCGAAAATACTTGTGCCACCAACTTTGCCTTATATCACTTAATTTGATTTTAACATGATTCGCGTAAAAGACACTTTTGTATCCAGTATATTTTACAACTTCAGTTATATGGACTGTTGGTCCAGAATTCATTAGAGAACTAAACTCTGCCTTATTTGCGTCTTTCTATTTTGACCAATCATTTCTTAATATTCATTCATAGGCAGATCTTAAATCTTGATCCTTATCATTTGATCATTTTAAGCGCTTCATTATATACAAAAGTATAACGACGTCGATTTTTATTTCGATTCCATACATATGTTAGACATGATACAACTTATCGAGATCTCTTTATTTCCAGGTACCTAAGGTTCTTCTTGAACCATCATGTCTATTGTCTCTTCAAGAGACCTTTTTAATATCACCTCGACTTGACCATCTTACTTAGTTGCTCCAACTTTCGAGGAATTGTATTACTATAATCGACTAGTCTACCATGCTTCACGCTTCAGGCGCGCAATAGACTCATTAGAAAATATGTGGTGTCCTTTTGGGACACAAATATAACTGGAGCATAAGCAGTTGATTATGTGACTTACTTAGTCACTCTATTTAGGTCAGTGAACTTGTCTAGTAATTTGTTCTTTAATACTGGTAAATGAATTATACTTTAACCTTCTAGTTCATAGTTTATAGTCTGAGGATCAAGATGACATGATAGCTCATTTCACTTTTCACTTTCCAACTGCTTGTTCTCCCCCTAATGTTGGGAACATTCATTTACTAAAGTGAAAACCAATGAGCCATAAACGAATTTCTCACTAATGGCTTTAAGTATTCAATCACAGACGATTGTTTATACCCAACATATTCTCAAACCTTTTAGAAGTCCCATCTTTGTGCGGTGAGTTTTAATATATGTCGCACAACCATAACCTTTGATGAGACATCTTTGGTTCCTGACCAAAAACCAACTATATGGGGAGAATTACAACTTATTGGCTTGATGTGAATTGATACATGAACTTTTGCTCTCATGATCATACACTTTGCAAACACATCCAGTGATTGTCTTAATAAATCATGTCCAAACTACATGAAGTTTTACGTGTATTGCAATGATCATTATGTGAAATTGATTTATTATCAAAATCATTATATCAATCTGGAATAATATGCTTGCTATCACATTAGCTAAGCCATAATCACACAAACTTCAGGTTGTGGATTTGATAACCATTTAGACGATGCATAGATTTAAAAACACTAAACGGTATCATGTTGGATATGCATATCCTTTAATCACTTCCAGAATATTTAGGGATTCTCACCCTACTTTGGTTGGTAAATAATGAATTTCCCTTAAGAGAAAATATTGTATGCTAATTACCAACTTGAAGAATCTTCTAGTTCTTCAATACAATTTACATCAACATTGACTCGGTGTGGTCTAACCGGTCATGCCAACTGATTATGATTCATAAACTTCTTATTTATGATCATATATGTATTACTTGTAAGTAAAAACACAAAATAGAATGTAAAACAATTTAATCATAATAATTTGATAGTCTATTATGATTTGAACAAACTTACATTATATAATGAATCAAATTCAGACTCAGAATCATAAGGTGGTGAAGGTGGTAGAGTTAGTTGCATACTATTAGCTATTTGTTTTAGCATGTCTTCCAACCATTTATTTCTTTCTGTCAGTCGTTTTATTTGTTTAGACAAATTTCGAATCTGATCGTTTAACCTAGCCACTTCGACTCCTATTGAATCTGAAGGTAGATTCAATTGAGGTACCGTATATGATTCTGTTATATTAATTGGTGGCAGTTGTTGTTCTACTTCGTTTAATAGTGATTGGAAAAACTGTTGGGGTAATGGTGATTGCAAAAATGATTCTGATGCTAACTGCTCTTGGAATATCATGTTTTCATCAAACAAAGTTTGTTGCATCGTTGAATCTTCCTCGAAAACTAAAGGTGAGATGTTTTGTAAGATGTTCGGTTGAGATAGGTTAGTTGTAATATGTTCTTGTATGGGTGGCAGCTGTGGTTGTAGATCAAATCGATAAAAAGACGGTTGAGGAAGCTGCAACAATGATTGTTGTAAATTTTGTATTGAGGTACTTTCTAAGATAACTTGAGCTTCCTCCGACTGGAATGGTTGATTTAGTATATAATTATGAACAGGGGTTAGCCTAACAGAGTTAAAATTTACAATCCCAGATGCCTTTGGTGGAGATAATCCTTGGATAATCTGATTACTTAAGACACCTAATGATTTTGCTATTTTTGTAATGTAAGACCCTCCCATGAGACTTCTCAGAGGATTTGTTTGTTGATTTAAAAAATATGTAGCAAGCTCGTGGGCAATATTACAAGGAACTTGCTCAAAAATACTATGCAGATGGAAAAGGTCGGTAGCACTAACCCTATGTTGATTATTCTTGCGCCCCGTGATAGTGTTGGCTAAAACACGATGCATATATTGATAACGAGGGTCTATGAATTTCATAGAATTATTATTGTTACACCACTCTTTCGATGAATGGCTTAGCCAGTATTCTTTCATTTCCTCAGGGGAATAAGAGGTTGATGCCTCCGTAAAAATAGGTTGTTTAACTTCTTCATCTGTATATATGCCCAGATGAATTGCGAATTCTGTTAATGACATATTATAAGATTGTCCACAAAGTCGAAAATGAATAGATTCATCGGTAAGACTTTTATCATATTTGAAATAGAAAGTGGACAAGAACTCATATACAAGTTCATCGTATGACGGTTCTAGGATGTCGAAGAAACGACGCCAGGGCGTATTAGGTGGTAGTAATCTCGCCAGTAAACCACTTGGATCAAACATTTCCATCTGATACCAATCAATACCGCTAATAGAAAAAACTTCAAGATTCTTGAGTTTTTGATACCTCTCACGATTGGGTAAATCAGTAAACCGAAGGAATCGATGAATGTTTGCTGCATTTGAAGATTCAGCATATGCTACTGGAAGATTTGCCATTTGAATATTTGGTTTTGTTAAACTAAGAAAAGTTTGGGTATGGGTTATTTTGGGTATGAGTTGAATTATATCAGAAGTTGTAGCTTATGTGTAGATTAGCTCGAGTAGTGAGTTTCTTATATAGATAAGAAAATTTAAGCTTATACCATACGTTTGGTTAAGGCTTCCATGATACGTTTTGAAACAGTTCACTGTAGCTAGTAAATGTTATATGGCATAAATAAATATTAGATGCATAAACAAAAATGTTAGGTACATAAATAAATGTTAGTAGTCCCATGATTATTATATCTCCAGAGCAATAGGTCCTCTGTACTAATTTTAATTTATCATAGAACTATATTATAAGTATACATATATATAAAGGAGAAACGAGATCTAAAAGATCATCCTAAAGGTGTATGGTTTTGCAACTCACTGGTGCACCCTTAGGCTTTCAACCTATATATATGTATATATATTTAAATATATGAAATTCTTACATTGAGTATGGTAATAGCTCCTTTGCTTTTGTTGATTTGCTTGGTTGACAGCGCCTCGTGCTGATAACGTGTTATAAAACTAGCCTAAAAGCTTTCATTTGAGATCAACCTTTCTTTGTAAGACTCAGTGACAACCAAAAGTGAAAGCTGGTGACTTTAGACAAACTAGAATTTCTCTCTTCTTTTTCACAATTGTATCTTCTATCGAATCTATTACATTCGTTATATAGAAAAGAAAAAGAAATAAAAACAAAACTGGTGGGACCTATAAATAATAATTCGTTTGAATTATTTCCTTTACTGTGCGCTTTTACTATGCAACTATTTTGTCATCCACTGAATTATTCATAACATTATTTATATTATTGCAAATAATTTTAACTCATAAGAAAAAACCTATTCTCTCTCCCTATCCTTTCTTCTCTGCTATTTACCGCCACCACCACCCTCATCTAACATTAGATATTGTATGGTACTTTTCAAAAAAAAAGTATGGTGTGCCATTACTTGCAAGTATTATGGGTTTTTAGTCCCCTGTATTTCCTCCCATTCTTGATCCACCTTTCTGCTTATATGAACTAGTTCTATTCGAATTGAAATGGGTGGAAAGTAATGAGAAGAATCTATATATCTATATATATCTATATATCTATATATCTATATATACTATATAAAGCATTTCATATGCACATAATAGTAATTTACAACACAATTTGTAAGATGGCAGACCAAAAATCACAAACAAAACCTTATATTTTTTTCATTTTTCTTCCCATTCTACCCTGCTCTCCCTGCATCGCCCCTGTCAATTATGAAACCCTCCATTGAAATTGAATGTTATCATCAGTTTCTTCAACTCAATCGTCCTCTTCAATGCAATAATTAGTTTCATCAATACAATCGTTCCTCCTTCAATTCGAGTTCGTTTCCAGCCACCCGAAATATTAAGATGTCGACAATCATCTTCAGTCTGGTAATCTATCGATTGGTACGCCTTTTCTTTTACGATGACAACGATAAACCTGTTGATTTTAGTTTTAAAGGCTCCAATGCTCTCTTCGCCCTTACCGATAGGTATGTATCATCTTAAATTACTAACAATTTGTTCCCCTTTTTCAATCATTCGGCCTCAATTCCATTATACATGTGATAATAGTTATTAAATATTGAAATTGAAGGTACAAACATATCTATGGCTACGGTTAAACCCTAATTTATACTACTTTATTTGACAATTTAAGCTCAATTTTGTTTTTAACCGTAAAAAAAACCTATGAAAGTTGTAACTTTAAGCAGTATTTCAATGCTTTACCTGGACATAATCACTTTGAAATTGCACATGATCTTGTGATAACGAATGTGAAATAATGAAATTAAAGGTGCAAATACACCACTGGTTAGGATTAAACCCTAACTTTTAACTTTCACAAATAAAGAAGAAATATACAAGCTCTCACTACCAGTTGGAAATTATTTGGTATATCGCTTCTGGTTGTTATTGTATAACTATAAAATGGCTATGTCGGTGGGAAACTTTTTTTTTAATTTTTTTTTCTTTTTTTTTTCTTTTCCTAACAACCTTTGACTTTTTTTTTTCTTAATTTACGTTTTCAGCCCTTATGCTTTGTGTGTTGTTTCTTAAATACCAACTTCTTTAACAATTTACATTTGTCGTCAACTTTTTAACTTTACGTTTTTACCACTTGCACTTACGTATTTTTTCCCATCTCTTGTAATATACATTTTCGGCCCTTATGCTTTGTTTGTTGTTTCTTAAATACCAAGTTCTTTTGTAATTTACAGTTTTCGTCAACGTTTAAACTTTACGCTTTTACCCCTTGCACAATTTTTTTCTTTCTTTTTTGTGCTTTTGTTTTTTTACTTATAACCTTTAATTTTCAGCATTGACTCTTACAACCTCCTAACTTTCTAAATACTTTTTAATCAACTTTGACGTCTCTATTTTTATTTACATGTCGCTATAAACTTAAGTTGATTAGCATTCACACTGACAACCTTTTTACTTTGTAAATACTTTTCTAATCGAGTTTCCCACTTGATGTAAGACATGTGTCGACATACTTTTGTATCGGATCAAAAATCGGGTCGCCCCGCCGTGAAGCGCGGGTGTAACACCCTAGTTAGGATAATATGATGATTTCAGTTTTTTTTATAATTTAATTATTTTCTACTCCCTTAGGGTTTAGAAAGAAGAGGCTTTTTTTTTTTTTTTTTTTTTTTTGCAGTGGTGTGTGTTTGTGTTTATTAATGTCAGTTTGTTATTACTATATAGCGGGCGCTTTGATCACATTCTGGCCCACTATAAAATAGTGGGTTGGGGCCGATTTAGATCCCCGTTACTTTTTTTCCGTTGAATCTTGATGGTGCTTCTGTGTTACAATTGTATGCAAGTTTTATGTACTCATATAATATGTGCTTAAATTATCCTTAGTTGACAGCTAATGTACATTGCTCTTGTTGTACGCCTATATATGACACTAGGTAAAAGAGAATATCTCCTAATGATCCAGATGCTTCAAAGAAACTAAAAGAATGTGAAACGGCTGTTATGAAGCTCAAGTTTGAAGAAGCAATTTATGTGCCTACTTCAGAACAACGCTCGGTAGCCGAGTCTATCGGCTTTCGAACCATAGGTATCATTTTCTTTAATTATTCCTTATTTATTTCCTTATTTGATTTTAACTGTTAGGGCTTCAAGTCCACAAATTTCATGCTCAATGTGCCTTTATTATTTATTATTTTATTTTTGATTTTTCTAATATTTTAAGTAAAAATGCATGTATTACAGTGGTTGTGGTTTGAAATCTGAATAACGGGAAGTCAGGAGAACGATGGATAACCTGTTAAGGAGGCAAACGATTCCGCAAATGAAACTCCTCCAACATCCCAGGTGAATTGATTCTCTTTTGACTCTTGTGCGTCATGGGATGTATATAGATGCTGTTAATCTGTTTTACTTACATTCCTTATCTATATTGTTTATTGGTTTTTGTTTGCTCAAGAGCAGCCCTCAGGCAATGCCATGGGAGCGGTCCCACCTGATTGGACCGGATTTCAGGTTTTGTATCTATAACACTTTTAAGCTTATAGTCAAATTGGAGCATGTGTGGTGTGAGTTGTTTGACTAAATTTAGGTGGTGTTTATGTAATTACTTCTTGAACAGGCTTATTCGCCTATGCCTCCACCTGGTTACTTAGCATCAAGCCCTCAACCTCCTCCCTACATGTGGGGGGTTCAGGTACTACGCTTCTTAAATAATGGATTTTGCTCTATAAAGTTGATTTATATAAGCAAAATATAAGTCAGTTTTATGGTAATGTTCCATTTTTATGTTTTTTTTTGCAGCGGTGAGAGTAATAATTCAGTACCGAATGCCAAAATACCAAAAAAAAGCTGGTACAGATACCGTATTGTATTTTACCGAATATCCGCATTTGAGAAATCCTAATACCAATACCAATTAGGCTATATGGATGCCATATCGCTAAGGTGCCGGTATATGAGAAAATAATCTCATCCTTGAGTATAATGATATAGCCACTATAACAAATTTAATTTTGGTTTTTTTTTTTTTTCAGTTTTAAATAATAGATATTGGAAGATGGATTGAACAAGTTAGAGAGTGTTTCTTGCAACAAAGCAGAAGGCGCAAGTTAGAGGGTGCTTTAAGTGGAGATTTAGATAATACTCCTGTTATTGAACAAATTTTGAAGCTAGCAAAGGCTAAGCTTCTTGGACATAATAACTACGCAGAGGTTTAAACTTTAAATATTTGTTTTTAACAATTTAGTTGCTATCTAAATAAACTTCAGTTTTGTTTATTTATATTGTTACTTATTATGAAGCTTTAATCATTAGTTAAGCATGGCTACAAAGATGGCCACTGTTGACAAAGCAGAAGAGCTGCTCGAAAAGCTAAGGAGTGCTTCTTGTATTTAAATATCTTGTTATTAAGGTTGTATTATATCCGGTGGCGGGTCTAGAAGAAAGATTCAGGGTATCCCAATTTTTTTTTTTTAAAGTTCGTATAAAGAATGAAACCTCGATAATAACTTTACCGTTTGTTTAGTTTGATTGTTTGCATAGGCAGATAATGAGAACCACCCTAATATATTATAATTTTTTATTGTTTTAAGGTTTGAATTATATTCTCGTCCCGTATTATCGACTCTGCAGCAACGCGCGGGTTTCCCACTAGTAAAAAGAAAATATGACACAACCAATTACTTATAAACGTTATCCTGCGTATGGAGTATAGTGTGTTCTTATTATTCTTTCATTCTCATTGCCATAAACTAAATTTTCTTAGGGTCTTTGAAGTCATTACATTCGTTTTTGGTAGGAATATTGGATTTTAATAATCTTAACTATTCGTCGTTGGCCACCAACAGTCCCAATTCTAAAAATAACCACTGACAGACCTAACTTTTAACATATTTGCCTCCAATGGACTCTGACTAATAGAACCCTAACGTTGTTAGTCTTCGGTCGCCGGAAAAACGTTTTTTGGCCGAAAAACTCAACAATTTTGTCCCGAACCTCTTTGTAACCTTATTATGGACCTTTGGGAACCTTTTTCTAGTAAAAGCCCCAATTATTAAAGTAGCCGGAAAACTCCTTTTTCATCGGAAAACTTCTTTTTTCACCGGAAAACTCAACTTTTTGGCCGGAAAACGCAACATTTTTGTCCCAAACCTCTTTGTAACCTTAGATCGGACCTTTAGAAACCTTTTTATGGACAAAAACGGATTTCTGACGACCAGAGACTAACGACGTTAGGGTTTTGTTAGTCAGGGTCCATTGGTGGCCAATATGTCAATAGTTGGGATTGCCAGTGGTTATTTTTGAAGTTGGGACTGTTGGCAGCCAACGACGAATAAGTGAGATTATTAAAATCCAATATTTCTTTTTGGTAATAAAGGGGAGAAAAACACATGAAAGATCAACCAAGAGGTCACTAAAATTTAGAGCATTTTATATAGGGAAATTGGTCTGTAATAATCCCACCTAGATCTTATTGGCCATTAATAATCCCACCTCAGAATATTCCCCCCACCAGTCCCACATTTCACCTATTTTTCCTACAATGGTCTCCCGTTAAAAAAACTTAACGGAGTTAAGCTTTTTTCCAAATGACAAACAAATTTTTTAGGGCTTTTGATTAGAATGACGATACGAGTCCATTGATGTAAAACTTGTATCGAAACGGTGCTCCAAATGATGAAAACGACGCTTCAATTTGGGTGTTTAAATTTCCAATTAACCAAAATCAAGTCACTTGGAGCACCATTTCGAAGTAAGTTTTACATAAATGGACTCGTATCATCGTTCTGATCAAAAGCCCTAAAAAATATAGTTTGTAATTTGGAAAAAAACTTAACGAATTTTTAATGTGGGACCATTGTATGAAAAATAGGTGAAAGGTGAGACTTGTGAGGGAAATATTCTGAGATGTGATTATTAATGGTCAATAAGGTTTAGGTGAAATTATTATAGGCCAATTTCCCTTTTTTATAATATCTTGTGTGTTTCTCCCTTACATGTGTACTTGCATATACTTATGCTTGGTGTGGATGCTTGTTCCCAGTTCCTTTATCCACGACATCAATTCGATCTACCACTATGCTAGGGTGTAATTTTTAAAAACCCTGTGGCTGTAGAAGTTTTTATGTGACTCAACATTCTTGCCCCAACATCTTTTTCTATGAGGAAATATGCACCACAAAACAAGCACTCTAGGATACCAATATTAAATTAATTATGTTGCTAACATCGACAGGTAACTTAATTAAGTGAAAAACAAACTTTTAGATGTTATTTACTTATGAGAAAGCAAGAAGGTATAAACGCTAACATGCTCAACATAAAAACTACTGAAAATATGTTGGTTGAATTGGTTTGTTATCAATTATACAATATTTGGCCACTAATTTCTACTCTCTCCGCAAGAGTTGAGAGGGTTACAGGCACGTAAACCATGTCAAACACCCGCGTAATATGATGAAAAGTATGAGAAGTACAATACAAAAGGCCAATAAGACTCGATTCTTTGGAAAGGGGATCGTTGGGTGTCATGGAAACCTACAACCATGAAGTGCATCCATTCGTTCTCTAATCTTATAGTTGATAACGTTACATCACTCACAAAATGATTATATGAACCAAACAAAAACAACACTCGTTGATCTTTGTATTTATAAAGTATATGCTTTATAGTCTATATATGTGTTTATATGAGTTATAAATTATGGGAGTGAATTGCAAGGATTGTCCTTTATCTTTATACCTATTTGCAGGCGCTGTCCTTTATGTTTAAAATTGACGAGTTTTGTACTTTATGTTTTCAAATCATACACATTTTGTTCTTTAGCCCTAACCCAGTTAGATTTTTCTGTCAAATCTGGTAAGATGCAATGCACATGAGGGTAAAATTGTCTTTTCACCCTATATAAAAAACTAAACCAAGGACAGTTCATGTACTTTAATTATAGATACATGTAGTGAAATTTCTAACCTTCAAGAAATCCTAAACACCCAAATATTCGTACATATCCTCTCTGATCCGAACACACCGGCATAAATTCAACAACACGAACACATACATTAGATAAATTGAATCAAATGTCGTTCAGATCTCGAAGGAAATGGTGAAGAAAATCATGAAGAAAATAGGCGGCGAGAAGAATTTGAATCCCCGGGTGAAAGAATCGTTGAAGAAGAGTTTGCCGGAGAGTAAGGTGGTGATGAGCAGAGCTCACCGTGGAATTTACGCCAGCCGGCATATTCAGTTCGGTAATAAAGTCAGCGAGAAAGGTGGAAACAAGTTAGTACATGTTCTAAATCTCCGATTGGTTACAAAGTATTAGATATAATTTTGTTTGATGTTAATTTGTACAAGTTGTGTTTAAAGATGAAGATTCAACAAAACTTGTGTTTTGTTTTCACTGAAAATGTTGAAATTGAAGGGGAAGATTGGAAGATGAGAATGGTGGGATCTGTTGGAGATATGGGGAAGAAGAGGGTTTTGTTATGATATATAATTTTTTATATGTATTTTTAAAGGATAGGGTGAAAAGACAATTTTACCCTCATGTGCATTGTACATGACCAAATTTGACAAAAAATCTAACTGGGTTAGGGCTAAAGGACAAAACGTGTATGATTTGAAAACATAAAGTACAAAACTCGTCAATTTTAAACATAAAGGACAGCGCCTGCCAATGGGTATAAAGATAAAGGACAATCCTTGCAATTCACTCTAAATTATGGCATCTTAAAACGTCTGTTTTGTTGACCACACACGAACAAAATGTGATATGCAAGAGGTTAATGATTATTCGCGGTTTTAAGCCACGTTAGTTGAATAAAGTGGAATTTCCTGTTAGAAAATAAAAAAAATATTAGGATCCGATTTACATCATTTTCTTTCTCAAGAAGATTTTTGCCAGCTAACATAGACTGAAACTCTTAATCAGAGGATTTGCAACCATTGTATTGTCATATTCAACTTCTTGAATCATCTATTTATTTAATTTTTCTTTTGTAATATATTATCAACTTTTATCAAGTAATAACATATCTGAATTCCAATAAAAAAACATGGTATCAGAGCGGTGTAAATGATCTCAGGGTCAATCCGCTCATCATCAATCTGTTTTTTTTTCAAACCCTTCAGTTCACAAGAACCACCATGACCGACGAAAACAACAAGAATGATGATCTTGCATTACAGATTACCAATCTCCTCAAGAACAACCTCAACAATCAAAATCAACCGCAGACACAAAACCTTTCCGACAGCCTCAAAATCAGGCTCATGCTTAATAGCCAAAACTAAGCCCCGTGGACCCAGATGATCTGAGTTGCAATCGAGGGGAAGTCAAAAACCCTTCTAAGCCATCTCTCGGAAACCCAACACCACTGGAACCAACCGATGAACGATACGAACAATGGGAACAAGATGATTTAATAGTGTTCTCGTGGTTAATACAAAATATCGAACCCACCTTTGCGAGTAACCTACCAAATTTCCCACTGCAAAATCACTATGGGATGCGTTGGTTATTACTTACAGTAGTGGGAAGGATAAGTTGCAAACCTTCGATCTTCATGTCAAGGCAAACAGGATAAAACAAAATGGTTCACCACTTGAAGGTTTCTAGACCATCATCTAAGATATTTGGGGAGAAATAGACAGGAGAGACCCAAATCCCATGACATGTACTTTAGATATAGAAATTTACAAAAAAATCCAGTCAGAACAAAAGCTCTTCCGATTCCTAAATGCCCTTGATCAACAATATGATACCATAAAGAGAGAGATCCTTCGATGGGATCCGCTACCCTTGACTGAGGGTTCCTACACGGCTGTTTGAAAGGAAATGACACATCAAGGCATTCTCGGAATAATCACCTCCTCTCATAACAACGTGGCGGCAGGACTGGTTGCCAACGGATCGTATGAAGGCCTAGGGTTTTTGTCGAAAGGGCGAACCAGTTAAAAGAACCCAAGGGAGGAGGAAGTATTGAAATATCTCCAACTTTAAAACTCCCAAATTGTCTCTATGTTCCATCTTTATCGCATAAATTGTTATCCATTAGTTAAGTGTCTTTAGTGGCACTTTTTAGGTATTTGGTGACACATTTTGAATGCCATTAAATGGCATTTTTTTTGTAGTGATCAAGGTGGTTACTAATTTTCTTCTTAAGCTAGTTATATATCCGCCGGTGAAAAAATCAATCATTATATGTATGATATATTAAAATATCTAACTTTGTCGCTTATTAGAATCTTCTCCAACATCAACCGGTTAAATTGCATTTAACAAAACGTGCGTTTCTCTCTTCACACTGTTTTATGCATTTCCTACGTTGGAAAATTTGTAACGAAAAAGAGGTCCTGATTAACAAAAAATAGTTACAAGTTTATGACATCAAAAAAATGTAATTTTTAAATATTCATGCTTGTGCCATATTAAAATATATAATCTTGAGTAGCAAATTTTGTCTATTATCACCTATTTTCAGGCGGTGTCCTTTATCTTTAAAATTGACGAGTTTTGCACTTTATGTTTTCAAATCTTGCACGTTATGTCCTTTAAGCTTAAACCAGTTAATTTTTTCTGTTAAATCTTGTCATTAAAGGGCAGTTTAGTCTTTTTTACCAATTACTTTAAAAAACTATGTAGGACAGCTCTTCTTGAAAGCAAGTTATTGACTGAACTACATATATCCTCTTAACTTTTACCCTTTCATTATAGCATCAGACATGATAAATTAACTTTTTGGTTATCTATGACAACTCAATTTGCAGCAGAAGCTGCTTTACGAAGAGTCCTCAAAAAGACGAGATACCAGATCAACATCATCTGCATTTGCTTCTAGAATCCTTCTATCAAATGAAAATGGGGTAAGCTTTCTTGCAATCTGTTGGATCGTCGTGTGACCCTAAACAGTCAATCTGAGTAGTTCATCATCAAATACAAAGGCGGAATCAATGTAAATGATGTCAAACAACTTGTTTTCTCTTAATTTCCTTTCTATTGATCAATCCTGAGCTTTTACAAACAATTCTGACAAAAATTTGGCAGCACCTCAGCTCTCACACACTATTTCCGTATGAAATGAACAGACAAGGCCAATATTTATAGGGTGGTTAATTCCGTTTGAAAACAACTCACGCAGAATTAACATATTCATGCGGAATTACTAATCTCGCTTGAAATGTTAATTCCGTTTGAAATGTTATAAAACCATTTCAAGTGGAATTACCCCAAAACACTGTTTTCTCGATATTCGTGCCCTGATCTATCTAGTACAATACAAGACTCAATAAAGACGAAGTTAACATACATCAGTGCACCAACAGACTCCCTCTTGGATGTTGACGAAGTCTTTAGCATCCTGTCTTCAGTTTTTGGACTTGAATTAACGTTCTCTGCCCAAATTGTCTTGACATTGTAAAAGCATTCTTCAATCTTTTATCTTCAAACTTAAATCTTCAATCTCCCCTTTGAATGTCGAACCAGAATTCTGACTCCCCCTTTCGCAGACTCCCCCTCTCAATATGTTGGGAGTTGAATTCTGGTTCAAACTTTAACATTTTCTTTGCCATGGGGATCTTGATTCCAGTTTCCTGTTTCTCAAATATATAACATTACAATCTATACAATCTTAAACATCTATTAACTATTCATCAGTTTTAGAAATCCACTTATGTATTCAGATCCAAATTAATGACCCTGATTACTCAATTTATCTACCAAGTCCAATTTAATGACCTCGGTTGATCTGTGACAAAACAAACTGATTTTGTTCAAACATTTTCAAACATTTTCTGAAAATTTACAAGTTTCAAATTAATGAACTTGTTTTGACTTTCCAATTTCTCAAGTTTAACATATGAAGCTCCCAACTCATCATCCAGCTAGAATCTTTCTGCATCTGCTCCAATCTTCTGAATCTGAAGATCAACTTTCCACTTTGGTTTGTCGGAAAATAAAACAGAAATGAAAAATCTTTTTGGAATTTTCTATAAAGTTTCTAAACTAGAAAATGAATTATAGAAATTTAAACGCAGAATGTAATGAAAATAAACTATTTACAAACATATTTTTGATGAGCGTGTTAGGGAATCATATTAGCTAAATGACAAGTTACTAGCACCGTTAAGCTTGATAACATACTAAGTTTTAAACAATTCACGTAGATTGTCAATATGCTGATCCTCTTAAATTTCCATACAAACTTCAATCTGTTCAGGATACGATTTAGGTGAATTAAAGAACTTAAACTTATATGTGTTTCCCACCTCTTGAATATACTCCCGTATCCAGATCCCAATATTCAGTCTTACAGGTGAGTATACCTAGATGATATCTGTAAAAGGGTTAAATGCGAAACCATGAGAGCTCAGGTCAGAACTTCCGTTCAGCAGAGAGATGACGGTTCAACTTAAGGTGTGTTCCCTTTAGAGAATCTTTTCTTCAACAGCACATGATTAGCATTTTGCAATGTTTCATCATTTTTTATGCTGAGGGCGGTGCTATGTTTCAAGCAATGCAGAAAGTATTATACGGGGACTAGGCCATTGCTTCCGCAAAATCAGAAGTCCCGGGATAATACCCCAGATATCACTGAGTATAAAGACCTAGTATCTCAGAAAGAGGGACCTTTCAAACAAGATTTCAGGGGTTACCTATATATCCAAGATTTGTTCCCTACAAAATAAGCAAGTTTGAATTTTAGGTTTATATCCCAAACAAGATTTACTAAGTGTATAAAAACCTATCAACACATCATCAATGGGACTGTTTAAAAAACTTTAGACTTTACAAATCTTTAGCGTACTGTAACTGTCAAGCCAATGTACTATCATTTTCCCTTTTTACATAAACTCTTTTTCAGTTTTCTATTGTTTTTGGATTTTTGAAATTTTCTCATGTTTTTGGATTTTTGAATTTTTTACTGTTTTTGTATTTTCTGAAAATATAATACTACTCCCCCTAAATACCAAAACAAGTAAAAAATCGACAAACCATTGCAGATTGTTTCTCAACATCATCATCTACAATGTTATCCTCATCAACGCCAATAATCCCATCCGACACCGATAGAAGCCTCATACCATTAAGTTTTAAAAGATATTTAAAACGAGTTTTGTCAAAAGCTTTGGTATGGAAATCAGCTTTCTGTTCGTCAGTGTGGATTTTCTCAATTCGTATCAACTTCTTTTCGAAATAATCTCGGATGAAGTGATGACGAATTTCTATATGTTTCGTTTTAGCGTGATGAACAAGATTTTTATTATACTTATCGCTGCCTCATTATCAACAAAGATAGGGGTGTTAAGAAATTGCAAACCGTAGTCGCGCATCTGTTGCTGGATCCACAAGATCTGAGAGCAGTAACTGCTAGCAGATACATACCCAGCTTCACATGTGGATAAAGCCACAGAGGTCTGCTTCTTACATTGCCAGGTGACCAAACGTGGTCCAAAGAACTGACAACCCGCTGTTGTTGATTTTGCGTTAACTTTACAGCTTCAGTAGTCAGAATCAGAATACCCTTCGAGCATGAAATCGCCTGTTTTTGGATACCACAACCCCAATGAAGGAGTTCCTTTCAGGTAGCGTAATATCCTTTTCACAATCACCACATGCGAAGCTCTGGGGCTAGACTGAAACCGTGCTGCGAGGCACGTTGGATACATGATATCGGGTCTTGAAGCAGTTAAGTACATTAACGATCCGATCATGGAACGATACGTCGTTTCATCTACCCTGTCTCCAGTGAGATCTGGGTTTATCCCATGATTCGTTGCTAAAGGGGTTGAAGCTGGAGTAGATCCTGACATCCCAAATTTCTCTAAGATATCATGAACATACTTCGTCTGATGTATGAAAATTCCCTCAGGTAGTTGATCAACTTGAAGTCCCAAGAAGAATTTCATCTCCCTCATCAATGACATTTTGAATTTTTGCTTCATAACTGATTCAAATTCTTTGCACAGTTTTTCATTCGTTGACCCAAATATGATGTCGTCCACGTATATCTGAACTATCAGAAGATGTCCGTCGACCTCTTTGGTGAAGAGAGTGGCATCCACTTTTCCTCGAATGAAGCTGTTGGCAAGTAGGTGTTGAGACAAAGTCTCGTACCAAGCTCTCGGGGCCTGGTGTAAACCATACAGCGCTTTATCCAGCAAATAAACCTTGTTTTTGTGGATTGGGTCGGTGAAGCCCGGTGGCTGTCCGACATATACCTCCTCTTTTACCTTCCCATAGAGAAACGCCGATTTAACATCTAACTGAAATAATTTGAAGTTTTTCCATGATGCAAATGCCAGAAAGATCCTAATTGCTTCTAATCGAGCCACCGGAGCATAAATTTCCGTGAAATCAATACCCTCCTGCTGACTAAAGCCCTGGACTACGAGTCGAGCTTTGTTTCTAACAACAACTCCTCGGTCATCTCTCTTGCATTTAAATACCCATTTTGTGTTAATTTTCCTGTGACCATCAGGAAAATCTACTAACTTCCACATTCCTAACTTCTCAAACTGTCTCAATTCTTCTTGCATAGCATTGACCCAAGAATCTTCAGTTAATGCCTCTTTGTATGTTCTCGGTTCGATCTACGAACTAAAACAACTATGTGAAAAATCAGTTTGTAAAGAAGCAACTGTAGAATAAAAACAAGTAAGCCCTTGGTCAATTTGACGTCTTGTGCGAACGCCTGATTTCAATTCTCCTATGATCAATTCTTCTGGATGATATGAAAGAGTTCTTGGCATCACTTCGCCTGGAACATCTACCTCGCCTTCCAAATTCGTGAAATTCTGGTTTACATCATGTTCACCGACTGGATTTGTTTGACTTGAAATCTGGATCTGCTCCCCCTAAGAATCTGAATCTCCACGATTAAATACTGGTCTATCATCAGATTCTTGATTATCATTGACTGCCGTCTGATTTTCAGGAGCTTGTTCTGAAGATTGTTGATTATCATCATGTTCACCAGCATTACTTGGACCAGCTTCATCATCATTTGAAGTTTGCCGTGGTCGGCTAGAATACTCAGCTGAAAATCTTTCTCCTGATGAATCATACTCTCTCAGAATATCCAACTCATCAAAGAACTCTAGCTCTTCTTCTTCCATGTCAAACGAATCCCACAGAGTATCGTAGTTGAAGCGCCATGAGTCGCCTGGGTTCTGTGGTGGCATTGTGTAACCTTGACATTCAACATTCGATGCTTCAATTATCCGCTTCAAGCTTGGAACAAAGACGTGCTTTAATGGACTTGAATAACCCACAAATATCCCTTCAATGCTCTTTGCACCAAATTTCCCAAAAGGCTCTAGAACGGTACAGGGAGACCCAAACGGTTCTAAATACTTCAGGTTCGGTTTGCGGTTATTGATCAGCTCGAAACATGTCTTGTTGAATTTCTTTACAGTGAGAACCCGGTTGAGTGTATAGCAAGCGGTTGACACTGCTTCTGCCCAAAAGTTGATTGGTAGCTTTGAATCAGCAATCATCGTCCTAGCCATTTCAATTAGTGTCCTATTCTTTCGTTCTGCTACTCCATTTTGCTGCGGAGTGTAAGGAGCACTAAATTCTTGCAGTATACCTCTCTCATCATAATACTCTTCCATCTTGGTATTCTTAAATTCAGTACCATTGTCACTTCTGATTCTTCTGATTCGTGCTTGGTACAAGTTTTCAATCTTTCTGAATAACGTCATCAAGCTTTCAAACGTCTCATCTTTAGACTTCAGAAAAGATACCCATGAAAATCTGGAATAATCATCAGTTACTACAAGACAATAGAGATCACCAGTTATACTTTTGACGTTCACTGGACCAAACAAGTCCATATGAAGTCTCTCCAATGGTCTTGAGACTGAATTGACTTTCTTTTGAGGATGTGACTTCTTCTTCTGCTTTCCTTTGACACAGCTAATGCACTCCCCTTCCAGATGAAAACCTTTTATGTGAACACCACTAACCAAATCATTGTGCACCAGATGATTCATTTTTCGCAAATGTATATGACCCATTTTTCGGTGCCACAACTGTGATTCTTTCTCTGTCGCTCTAGACATAAAACAATGAGCCTGACCCGTGGTTGTAGTTGCTACACTCATATCCAACACGTACAGATCAATGACTCTTGGTGCTCTCATAATAATCCATTCTTCGGGAACAACAAATCCTGGTTTCAAGATCAAACACACTTTGTCGATGAAGTGCGTTGTATACATCCTATCACAGATTTGAGAGATACTCAGCAAATTGTTCTTCAGCTCGGCAATGTAGTTAACTCTTTCAAACGTGACGATTCCATTGGATAACGTTCCTTCTCCAATTATCCTACCTCCTTGATTACCAGCAAAACCTACATAACCTCCATTAAAACCTCTAACATCGTACAAAAGGTCTTCTTCCCTGTCATGTGCCGAGAAGCTCCACTATCCATAATCCATCTTGAAACAGATCTCGGAAGCTCCTACACATTTCAAAAACACTTAGTTATATTTTGATGATGCTACCCAAGCCTCTTTCGACTCAGGTAACTGGACATTAATGACAGTTCTTTTGATGATCAAAGGTGGAAAATTTTTATCATTCATCTTCAAGTTTTCTTCAGACCCAACCTCAACCTCTTTGTATAAGAAAAACTCATCTTTTTGAGGTTGACCAGATGGTTGGTCTTTCTTTACCATCCATTTCTTTTCAGAAATCTATTTTTCTTTTTCAAGCTTCTCATAAAAATCCAAAGGAACATTCATCTTTACCGATGTTGTAGAAGATAATTGTTTTTCCGACTCAGAAACCTTTGGTTTTGGAGAAATTGTTTTCTTTTCAACAACTTTTGGCTTCCATGTTTGTTGAGATGATGCAACCCGTTTGTAAAATTTGTCATTTTTGGTTACCACATTCTTAGTAGGTTCAGTTTTGACTTTGGTGTTGTCATTTTTCAAAACCTTTTTCTCAACAACCAATGGAGCTTTTCCTTTCACATCAACTTTCTTTTTCTGAATCTCAACAACTTCAGTCTTAGGCTTCAAGTTGGTACACCTTCGTGCAATATGTCCAACTTGATTACATTTGAAGCATGTTCGGGTGTCAGCTACCTGACTTGTGCCTTCAGATTGAGGCTGTGAGGCCTTCTTCTCAAAAAATTCTTTGTTTGATTTTGAAAAGATTTTAAATTCTTCATCAGCAAGTGAACTCGAACATGAACTTTTCACAAACACTTTCTTCTCAACAAAACTCCTGTTTTGCACATTCTTCTTCTGATAACTCTTACCACCCTGATATCCTCCCGACCATTTATTTGGTTTGTTGTTATAAAAACGTGGTGGAACAACAGGCTTCTTGTAGTAAGCTTTATCTTTTTCAAAATTCATTTGCCTTTTTGTTTGATTTAAACTTTTTATTTCAGACAAATTAATTTCAATCATTTTGAACACATTTGTCAATTTGACAACATTAACATTCTCCAGTGGAAACTCAGAATCCGAATACAACTTATTCGATTCCGACATCTTGTACATGACAAGATTAGGTTCTTCATTTAAGTTTTTTTTGGACTTTGGTTTCGGAATGTGTTTGTCCAAGAAACATTCATCTTCCTCAGTAATGTCACTTTCAGATTTTAAAACATTCTCAACCACACTTTTCACAACTTCAGTTTGGACACTATCCTCATCGGAAGATGAAGTGAATGTAACATCAATTGTGTCCGAAAGTTTCACTTCATTATCATCTTCATCATTAACCAACCCTGATTGTTTCTTTGAGTAATTGCTTAGAACTGGTGGTGGAACTTGATGATAACCCACCCCGGTTCCATCTGAAAAGACATCTTCGCCTGCTTTGTTTTTCCCGATGGGTTTGGGAACAATGTGTTGCAAACAAAGCTTGCGGAGTTGTAACTGTTCAGTTTCAACTGGATGCGTTCATTTTCAATTTTAGCTTCTTGAAACTGAAGCGTCAACTTAGCAATTTCATCCAGTTGCTGGTTGATTAACTCTTCTTTCACCCTAAGAACACCTGACAGTTGAAGATTTTCTTTGGTTGTCTTACCATTTCTTTCATCAGAATCTTTAACCGTTCGTTTTAGCTTCTCAAATTTTTCTGAAATCTGACGATTTTCAAGAACAAACTCTTCGTTTTCTTTCCTAACTCTTTCTTTGTCAATTTTATCATTTTCAATTTTGTCAGTTAATTCTTTTAATCTGTCGTTCGAAGCTTTCAACAATTTATCACGGTTAAGGATCTGATCTTCAACACTTCTGACTCTACCAGTCAGATCTTCAACTTTCTTACCACTGAGGTAAGTGATTGTACTACAAACTTTGCACTCTTTCATGCAATTTTTGCAGTCGTTCTCAGATTTATCTTTCTTACCTGACTCGTGTGTATCATTTGAACTGACCTTATCTTTGGACTCAGTTCTAAAACCAGAATCTACCTCAAGTTCTTTCGCAGCAAGAACTTTTTCTGCCATCTTCTTCAGGTTTTCAGCGGTAAATTCTTGTGAAGTATCAATGATCCCATCATCAATCTTCTTTGGCTGCTGCTATTTCTCTTTCTCTTTTTCTTCTACTTTCTCTTCTTCACCTCCCCACCATAATCTTTGCCAACCCTCTTCTTCTTCAGCAATTTTTTGAATCATGGTATCAAGACTTATGGTCTTTGGATCAACAACAATGTTTCCCATGGAGTCAAGATAGCATTCTCTGTCTGCATCCCATCTCTTCGCCCTTTTAGCTTCAGTGAATATAGAAGATATTCTGATCATCCTGGTTTGAGCTTTCATCTTTCTGTTGACATACTTCTCTTTTTCATTTATATTGTCTTTAAAAGGAACAGGCTGAATAGATTTTGCCACAAACGCATATCCTACCGCATCATCCTCTGGTAACAATTCGCTCCAGTCAAAACCTTCGTCGTCATGAATCACAGCGAGAGCTCTGGATTTTTCTTTGGGGTTATCCTCAAGCTGCTTCATTCTGGGCGGTTCTGATTCGTTCTGATGATAGATTGCTCTCTTGTAGTAATCTTCTCGAAATGGATTTGCAGTATCATCAGTGTAAGCATTTCTGCATTCACGCTTAAAGTGACCTTTCAGTTTACACTTGAAACACGTCACTTTTGACTTGTCAAAGCCTAACTTTGTAGAAGGTCCACCAATAGACTGTTTTCCAGTAATCTCCATGAAACGTTGCGCTCTTCTCACTGCACTGGCCATACACCACCTTATATTGATTAATTCCATCTCCTCAGGGTCTATCTGATCGTAGTCTTCCTTTGTTAGAGTCACACCCCCAAAATACCACATGCGGAAACACCGCAGGGCGTGTGACATACCAGGATCTAGCCACCAATCATATTGAACTCATAAAAACTTTCATTTATTATCATCAAGTATTACAACATTTCAAATCAGTTATAGTGTACAGCGGAAGCATAATTCATTCATTAAGTATTTATAAACCATATGTAAAAGCCATTAGTCTTGTGTTGTGTTTCCATGTATCTCGACCCATGACCACTCTAGCTTCCCAGACAGCAAGTTCCAATGATATGCACCTAAAGGCCTGCAAGGCATGTAACAATGAGTCAACAACAAAGTTGAGCGAGTTCACAGTTAGGTGTTCATTTTAAGTTGTTTACGAAAAACATAGTTTGTCTTTAGTTGGCTTACTTGCTGTGGGGGTTACCCCATAGTTGAGAGTATGATTAATTAGTTTACCCTGTTTCCCAAACATATTCATAGTCGGTGGGGGCTTCCCATGTGAATTACCAGTTTACCCTGTTTCCCAAACCTTTTTACGATATTTTGTGGGGGCTTCCCATGTGCGTTACCAGACCGTTACCATATCGACTACTAATGAAATATAAGTTGTGCCCTACATCAGTGTCTATCATCACTGACAGTTTGCCATAGTCCATTAGTACACGCCCGTTCGAACGACACGGTGTGAGGTTTGTTAAACCTAATAGCGCTATTAACTAATGACCCGCTCGCCATCGGCCTCGGCGATTAAGTCGATATAAATAGGAGGGACTTCATGATAGAGTTTTGTCTAGTAAGTTAAGGTTGTTGTCCTACCCAAGGAGGACGAACGTACGTAGTTCTACCCAAGGAGAATACGCAGGTGTTATAGTGGCATCCTACCCAAGGAGGATGGCCGTACATATTCTACCTAAGGAGAATATGTAGTTTTCCGTTTTAGTTCTTTAACCCATTCCCAACCCTTGGGAATCCCATGCCTTGTAGAAAGTGTGAACTCACCTTGGTTTGCTCGGTATGCTTAACTACTGGTTTCCCAATTAATCAGTCAAAGCCTAAGGTATGCACATATACATAATCAGTTCATGTTCGCATTGTTTTCTCGTAAGTTAAAAGCATAGAATGCATGCAAGGTAATCATCAACGATTCAACACATAACAGTTATACAACTTATTCATACTCATAGTTTACATGTATGCTCCTTAGCCATGGTTAACAGTTAAGTGTATGGATAAAAATCAAATCATAATTGATATCATCAACAGGTAGAAATTTACATATACTCATTCATTATCACACTTTGCATGCATGCCTCATATCAATACATAACAGTGGAGGGTACCGTATGTAAGGACCCAAATCATAATACTTGATCATAACCAAACATTATTAACAATAGATGTCATCACATAGTCATTCAATGTCATGCATGAAATTTACATAACTATTATAGGCAACTGATCGTGCACAGTCCTTCGGCGAAATGAGCACCCGACGAAACCCTATGCGACGAAACAACACTTTGTTTCGCCGAGTTGACCCGTGATGAAACTCGCCATGTTTCGTTGAGACATCACTGTTTCGTCGTGACAAAGTGTACTGAGTTTCGTCGAGGCCATCATTTTGTGAAACAGTTATAGTTTACCCATGCTGGAAACCCTAATCATCTACAGCCGTTTCACCATAACCTCCGATCATACAGTTGTCTCCCAATTACCATAAACATCAATTGCCATTCAACATCTAGTACAACCCTAACTATTAAATCATCACCACATCCTTTCTCGTAATACATATACATACACATCATATAATATCGTCTTTAACATCAAACAGGAAATATCAGTTATGAGCAGCGAATCATGAATACAAATCATAGGAATCTCAACCTACAAGTTCAAATCAAATCAATACATTATAAATCATCTAGACCCTATTGATCATAACATACGTTTATCATACCGGTTCGAGTCAAGCATCCAGACACATAACCATCAAACATACAAATCATGCCTCTAATGGATCATCATACATTCATAATCAATTCAGAACAAATAAACGTTAACTACAAACTAACCAATTCAAAGGATAGTCCAAAGATTTCGTGTGATGATAAAGCTTCAAAGAATGAGTGTTGCCGTCGGTGCTAGAGAGGAGAATGAGATACTAGGGTTTTCTAAAAGACATCTCTGTGCAGATTACGCAAATATAAGTATGCGAATCACAGCTGGGCCTTGTCTGGGCCAAAGCCCATGTCCACGAAACAACAAAGGGGCGACGAAACCCCCATGTTTCGTCGTGGTGGCTTGATGAGATCCCCAGTTTCGTCGAGCAGGAGTTGTGGTGAAACTCTATGTTTCATCAAGTAGGGTTTTCTAGGTTTTAAATAATGCCTAAGTTTATAAGACTAACCACATCAACATAACCACATCCACATACTAATCACATAAATGAAAACATAATATTCACAATACGTTTTAACATATCACAAACGTATGCGGTTACAAGGCAAACAAGTCGTGTAAACAAACAACTTTAAACAATTAACGTGCAATAACGTGAAGATAGAATCTTGGAAACTCGAGTTGTCACATTATCCCCAACTTGAAAGAAATTTCGTCCCGAATTTAGCATGCGGTTACTGAGGAAGCTAGTTAAGTTGCGTATTTTACTGGTTTTCCTGGGGTGTCACATCATCCCCCCGTTGATTTGGAATTTCGTCTTGAAATTCCGTAGTAGCTTCAGCCTCAGTAGTAGTTGCATGGTTTCCGAACAACTTGGGATACTTAAGTTTCATTTGGTCTTCTCGTTCCCAGATGAACTCTGGGCCACGACGGGAGTTCCAACGAACTCGAACAATAGGTATTCTGGTGCGCTTGAGGTCCTTAACGTCTCGGTCTGTGATTTCAACTGGTCCCTCGATGAATCGCATCTGGTCGTCGATAGTGAGCTCCTTCAAAGGAACTATGAGAGTCTCATCTGACAGACACTTCTTCAGATTCGACACGTGGAATATGTTGTGAACTCCACTGAGTTCTTTGGGTAAGTTCAGTTTGTAGGCCACCCTGCCTATTTTCTCCATGGTTTCAAAAGGTTCAAAATATCGCGGTTTGAGTTTTGTCTCAAATACCAAGGTGAAGTACACCCTCCCAAGGTGAGTCTTTAGGTGGTACTCGATCCCCAACTTGGAACTCGAGTGGTTTCTTGCACTAAACAGCGTAGCTTTTCTGGCGATCACGAACTGCCGCCATTCGTTGTTATATCAGAGTAATCTCCTCCACTGTGTGAATGATGAGTTCTGGGCCGGCGAGTTGGCCGTTTCCGACTTCTGCCCAACAAAGAGATGATTGGTACCTCCGCTCGTACAATGCCTCGAATGGAGCAGCTTGAATGCTGGTGTGGTAACTTGTTGTTATTCGAAAGCTCCACTAAAGGGGAGGTGTTTTTCTCCGACTGCTGCCAAAGTCGATTCCACGTGCTCGAAGCATGTCTTCAAAAGTTTGGATGGTGCGTTCAGTCTACCCATCCATCTGTGGGTGATATACTGTGCTCATGTCTAACTTGAGCCAAAGGACTTGTGCACCGCTTGCGACAAATCAGATGCAAATCGTGGGTTGCGATTAGAGGTAATGAAGGTTGGCACCCCGTGCCTAGCAACCGCTTCCTTTAGATAGAGGACTGCAAGTGTAGAAACTTATCTGTTTCTTTGATGGCTAGAAAGTGTGATGGTTGAGCAAGACAATCAATGAGTATCCAGGTAATGTTGTTTCTGTTTCGCGTTGTAAGTAGACTTTCGACCAAATCCATGGCAGTCCGTTTTTATTTCCATGAGCCTTCATGTCGGATTACCAGTACAAGGTTTGTAAATCCCAATGCCTCTCATCAGAACCCAGCGGCTAGAATGTCGAAGTTGGTGTGCTTGCTCAACACGAGTTCCCTACAGTTGCCGTATAACGGGACCCACATTCGTTTCAGGAAATAGCGAGTATCGTCTGACCGGTCAAAGGTTGCTTCTCCATGCCCCGCATGGTTTCGACTTTAAGATTCCCCCTTCCTTCAGTTCTCCAGTTTGAACAGAGCGAGTCTGATACTGGTAAGTTAGTGTCGATAGCGAGCAGCAGAGCTCGTGTACGTCCAGGTTTCGTAGTCGTGTTAATCCTGAAGTTTCCATCCATCGATGTAATTGCATGCTTTAGCTCTTTCGATCATTGGTACATGGGAGGCCCTTGCGATCGGTCTAAATAACACATCTGGTACCGTCCAAGAGATACCTCCATCCAAAATCCCAAAGCCATGGTTTTCACTGTCAGTCGAGTGTGTGTGTCGCGCAGTCCCTCTTAGTGACTCTTACACGTATGTCATCACTCTCTCGTGTTGCGTCATTGTGCAGCTGGGACGCTGATTCGGACCATAAGGATATACTACTGAATCACCCGCATCCTCGGGTAAAACGATGCTCAGTGCATTACAGAGTCAGGATTCGGAAGCTAAAAGGACGTCCTCCTGTACTGTCTTTCACGAACACAGCACCCTGCTGTGCTAGAGAGATTTAGGCTGCGCGCCCTTTGAAAATTCTATGATTTATCTGCAATAGAATCAAGCGAGACCAAGAAATTACTGTCCTCCCGAAGGAATCTTTGGCGTCGATTAGTTTCTAACAAGATGGATCCTAGCACGATCCATGCGTATCCCCACTTAGTTGGTTACATGATCAAATGCTTTTCTCGTATCTGAGTGTTACATTTAACAAGTCTTCTCACGTAATGACTCCTCCCCTGGAGTTCTAAGATACAATATAGGCGTCGTCCATGCTATCCCTTCCTCCAGGGAAATGACCCAAAATGTCACCAATAAATACGGTCGATTCATGTGATCCCTGAAGCTGCTAGTGTTGAGCCACTCAATGACTAGGATGCACAAAGTTGAAATGGCTGCATTGCGTTCGACATGCTATTCTAAGAGCTTTCTCCTCTTGGACTTCCTCCTGGCAATAATTCGTTTGCTAGCGAATCTTCGAATGGAAGCTTGTTCCTTGTGACTAGTCGACGGGTTGTCAATACGTGGTCGAGGCAAACGGTTCTTGACCGTTACCTTGTTGAGTTCTCGATCATCAGTACGTATACAAAAAGACTTATCTTTTCTGGTATAACTGAGGCTCCCCAAAGCGAAAAGAAAAAAAACTAGATCCGAGGAAACTCAAGTCTAATAATTCCTGAAGTTGATTAGGCAGTTCCTGCAACCTTCCTAGTGTAAGATAATAAGATATACTAGTAACAAAGGCCACTTCTGACATGATGCGGATCTGATATCCCATCTGACGATATGAAGGTGAACCTGACAGTCCTTTTGGTAACACTTAGGGAGAAATCACGAATAATTGGTGGATCCTCGATCCTCCTTTCCTTAGACTTGACATCAGTATCGAGCATTAACACTGCGGGAAAATTCCTTCCGTAGACACTCCTGGCTTTTCTTGCTGAAATGACGCTAACCGTTGTGCCATTCTGGCGAGTTAGAACAGATGACAATCCTCCACGAAGGAGAGGGTTACGCAGAATTGTCCCCTCACAGGGTACACCTATCAAGAATAGCAGAAGAAGGGTCGATGTCGAACACTTGTCCCACAAGGTCGTGCTTGCATCCCAATGATCATATGAGGTTTCCACTGTCTTGCCATCAGCCAGTTCCACAACAGGTTCAAATTTTTAGGAGCATCGGGGTCAAATGGAATGGAGACGAAACAGATTGCTATTCAAACTGGCTACCTATGTCGTTAAGTCCTAACGTCTCCCACGCCAGCTCTAAATGCCCTTCCAAGAGCACCATTTCTGGTGTTGCTGTTTTCATTACTAGGTTTCCAAGTACTGTCGTTGTTCCTTTGATCGTTGACCTCTTAACTTAACTACGGCCAAACCATGTTGTAGGCACTTTTATTTCCTTACTAAAAGCTAGGGTTACGAGCACCTTGTTGTCATTGTGACCGCTGTCCCCAATGTCGTTGCTCGAAACAAAGCCCTACGATTCTTCACCATCACAGTCCATCTTTTCACACCCTGAGCCACGTCCTAAGGCGCTACTCACTATGCTGGCAGTTACGCATACCACACTAAGGTCAATTATCATCACTTATGCCTCGATTGATTCGTAAGTGTTGACTCCCATGGATCGCTAACAATGGTTAAGGATTCGATTGAAGCTAATTCGCTGGTGCTCATCGCCGATAATCAGGGTCGTCAAAGTACTGCGGTCGGTAAAGTGCTACGCTCATCCTCCTGTCCATCGATGTTGCAAATGGTTCGAGTATTACACTATATGTTGCGGGAGTGTTGCAGAAGTGATCGCACTTTAGAATCTGAGACGTCAATTCATGAGTTTCAGCAAACAAGGAGGAGTAAGAAGGGTATCGATCAATCATTCGACTATGGGACATCCAACTCAGGGACGTTCGTATAAGGACCTAACATTCTACACGGTTCACTAGGTGTTCAGATGGGTGTTCAGGTAACACTCGACAGCATCGAGTTTCGAAAGAATCCAACGATAAATGAGAAGTTCACGTTTGAGTTTGAGTAGGGGACAATTACTGCTATGGCCCCTATAGGTTCGTTTGTTTCACATTGATCAAATAGCGAGACAGAACCCCTTTTTCACTTGTTAAGCATCACTGGGACTCGCATGCACCCCACATTATTATTATGTGTGCACCCACAATAATATTGTGATTTGCATGCTCATCTCGGCTCCTCTTAACTCATGTCAAAAGGTTCCTCAAACTCGAGTAGCAAGCAAAGAGTATCACGAATCGTAAGTCATGAAGGTTTAGGGATTTACCACCCTATCAGTCACATAACACGTGCAAGTGTACATGAATTCATATCGTTGTGCTAATCGTGCAATCACATGCAATATCGTATGTAGGTGTTCACTAGTTATGTAGTACAATGAGTATAAGAGAGACGAACCTTGCAGTCTGGAGCTGAGTGTCATGGTCGTATTAAATCATCACCATATCCTTTCTCATAATACATATACATACACAGCATATAATATCGTCTTTAACATCAAACAGGAAATATCAATTATGAGCAGCGAATCATGAATACAAATCATAGGAATCTCAACCTACAAGTTCAAATCAAATCAATACATTATAAATCATCTAGACCCTATTGATCATAACATACGTTTATCATACCGGTTCGAGTCTAGCATCCAGACACATAACCATCAAACATACAAATCATGCCTTTAATGGATCATCATACATTCATAATCAATTCAGAACAAATAAACGTTAACTACAAACTAACTGATTCAAAGGATAGTCCAAAGATTTCGTGTGACGATAAAGCTTCAAAGAATGGGTGTTGCCGTCGGTGCTAGAGAGGAGAATGAGATACTAGGGTTTTCTAAAAGACATCTCCGTGCAGATTACGCAAATATAAGTATGCGAATCACAGCTGGGCCTTGTCTGGGCCGAAGCCCATGTCCACGAAACAACAAAGGGGCGACGAAACCCCCATGTTTCGCCATGGTGGCTTGACGAGATCCCCAGTTTCGTCGAGCAGGAGTTGTGGTGAAACTCTATGTTTCATCAAGTAGGGTTTTCTAGGTTTTAAATAATGCCTAAGTTTATAAGACTAACCACATCAACATAACCACATCCACATACTAATCACATAAATGAAAACACAATATTCACAATACGTTTTAACATATCACAAACGTATGCGGTTACAAGGCAAACAAGTCGTGTAAACAAACAACTTTAAACAATTAACGTGCAATAACGCGAAAATAGAATCTTGGAAACTCGAGTTGTCACAGTTAGGTTGGTGTTGCCTATCTTGCCTGCCACAAGACTTTCGTACGATTCTAACACAGACACTAAAAACACCATCTGCTGCTTTGCAGATTCCTTGCTGAAGTTTTAGGCGTTCTTTAAATCCACAGCGATATTGCATTGAAATAAGTTCTTTGAAGCTGATTGGCTTGAAGTTGACGAAGAACCACTGTGAAAACCACTGCTTGAACTCTCTTTACTTGATGTGTTGGAATTTTCAGCAGAAAAAGCTGCCTTGGGAGACACATTCTTGGGAATCATACTTTTTGGATAGTACAGCTCCAAGTTCTGCTGATATAAGAGTGATTGACTTTGTTTGATTTCTTTATCTCCAGCTCGTGACTCTCCAGTCTTTCAGTCAACAAATCAACCGTAAGCTTCTCCGACTCGATCGTATTCTTCAGCATCAACGCAAAGTATTGCCAATCCATCTCATCTAGCAACGAGTCAAACAATTTGTCGACTAATTCCTCTCGAGAATATATAATTCCATGTCTTGCCAGCTCCAACTTCAAGTGCCCGAACCTCTCAATCATCTTAGAAACAGATTCATTTTTTAAACAACCAAATAAATCAAACTCTTTTCTTAACAATTTCCTTTTGTTTTTTACTATTTCAGCACTTCCCACGCATTTTACTTTTAACTTTTCCCATAGATCTGCAACATTTGTGTATTCAATCAAAGAGATTATGTCGTCTCTGACAGACTGATGCAGCAATGCGATGTACTTTTGCTCAGCAACAAAATTCTCTATATCTTCAGTTTGTGTCAGATTCTCACCACGTTGTCCTCCATCATTGTATCCATTCTTTAAACTTTCCTAGCTCGGATACGCAAATGCCTTTAACCACTCTTCAAATTTCTTGGCCCACCGATTGTAATCTTCAATCGCCATCAACTTTGGAGGTTTGTTATATGTGCCTTATGCACTCTCCATGCTTAAAGCATCGGACAAAGTTTTCTTCGTATTCGGAGTGTTCTCATTGGTGTTGCTTGAAGTATCATCTCCGGTGTTTCCAGCAAAGGCAAACATATCACTGAAAGGATTCATAAACTCGTCCATCTTTCACGTACCTGAAAAGTCAACAAACACTTAGAAATATTTTTGGAATTTTGAAAAACTTAGATTCAAACGAAATTACTTTGAGCGGAATAGCTTCAAACAAAATTACCCACTCAAACCTTTCACACGGAATTTCTTTTTCGCACTTCAAACGAAATTACCAAGCAATAACTAATTCCGTGCGGAATTAGGTCAACTTCAAACGAAATTAGCACTTTGAAGCGAAATTAGTTATTCCGTTTGAACTTTCAAACGAAATTAATTCAAACGTTTAATTCCGTGCGGAATTACAGTTGATTTTCAAGCGAGATTAAGATGACATCTTCATTTTTGAAACTGATCTCAAACGGAATTAAAGTTTTTGTCAAATTTTGATCGATTTTAAGTCCAAATCTTTCAAGGATTACTTAAAACTGTGTTTTACTTGATATATGTGAGTTTTAAGCCATTTCTTTCAACCGTTAAATTTTGTTCAAATCAGAAAAGAAGGTGTAAAAGTGAGAGAATCCGATGAAATCAAGCTGAATTGGTATGAACTCCTCGTCCTGAGCTCTGATACCACTTGTTGGATCGTCGTGTGACCCTAAACAGTCAATCTGAGTAGTTCATCATCAAATACAAAGGCAGAATCAATGTAAATGATGTCAAACAGCTTGTTTTCTCTTAATTTCCTTTCTATTGATCAATCCTGAGCTTTTACAAACAATTCTGACAAAAATTTGGCAGCACCTCAGCTCTCTCACACTAATTCCGTATGAAATGAACAGACAAGACCAGTATTTATAGGGTGGTTAATTCCGTTTGAAAACAACTCACGCGGAATTAACATATTCATGCGGAACTAGTTAATTCCGTGCGGAATTACTAATCTCGCTTGAAATGTTAATTCCGTTTGAAATGTTATAAAACCATTTCAAGCGGAATTACCCTAAAACACTGTTTTCTTGATATTCGTGCCCTGATCTATCTAGTACAATACAAGACTCAATAAAGACGAAGTTAACAGACATCAGTGCACCAACACAATCTGTTGGTGCACTACGTCTGTCGACTACGTCTTACATCGAGTCTTAGTGTTGTATAGATTAGACATGGCACGAAAACCAAGAAATGTGTGTTAGAGATAGTTTCGCTTATGTGTCATTGAGTCATAGGTTCGCTTATGTGAACATGTTAGATCCGCTTATATGTCATTGATGTAGGTTCGCTTATACGGACATGACCGTATAAGCGAAACCTTCTAAGCTATATATAGGAGGTCATTTCAAGCGAACCTAAATACATAGGTGTGTGTGTATTCTTCCGGTGAGCCACGAAGTGCTGCCGAAGTGCTATCAGAACGTGTACTCGTGTTATTGATCAATACAACAGCAAATTTAAGTGAATCCAACTGAATAGCACCAAATCATTAGTTTCCGCCTCTTGATTTGGATAGGAATTCTTCTGATCGACTCAAACAGGGCCGGACGCGATCCTACAAATGGTATCAGAGCTCAGGAGGGAGAGTTCTTGCCATTTCAGCTGCATTTCATCTGTTTTTCTACACTTTCTTTAATATTTCAAAATTTTTCACGGTAAAATCAGCTTAATTTCACACATTGCACTCGGAATCATGTATTAGTAAACCCTTGAAAGTTTCAGCTTTAAAATCAACCTAGAAAGTAGGATTTTTGGGGTTTCGCTTGTACAAACACGTTCAAAAAGTGACGTCATCAAATAGTTCCACTTCAAGGGTCAGATAGTTCCGCTTTTAGTGACATATTTTGGAGTAGGTCCGCTCGAAAGTACCTGATAGATCCGCTTCAAAGACACTATTTCAGTGGATCCGCTCGTCTGGTCCGCTTATCTGGTCCGCTCATCTGGTCCGCTTCAGTGACAGTGTAGATCGCTTCAGTGTCACCTAAATCAAAAGTTCCGCTCATAGTGACACTTGAAGGTTCCGCTTATCTGAATAAAGCATAGTTTCGCTCTTGTGACTGTCTAGACTAGTTTCGCTTTTCTGGACAGTTAGTGTTTCGCTTGAGAGAACATTTTGCCAAAACTTGGAAATTTGTGAACTTGTGAACTTTGAGCAATCGAACAATGGACACTGAATTCTACAACGCCTTTGCTAGTCCGATCTTAATTACACAGAATGCTTTGATTGATAATGAAACCGGAACGTCTCAGAAACCACCTAAACTCATGGATATTGATGATTATAATGTGTGGTCTGAACGATTTGGAAACTGGGTCGAGGCTTATCACCTAGATGCGTGGGAACACACTGAAGAGCCATATGTTAGGCCCACGAGAAATAATGTTACGATAACACTTAGAGAGATGAGTACGGAAGATAAAAAGAAATATCGAGATGAGAAACTCATGGTGAGTCTGCTTCAGCAAGCTATAAAAGAAGATATCTTGATATTGCTTCAACACGATGGAACTGCTTATTCAATCTGGACAGAATTGGAAGCAAAGTTTGTTGGAAGTGATGATATGCTTAAAAATAAGATGTCTCTCATGAAGAAAGAATTCGATTTATTCCGTGGTTTGAAAACTGAAAACACCAAGCACATAATTGACAGATATTGTAACTTGGTGAGAAATATGACAAAACTTGGTATTAAGAAAGATACTGACGAATTGATTGAAAAACTTGCAGATGCGCTACCACATGAAACATGGGGAACGTTTCTGATGATGCTGAGATCCAACAGAAAAGATTACAAGAATATGACACTGGGAGATTTCATCAAACATCTGGAAGCTCAAGAGATGGAGCAGAGGAAGATAGCCAGGATGAAGAATTACGATGGAGAACAAGACATCAGTTTATACTACAAGAGTGGTGTTCCTGGAACGAAAAATCATTCTCCGAAAATCGAAACTACTTTCAGTGTTAAAGATTCTTCTGAAAAGAAATCATTCAGGGATCAAGCAGCACAAGATTTTCATCATTTGATCCAAATATTTCTGTCACAAAGAATGGTAGAAAACTTCAGTGCAATATTGTTCTTAGTATTGAAAATGATCAAGATTATACTGAAGAGATTGCTAAAAATCAAATGTCTTTGTTGGGAATGGTTCTTGAGTCTTATAGTAGTTTTGTGGCCGGAAAGATCGGTAATCCAATGCTCACGAAAGAGGATTACGATCAAATTGATGCTGAGGAAATGGAATTGATGGACATTAAATGGTGCATGGCTAGTGTGATGAGGCGAGCTGAGAAGTTTAAACAAATTACGGGAAGAGATGATTTCCGTGATGCAAATGTTTCAACTTTAGGCTTTGATAAATCTAAAGTTACGTGTTTTCGTTGCAGGGAAAAGGGGCATTTCAAGAGGGAGTGCAAAAACCGTGAAGCTACTGGAGCACAAAATCCTTTTGGAAACAATGATTATCACAAAAAGGCGATTTATCATCAAGTCACACCACCAGCACAGCATCAGGCACAAACTGCTCACGGGAGAGATGTGATCGATAGTACAAAAAGAGCATGTCTAAGCAAATATGAAAATTTTTCATGGGATAAATATATTCCAACAAACAGCAAAGTGTGTTTGGCAGAACAAGATGATGAAAAGTTGGTTGAAGGTTTTTGTTGGGATGATTTTTGCCCAGATCAAGATCTCATGGCTAAAGAGATGTCCAAAAATAGTTCAAATGTTAATGCTTTCTTTGCTAATGCCTATGATTTGAAATGTGCAGAAAGAAGCAGGAAAGTCATGGAAGATGCTGAAGCAAGACGAAGAAAGCTTGAAGAAGAGGAAGAAGAGGAAGAGAGATTAAAAGCTGAAGCTGAAGCTGAGAGAAAAAGAAGAGCTGAATTTTTACGATCAAACAGAACAATCAAAGAGGTTCCTGAATTTGAAGTAAAAGTTGATGCTGAACCTGTCAAAGTTCCTGAAAAGTGCATGAATTGTGATTCTTTAATCAAACAGAACAATGAATTGTTGCATAATATAAACAGATTGAAAGAATCATATGATACAATTGTGACACCTGTGTCACTTTAACCATCAAACAAATACCAAACCAATGAAATATTGTATTTCATATTTGGGATTTGTATAAATATGTGTAGCGTTTGCGCATATTGATTCTTGTTCGATTTCGGGCCTTAAATCGCTTTCTGGAAGGTTATACGCGATCTGATGCGTAAATATAACCAGTTTAATGCAACAAAGACTCCGGAACAGTGAAATAGGCTTAACATACCTTAAATAACCCTTACATAACTTAGAAATAAGTTTTGGATGGTTTGGTATGCCGAAATCAAGTTTATTCGCTTATAGGGACTAAATTCGACAAACTGCGAAAGTATGTCAATTTGTACTATAACAGGCCTTCCGGAACTTGATCATAAGTTAAATATGCCCTAAATATTCTTTACATGGCTTAGAAATAGGCTTTGAGGTGTTTGGTGCACAAAAATAAACTTTATGCTCATTCAGGGACTAAAAGCGTCAAAAAGTGCATAAGTTTGCATTTTCGCTCATATTTTACGTTCTGAATACTTCCGGACTTCCAAAAATTTATGTAAGCATTAAAATATTTTATTTTAGTGTTTGGCATGATAAAATTCCATTCGTCGCTTAATTTGGATCGTTTTTGCGTTCGTTACGACTCCCGTCGTAATTAAGCGAATAACGCAACCGTACGACCAAACGAACCGACATCCGAGATATTTTTGAGCATGTTTTGAGTTCCCTATACTTTAACTTCATTTTGGAGCCTTGAAATGGGGTTAACGGGGCTTAAACGTGTCAAAAATGGGCCGAAATGCGTATTTCACAAGTTCAGGGACTAAACTGCAAATTCTGAATACTTAGCCATGCGGCCCGCGTAAGCCCATGTGCATATCTTAAGCGGGCCGCCTGAGATGCCCAGTAACAGAAAAACCAGTTTCTGAAACAGCAGCTGGTTTGCAGGGTTTTTGGACATGGTTTTGATCATTCTATGGGCCAATTTTGATGGTTTTTGAGAGCCCATGGTATCCAAATACCATGTGCCCACTTGTACGGATGAGATCAAAGCTCAATCTTCGAGAAACGATCCTAACGGCTCTTGAAAATCTATAAATACCCACTTGCTTTCACTTGCATTCCTCACATTTGATCTGATTCTTGCTCTCTAAGTGGAAGTATTTGCTTCCTACCTGAGAGTGAATCGGGTCAAAGCTTGCGGGGACCTTTTGTAAGTATTCCTTCGTTCTTTTCGTTCATTTCTATCGTTAAAGTCAAACTGTGTTTGACTTTCTGCATTGACCAGTTTACGGTCAACGCGAAGTTCGTTTGAACTTCATAACGTGAGCGTAATCACGATGGTTATAGTCCCTAGTGACTATACCCACTGATTACCATGTTATCTAGGCTCAGTGACGAGTCGTAGTTTCGGCAAAAATGCGTTTTCTCGCGTATTTTGTAACCAAACTACTCTAGGGTATCAAAACCGTTTGTTTTGATACCAAACCTGTTTTCTAACTTTACTAAACATGTTCTAGCATGTTTAGCTCGTCGCTTTTAGATTTGTGCTTGTTTAGGGTCGTAAAGGTAAGCGATCTAGTCAGTCGCTTATACTTTCGAACCCGACCCATTTGGTCGATCATTAGGATCCGACCAAACACTTTAGGTGACCATAGTTGTGTAGGGAATAACCTTCCGAGGTTATACCTTATGGTCACATCGTTTAAGTAGTTGTGTGATAGGTAGTTTATATGCCTTAGGTAAATTACCAAAATGCCCTTTTTACGCATAAATTCATTTTAAGCATATGTAACTTAATTTTTGACATCTAAACTGATTTAGCAACAATATTAGACATGTTAAGGCATATAATACTTGTCATAGGACTAGTTAGGCTTTCCGAATGCGTTTTACGTGTGCGACGCGTTAAAGTAGCGTAAGCTACCTTAATGGATCATAATGGGTCGAAAGCACTTAGGATAGGTTTCATTTTAGTATGTAGGCCTTGTTAGACCATATCATATGAGTTCCAATACTCATTTGGTTTACGAAACCTCATACTATCCAATCCCCCGATTTAGGTCCGGTTTATTTATGTAGTTATCTATATAGGGTGCCGTTTGATTCCGTGATCCCTCTAGCTTTGCTTGGTTGTTGTTCAAGACTTCTAAGCACCCTCAAGTGAGTACATAGACCCCTCTTTTACTGTTTTCCAAACATTTTGGGGTGAAACACATGTGCCTACTTGTTACTTTCATGATTTCATGCTTTTATATCATATACTTGCTATGATTCACTAGTACACTATTAGTACATGATTTTATTATGTTTTTGCTATGTATGCCCATTGTGTGCATACTTAGTACATCGTTTTACATAACATTTCATGCTATGTATGTTCATCATACTTAGTACATTTTACATCACATGCTATGTATGTCCATTGTGTGCATACTTAGTACATCGTTTTACAAGACATTTTATGCTTTGTATCATGCTATGTATGTCCATCCGTCGCATACTTAGTACATTGTTTGTGCATTCTTACCTATGGTTTGGTTATTACATATTTCACTTGCCATACATGACATTTTGTTTACACATTACTTGATTGACATTTGACAACGGTTTAGACATGGGCAATTTACAGTGGTGGTTTATGTGGGTAAGTGATTTGAGTAACGAGACGTGTGTAATGTGATACAAGCATGGTGGATACGCCGCTGGTACTTCCTATATATAAGTGCTTGTATTATATTACATGGCATAGCGTTATTTAAATCATTCATTTGGACTTATACATATTTACACAAATAACATATTTTTCACAAGACATTGTTTTACAAAACAGTTTGTTTTATACAAACTCCTTTTTACTTGGTTATTCACTTAACCTTACATCATTCTTTTTAACTATACCTATCTATCATCGATTTTCAAACGTTTTATAAAAGCAAACACTTAAACTGGATTTATGAAAAGTTTTTGGTTAAACATTTTCTTAAACCTAAGTCATGAATCCTGTTTTTCATAAAACCTATGTACTCGCCGGCATTTTTATGCTGACGTATTTTCACATGTGTTTCAGGTACAGTAGTTGGTGTTATATGATGATGATGTTGGTGTATGCTCACATAGGAATGGACGAGGCCTTAGTGACATTAAAAGATGCAAGACTAGTTAATTATGTTATGTTTCTTTATTGCTAAGACATTGCAACTCACTTGATTTAATAAAATGAAACAATTTATTCCATGGTTATGAAACAATGATTCTGTTATAACACTCCCCGACGTCTCCGCCATGTTTTGTTGTTTTACGTGGTCGGGGTGTGACATAAAAGTTGGTATCAGAGCTCATGGTTATAGGGAATTAGGTTATTAGTAATGCTTTGACCTAGACTATAACCTTCCTAGGACCCTAACACAAGATTCTTGTGTTTAGATTTTAAAACAATACCGTCACTTATCCTTAGGTGACAACCACAACAAGAACATAAATTTGATCTGCTTTGAAAACTAATCATCTGTTCTAGGGTGATTTATTATAAGGTTTCGAACCTTTAAAGTTTTCAAAATCTCGTCAAAGTTTGGGTCTAAATAATGTGAACACGTGCAAACTGGAAGAGTGGGTGCCTGTACTCTGAGTTTTCTGTCTAAGGCTAGAGTGTTCGTACAAATCCGCAGTATCGGACCAGTCACTCTTACCTGGGAACTCTTGGGGTGAGTGTCCACTTATAGGCGAGCATGTCTTCGCGATACATCATGAGGACCTATTTACTTTGATTCAGCCTTTGTGTGTCGTTTGTTTGCTTCGTGGTTCAAACAAATGACCATCGACCATGCTTTTGGTCGGTAATTTCCTATTCTTACCCAATGCCGTTTCACTTGTTTCTCTCTCTTGTTTCCCTTTTAGAATGCCTCCACGACGCGACAATCAGATACCTAATGAAGAACTGGCAGCTATCATTACGCAACAAATGACTGCTGCAATCCCGAACATCGTTGCTCAATGCAACCAAGCTCTCAACAACAATAATGCCCCCTGCAACTTCAAGACGTTCAACTCAGCTAAGCCATCAAAGTTTTCTGGGTCTCAAGGAGCAACTGCACTTCTGCAATGGTTCGAGAGTCTAGAGAGCACCTTCAGACATGTTCAATGCCCAAACGAGAGAAAGGTAGATTTCGCATCTAGTTTCTTTGAAAAGCGGGCTTTGACATGGTGGAATGGTGTAATGAGAGATAGGGGTGCCGATGTGGCACTAGCTCAAACATGGGAAGAGCTTCGAGCTCTGATGATGAAGGAATTCTGTCCTCGTCATGAGATCAGGGCCTTGGAAAGGGAATTCGACGATCTTAAGCAAGACAGCGGTGAACATCGAGCCTACACTGATCGATATGAGGAGCTGAGCCTGTTGTGTCCTTCCATGGTTACGCCTTTGGATAAGGCGATCGAGAAATACATTGATGGTCTCCCTGACTCAGTTCAGGACATTGTTACTGGTAGTAATCCTACCACAGTTAGACAGGCCATTGAATTATCTGCTACCCTAACCGAATCTCAGATCAGAAAGCGCAAACTTTTCCGAAAAGGTGACAAGAAACAAGCAGCTAATGTTCAGGAGGAAACCAAGGAAAGCGAAACCGAACCCTCTAAGAAGCGTAAGGCTTCGCAAATTTGTGCAATTGCTGCACAACCCAACCAAAATACCCTCAACCAACCAGCTCAACCTCCTACAAGGAAACCTTATGCCGGTACTGCACCGATATGCAACAAATGTAATGCACACCACTTAGCTCACCTACAGTGTCGTTTGTGTGCATCATGTGGGCGACTCGGTCACCTGGCAAATGCTTGTCGATTTACCCCAAGACAAGGTGGTCCAAACCAACCTCAAGTAAATCTTGCTCAAGCTCATTTTCCCCCGGGTTCTTGCTTCAACTGTGGCGAAAATTGCCCAAAGATTGCTAACGCGAATCCAGCGCAAGGATGAGCATCGGACCGACTAGAAGACAATATTGTATAGAAATAATCAAGCATTATGTATTATTTTCTTTTATTGTCAAGGTCCATGAAACAGTTGTTGTTGTTTATAAATAAAATATTTTTTATTTTACATTGCAATGTACAAATGTGATGGCATGTATAAACAACATATCCCCTACAAATACCGACAATCAAGGAGCCGTATTCCTTGAAGAACATACTACCCCCAAAATCTTTCTATTTTATAATCTCTTACGTTTTCCCACAAAAATCCTAAGTACTCGTTTCTCCCAAGGAAATGAAGTACAAGGCGCAAGTTACAACTCTGTACGAATACCCAAAGTACCACTATAAATTCTTAATAGGGTACCCAAGGGTATTTCCGTATATCCTAAAATTATCGTACCTTAATTTGAATATTGTGTTTTCTTGAAAACGAAGTCGAATTTTTGGTAGATCATTCTATCTTTATAGATAGATTCTTGAAAATGATTAAAGTGCCAAATGAAATCCACGGATTGGATTCCTGGTGTACTTTAAGTATCCACGTCCAAAGGTAACAAACTAAAAGTCAAACTAAACAATTATGTGATTATGTGCTTATGTTCTCCCTTTATGTTCTTGGTGTGATCCAAATTTTTGTTATCCAAATCCTCGTAGAATCTTCCATATCTTCGTATAGGGGATTTATAGTAGGATATCAAAAGGTACTACCTCAATCCTTAATGGGCTTCAACGTTATAGTTAAAACCCTTGGATTATAAAGTACTATTCCAAAGGTTAAAGACATCATGTACTGATGTAATTAAAAATTCCTCTTGGGTAGTTAGTTAAAGAGGCCCTCTGGTGGTCTAGTTAAAGAGATCATTCGTTGATCTAGTTAAAGAGATTGGTTCGGCAATCTAGTTAAAGATATCATGCGTTGATATAGTTAAAGAGGCCCTCTGGTGGTCTAGTTAAAGAGATCATTCATTGATCTAGTTAAAGAGATTGGTTCGGCAATCTAGTTAAAGATATCATGCGTTGATATAGTTAAAGAGGCCCTCTGGTGGTCTAGTTAAAGAGATCATTCGTTGATCTAGTTAAAGAGATTGGTTCGGCAATCTAGTTAAAGAGATCATTCGTTGATCTAGTTAAAGAGATTGGTTCGGCAATCTAGTTAAAGATATCATGCGTTGATATAGTTAAATAGGCCCTCTGGTGGTCTAGTTTAAAAGATTGTTTGATAATATAATTAAAAAGATCCTTTGGTGACCTAGTTAAAGGGACTCTATTGAAGTCTAGTTAAATCACCACAGAATTACTCGTTAGATCTTTTCAACTTCATGTTTCAAGCCCTCACAAGTTTCCTCTAAATAAATTTCGGGACGAAATTTCCTGAAGTAGGGGAGACTGTGACTGATGTGCTGAAATGGGTTAATTAAAAACAACTAAAATTACCCTAATTCTAGACTCCCTAAGTTTTAAATTTATAAAACTAAGACTCTCTAAACCCTAAACCACACAACCGGCAAGTGCACCGATCGGTGTGGTATAGCCTAAGGAAGTCCGAGTATCGAACCCAAGAGACTCTAGTGATTACGCTAATGACTCTATCTAGACTTAGACTGACACGACTTAACTAATTGTTTATTTGGATTGGGGGGGGGGGGGTTCTAAAAGTCCTAAATAAAATATTAAAATAATATTAAATAACTAGACGAACTAAACACGAACTCGAACGAAGACTGAACTCAAGGATGATGAAGGAACTACCTAGGCTAGACGCAAGCTAAACTCAGAATGGATTTCTATTCGATGATTTTGTGGTGTGGAACCGGGATCTTTAAATGCTAAACCTATTAAGACACCACTAAGACCCTCAAACACTCTCAAGGCGATTCTTGTGGCACTACCTAGGCTGTTACGCTCACCGGCTTTCTAGATTTCCTTACAATCCTCTGGATTTCTTGAAAGTGCCTATATAAGACGCTCTACCTTACAGCGCGAACGTCTAAAGCAGCTACGAGTTTTAATCTTGGTTTAATAGACAATGGAATGTTAAGGACTTATAACCAAACCGAGACCTATTAATACCCTCGAGCCACACAGCGACGATGTTTAGCAGCACACTTGATTTTATTTAATTACCGAATATTATTTCTAAGGTTACTTCACGTGATTTTCACCCTAAAGGATTGGAGATTTATTATGTGATATAGACACTCACCAAAACCTAAAACCCTAGCCCGACTCTGTTCCGTGATAAAGACCGTCACCAAGAATCGAACGAAGCAATAAACAATAATCAAACAATCACAAGCACGCATATGCACCAAGTTAAATTCCCATAGCTTTTACAGTGCAAGAAAGACCCACAACCACGACAAAAACCAAATAAAAATCCAAACTTTATTATGCTATTGTCATAACCTAGGTAGTACGAAAAGTCTAGCCAATAATCATGTTGTCAAATAGCATCACAATCATACACAAATCAGAATTCATCATTAAATAACGAGAAACAAACGAAAACGGAAGATTACGAAGGTATAGAACCCGAATTCTTCGATCCACGGAAGATTACGAAGGTATAGAACCCGAATTCTTCGATCCCGAGTGTTCTTGAACTTCAACGATGATTCCCTGGCTTCCGAGCACTTCCCGAGCCTTCAAATCAGCCTTCCTCCTCGATGTTGCTGCCGTCTGTTGTTGGATTATATTACGTCTACAGTTGATGTCTCCGATTACCCTCCAAAGAAAGAATATTTTTCTTTTCGTCCAATCCTGTGTTCGTATATATATATTTTCGAATATATGGCTCAATATCTTGCGTCCCAAGCATTCTGATCGCCGCCTCCCAAAGATTCCTTTTCATCCCCGGCTTTCACGTGATATATGATGGAAAGAACAAATATGGCGGCCCACTTTCATGCACATCAGCCTTTACGCACATCCAGTAATGTTTACATCTATATGATCCAATCCAATCCAAGGTTGATTAGGTATTAATTAATTGTCAAAACAATTAATATAAGTGCTTCAAAGGCCCATATCCATAAAATTTACGTCACTGTTGGCTTAAAGTCTTTGTTTGGCGGCCCCTTTTACTAGTAATAATATATATTGGCTAACATAGAGATAGCGGGCTCGGCCCTCTCACAGAAAATAGTGGCGACTTTACTTCGGTCACTGGCATTCTACTCTGCTCAACTGGCTGGTCATTTCCATATTACTCGTTTTTGCTCCATTTACACCAGGATCTGACAGAACACAAAAGAATATAATATAATACTAAAACTAAATAAAAGCAAATAAAAACTATACAAAAATTATACAATCTACACGGGACAAATATGTGTATTTTACCACTTATCAAATATCCCCACACTTAACCTTTTTTTGTCCCCGAAAAAGAATTATGCAAAACGGAATCATAGACGGAATAATCATCCGGGAACAAAAGCTTAGTTACTTATTAAAATCGAAACTTGTGTTAGCCACGATTGCAAGTATTCGTGTCCTCTTAAACCCAAACCCGGTTCCAAGGCCTTATCATGCGATTTTAGTTCAAGTGCGGTCAATCCACCTAAGGTCTCACGCTAAGAATCGCAGGTCCATCTAGTCCCACCTCAAACTTATAGGACAAAAGGAACGATCACTGGACCAATTCCCAACCGTTTTATATCAAAACCAAGAGAGTTTACAATCAAATTTTTTTTCCTTTTTTTTCATTTTTTTTTCTTTTTCTTTTCTTTTTTTTTTTCATCGTGAGTCTAGACGGTGCTTTCCCAAAACAAGAGGCAGTCCGGCTGTAGAGTCGCTATCCCCAACTACAGACTACTTAGTTTCAGTACTTTATTATTTTTTTTTTCTTTTTATTGCTTTGCACGGTCGATTTCACACACCCTAGCGGTAATCTTGCTGTAGAGTCGCTATCCCCAGCTCAGACTACATAGAAGTGGCTACTTTCATTTAGTTTCTAGCTCACTTTTTTTTTCATGACCACAAACTCTAACGGTTTTAACTTATAACGGTGCCCCTTATGTTATTTTTGGCGGTTTCAATTTCCCACTTTTCCTAGATGAGAACCCACTAGTAGACCAACAATTAGGTAATTTTAAGATCAAAGGAACCCAGAACTGAATCGAGCCTACCCGCACATCCCAAACTAGACACAAGCTCAATTATATTATCTCATATTATTATTATTTGAACCCGAACAAAAACTCGACTTTTCTATCATTTTCCGTTTTTATTTTTGCAAACTTCTTATTTTAAAAGACATTTTCTAATTTTTTCAATTTTTTTTTTTGGATTTTTTTATTATTTTTTTTTATTTTATGACTCAAGACTCTACTAACTAGACACTAAACGATAGTTCCCATCCCCACACTTAAACTTTACATTGCCCTCAATGTAAGATGGAAACCGACTCAAAAAACTAAAAAAATAAATAAGAAATAAAAGACCAAGGGCAAATCGGAAAGGACTTAGCTGGTTTAATTCGCAGATGCTCCAAAACTCTCGTCCAATCAAGCTCGATCGTATAGCATTTCATTCGCGACCGGCTTGACTCTAACTGGTATACTTGATAAATGCCTGAAATTTGAATAAACAACTCCAAAATCACCCGAATGGAGATTGAGTACGGGTGGTACATATTCAAACCTGCATAAACAAAAACAAGCAATACCAAAGCAAAACCGACTCGACACAAACGACTCACTCAATAGAACTAACTTAGACTCATGATACAAAATAAAAGACTCAATATACAAACTCTACAAATGGTGCACAACTGTCTACGCACTCATGGAGGATCATATAAGCACAGCTCACCTCCATACCAACTACTACGGGCTGCAGCACTATCAAACCTATCATTTCCCGCATTTCTCCAAACTCCCTCATATCTCTCACAATCTCTCAACTCGTCATCGGGCGGTTTGAATCTAGATGTTTCATATCGAAATCTATCCCCACACTGAGCCCTGCTCAGTGTCTCTATCCTAGATTCTAACCTCATCAACCTCTCTTCCAACTCTTCAACTCTCCTATCAGGTGGATCCCCACACTTGGGTTTTAACACCTTCTCCACACTCGGCTCAGTCACCACCTCTTTCTCGGCACTCTCAACCTTCCCACTCTCCTCCAACAACACGATCGCTTCGACTCGATCACTCGACCCTCTCGTAGTATTCACCTTGAAAACTACCGACTCGTCGCCCGCTCTAAGTGTAATTGTGCCTAAGAAGACATCTGTAAGCGCTTTAGCGGTGTTCAAGAACGGGCGCCCTAAAATCAACGGCACTTTTTCATCGGCCTCCATATCTAGCACTACAAAATCCGCTGGAAAGACAAACCTGTCCACCTTCACTAACAAATTCTCCACTATCCCACGAGGATACTTAACTGACTTATCCGCTAACGAGAGGGTCATTCGAGTTGGCTTCAAATCACCAAGGCCTAGGTTTTCGTAAAATGAATATGGCATCAAATTAATACTAGCACCAAGGTCTGCCAACGCGTGGTTTTGAACATCACCACCAAACAAACACGGGATCGTGAATATGCCCGGATCAGTGAGTTTCTCAGGAAGTTTAGTCAAGATCACTGCAGAACAATCTCCATTCAATGGAGTACTAGAACACTCACATATCTTATCCTTACGCTTGAGAAAATCCTTAAGGAACTTGGCGTATTTGGGCATGGATCGCAGGGCCTCTATGAACGGAAGATTCACCTTTAGCTGGGTGAACATCGTAAGAAACTTCTCGTATTCCCTAGCGTATTGCTGCTGCTTAGCACGGGCAGGAAACGGAAGACGGGAATAATCAATCACTGGCGGTGGCCTAGCCCTAACCGGCTGCTTCTCTACTTTCTTCTCAACCTGAGGCTCCTCGGTATGTGCGGTACTTGCTGGGTCTAGCCTATGTTGCACCTTACCTGGGGCCTCCATCTCTATTTCCTCATCTACCTCAGCGTCACTCTCTAACTCAACACTCTCTCTCGCGACCTCTCCTAGACTCATCCCACTACGAGTAGTGATGGCTTTCACAGAATGGTTAACCGGGTGAGTGGTACCTGAAAACTGACCAGAGGGGGACTCTCTCAACTGCCTAGCTATATCCCCTACTGACCTCTGAAGATCTAAAAGAGTAGACTCTTGATTTTTAAGCTGAAGTTCGTGGTTTCTATTCGTCTGCTCCTGATTTTTCATGAACGCCTGAATCTGCGTCATCATCTGGGCGAACATCTCCTCCAACCTGTTCGTACTAACCTCAGGAGCCTTTCCACTGCCTTGACTCTCCTGAGTCGGTCCCCCACTAGCAAACTGCCTACTCGAACCACTATACTGACCACTCTGATATAAATCAGTCCCCCTACTTTGATACTGACTCGATGGAAAACCAGGGGGATCGCCAGAAGGGCGATATCCACTACTACTACCACTACCCTGCCAGCTGGAGTTAAAAAGATTATTATTATTACTAAATTGACCCCTAGACTGACCAGCTATAAACTCAACCTGCTCTAGAGTAAGAGTGGGACAATCGAGCGTGTCGTGACCTCCCCTACAGACCTCACACCTATCAACTCTCTTCTTAATCTCACTCAGCTCTCGCCTCATCTCTTGCCTCAACTCCTCTCTGACTCTCTCGATCATAGCAGCAGCTACCGATGGATCCAAGCTAACTTGGTTTACCCCTCGACCGGCCGAGGAGGTACGAACAGGAATGGAAGTCCTGCTGGTAGTGCTGTAATCCATGTCAGAATGGGCAAAACTTTGAAACAAATCGTTACACTCAGCTACTGTCTTCTTGCCCATAAGTTGCCCTCCTGCTGAAGTATCGAAACGAGCTCTAATCTCAGGAATAAGACCATTGTAGAATTTTTCAACTAACGCCCAATCAGACAAACCATGCTGAGAACAACGGGATATCAGAGTCTGAAAACGCTCCCAAGCTAAGTGATACGGCTCATCCGGCTCCATATGAAATGAGTGAATCTGGTCACGAAGGCGAGACGCCTTGGCTGGTGGAAAGTACTTGGCTAAGAAAGCATCACGGAGACCTGCCCAAGTGGTGAAAGTGCCTGCGGGATGAGAATCGAACCAGACGGCTGCGCGTCCAGCGAGTGAGAATGGAAAGATCTGAAGAAATCGAGCATCGAGGTTCACCCCCTCAATGGAGAAGGTGCTGCAAAGACGAGTGATGCGGTTGATGTGAGCGGGTGCATCCTCGTCGTCACGTCCATGAAACTGGCATGAATTGGTGATGGCCGTCATGATGTAGGAAGGAATCCGCCAAGACCTATCATTCGGGATGTTCGGAAGGGTGATGGGAGAATTCGCACCGGTGAAACCAGTGGTCGCCTGCTCGTAGACGGTGCGATTCGCCATAGTGAGTGATGAAGAATTGGGTGGAGATGAAGAAGAAGAAGAAGACTAACAACTGACTCGACAAACTAAAACAAAAGGAAACAAATAAATCTAGACTTCTACGACTCAACCAAATAGCACGTAGCACGTACAATGTCAATCAAGTCCAAACAAAGTAATCAACGCAATCGCCAAAGAGTCCCCGTCAACGGCGCCAAAAACTTGATGTGCTGAAATGGGTTAATTAAAAACAACTAAAATTACCCTAATTCTAGACTCTCTAAGTTTTAAATTTATAAAACTAAGACTCTCTAAACCCTAAACCACACAACCGGCAAGTGCACCGATCGGTGTAGTATAGCCTAAGGAAGTCCGAGTATCGAACCCAAGAGACTCTACTGATTACGCTAATGACTCTATCTAGACTTAGACTGACACGACTTAACTAATTGTTTATTTGGATGGGGGGGGGGGGTTCTAAAAGTCCTAAATAAAATATTAAATTAATATTAAATAACTAGACGAACTAAACACGAACTCGAACGAAGACTGAACTCAAGGATGATGAAGGAACTACCTAGGCTAGATGCAAGCTAAACTCAGAATGGATTTCTATTCGATGATTTTGTGGTGTGGAACCGGGATCTTTAAATGCTAAACCTATTAAGACACCACTAAGCCCCTCAAACACTCTCAAGGCGATTCTTGTGGCACTACCTAGGCTGTTACGCTCACCGGCTTTCTAGATTTCCTTACAGTCCTCTAGATTTCTTGAAAGTGCCTATATAAGACGCTCTACCTTACAGCGCGAACGTCTAAAGCAGCTACGGGTTTTAATCTTGGTTTAATAGACAATGGAATGTTAAGGACTTATAACCAAACCGAGACCTATTAATACCCTCGAGCCTCACAGCGACGATGTTTAGCAGCACACTTGATTTTATTTAATTACCGAATATTATTTCTAAGGTTACTTCACGTGATTTTCACCCTAAAGGATTGGAGATTTATTATGTGATATAGACACTCACCAAAACCTAAAACCCTAGCCCGACTCTGTTCCGTGATAAAGACCGTCACCAAGAATCGAACGAAGCAATAAACAATAATCAAACAATCACAAGCACGCATATGCACCAAGTTAAATTCCCATAGCTTTTACAGTGCAAGAAAGACCCACAACCATGACAAAAACCGAATATAAATCCAAACTTTATTATGCTATTGTCATAACCTAGGTAGTACGAAAAGTCTAGCCAATAATCATGTTGTCAAATAGCATCACAATCATACACAAATCAGAATTCATCACTAAATAACGAGAAACAAACGAAAACGGAAGATTACGAAGGTATAGAACCCGAATTCTTCGATCCACGGAAGATTACGAAGGTATAGAACCCGAATTCTTCGATCCCGAGTGTTCTTGAACTTCAACGATGATTCCCTGGCTTCCGAGCACTTCCCGAGCCTTCAAATCAGCCTTCCTCCTTGATGTTGCTGCCGTCTGTTGTTGGATTATATTACGTCTACAGTTGATGTCTCCGATTACCCTCCAAAGAAAGAATATTTTTCTTTTCGTCCAATCCTGTGTTCGTATATATATATTTTCGAATATATGGCTCAATATCTTGTTGGATCAGTTCTGTTTAAACATAATGGAAAACATGAATAATACCTGTTACAGCAGACATGCCAGCAGAGAATCCAGTCAGAGATGCAGCCATGGAGTTTGACATGATTGTCAGGATGATCTGGTTCCTCCTTAGGGTGTAAGATTATGATGGTGATGAAACCGAAGTAGGGTAATTTCGGTTAGGGGAGAGAGTCACGAATTCTTGATGTTAATGAGGGTTGTGATTGTGTAATGTGTGTAACTGTGTAACCCTTTAACTCTCTAATAAGCCCCTTATTTATACACCCAAGAGGAAACCCAATTAGTTAATAAGGGTAATATGGTCCATCAACAATTACCAACTAATTATTAATAGGTTAATAAATATATTTTGATCTAATATAATATAAATGATTATATAGGCTACAAGATTAAATATTACATTTATATATTTAATCTCACATATCTTATCTTGCGTCCCAAGCATTCTGATCGCCGCCTCCCAAAGATTCCTTTTCATCCCCGGCTTTCACGTGATATATGATGGAAAGAACAAATATGGCGGCCCACTTTCATGCACATCAGCCTTTACGCACATCCAGTAATGTTTACATCTATATGATCCAATCCAATCCAAGGTTGATTAGGTATTAATTAATTGTCAAAACAATTAATATAAGTGCTTCAAAGGCCCATATCCATAAAATTTACGTCACTGTTGGCTTAAAGTCTTTGTTTGGCGGCCCCTTTTACTAGTAATAATATATATTGGCTAACATAGAGATAGCGGGCTCGGCCCTCTCACAGAAAATAGTGGCGACTTTACTTCGGTCACTGGCATTCTACTCTGCCCAACTGGCTGGTCATTTCCATATTACTCGTTTTTGCTCCATTTACACCAGGATCTGACAGAACACAAAAGAATATAATATAATACTAAAACTAAATAAAAGCAAATAAAAACTATACAAAAATTATACAATCTACACGGGACAAATATGTGTATTTTACCACTTATCAGTGACACCTGTGTCACTTTAACCATCAAACAAATACCAAACCAATGAAATATTGTATTTCACATTTGAGATTTGTATAAATATGTGTATCGTTTGCACATATTGATTCTTGTTCGATTTTGGGCCTTAAATCGCTTTCTGGAAGGTTATACGCGATCTGATGCGTAAATATAACCAGTTTAATGCAACAAACACTCCGGAACAGTGAAATAGGCTTAACATACCTTAAATAACCCTTACATAACTTAGAAATAAGTTTTGGATGGTTTGGTATGCCGAAATCAAGTTTATTCGCTTACAGGGACTAAATTCGACAAACTGCGAAAGTATGTCAATTTGTACTGTAACAGACCTTCCGGAACTTGATCATAAGTTAAATATGCCCTAAATATTCTTTACATAGCTTAGAAATAGGCTTTGAGGTGTTTGGTGCGCAAAAATAAACTTTATGCTCATTCAAGGACTAAAAGCGTCAAAAAGTGCATAAGTTTGCATTTTCGCGCATATTTTACGTTCTGAATACTTCCGGACTTCCAAAAATTTATGTAAGCATTAAAATATTTTATTTTAGTGTTTGGCATGATAAAATTCCATTCGTCGCTTAATTTGGATCGTTTTTGCGTTCGTTACGACTCCCGTCGTAATTAAGCGAATAACGCAACCGTACGACCAAACGAACCGACATCCGAGATATTTTTGAGCATGTTTTGAGTTCCCTATACTTTAACTTCATTTTGGAGCCTTGAAATGGGGTTAACGGGGCTTAAACGTGTCAAAAATGGGCCGAAATGCGTATTTCACAAGTTCAGGGACTAAACTGCAAATTCTGAATACTTAGCCATGCGGCCTGCGTAAGCCCATGTGCATATCTTAAGCGGGCCGCCTGAGATGCCCAGTAACAGAAAAACCAGTTTCTGAAACAGCAGCTGGTTTGCAGGGTTTTTGGACATGGTTTTGATCATTCTATGGGCCAATTTTGATGGTTTTTGAGAGCCCATGGTATCCAAATACCATGTGCCCACTTGTACGGATGAGATCAAAGCTCAATCTTCGAGAAACGATCCTAACAGCTCTTGAAAATCTATAAATACCCACTTGCTTTCACTTGCATTCCTCACATTTGATCTGATTCTTGCTCTCTAAGTGGAAGTATTTGCTTCCTACCTGAGAGTGAATCGGGTCAAAGCTTGCGGGGACCTTTTGTAAGTATTCCTTCGTTCTTTTCATTCATTTCTATTGTTAAAGTCAAACTGTGTTTGACTTTCTGCATTGATCAGTTTATGGTCAACGCGAAGTTCGTTTGAACTTCATAACGTGAGCGTAATCACGATGGTTATAGTCCCTAGTGACTATACCCACTGATTACCATGTTATCTAGGCTCAGTGACGAGTCGTAGTTTCGGCCAAAATGCGTTTTCTCGCGTATTTTGTAACCAAACTACTCTAGGGTATCAAAACCGTTTGTTTTGATACCAAACCTGTTTTCTAACTTTACTAAACATGTTCTAACATGTTTAGCTCGTCGCTTTTAGATTTGTGCTTGTTTAGGGTCGTAAAGGTAAGCGATCTAATCAATCGCTTATACTTTCGAGCCCGACCCATTTGGTCGATCATTAGGATCCGACCAAACACTTTAGGTGACCATAGTTGTGTAGGGAATAACCTTCCAAGGTTATACCTTATGGTCACATCATTTAAGTAGTTGTGTGATAGGTAGTTTATATGCCTTAGGTAAATTACCCAAATGCCCTTTTTACGCATAAATTCATTTTAAGCATATGTAACTTAATTTTTGACATCTAAGCTGATTTAGCAACAATATTCGACATGTTAAGGCATATAATACTTGTCATAGGACTAGTTAGGCTTTCCGAATGCGTTTTACGCGTGCAACGCGTTAAAGTAGCGTAAGCTACCTTAATGGATCATAATGGGTCGAAAGCACTTAGGATAGGTTTCATTTTAGTATGTAGGCCTTGTTAGACCATATCATATGAGTTCCAATACTCATTTGGTTTACGAAACCTCATACTATCCAATCCCCCGATTTAGGTCCGGTTTATTTATGTAGTTATCTATATAGGGTGCCGTTTGATTCCGTGATCCCTCTAGCTTTGCTTGGTTGTTGTTCAAGACTTCTAAGCACCCTCAAGTGAGTACATAGACCCCTCTTTTACTGTTTTCCAAACATTTTGGGGTGAAACACATGTGCCTACTTGTTACTTTCATGATTTCATGCTTTTATATCATATACTTGCTATGATTCACTAGTACACTATTAGTACATGATTTTATTATGTTTTTGCTATGTATGCCCATTGTGTGCATACTTAGTACATCGTTTTACATAACATTTCATGCTATGTATGTTCATCATACTTAGTACATTTTACATCACATGCTATGTATGTCCATTGTGTGCATACTTAGTACATCGTTTTACAAGACATTTAATGCTTTGTATCATGCTATGTATGTCCATCCGTCGCATACTTAGTACATTGTTTGTGCATTCTTACCTATCGTTTGGTTATTACATATTTCACTTGCCATACATGACATTTTGTTTACACATTACTTGATTGACATTTGACAACGGTTTAGACATGGGCAATTTACAGTGGTGGTTTATGTGGGTAAGTGATTTGAGTAACGAGACGTGTGTAATGTGATACAAGCATGGTGGATACGCCGCTGGTACTTCCTATATATTAGTGCTTGTATTATATTACATGGCGTAGCGTTATTTAAATCATTCATTTGGACTTATACATTTTTACACAAATAACATATTTTTCACAACACATTGTTTTACAAAACAGTTTGTTTTATACAAACTCCTTTTTACTTGGTTATTCACTTAACCTTACATCATTCTTTTTAACTATACCTCTCTATCATCAATTTTCAAACGTTTTATAAAAGCAAACACTTAAACTGGATTTATGACAAGTTTTTGGTTAAACATTTTCTTAAACCTAAGTCATGAATTCTGTTTTTCATAAAACCTATGTACTCGCCGGCATTTTTATGCTGACGTATTTTCACATGTGTTTCAGGTACAGTAGTTGGTGTTATATGATGATGATGTTGGTGTATGCTCACATAGGAATGGACGAGGCCTTAGTGACATTAAAAGATGCAAGACTAGTTAATTATGTTATGTTTCTTTATTGCTAAGACATTGCATCTCACTTGATTTAATAAAATGAAACAATTTATTCCATGGTTATGAAACAATGATTCTGTTACAACACTCCCCGACGTTTCCGCCACGTTTTGTTGTTTTACGTGGTCGGGGTGTGACAACAATGAACAGAGAAATTAACAAGTATACTGATTCGAGTGGTGAACAAGCTGTGGCAATGAATACACTATAGCGTATCTGAGACAGCTTGATGATGCCAATTTTCATATAAAGAAATGCGCTGATCTGGAGTTGGAGTTAACAACACAAAAGATAGAAACTGAGAAAGTTAGAAAATTATTAGAAAGTTACTCATGTTCTACTTTTGTTGTTGACAGGATTTATCCGGTTGTGGAGAATTTGAAGACGTTTGAAGAAGTGAAGACGTCCGAAGAAAAGAAATCTGTGACAAAAGACGAAGTAAAAGTGAATACTTCTGGTAAGAAATCAAGTGTGGTCTACAATAGATGTCCGCCCCCGGTCGAAAATGGATATTCGCCTCGAAATCCAAATCCCGAGAGAGTCGAAAAAGCAATACACTTAGAATGGGAGTCTGGGCCATCGGATAACTTGCCAGAAAATATTGATGTCACGTACACGTCATCCGACACTGATCATGAGTCAAAGTTGATAAAAAGTGTGGTCGATCATGTGTTAGATAAAGATGATAGTGAGGAGTCAAACATGGAGTCCAAACCCGAGTCAAAGTCAGGGTCCAATGCGTCAAAGTCAACATTCAAAAAGGACAAACGGGTTTATGATAAAGAGTTTTTGCTATCAAAATCTAATTTGAATGATGAATCATTCAAAGTGGCTTATACTTTAAAAGATTCTAACAAATTATATTCTGATGATACTTTTCCAATAAGAAGTGTTAGATTTGAAATGATTCAAAAGGTTTTCAAAATAACAGAAATTAATATTTCTGAAATAAAAGACTTACATCTTTCCGGAAAACCTAAACAATACACTTCAAGAAATCAACAAAGAATTAACAAGAAAATGGGTTAGAATTGTGGTTATAGTTTCCAAAAGAAACCAAACTATAATCGTAATTTCAAAAAGAAAGGTCTTGGTTTTATTCCACCGAAAAACTATAAAAATGGAAAATGTATAAACCAAAAACTATGTTTGTTTCAGCGAAAACGTCATAGGCTGAAAAAGAACAATCATTTAGAAAGCAGACAAATCAGGAATTCCTTGCCAAGAAGCAAGAAGAGTTGAAGAAGAATGATGTTCCAAAGAAGATTGAAAAGAGAACCTGTTTTCAGTGTAAAACTGTTGGTCATGTTGTGAAGAATTGTCCGAAGACATTCAAGCCAAAACAGGAAGTCTCTGGTAAAATGAAAGAGAAAGTCGTTGAGAAAACTGAACTTTCAACCCGAAAGTTTACTGGCTTTGAAAATTCCACTTTTGAGAAAGGAGAATGTTCAAAGAGTGCTTTTAAAAGAAAAGATAATGTGCCAAATCAAAAATGGGTTATGAAAGGTTCAGGTAATAATTCTGGTGATGAATCTGATTCCACAAAATCAGAGGAGCCACGTGTTGAGAAAAAGGTTGAAAGAAAAGTTCCAACTATGAACGACGAAAATTTTCCACCTTTGCGTGCTGAAAATTTTATGAAGAAAATTGGAAAGGTTGAAATTTTAAATCAATTTTATTCTGACAAGAAGAAATTTGATGTTGAAAAGACTTTCAACGGAAATGTGAAACACATTTTTGGCAAAATGGTCAATGGTAAGGCCAAAGGTGTTAAAGAATTTTATGCTGCCAAAAGAGGGGTTCACAAGTCCGTTGAAAGAAAAGATGAAGAAGTTGTTGTTACACCCAAGGAAGGTCAGGCTTGGGTGGATATATTTTTCAAAGAATAAAAACCTGACTTGCCGGAGATCCCAAGTTGGTAATCGTGGATCATGAATCGGCATCATTCTTTATCATGTTTGTATAAGGTGTTTGAGAAGTTTTTGCAGGACTTGCCGGAACTCCCAGGTTTGTAAGCGAGGAGTAGGAATCGACACTTTGAGAATTCAACCAACAGATGGTAATTGATTGAAAATCAGGTTTGAAGATTTGATTGTGTATATCTGCATATGGTAAATCAAGGACATTAATTTGTACTTGAATTTTTACTACAAGTGGTTGAAAGACTATATGATAAACATATCCCAGAATTTGTTAATTGACAAACCCATCAAACTTATTTTCCGGAAAAACCATTCTGATTAAAACAAACTTGAGTGTTTTGAAATCATTATGGGAAAATAGTTTGTTGTGAGGGGGAGTTCTGACTGTTTAAGCCAAACGGATGGAGAATTGAGGTGTTTCGATATCAGTTGTCATGTTTTGTATAGTTTGTTTTCAATTTTCGTTAGATGTATTTGAATTTTAGGGGGAGTAAGAATTTTTTAGAAAATCCAAAAACATCAGAAAATTTGAAAAAAAAAACCAAAAACATGATAAAACTGAAAAATGAGTTTTGGTTGCATATAAGAGGAAATGATAGTACATCAGTGGACTATCACAGCACGCTAAAGAAATGGATAGTCAAAATGTGATAAACAATCTTACTGTGGATGTGTTAGTAGGTTTTTGCACATTTAGTAAACTGTAAAGAGATATAAATCTAAAATCAAACTTGCTTATTCTGTGGGTTAACAAAACTGCTTGGATATATAGGTAACCCCTGAAATCCTGTTTGAAGGGTCCCGTATTCTGAGATACTAGGTCTTTATGCTCAGTGATATCTGGGGTATTATCCCGGGACTTCTGCTGTATGGAAATACTGACCTAGTCCCCGGATAATGCTTTCTGCAAAAAGCTTTGAAATATAAGCTCGCCCTCAGCATGCTGATGAAACAATAAAATTGATAGTCGCTGCTATTGTAAATAAAAGATCCTCTAAAGGGGACACACCGAAAGTCGAAGCCGTCATCTCTATGCGTATACGGAAGTATCGACCTGAGCTCTCACGGCCCTCGCACATAACCCCTTTACAGATATCAGCTGTGGTATACTCACCTGTAAGACTGAATATTGGGATCTGGATACGGGAGTATATTCAAGTAGTGGGACACACGGATAAGTTTAAGTATCTAAGACACTAATTGCGTATCTCGAAACAGTTGAAATCTGTGTGAAAATTTAAGAGGACAAACATACTGACAATCTAGGTAAATTGTTTAGAGCTTAAAATGAAATCAAGCTTAACAGTGTTGATGATATGTCTCAGATACTGATATGATCCTCTTGCACGAACTCACAAAAATATTGTCTGTAAATATTTCATTTCTGCATTTTCTCGTGTTTTTTACATGTGGTGTTAGTTACTTTGTTTTTTTTTTTTTGAAAAATTCAAAAAGATTTTTGACAATTGGTGTTGAGAAGTTGATTTTCGAAATTTAAAGTGCTAAATATGAAGAACAGGTTTGGGAGAGTGTATTTGATGTTGTTAAGTTTGCTTGAGAAGAGCCAGTAAAAGATCTTGAATGTAAAATTATTTCTGGAAATTCTTGCAAAAGTTTCTAAATTGATTGAAAAGAGTTAATCTTTGAAGAAACTTATGTTTGGGTAGAGATTGTGCAGGTATATATATGCCAGGTAATGATCCTGAGATAGATTAGAGTCAGGTAACGGTCTTGAACCTGATGGAAGCCTGTCCACGATCTTATAATGAAGCTGTGAATTCCAGACTACGATCCCAGTAGATTGAGAGGGGAAGTCTGAAGACACCATGTCAACATTCGAGAGAGAGGAGTTTGTTGATGATGAAGATAGAGTTTGCGGATTCTTGCAATGATAAATTTTTAGGAGGAAGATTGAAGACTGATAAAGACTGTAGGTTGACAATCGAAGACTCCGTCAACATCCGAGGGGGAGTCTGTTGGTGCACTACGTCTGTCGACTATGTCTTACATCGAGTCTTAGTGTTGTATAGATTAGACATGGCACGAAAACCAAGAAATGTGTGTTAGAGATAGTTTCGCTTATGTGTCATTGAGTCATAAGTTCGCTTATGTGAACATGTTAGATCCGCTTATATGTCATTGATGTAGGTTCGCTTATACGGACATGACCGTATAAGCGAAACCTTCTCAGCTATATATAGGAGGTCATTTCAAGCGAACCTAAATACATAGGTGTGTGTGTATTCTTCCGGTGAGCCACGAAGTGCTGCCGAAGTGCTGTCAGAACGTGTACTCGTGTTATTGATCAATACAACAGCAAATTTAAGTGAATCCAACTGAAATAGCACCAAATCATTAGTTTCCGCCTCTTGATTTGGATAGGAATTCTTCTGATCGACTCAAACAGGGCCGAACGCGATCCTACACAATCCTTACATTTATACACTCTTGAGAAGCATTTTCTTCCTTAATAGGTAAAAGTAAAATAATAAACGCGAAAAGTTTGTAGATTTACTTAACACTTAAGTTTTAATTTTAAATAACAGAATACATAGTTAATTACTGCTTACCTGCAATATTTGATTAGACCAGACCATAGTACATCTTGAATTCATATGAACCTTTTCGTAAAAAAAGGTAAATGATTCAAAGTATATGGTGATTTCCGCATTTTAGAACTTATTTTCCCCCGAGTATTAACCTTTTTGTTTCTTTTAATTAATCTTGATTCTATATTGTTTGACCTGATATTCTAGATGCCATGATCAAAGTCCACAATGCCCATCATCACTACTGAATGTGATCAAATTTTGTAACTGGATCAGGTGTCAACATCATATGATGCACCGTTAGATATTGCTGGTGGGAAAGTTAATATTCATGTTTTAATGGCTCTTGCTGCATTTGCATCTGCAGTTACGGGGAATCCACTAGAAAGAGGCTTGCTTCTAGCAATGTTGAATTTGGCTCGCATCGGTACTCATCTCAGTATTGTGTTTTTCTAGATGGAATATGTTGTTTGCTATTTGGCTAACACATGAAAATGATAAAAACTACAGCTGAAGAGTATTTCACCCGTCGGTCAAAAATTGATGTCAAGGAGTTGAAAGAGAACTATCCAGAGTTCGCCTTTGTACTTGAAGTTAACAACCAAAAGTTATCAACCTGTAAAAAGTTGTTGACGAAACCGCGGGCAAAGGTTATAGTGGCCTTTCACCTAAAGGCCGATCTCTATAACTTATTGAATACTCTTGCATGTTATTGTGCTTTAGATTATGCTTTGTTGTTTAGTTGTTGTTGTGGAAGTTAATTCTAGATGTAATTATGCATCTCTTTTTCAAGTAGATGTAATTTGGAGAAACAGAGATTAAATATCTGTTTTAGATACCGCAAACAAAGGATACACTCTTTTGAAACCTAAAATCTGTTTATAAATCAGACGTTTGGTTTTTTAAAACAAAGGTTAAATGTCTGTTAATATTTTGGTCAAACTGATGTTTGTTTTTCTTTTTGTAATATTTGTTTCTGAAACAGAGGTTAGGATTTCAAACAGTGGTATGAGAAACATATGTTTGAAACCTCTGTTTGGTTACAAACAGAGTCTTGAGAAACAATGATTTGGTGAAACAGAGATTACCCTTTACCAACAGTGGTTGACTTTAGTCAAACAGAGTTTTAGATATCTCAAACAAATGATACACTCTTGTGAAACCTAAAATCTGTTTATTAATCAGAGGTTTGGTTTTTAAAACAGAGGTTAGGATTTCAAACAGTGGTATGAGAAACATATGCTTGAAACCTCTGTTTGGTTACAAACAGAGTCTTGAGAAACAGTGATTTGGCGAAACAAAGATTATCCTTTACTAACAGTGGTTAACTTTTGTCACACCCCAACCGATGGCGGAATCATCGGGGCATGGCACAGAGCGAAACAGATTGTCCAAAAGTTTCCACAACAATTATCAATACTATTCAATTTAAAATAATACGTCCCATACCGTATCTCAAACAATATACAAATTATTACAGACCAAATCCAGGTAATTAATTCTGTTCCGACAACTCAGATTTAAATAAATAGCAATTGTTTATCTGCTTCTAGAGACCCTTGATTAGACTACTACAGACAACTATTTGTTGGGCTCTAGAGCTTTATTCTAGCCTCGCTTTCCTAGCAGATAAGCATCTTAAAAACCTGTCACATACGTTAAAATAAAGGCAATACATAAAATGTTAAAGGTGAGCATACAAGTTTAATAATAGCATAATAGAGTTCGAAATAGTTTACGCATAACCAGCACGTACATAGAGGAAAACGATGCATGTTAATTATCGACATGGATCTATCGATACCAATGACTACGGGTTGACTGCCCGAGGCAGTTCGCAATACATGATTACCACCGTAATCCATGAAAGTAATTGTCCTTAACAACCCCCGTGTGAACGGGTGCTGAGTCCAAACTATAGTACTGTCGTCGTTAAGGCAGGTAGACAACAATCCATGTGTAAACATAACAACAAACATTCATTTAGTCACATAATACATGCGATAACGGTTAGCGTTTAAAGTATTGAGTAGTGTGCTCGTTCGTGATTTATAATAAGTAACGTATGTAACACCCAAAAGTGCTAAGGCAAAAAGGGTTCGAGTATACTCACAGCGGTTGATGGATTGAAGGGAGCGCTTGAGAGTAGGGTTAGCCTGAATAGTTCGATAGCATAACGATAAGTAACGCGTAAAACGGAAACAAGTGTTGAAGGATCGGACAGCTGGTCGATCGGACGGTAGTCCGATCGGACGGCTGACTGTGCGGTTGACAGTCCGTTCGGACAGCTGTCCGATCGGACGGCTGTCCGATCAGATGGCTGTTCGAGTGGATTGTTTCTTCCTTTTAGTAAGATGTGTTTGTGCATGATGGTTTGACTTTTGAGGTTTTTCTTGCAGTATTTGAAAAACATGAAGTATCCTTACCTTTCAGGTCGGTCGATCGGACGGTCGTTCGATCGGCCGGCAACCCGATCGATTAGTACTTTAGTATAAACAAGTTCTCAACAGAAGGCACTCGATTGGACAACAGTTTGATCGGGTGGCACTCCTAGTGCATTGAACATGTTGAAAATCAATTAAGTGTTGAAGTATAGTATCTCATGATTTGAAGAGTAATCCAATCGGACGGTAGTCCGATCGAATAACAGTTCGTTCAATACTCAACTTCAAAAACATAAATTGATTAAGTGTGGGACCATGTGCTAGCCGATCGGCTGGCTGGCCGTTCGGACAACAGTCCGATCGGTCAGCACCCTGACCTGGTCGGCCTGTTCGTCTAACACTTGGTTGTTCTGAGTGTTGTCATTCTATCGAGGTATTTTGACAACGAGTCAAACCACAGAACCCTCGTCTTTACTTGATTCTCCTGATCGGACAGGAAAACACCTAAATCCGGTTAGCGAACGGTTCGAGACGGTGTTTAACGTTTAACTCAAAATCGGTGAACCTCTGGGATAGAATCCGGATCTGGGGCCATGCAACCACCAAAATGATTAGCAAGTCGGCACAAGCTCCGTTTCTATATGTTTTGAAGATATTGAGTGTAAAAGAGATGAAAGAAATTGGAAAACCATCTTTCAATCTCCTTCACCGTGAATATGTTTAGATCTGTAAAAGATCTTTGTTTGCTTATGTGGAAATCGGTTAGATCCAAGTTATTCTTGGTGGATTGATGCCAAAACATGAAGTTCTTCAAGAACACATGATGACATCACCCTTGAACACTTGAATCTTGATGATTTCACGGTTAGAAGTTAAGATTTGAAAGATAGAAAGGTATAGGAGTGCGTAGATCTAGAAAGTACAAGATTTAGGACGAGTGTAACACCTAGAATTTTTGTGTCCAATAATGTGTTAACACGTGTCATTTGTTTACACGTGCCATTGATATTAAATAAAGGACTAATTTTGACAAACCTTGAAAGTATATAAATTCGAGGGTTATAAATGTCAACAAGGGTAAATATACTGTATAGTAACCCTAAATAATGCTTGAACCTTCAAACGAATAAATCATAGATAGTACAGAAGCGAAACGCGAAAGAAAGTGAGAGATTACAAGCTACAGGGGTGAACCGTGTCAACATGTTTAACCATACCTCTGAGTGACCCTTTGACGTTCCCAAGACTTTGTAACGGTATTATACACTCACTAAAATATAATATATAAATTTCGCGAAGTTTCGTTATGAAACGAGAAAGTTACGATCGAATTCGTAGGAGAAGGGTTAAAAGCGTCAATAATGAAAGTGAAGGCTTTCTGAATAATTAATAAACTAACCGGGGACTTAACAACGCGGGTAAATAACACGAGGTCCTTAGTTGTAATTAACCGAGGGCCAAACCGCAAAGTTACCCCTTCAAACCCGAAAGGTTAGGTAAATCATTACGAAAGATTTCGTTATTAATTACCAGGATTTCGTAATCATGACAAAAGATTTAAAATTTCTGAAATCATAACCTCTCGCGGCCCGCGTGAGGTTTGGACTTAAGTTGAGGCGGGCCGCGAGCCACCTCAATTACGCGCCTGATGTTCTAAACTCAGGCGGCCCGCGTAAAAGTGGCATGGAATGTCCATGCGGGCCGCGTGGGACGCCCAGATGCAGAAAACTTGTAACTACTTGCCTCTTGGAGCCTTTGAACGACCAACAACCAATAAATGAGGCATGGGCACCCTATGCTCGACCCATATCACTTAGGGACACCTGCCCATGATCCATGATCAAATGTAGACTGAGTTGTGATGATCTTGAGGTCTTTTGAACACTATAAATAGCCACACTTGGCTCATAAGTTCACCACACTTCAAACACACTCAACTGATCATTCCAAGAGCTCTCTAGCATTCCTCTGTGTTCTTAAGTCTTCCCTCAAGCTTCTGTAAGTGATCTAACCCTTTGTGGTTTCACATTTCCTTAGTAAATAGCTAAAAACCAAACCGTCGTAAATACGGTTTGACTTTAAAATAAATCAGTGATGGTTCAGTCTTATGATGAATCAAAAGTAGTTTTGAGTTGGTATTTATGTGGGTAATAAACCCCTAAAAGGTTTCCCTCTGATCACCACTCTAACTATGTCAAATATCGAGTCAAACGCGCACTTAAAAAGTCAACAGAAAGTCATTTTGCCGTTTTCTACATAATCTGTAATGTATACGTTATGAAACCTGTTTTGATGTTCATAAAACATGATATTAAGCATATAAACTTGTTTGCGCTCGTTTGAATCGACCATTTGCTATATTGACCCGGTTCGGAGCCGAATGTCGCAAAAGTTTGACTTTTGCATTGACTTCAGTTCTGACCTGTTTTAGTGAGGTATAGATATACCTTAGGACTCTCTTAGGACCAGGTTACATGATGGTATAAACCTCTGTGATCGGTTCACGAGTTATCCGAGTCTTTTGCGCATTTCCGTTAATCGCCTAAAAGTTGACCGTAACGCCATTTTGAAAATAAAACGAGTATTTCGGACACGTGAACGGACCAGAACCTTGCTTATTAAATTATAAGCATGTCCTTAAAGTTTCACGTCAATCCGAGGTCTAGAATGAGAGTTATGCTAAATAGCGCAATTAAAGTAAACTTTTGTAATAAACGGCGCAATTAGCATAACGCCCATCTAAACCAAGATTTCGTCACCAAAACTTTTACCCACTGTATTAAAATAATATTTTGGGAATTTTAAAGATTTTTAATAATTTTTACCTCGCTCATAACCTGCGGTTATGGCTACGGTTCGGTAAATACCGAATATGCCCTTTTTGGCCAAAACTTGAGTTCTACAAGGTCTTTTGACCCGATTCCAGTTGCTACTGATTTTAAATAATAAATAAAGTATTTTAAGCTTTATAAGCTGTTCGGGAAACTCAGATTTCCTGTAGAACTCGAAAAGCCCTTTGAAGGTCTTTAAAATGACCGAAAAGCCCCTACGGGGCGTAATATTAACTTAAACTCGTTACGGGCATCACGGAAGGTATCCTACTGATACCGCAACCTCTTTAAGGCATATTGACTTAGGAAATAAGCGTAAGACTCTCATGGTTAACCGTTTCGCCTATTGCGCGCACGGTTCGGCTTATGAAACTAGTTTTCATAAATTAGCCGATACGGGTCAAGTTAAATTATTTGAACCCCAAAATCCAGAGTGTGAACCATAAACCCATATAAAACAAGTCTCTGAACTTGTTGGGTCAGAATCACACTCCATTCTCGGTTTTCGCCTTTTCGCGCGATTAAACCATATTCATATATCAGAACCAACCGGTCTAGGCTACGGCCAATATAAAGACCCGTTAGGATTCTAAGAGGTTAATTAAAACCTTCGTTCCAGATTAGGAGCCCCGGTAAAAGCTATCGGCGATTTAATCGAATTAAGGATATATACTTGCAAAGGTAAATACTTTAACTTATTTCCCCTATATGGGCTTGGGTTACGGTATGTTAATACCGCTTGATTGAGCATTATATTTTTCCATCGCTTAGGTGGTTAATTAAATAATATGATCGGCTCATTTAAACAGTTTTGTTTCTTAAAAGCCTTTGGGGGGTTTAATGACCGTTGTCCCGGATATCCTTGGCATCATTTTACGAAATGGCCACGACCATCGACATCCCGGTGTAGGCGTACACCCGGTATACATTGTCGACATTAAATTAAAAGACGCAGACGTTGGTTTTCATACTACGGTTTTACGCAATGTGGTGTGTCTATAAATCTTTAACCCGGCACGACCCGGGCTACTGAACGCATAAAAGAACATGTAAAACGTTCACAAGATTTTTATAATTTTCCCAAGTTATAAAAGAGTTTGTGCCTTGTGCATTCAAATCAAATTTAATAAACATTTTCAAATGTGTCAGTTGAATGTATTTACCAGTGTAAACTGACGTATTTTCCCCAAAAAGATTAAGTGCAGGTACTATACGAAATGGGCTGGTATAGGCGTCCTAAGCATCGTACATAGTCTCGCAAACTCGGTGCTGCATCTGAATGAACAATATTTATTATTTTTGATCCGCTGTGGATATATTCAACTTCTGTAATACATTTGATATTACAACCAGAGGTTGAAGTTTATATATTTATCTTAAGCTTCCGCTGTGCATTACATAATTGTGTGGTTTGACTATATTGTTGCCAACATCGTCACGGTAATCCCCCACCGGGCCCACCGGTGAGACACGTGGAAATCGGGGTGTGACAGGTTGGTATCAGAGCCAACATTGAGTGAATTAAACACTATCCTAATGTGTTTAATCTCAGTGACACAATTGCACATACTTGAGTCTAGACAAGAACTTAGGACAAATTCGAATTGTTATTCCAATTTTGTCGTTTTTCTTTTATTATTGGTATTTAAAGTTTTATAAAGCAGGAAACATGCCACCTGTTATATTTCGAGGAAGAGGAAGGGGAAGAAGAGGCAGAGGAGATGTCGTGACACATCACGATAACGAAGCTGGACCATCAGGTACAAGACATCCTTCAATGACAAGGAGCGAAGAACCACAACGACGAAGAGATCTTTACGAACCCGCGAGGCATTCCACCTCGCACAGCTCGACGCCATCTTATCGGCACTCCTTTGGGCCAAACTCAGAGAATGATCCCAACAACCCACAACCTTCCTTCATACCTCTACAACGTTCGGTATCACACCGAAATTACGACGACCCTACTCCATACTTCATAGGTCAGTTTAATCCGGCTGACTACATACAGGAACCTTCAGGCTTTGTTCCATTAGGGCCACAAGATCACTTCTCCGAAGACCATATGGATGAAGATACTGATCCAACTGAACCTGCTCGTGGTACGCCCACGCATCTGATAGAAGTCTCTGATGGGTCATCCTTCCATGGCACACCCTATCAGGGACCAGACAGTTTCCAAGCGTTGTTCGACCGACATGAGTGGTACTACACGCCACCTCAACAGACATCACAACAACCGCGACATCCACAGGATCCCTCTGAGGATTCACGCTTTGAGGCAGTTACGCCACCACCTCCGCCACCGGCGCAACCAGTAATGCCTGATCCGCCAAGGTGTAGGAGGACAAATGCTCGTATGTCCACACGAGGAGGAGGGGGTATCCACTTCAGCACCCCTCGACATTCTAGTAGTAGCCACTATCCGCCACTACAAGATGAAGGACCTTCAAGTCCTATACAGGAGGCGAACTCCGCACCAGCTGCACCAAATTCGCCACCATTTGGGTATGACCAACCCATACCTGCTTACACGGGTCCAACGGCTTACAACCCGTTCGAACCGTCACAAGCACAATATAACTACAATTATGAGCGCGACCCGTATGTGGTGTCGGCTAGATATAATGCGCGCTACCCCGACGGAGCTCATGGGAACATGGGACCACCGGACTACTCAGCTCATGGGTATCCAATACCTCCCAGACCCCCAGTTCCGCAACAAGCGCCACAACCACGATTCTCTCCTCCTGAACAAGAAGAGATACTCCATCGACTAGATCGTGTGGAGAGAGAGTTCGAAGAAGAGAAAAAGAGCCACCGAGGATTTCTCAAGGGCTTGGCGAACCTACTTAAGGGCAAAAAGAAGAAACGTGACCATTAGCCCTTAATAGTTGTACTAATGTAATTTCTATTTTGAAATAAGTCCCTGCGTGGACACTTATTGTATTTCAGTCCCTACGTGGACTTATCTTTTAGTCCTTACATGGACACCTATCTTGTATTAGTCCCTGCGTGGACTTGTCACTTATTTTAAACCTCTATGGAGGTATGTTCTATTTGAAAGACCCGTTTAGGGCAATATGTAATTGTATTTAAGATTATGAAATGTATGTTATGAGTTTTGTTTTAATACGTATGAAATAAATCAAAACCAATCCTTTTAAATTGATCTGCCTAAATAAAGAATCTTAAAGAGTGAAACCTAGCCTGGTGTCTTTTAAGATCCGGTCAAGATGGTATGACTTAATTAAAAGATTCAGATTCCTTGTTAACCGCTGCAAGCATGTTAACCACCATGGCAGATGTGATTCGTTAAAATCACGCGCGTCATTCTTATACAATAATCCTTTAAGGATTTCAAAGCCCAACTAAATGATTTATAAATCATGGGTTAAATCACCTATGCAAGTGATCAATTATATTAAAACATCCATTAGTGATGTAGTGCCTACGGGCCAATCATATTAAACCATCCATTAGTGATGTAGTGCCTACGGGCCAACCCTATTAAAACATCCATTAGTGATGTAGTGCCTACGGGCCAATCATATTAAACCATCCATTAGTGATGTAGTGCCTACGGGCCAACCCTATTAAAACATCCATTAGTGATGTAGTGCCTACGGGCCAATCATATTAAACCATCCATTAGTGATGTAGTGCCTACGGGCCAACCATATCAAAACATCCATTAGAGGTGTAAGTGCCTATGGGCCGTAATAATTGTCTTATAAAGACAAAAGACAGTGGTGGTCTATGACTCCCTGCCAGAAAGGGGTAAGAGAACTACGGTTCAAACCTCTATGCCTTTGATTCTCTGGAATCTCGGCTAATATTATAAAACATCCTCGTGATTAGGCTTTATGCCGCCAATATTATTGATATAGCTGAAATAGGATATATTCAAATCCTAATATCTAATGAAGTAATAAGTTAACCCAATATGGTCTCTGTTACCATGGTTGACAAATTGTCATAAAAGACAATTATATAATAATCTCCTGAATAAATTTTGTTATCTTCTGTAGCAGATTCAAGTTACAATGGCGGATCCCAATGGAGAGAACAGCCATACAAATGAAGATGACTACGACAACGCGCCAGTGCATCTGACAGGCGCACAGCTAAAGGCTCTGATTGACAATGCTGTTCAGGCAGCTCTTGATCGTCAATATACGGAGTCCCAAGGCAGAACCGTATCAAAACCACCCTCTAAACGAAAGACACACTCCAAACCACCCTCTCAACCCAAGAAAGATGACGACAAACACTCGTCCACTGAGAACAGCGTTCATCGCGATAGAGAATATACTGATGCATCAAATGCTAAGGGTTGCACCTACAAATACTTTGTATCTTGTAAGCCCCGGGAATTTACAGGGGAGAAAGGTGCTGTGGATTGTATCACCTGGCTAGATGAGATGGACACTATTGTGGACATCAGCGGGTGTGCAGAGAGGGATGATGTGAAGTATGTGTCCCAGTTATTTAAGGGCGAGGCCCTGGCATGGTGGAGGGCGTTGGTGCAGGCATCTGGTAAGTCTGCTTTATACAAAATGACGTGGGAGGAATTTATTGCTCTCATTAAGGAAAACTACTGCCCTCAGCATGAGGTTGAGAAGATCGAGGCTGACTTTGTGTCACTGGTGATGACGAACCTGGACTGCCAGGCATATTTGACGAGTTTCAATACAATGTCTCGTCTGGTCCCATACCTTGTGACACCAGAACCCCGAAGAATCGCCCGTTTTATTGGGGGCTTGGAGCCCGCAATAAAGGCGAGTGTAAAGGCCTCTCGGCCGACGACCTTCAGGTCAGTTACTGACCTCTCCTTGTCTCTCACCTTAGACACTGTCCGTTTGAGGACACTAAGGAGCAAGGAGGCTGAGAAGAGAAAACGTGAGGATGATACCTCACGAAGATCAGGGAAGAAGCACCGTGGAAACGGTGAAGGCAAAAGAGGGTCGGAGGCAAAGAAAGATGGGCAAGCTGGTGAAAGGCCCAACTGCAAAATCTGCAAGAAACCCCACTCTGGGAAATGTAGATTTGCATCGAACTCACAGTCGCAATCAAAGACTCCTTCCTGTGGACTATGCAAGTCCAAGGATCATAAGACTGTGGAGTGCAAAAAGATCAAGGATGCAACCTGCTATGGTTGTAATGAAAAGGGGCACATCAAGAGTAACTGCCCTAAGTATGCCAAGAAGGCAGAGGAGACCAAGAAGTCAAATGCGAGAGTTTTTCGCATGGATGCAAAGGAAGCGGTCCAGAACGACAACGTGCTTACAGGTACTTTTCTCGTAAATAATATATTTGCAAGAGTACTATTCGATTCTGGCGCCGATAAATCCTTTGTAGACCAGAAATTTTGCCAACTACTAAATATGCCTATCAAAACCCTTGATATGAAATACGAAGTAGAGTTAGCAGACGGCACGATAGAAACCGTCTCATCTGTTCTAGAAGGATGTGAAATGTCCATCAGGAACCATTCTTTTCCTCTATCTCTACTTCCCTTCAAACTAGCGGGTTTCGACATTGTGCTAGGCATGGACTGGTTATCCCATAATCAGGCCTAAATCATTTGCGGCAAAAGGCAGATAGTTTTAAAGACTCCGAGTGGTGAATCTCTTACCATTCGAGGAGATACACGATACGGATTACCCGAGGACGTATCTATGCTCAAAGCTTCAAGGTGTTTGAACAAAGGCTGCGTAATTTACATGGCTCAGGTGATAATAGAAGAACCTAAGCCGAAGATCGAGGATCTTCCTGTCATTTCTGAATACCCCGAAGTTTTTCCTGAAGAACTACCTGGTTTGCCACCAGATAGACAAGTGGAGTTCAGAATAGACATCATTCCTGGAGCGGCTCCGATAGCTAGAGCACCTTACAGGCTAGCTCCAACGGAAATGAAAGAACTGAGGACCCAGTTGGATGAACTGCTGGCGAAAGGTTTTATCAGACCTAGTTCATCTCCCTGGGGAGCACCAGTCCTATTCGTAAAGAAGAAGGACGGATCGATGCAGTTGTGCATCGACTATCGAGAGCTAAATAAAGTGACCATAAAGAATAGATATCCTTTGCCGAGGATCGATGATCTATTCGATCAGCTGCTAGGAGCAAGCTATTTCTCGAAGATCGACTTGAGGTCGGGCTATCATCAGCTAAGGGTCAGAGATGAGGATGTACATAAGACAGCATTTAGGACTCGCTATGGTCATTACGAGTTCCTAGTGATGCCTTTTGGGCTCACAAATGCACCGGCTGCGTTCATGGATCTCATGAATCGCGTCTGCAAGCCGCATTTGGACAAATTTATCATAGTCTTCATCGACGATATCCTTATATATTCCAAGAACCAAGCTGACCACGAGAAGCACCTCCGTTGCATTCTCGAATTACTACAGCGTGAGAAACTCTACGCCAAATTCTCGAAATGTGAATTCTGGCTACGAGAGGTTCAGTTTTTAGGGCACATTGTGAGTGAGCGTGGTATCCAAGTGGATCCCGCTAAGGTAGAGGCGGTCATGAACTGGCAAGAGCCAAAGACGCCTACCGAAATCCGTAGTTTCCTGGGGTTAGCAGGGTACTACAGGAGGTTTATTGAAAATTTTTCGAGGATTGCTGCGCCCTTGACTTCCTTAACCAAGAAGAAAGAAAAATTTATTTGGGGCCCAAAACAGCAAGAGTCCTTCGAAATACTGAAGCAAAAGCTAAGCAACGCACCTGTGCTGACATTACCGGAGGGTACAGATGAATTCGTAGTTTACTGCGATGCATCACACACGGGCATGGGGTGTGTGCTTATGCAGAAGGGTAAGGTGATTGCCTATGCTTCAAGGCAATTAAAGGTGCATGAAAAGAATTACACCACCCATGATTTGGAGTTGGGTGCCGTTGTATTTGCACTGAAATTATGGAGGCATTACCTTTATGGTATTAAGTTTGTGATTTATTCTGATCACAAAAGCCTCCAGCACCTGTTCAACCAGAAGGAGTTGAACATGAGGCAACGTCGTTGGATGGAAACCTTGAATGACTATGATTGCGAGATCAGGTACCATCCCGGCAAAGCGAATGTGGTCGCTGATGCCTTAAGCAGGAAAGAAAGGGTAAAACCTATTCGAATCAATGCCAAGAGCATTGAAGTCAAGAACAATTTGATTGAGAAGATATTAGCTGCACAGTGAGAGGCTGTGTTGGAAGCTAACTATCCAAATGAAAAGCTAGGAGTAACTGAGGAGCAGTTGACTCTTAGCAAGGATGGAATCTTGAGGCTGAATGGACGTATATGGGTTCCGATTTATGGAGGACTACGAGATGTTGTTCTCCAGGAAGCCCATAGTTCCAAATACTCAGTCCATCCTGGTGCTGACAAAATATATCAAGATTTGAAGGCAAACTATTGGTGGATAGGCTTGAAAAAGTCTGTGGCCGCCCATGTAGCAAAGTGCTTGACTTGTGCTCAAGTCAAAGCCGAGCACCAAAAGCCGTCTGGCTTGCTACAACAGCCTGAACTCCCCGAGTGGAAGTGGGAATGCGTAACTATGGACTTCATAACCAAGTTACCCAAAACAAGGAAAGGAAACGATACAATATGGGTCATAGTTGATAGGCTGACTAAATCAGCTCATTTTCTACCCATCAAGGAGAGGTATAGCTCCGATATGTTAGCCCAACTTTATGTTGATAAGATTGTAGCCTTACACGGCATACCTGTGTCTATTATCTCCGACAGGGATACTAGATACACGTCTCACTTCTGGAAGAGTTTCCAGCAATCTTTGGGCACGCGTTTGAACTTCAGTACGGCTTACCATCCACAAACGGACGGTCAGAGTGAGCGTACCATTCAAACGTTGGAAGACATGCTTCGTGCATGTGCGATCGATTTAGGCGGTAACTGGGATAAGAACCTACCCCTAATCGAATTCTCCTACAATAATAGCTACCACACCAGCATAAAGGCTGCGCCTTTCGAGGCATTATACGGTAGGAAATGTAGATCGCCTGTTTGTTGGGCGGAAGTAGGAGAGGTCCAATTATCGGGACCAGAGATTGTTTTCCAGACAACGAACAAGATTGTCCAGATCCGGGAACGTCTCAAGGCTGCCCGCGATAGGCAGAAAAGCTACGCTGATCCAAAACGTAAGGATCTTCACTTCGAAGTAGGTGAAAAAGTGTTGCTTAAGGTATCACCCTGGAAGGGGGTGATGCGTTTCGGCAAGAAAGGCAAACTGAGTCCGAGATACATAGGACCTTTTGAGGTCATTGAACGGGTCGGGTCAGTCGCCTATAAGTTGAACTTGCCTGAAGAGCTCAATGGAATTCACAATATGTTCCACATCTGCAATCTCAAAAAGTGCTTCGCCAATGAATCATTGGTGATTCCACACACAGATGTGCATATAGATGAGAGCTTGAAATTTATAGAAAAACCTTTGTCGATTGAAGATCGACAGGTGAAGAAGCTTCGAAGAAAGCACGTACCGATTGTAAAGGTCAAATGGGATGCTCGTAGAGGTCCCGAATATACGTGGGAAGTCGAAGACACAATGAAAGAAAAGTACCCCTATTTATTTGAGTAAATCTTGGGTCGAGATTTATTTTAAGGGGGTGAGGATGTAACACCTCGAATTTTTGTGTCCAATAATGTGTTAACACGTGTCATTTGTTTACACGTGGCATTGATATTAAATAAAGGACTAATTTTGACAAACCTTGAAAGTATATAAATTCGAGGGTTATAAATGTCAACAAGGGTAAATATACTGTATAGTAACCCTAAATAATGCTTGAACCTTCAAACGAATAAATCATAGATCGTACAGAAGCGAAACGCGAAAGAAAGTGAGAGATTACAAGCTACAGGGGTTAACCGTGTCAACATGTTTAATCATACCTCTGAGTGACCCTTTGACGTTCCCAAGACTTTGTAACGGTATTATACACTCACTAAAATATAATATATAAATTTCGCGAAGTTTCGTTATGAAACGAGAAAGTTACGATCGAATTCGTAGGAGAAGGGTTAAAAGCGTCAATAATGAAAGTGAAGGCTTTCTGAATAATTAATAAACTAACCAGGGACTTAACAACGCGGGTAAATAACACGAGGTCCTTAGTTGTAATTAACCGAGGGCCAAACCGCAAAGTTACCCCTTCAAACCCGAAAGGTCAGGTAAATCATTACGAAAGATTTCGTTATTAATTACCAGGATTTCGTAATCATGACAAAAGATTTAAAATTTCTGAAATCATAACCTCTCGCGGCCCGCGTGAGGTTTGGAATTAAGTTGAGGCGGGCCGCGAGCCACCTCAATTACGCGCCTGATGTTCTAAACTCAGGCGGCCCGCGTAAAAGTGGCATGGAATGTCCATGCGGGCCGCGTGGGACGCCCAGATGCAGAAAACTTGTAACTACTTGCCTCTTGGAGCCTTTGAACGACCAACAACCAATAAATGAGGCATGGGCACCTTATGCTCGACCCATATCACTTAGGGACACCTGCCCATGATCCATGATCAAATGTAGACTGAGTTGTGATGATCTTGAGGTCTTTTGAACACTATAAATAGCCACACTTGGCTCATAAGTTCACCACACTTCAAACACACTCAACTGATCATTCCAAGAGCTCTCTAGCATTCCTCTGTGTTCTTAAGTCTTCCCTCAAGCTTCTGTAAGTGATCTAACCCTTTGTGGTTTCACATTTCCTTAGTAAATAGCTAAAAACCAAACCGTCGTAAATACGGTTTGACTTTAAAATAAATCAGTGATGGTTCAGTCTTATGACGAATCAAAAGTAGTTTTGAGTTGGTATTTATGTGGGTAATAAACCCCTAAAAGGTTTCCCTCTGATCACCACTCTAACTATGTCAAATATCGAGTCAAACGCGCACTTAAAAAGTCAACAGAAAGTCATTTTGCCGTTTTCTACATAATCTGTAATGTATACGTTATGAAACCTGTTTTGATGTTCATAAAACATGATATTAAGCATATAAACTTGTTTGCGCTCGTTTGAATCGACCATTTGCTATATTGACCCGGTTCGGAGCCGAATGTCGCAAAAGTTTGACTTTTGCATTGACTTCAGTTCTGACCCGTTTTAGTGAGGTACAGATATACCTTAGGACTCTCTTAGGACCAGGTTACATGATGGTATAAACCTCTGTGATCGGTTCACGAGTTATCCGAGTCTTTTGCGCATTTCCGTTAATCGCCTAAAAGTTCACCGTAACGCCATTTTGAAAATAAAACGAGTATTTCGGACACGTGAACGGACCAGAACCTTGCTTATTAAATTATAAGCATTTCCTTAAAGTTTCACGTCAATCCGAGGTCTAGAATGAGAGTTATGCTAAATAGCGCAATTAAAGTAAACTTTTGTAATAAACGGCGCAATTAGCATAACGCCCATCTAAACCAAGATTTCGTCACCAAAACTTTTACCCACTGTATTAAAATAATATTTTGGGAATTTTAAAGATTTTTAATAATTTTTACCTCGCTCATAACCTGCGGTTATGGCTACGGTTCGGTAAATACCGAATATGCACTTTTTGGCCAAAACTTGAGTTCTACAAGGTCTTTTGACCCGATTCCAGTTGCTACTGATTTTAAATAATAAATAAAGTATTTTAAGCTTTATAAGCTGTTCGGGAAACTCAGATTTCCTGTAGAACTCGAAAAGCCCTTTGAAGGTCTTTAAAATGACCGAAAAGCCCCTACGGGGCGTAATATTAACTTAAACTCGTTACGGGCATCACGGAAGGTATCCTACTGATACCGCAACCTCTTTAAGGCATATTGACTTAGGAAATAAGCGTAAGACTCTCATGGTTAACCGTTTCGCCTATTGCGCGCACGGTTCGGCTTATGAAACTAGTTTTCATAAATTAGCCGATACGGGTCAAGTTAAATTATTTGAACCCCAAAATCCAGAGTGTGAACCATAAACCCATATAAAACAAGTCTCTGAACTTGTTGGGTCAGAATCACACTCCATTCTCGGTTTTCGCCTTTTCGCGCGATTAAACCATATTCATATATCGGAACCAACCGGTCTAGGCTACGGCCAATATAAAGACCCGTTAGGATTCTAAGAGGTTAATTAAAACCTTCGTTCCAGATTAGGAGCCCCGGTAAAAGCTATCGGAGATTTAATCGAATTAAGGATATATACTTGCAAAGGTAAATACTTTAACTTATTTCCCCTATATGGGCTTGGGTTACGGTATGTTAATACCGCTTGATTGAGCATTATATTTTTCCATCGCTTAGGTGGTTAATTAAATAATATGATCGGCTCATTTAAACAGTTTTGTTTCTTAAAAGCCTTTGGGGGGTTTAATGACCGTTGTCCCGGATATCCTTGGCATCATTTTACGAAATGGCCACGACCATCGACATCCCGGTGTAGGCGTAAACCCGGTATACATTGTCGACATTAAATTAAAAGACGTAGCCGTTGGTTTTCATACTACGGTTTTACGCAATGTGGTGTGTCTATAAATCTTTAACCCGGCACGACCCGGGCTACTGAACGCATAAAAGAACATGTAAAACGTTCACAAGATTTTTATAATTTTCCCAAGTTATAAAAGAGTTTGTGCCTTGTGCATTCAAATCAATTTTAATAAACATTTTCAAATGTGTCAGTTGAATGTATTTACCAGTGTAAACTGACGTATTTTCCCCAAAAAGATTAAGTGCGGGTACTATACGAAATGGGCTGGTATAGGCGTCCTAAGCATCGTACATAGTCTCGCAAACTCGGTGCTGCATCTGAATGAACAATATTTATTATTTTTGATCCGCTGTGGATATATTCAACTTCTGTAATACATTTGATATTACAACCAGAGGTTGAAGTTTATATATTTATCTTAAGCTTCCGCTGTGCATTATATAATTGTGTGGTTTGACTATATTGTTGCCAACATCTTCACGGTAATCCCCCACCGGGCCCACCGGTGAGACACGTGGAAATCGGGGTGTGACAACGATATCTTACCGGAATCGAGAGAAATCTGAGAAAAAGTGAGCGGAGCGTGCTGGTCGGACAGAGGTTTCCAAAAGTAGAAAGTTTGACAATGACAAGGGTATTTATAGGATGCCAAAAGGGGTAAAGGCTGGCCGATCGATCAGGCAGCACGATCGGACAGCCTGTCCGATCGGACAGCAGTCCGATCGGCTGGCTGTTCAATCGGTTGGTAGCCTGATCGATCAGTGCCTGATTCGAGTGTTCGGCGTGACGATTTTTGATATTTCGATTTTGATTTCGAATGATGAGAATACGATAGAGTTTCCTATTCAAATTACTTTTAATCCCAACTACTATATCTAACATACAAGCATCTATATCTCTCGCTGTCTTTTCGTCACCAATTATCATAATTCGATTTCGATTGAGTTCGATTGAATTTCGATTGCGATTGAGTTTTGATTGCAATTCGATTGATTACCACACATAACATAAAGTAAACATGCACAAGTAACACATAAGGCACACACACACGTATAACAGTAACCATAAATGCGATATTCGAGTTTCGAGTTCGATGATGATTAGATTAGTTCGATTATTGCTCAGTTGACTTTATCGCATTGTTACTTCCTTTTATTCACAGTCGTAAAACATTTCGTAGTGATAAACATTCGATTACTTCGATTTTAATTAAATACTCAATATAATACAACTAACGTAAACATAAAATAGACTAACTACAGTCAAAGAAGTCAAAACAGTAGTTGAGCAAAAGGAGTGACAGATCGCAATTAGCGATCTTTTCTTCCTTTGACTTCAATCTTGACTTTGACTTTGACTTTCGATAACACGGGGTGTTACAACTTTAGTCAAACTGAGTTTTATATACCTCAAACAAATGATATTCTTTTGAAACCTAAAATCTGTTTATTAATCAGAGGTTTGGTTTTTAAAACAAATGTTACAAACAGAGGTCAGGATTTCAAGCAGTGGTATGAGAAACATATGTTTGAAACCTCTGTTTGGTTACAAATGGTTTTCAATAAACCACCCGTTTTTGCACACGGGTCTCACAACTAGTACTATATAATAAAAGAAACCAATAAAAGTACAATTGTCATCATTCTAGACCATCTACTATTACTTAATTGTAGATAATTATTATTTAATTTAAATTATTAAATTTAATATATGTTTCAAACATTTAGGAAATTACGGATAAAGTTCCATAAATTATCTTATTATTTATTTATATTAATTACTAGGTTATTATTCTAGACCATCCACTCTTACTTAATTGTAGATAATTATTATTTAATTTAAATTATTAAACTTAATATTTATTTTAAACATTCATACCAAATTCGAGTATCACCACTTTAAACCTCAGCAATTAATCATCAGTTTGACTAAGAAACAACAATATATTAATTATATTAATACCAATATATACCAAAAAAGCAAAATAAATTTAGTTAAAAATGTAAAGACATAAATAACCAGGTGTAAAATGTAAAGACATTAATAACCAGGTGTAATGTTGATCCTTTAATCATCAACTTGGTTTGAAATAGGGTTTTCGTCTTAACTGCTTGGTAAGATATGTTTTACCTCTTAAGTAAATGGGGTGGTGGTCCATTGAGAAAGGAAAAGCCCTTAAAACATTTTAGGAGGAGAGGTTAATAATTACCGATAATTTATACTTATCTAATTAATTTAAGTATTATTTAGTAGCTATAAGTTTATCTATTTGGCTAATTGCTATATGCCTAATCTAAACATTTCAACAATTTTTTTAAAACTAATAAATTAAGACCATTGTTATTTAAATAAAACTTGTGTTCACGTCGTGAGAAAGTCGATGATACAGTTTGTGTTCTAATCGATTGTTCAAAGTTTTGATCATACATAAAACAAAATTTTGTTTGGATATCAGAAAAGTGTCTTAAAATATCGTTTTATAATTGTTAAATCTTCGTTATTAACTATTTGATATTTTATTTACTTAACTCGTGTAATACACAGGGTTATAACCTAGTATGTTAATAAATAAAACAATAACAAAAACAAATTTAAAAATTAATATTAGTTGATATATATATATATATATATATATATATATATATATATATATATATATATATATATATATATAGGGGAAGGTTCAAATGAAAACCACTAGTTAACGCGAAAACTCGAAAACTAATTAAAAAAAGCCAAAAAAACATGCAAAAAATTTTTTTTTTTAAAAATTTTTTTTTTCAATCAAATTTTCGCAGGTTTTTTTATTAAAAAAAAAAAATTTTTCAAAAAAAAAAAAAAAAAAAAAAAATTTTTTGTGTAGTGCACATGTGTAATACTGCACATGTGTCTGTGTACTACACATGTGTATTATTACACATGTGCACTACACAAATTTTTTTTTTTTTTTTTTTTTTTTTTGAAAAAAAGTTTTTTTTATATATAAAAACTAGCGATTTTTATTAAAAAAATTGAAAAAAAAAAAAAAAAATTTTTTGTGTGTTTTTTAGGCTTTTTTTAGTTAGTTTTCGAGTTTTCGCGTTAAAAGTGGTTTTCATTTGAACCATCCCCTATATATATATATATATATATATATATATATATATATATATATATATATATATATATATATATATATATATATATATATATATATATATATATATATATATATATATATGTGGCAGTGGTGAGAACACGGTGAAAAGTGTGAGATTGGTGAGAACAATTTTGGAGTTGACATGTGGCATTGATGCTAAATTACACTAAGAGGTAATATGACAAAAACCCACACACATGAACTGAGTGTTCAAATAAAACGCCATAAAAACACCAAATTTAGAAAAAAACGCCATTGAAATACCCAGTTAAAACGCCAAAAAACACTCAATTCCGAAAAACGCCATGAAAAACTCAGTTTAAAACGCCATAAAACACTCAGTCCAGAAAAACGGCGTGAAAATACCTAGTTAAAAATCCATAAAAAACACATAGTTCAGAAAAACGCCATGAAAATAACTAGTATAAAACGCCATAAAACACCCAGTTCAGAAAAACGCCATAAACCCATTTCATTTTTTTCGTAAAGTATATCAATAGTATACTCGTTACAAAGATTAAAAACGCTGAGTTTTATGGTGTAATTGTTTTATAAAAATAATCACGTACAAAAAAGTTATTGGCGTTTAAATATGATGGGGGGAAAATGGCATGTGATTAGCATGTGCACCCTTGTTTGGATATTCCAATTTTACCCCTCCTGGTACTTATAATGTTCCCATTATTTACAAAAATGTCACCGCATCATCTTAGCCACAAATCACAAAGATCCTATGGCTGAAAACCGTTCTCACTGTTCTCACACTTCAAATCGTTCTCTCCTAATCCCATTCCTATATATATATATATATATATATATATATATATATAACAAAACTAAAACACTCTCATCTCTTCCTCTCCCTCTTAACCACCACCACTCACCCCTTACAACCGGCCACCACTACCACCACCACCACCGGTTCACCACCACCAGCCGCCCAACACAAATCTAGTCGCACCTCTCCCCAATTTCAATACCAAAAAATCACAAACCCCTTAATTTCAAAATCTTAATTCAAACCCACCTCAATTATCATCTGAATTGGAATCCAAATTAGATTCTGGATGACGTTCAAGATGAAAAATCAAACCCACCTTAATTATCTTCGTAGATCTAGATGACATTCCGCTCTTCGACGACTAGTACTAGGTCAGATCGTATAGTTGTCGACCTAATCTCGGTCAACATGAACAGATCCAGGCCTGAATCAAGCAGAGATTGCCAGATATTTAGCAACAGATATCACCGGAAACATTAACACTTGCCAGACAGGTTTCTTAAAATCCCAAATAAAACTGTCAAAATACAAATGTGCAGTCGAGCGTTTTTTTTTTAAATTTGCAAATCCTTTTTTAGACAAAAAAGAATCAGGAAGCGAATTGCTTCTTATTTGTAGATCTTGTTGTTGCTACTTGCGACATTCAAAGAGATATTATGTGTGATTGAAGGCTAAGTTTTGAGAAAGAGAATGAAGGGGTGGGTGGTGGTGGTTTGGCAGGTCGTATAGGGTGGATGGTGGTGGTATGGGGTGGAGGAGAGATAGAGCTATGAGAAATATATACAGAGAGAGAGAGAGAGAGTAGAACCTACAATTGGTTGGATATTTTCAAAACCTTTTTTGAAGTATTTTTTAATAAATGGATGGATATTTATGATATTTACATATTTATGATATGTCACACCCCTATTTCCACGTGTCTCACCGGTGGGCCCGGTGGGGGATTACCGTGACGATGTTGGCAACAATATAGTCAAACCACACAATTATATAATGCACAGCGGAAGCATAAGATAAATATATAAATTTCAACCTCTGATCGTAATATCAAAATGTATTACAGGGGTTGGATATATCCACAGTGGATCGTAAATAGATATAAAGTATTGTTCCATCAGATACTGCAATCAAGCTTGCGAGACTTATCCCGACGCTAGGGAGCTAATACCAGCCAATTACGTTTAGGTACCTGCACTTAATCTTTTTGGGGAAAATACGTCAGTTTACACTGGTAAATACATTCAACTGACACATTTGAAAATGTTTATTAAAATTGATTTGAATGCACAAGGCACAAACTCTTTTATAACTTGGGAAAATTCATAATGATCTTGTGAACGTTTTACATGTTCTTTTATGCGTTCAGTAGCCCGGGTCGTGCCGGGTTAAAGATTTATAGACACACCACGTTTGCGTAAAACCGTAGTATAAAAACCAACGGCTACGTCTTTTAATTTTAATGTCGACACTTTATACCGGGTGTACGCCTACACCGGGATGTCGATGGTCGTGGCCATTTCGTAAAATGATGCCAAGGATATCCGGGACAACGGTCATTAAACACCCCAAAGGCTTATAAGCAACAAAACTGTTTAAATGAGCCGATCATATTAAATCAATTAACCACCTAAGCGATGGAATCATATAATGCTCAATCAAGCGGTATTAATATACCGTAACCCAAGCCCATATAGGGGAAATAAGTTAAAGTATTTACCTTTGCAAGTATAAATCCTTAATTTAGATCAAGTCACCGATAGCTTTTACTGGGGCTCCTAATCTGGAACGAAGGTTTTAATTAACCTCTTAGAATCCTAACGGTCCTTATATTAGCCGTAGCTTAAACCGGTTGATTCCGATACATAGATATGGTTAATTCGCACGAAAAGGCGAAAACCGTGAATGGAGTATGATTTGGACCCAACAAGTTCAGAGACTTGTTTTATATGGGTTATAGTTCATACTCTGGATCTTGGGGTTCAAATAATATAATTTGACCTATATCGGCTATTGCACGAAAACTAGTTCCATGAGCCGTACCGTGTGCGCGATTAGGCGAAACGGTTAACCATAAGTGTCCTACGCTTATTTCCTAAGTCAATATGCCTTAAAAGTATTTTGGTATCAGTAGGATACCTTCCGTAATGCCCGTAACGAGTTTAAGTTTATGTTATGCCCCGTAGGGGCTTTTCGGTCATTTTAAAGACTTTAAAAAGGGCTTTTCGAGTTCTACAGGAAATCTGAGTTTCCCGAACAGCTTATAAAGCTTAAAATACTTTATTTATTATTTAAAACTAGTGGCAACTGGAATCGGGTCAAAAGACCTTGTAGAACTCCCGTTTTGGCCAAAAAGGGCATATTCGGTATTTACCGAACCGTAGCCATAACCGCAGGTTATGTGCATGGTAAAAATTATTAAAAATCTTTAAAATTCCCAAAATATTATTTTACCACAGTGGGTAAAAGTTTTGGTGACGAAAACTTGGGCTAGATGGGCGTTATGCTAATTGCGCCGTTAATTACAAAACTTTCTTAAAAGTGCGCCTTTTAGCATAACTCTCATTCTAGACCTCGGATTGACGTGAAACTTTAAGGACATGCTTATAATTTAATAAGCAAGGTTTTGGTCCGTTCACATGTCCGAAATACTCGTTTTAATTTTAAAAGGCCGTTACGGTCAACTTTTAGGCGAATGACGGGATTTGCGCAAAAGACTCGGATAACTCATGAACCGACCACAGAGGCGTATACCAACATGTGACCTGGTCCTAAGAGAGTCCTAAGGTATATTTATACCTCACTAAAACGGGTCAGAACTGAAGTCAAAACAAAAGTCAAACTTTTGCGACATTCGGCTCCGAACCGGTTCAATATAGTAAATGATCGATTCAAACGAGCGCAAACATGTTTATATACTTATTATCATGTTTTATGATTATCAAAACATGTTCCATAACATATACATTACAGATTATGCATAAATCGCTAAAATAGCTTTCTGTTGACTTTTTAACCGCACGTTTGACTCGACATTTGACATAGTTAGAGTGGTGATCAGGGGGAACCATTTTAGAGGTTTATTACCCACATAAATACCAACTCATAACCACTTTTGATTCGTCATAAGACTGAACCATTACTGATTTATTGTAAAGTCAAACCGTAGTTACGACGGTTTGGTTCTTAGCCATTTACTAAGCAAATGTGGAACCACAAAGGTTGAATTACTTACAGAAGCTTAAGAGAAGACTTAAGAACACAGAGGAATGCTTTAGAGCTCTTGGAATGATCAGATAGGTGAGTTTTGAGTGTGATGAACTTATGTTCACAACCTTGCTATTTATAGCCAATGTTAAGGTCCAAGATCATCACAACTCAGCCTATACTGATCATGGATGATGGGCATATGTCCCCTAAGGTGTATGGGTCAAATGTAGGGTGCCCATGCCTCATTTATTGGCTCATGATCGTTCAAAAGCTCCAAAAGCCAAGTAGTTACAACAATTCTGCATCTGGGCACTTTACGCGACCCGCATGGGAGTTCCCATGCACTTTAACGCGGGTCGCCTAAAGTTTAAATATTAGGCGTGTTATTTAGGAGGCTCGCGGCCCGCTTACACTTAAGCCTAACCTTCACGCGGGTCGCGAGAAGTCTGTTTTTCAGATTTTTAAAATCTTTTGTCATGATTATCAGAATCCGGTAATTAATAACGAAATCTTTCGTAATGATTTACCTGACCTTTCGGTTTTGAAGGGGTAACTTTGCGGTTTGGCCCTCGGTTATTTACCGATAGGGGCCTCGTGTTATTTACCCGCATTATTAAGTCCCCGGTTTATTTATTAATTATATTGGAAAGCCTTAACTTTCATTGTTGATGCTTTTAACCCCTCTTCTACGAATTCGAAGGTAACTTTCTCGTTTCATATCGAAACTTCGCGAAATTCATATATATTATTTTAGTGAGGGTATAATACCGTTACAAAGTCTTTGGAACGTTAAAGGGTCACTCAGAGGTATTATTAAACATGTTGACACAGTTAACCCCTGTAGTTTGTAATCTCTCACTTTCTTCCGCGTTTTGTTTTTGTACGATCTATAATTTATTCGTTTGAAGGTTTAAGCATTATTTAGGGATACTATACAGTATATTTACCCTTGTTGACATTTATAACCCTCGAATTTATATACTTTCAAGGTTTGTCAAAATTAGTCCTTTATTTATTATAGATGCCACGTGTAAACAAATGACACGTGTTAACACATCATTGGACACAAAAATTCGAGGTGTTACATCCTCACCCCCTTAAAATAAATCTCGACCCGAGATTTACTAAATAAATAGGGGTATTTTTCTTTCATTGTAGCTTCGACTTCCCACGTATATTCAGGACCTCTACGAGCATCCCATTTGACTTTTACAATCGGTACGTGCTTTCTGCGAAGCTTCTTCACCTGTCGATCTTCAATCGACAAAGGTTTTTCTATGAACTTTAAGCTCTCATCTATATGCACATCTGTGTGTGGAATCACCAACGATTCGTCGGCGAAGCACTTTTTGAGATTGCAGATGTGGAACACATTGTGAATTCCATTGAGCTCTTCAGGCAAGTTCAACTTATAGGCAACTGATCCGACCCGTTCAATGACCTCAAAAGGTCCTATGTATCTCGGACTCAGTTTGCCCTTCTTGCCGAAGCGCATCACCCCCTTCCAGGGTGATACCTTAAGTAATACCTTTTCACCCACTTCGAAGTGAAAATCCTTACGCTTTGGATCAGCGTAGCTCTTCTGCCTATCGCGGGCAGCCTTGAGACGTTCCCGGATCTGGACAATCTTGTCCGTTGTCTGGAAAACAATCTCTAGTCCCGATAATTGGACCTCTCCTACTTCCGCCCAACAAACAGGCGATCTACATTTCCTACCATATAATGCCTCAAAAGGCGCAGCCTTTATGCTGGTGTGGTAGCTATTATTGTAGGAGAATTCGATCAGGGGTAGGTTTTTATCCCAGTTACCACCTAAATCGATCGCACATGCACGAAGCATGTCTTCTAGCGTTTGGATGGTACGCTCACTTTGACCATCCGTCTGTGGATGGTAAGCCGTACTAAAGTTTAAACGCGTGCCCAAAGATTGCTGGAAACTCTTCCAGAAGTGTGATGTGTATCTAGTATCCCTGTCGGAGATAATAGACACAGGTATGCCGTGTAAGGCTACAATCTTATCAACATAAAGTTGGGCTAACATATCGGAGCTATACGTCTCCTTGATGGGTAGAAAATGAGCTGATTTAGTCAGCCTATCGACTATGACCCATATTGTATCGTTTCCTTTCCTGGTTTTGGGTAACTTGGTTATGAAGTCCATAGTTACGCATTCCCACTTCCACTCGGGAAGTTCAGGCTGTTGTAGCAAGCCAGATGGCTTTTGGTGCTCGGCCTTGACTTGAGCACAAGTCAAGCACTTCGCTACATGGGCGGCTATAGACTTTTTCAAGCCTATCCACCAATAATTTGCCTTTAAATCTTGGTACATCTTGTCAGCACCAGGATGGACTGAGTATTTGGAACTATGGGCTTCCTGGAGAACAACATCTCGTAGTCCTCCATAAATCGGAACCCATATACGTCCGTTCAGCCTAAGAATTCCATCCTTGCTAAGAGTCAACTGCTCCTCAGTTACTCCCAGCTTTTCATTAGGATAATTAGCTTCCAACATAGCCTCACGCTGCGCAGCTAATATCCTTTCTATCAAATTATTCTTAACCTCAATGCTCTTGGCATTGATTCGAATGGGTTTTACCCTTTCCTTCCTGCTCAAGGCATCGGCGACCACATTCGCCTTGCCGGGATGGTACCTGATTTCACAGTCATAATCATTCAGGGTTTCCATCCAACGGCGTTGCCTCATGTTCAACTCTTTCTGGTTGAACAGGTGCTGGAGGCTTTTGTGATCAGAATAAATCACAAATTTAATACCATAAAGGTAGTGCCTCCACAACTTAAGTGCAAATACAACGGCACCCAACTCCAAATCATGGGTGGTGTAATTCTTTTCATGCACCTTTAATTGCCTTGAAGCATAGGCAATCACCTTGCCCTTTTGCATAAGCACACACCCCATGCCCGTGTGTGATGCATCGCAGTAAACTACGAATTCATCTGTACCCTCAGGTAAGGTTAACACAGGTGCGTTGCTTAGCTTCTGCTTCAGTATTTCAAAGGACTCTTGCTGCTTTGGGCCCCAAATGTACTTTTCTTTCTTCTTGGTCAAGGAAGTCAAGGGCGCAGCAATCCTCGAAAAATTTTCAATAAATCTCCGGTAGTATCCTGCTAATCCCAGGAAGCTACGGATTTCGGTAGGCGTCTTTGGCTCTTGCCAGTTCATGACTGCCTCTACCTTAGCGGGATCCACTTGGATACCACGCTCACTCACAACGTGTCCTAAAAATTAAACCTCTCTTAGCCAGAATTCACATTTCGAGAATTTGGCGTAGAGTTTCTCACGCTGTAGTAATTCGAGAATGCAACGAAGGTGCTTCTCGTGGTCATCTTGATTCTTGGAATAGATAAGGATATCGTCGATGAAGACTATGACGAATTTGTCCAAGTATGGCTTGCAAACGCGATTCATGAGATCCATGAACGCAGCCGGTGCATTTGTGAGCCCAAAAGGCATCACAAGGAACTCGTAATGACCATAGCGAGTCCTAAATGCTGTCTTATGTACATCTTCATCTCTGACCCTTAGTTGATGATAACCCGTCCTCAAGTCGATCTTTGAGAAGTAGCTCGCTCCTTGCAGCTGATCGAACAAATCATCGATCCTTGGTAAAGGATATCTATTCTTTATGGTAACTTTATTCAGCTCTCTATAGTCGATGCACAATCGCATCGATCCGTCCTTCTTCTTTACAAATAGGACAGGAGCTCCCCAGGGAGATGAACTAGGTCTGATAAAACCTTTCGCCAGCAGTTCATCCAACTGGGTCCTCAGTTCTTTCATTTCCGTTGGCGCTAGTCTGTAAGGTGCTCTTGCTATCGGAGCTGCTCCAGGAATGATGTCAATTCTGAACTCCACTTGTCTATCTGGTGGCAAACCAGGTAGTTCTTCAGGAAAAACCTCGGGGTATTCAGAAATGACAGGAAGATCCTCGATCTTCGGCTTTGGTTCTTCAATTATTAACTGAGCCATGTAAATTACACAGCCTCTGTTCAAACACCTTGAAGCTTTCAGCATAGATACGTCTTCGGGCAATCCGTAATGCGTATCCCCTCGAATGGTAAGAGATTCACCACTCGGAGTTTTTAAAACTATTTGCCTTTTGCCGCAAATGATTTGGGCCTGATTACGGGATAACCAGTCCATGCCTAGCACGATGTCAAAACCCGCTAATTTGAAAGGAAGTAGAGATAAAGGAAAAGAATGGTTCCTAATGGACATTTCACATCCTTCTAGAACAGTAGAGACGGTTTCTATCGTGCCGTCTGCTAACTCTACTTCGTATTTCACGTCAAGGGTTTTGATTGGCATATTTAGTAGTTGGCAAAATTTCTGGTCTACAAAGGATTTATCAGCGCCAGAATCGAACAGTACTCTTGCAAATATATTATTTACGAGAAAAGTACCTGTAAGCACATTGTCGTCCTTAACCGCTTCCTTTGCATCCAAGCGAAAAACTCTCGCATTCGACTTCTTCGTCTCTTCCGCCTTCTTGGCATACTTCGGGCAATTACTCTTTATGTGCCCCTTTTCGTTACAATTAAAGCAGGTTGCATCCTTAATCTTTTTGCACTCCACGGTCTTATGATCCTTGGACTTGCATAGCCCACAGGATGGAGTCTTTTGTTGCGACTGTGAACCAGACGCAAACCTACACTTCCCGGAGTGAGGTTTCTTGCAGACCTTACAGTGAGGTCTTCCATCAGCTTGCCCCTCTCTCTTTGCCTCCGACCCTCTCTTGCCTTCACCGTTTCCACGGTGCTTTTTCCCAGACTTTCGTGAGGTATCATCCTCACGTTTTCGCTTTTCAGCCTCCTTGCTCCTTTGTGCCCTCAGACGGACAGCATCAAGTGTAAGAGACAAGGAGAGGTCAGTAACTGACCTGAAGGTCGTCGGCCTAGAGGCCTTTACGCTAGCCTTGATTGCCGGCTCTAAGCCCCCAATGAAATGGGCAATCCTTCTAGGTTCTGGTGTCACAAGATATGGCACCAGGCGTGACATAGTGTTAAAACTTGTCAGATATGCTTGACAATCCAGGTTTGTCATCACTAGTGAGACAAAATCTGCCTCAATCTTCTCAACCTCGTGCTGAGGGCAGTAGTTTTCTTTTATGAGGGTAATAAACTCCCCCCATGACATTTTGTACAAGGCAGACTTACCTGAAGCCTGCACCAGAGCTCTCCACCACGCCAGGGCCTCGCCCTTGAATGACTGGGACACAAACTTAACCACGTCCCTCTCAGCGCACCCGCTGATGTCCACTATCGTGTCCATCTCGTCTAGCCAGGTGATACAGTCAACCGCACCTTTCTCCCCTGTAAATTCACGGGGCTTACATGATACAAAGTATTTGTAGGTGCAACCCTTAGCACTTGACGCATCAGTATATTCTCTATCGCGATGAACGCTGTGCTCAGTAGACGAGTGCTTGTCGTCCTCTTTCTTGGGTTCAGAGGGTGGTTTAGAGTGTGTCTTTGGTTTAGAGGGTGGTTTTGACACAGTTCTGCCTTGAGACTCAGTATGTTGACGATCAATAGCTGCCTGAACAGCATTGTCAATCAGAGCCTTCAGTTGTGCGCTTGTCAAATGCACTGACGCATTGTCATAGTCATCTTCATTTGTGTGGCTGTTCTCTCCATTGGGATCCGCCATTGTAACTTGAATCTGTTACAGAAGATAACAAAATTTTAATTTAGGAGATTATTATATGATTGTCTTTTATGACAATTTGTCAACCATGGTACAGAGACCATATTTGGTTAACTTATTATTTCATTATATATTAGGATCTGAATATATCCTATTTCAGCTATATAGATAGTATTGGCGGCATAAGGCCTAATCATGATGATGTTTTATAAGGTTAGCCGAGATTTCAGAGAATCAAAGGCATAGAGATTTGAACCGTAGTTCTTTCATCTCCTTCTGACAGAGAGTCATAGACTACCACTGCCTTTTGTCTTTATAAGACAATTATTATGGCCCATAGGCACTACACCTCTAATGGATGTCTTAATATGGTTGGCCCGTAGGCACTACATCACTAAATGGATGTTTTATAGTATTGGCCCGTAGGCACTACATCACTAATGGATGTTTTAATAATACTGGCACGTAGGCACTACATCACTAATGGATGTTTTAATAATTCTGGCCCGTAGGCACTGCATCACTAATGGATGTTTTAATAATTCTGGCCCGTAGGCACTGCATCACTAATGGATGTTTTAATAATTCTGGCCCGTAGGCACTGCATCACTAATGGATGTTTTAATAATTCTGGCCCGTAGGCACTGCATCACTAATGGATGTTTTAATAATACTGGCCCGTAGGCATTGCATCACTAATGGATGTCTTTATAATACTGGCCCGTAGGCATTGCATCACTAATGGATGTCTTTATAATATTGATCACCTTCATTGGTGATTTAACCCACGATTTATATATCATTTAGTTGGGTTTTAAAATCCTTAAAGGATTATTGTATAAGAATGACGTGCGTGATTTTAACGAATCACATCTGCCATGATTGTTAACATGCGTACAGAGGTTAACAGGGAATCAGAATCTTTTCAATTAGGTCGTACCATCTTGACTAGATCTTAAAAGACCCCAAGCTAGGTTTCACCTTTTAAGATTCTTTATTTAGGCAGATCAATGTAAAAGGAATGGTTTTGATTTATTTTATATATATTAAAACAAAGCTCATAACATACATTCCAAAATCTCAAATACAATTACATATTGCCCTAAACGGGTCTTTCAAATAATACTTACCTCCAGAGAGGTTTTAAAATAAGTGACAAGTCCACGCAGGGACTAATACAGATAGGTGTCCATGCAAGGACTAAAGATAAGTCCACGTAGGGACTGAAATACGATAAGTTGTCCACACAGGGACTTATTTTAAAGTAGAAATTACATTCGTACAACTATTAAGGGCTAATGGTCACGTTTCTTCTTTTTGCCCTTTAGTAGGTTCGCCAAGCCCTTGAGAAATCCTCGGTGGCTCTTTTTCTCTTCTTCGAATTCTCTCTCCACACGATCTAGTCGATGGAGTATTTCTTCCTGTTCAGGAGGAGAGAAACGTGGTTGTTGCGCTTGATGCGGAACTGGAGGTCTGGGAGGTATTGGATACCCATGAGCTGAGTAATCCGGTGGTCCCATGTTTCCATGTGCTCCGTCAGGGTAGCGCGCATTATATCTAGCCGACACCACATATGGGTCGCGCTCATAGCCGTAGTTGTATTGTGCTTGTGACGGTTCGAACGGGTTGTAAGCCGTCGGACCCGTATAAGCAGGTATGGGTTGGTCATACCCAAATGGTGGCGAATTTCGTGCAGCTGGTGCGGAGTTCGCCTCCTGTATTGGACTTGAAGGTCCTTCTTCTTGTAGCGGCGGATAGTGGCTACTACTAGAATGTCGAGGAGTGCTGAAGTGGATACCCCCTCCTCCTCCTCGTGTAGACATACGAGCATTTGTCCTCCTACGCCTCGGCGGATCAGGTATTACTGGTTGTGCCGGTGGCGGAGGTGGTGGCGTAACTGCCTCAAAGCGTGAATCCTCAGAGGGATCCTGTGGATGTCTCGGTTGTTGAGATGTTTGTCGAGATGGCGTGTAGTACCATTCATGTCGGTCAAACATCGCTTGGAAACTGTCAGGTCCTTGGTAGGGCGTTCCATGGAAGGATGACCCATCAGAAACTTCTATCGGATGCGTGGGCGTACCACGAGCTGGTTCAGTTGGATCCTCATCCTCCTCCATGGGATCTTCCGAAAAGTGGTCTTGTGGCCCTAGTGGAACAAAACCTGAAGGTTCCTGTATGTAGTCAGCCGGATTAAACTGACCTATGTAGTATGGAGTAGGGTCGTCGTAATTCCGGTGCGAAACCGAACGTTGTAGAGGTATGAAGGAAGGTTGTGGGTTGTTGGGATCATTTTCTGAATCTGGCCCAAAGGAGTGCCGGTAGGATGGCGTCGAGCTGTGCGAAGTGGAATGTCTCGCGGGTTCGTAAAGATCTCTTCGTCGTTGTGGCTCTTCGCTCCGTGTCATCGAAGGATGTCTTGTACCAGATGGTCCAGCTTCGGTATCGTGATGTGTCACGATTTCTCCTCGGCCTCTTCTTCCCCTTCCTCTTCCTCGGAAGATAACAAGTGGCATTTTCCTGCTCCAAAACTTATTAAAAATCAAATCGAAAATAAAGACAAAAAGGAGTAATAATCCGAATTTGTCCTAAGTTATTGTCTAGACTCAAGTATGTGCAATTGTGTCACTGAGATTAAACACAATAGGATAGTGTTTAATTCACTCAATGTTGGCTCTGATACCAACCTGTCACACCCCTATTTCCACGTGTCTCACCGGTGGGCCCGGTGGGGGATTACCGTGACGATGTTGGCAACAATATAGTCAAACCACACAATTATATAATGCACAGCGGAAGCATAAGATAAATATATAAATTTCAACCTCTGATCGTAATATCAAAATGTATTACAGGGGTTGGATATATCCACAGTGGATCGTAAATAGATATAAAGTATTGTTCCATCAGATACTGCAATCAAGCTTGCGAGACTTATCCCGACGCTAGGGAGCTAATACCAGCCAATTACGTTTAGGTACCTGCACTTAATCTTTTTGGGGAAAATACGTCAGTTTACACTGGTAAATACATTCAACTGACACATTTGAAAATGTTTATTAAAATTGATTTGAATGCACAAGGCACAAACTCTTTTATAACTTGGGAAAATTCATAATGATCTTGTGAACGTTTTACATGTTCTTTTATGCGTTCAGTAGCCCGGGTCGTGCCGGGTTAAAGATTTATAGACACACCACGTTTGCGTAAAACCGTAGTATAAAAACCAACGGCTACGTCTTTTAATTTTAATGTCGACACTTTATACCGGGTGTACGCCTACACCGGGATGTCGATGGTCGTGGCCATTTCGTAAAATGATGCCAAGGATATCCGGGACAACGGTCATTAAACCCCCCAAAGGCTTATAAGCAACAAAACTGTTTAAATAAGCCGATCATATTAAATCAATTAACCACCTAAGCGATGGAATCATATAATGCTCAATCAAGCGGTATTAATATACCGTAACCCAAGCCCATATAGGGGAAATAAGTTAAAGTATTTACCTTTGCAAGTATAAATCCTTAATTTAGATCAAGTCACTGATAGCTTTTACTGGGGCTCCTAATCTGGAACGAAGGTTTTAATTAACCTCTTAGAATCCTAACGGTCCTTATATTAGCCGTAGCTTAAACCGGTTGATTCCGATACATAGATATGGTTAATTCGCACGAAAAGGCGAAAACCGTGAATGGAGTATGATTTGGACCCAACAAGTTCAGAGACTTGTTTTATATGGGTTATAGTTCATACTCTGGATCTTGGGGTTCAAATAATATAATTTGACCCATATCGGCTATTGCACGAAAACTAGTTCCATGAGCCGTACCGTGTGCGCGATTAGGCGAAACGGTTAACCATAAGTGTCCTACGCTTATTTCCTAAGTCAATATGCCTTAAAAGTATTTTGGTATCAGTAGGATACCTTCCGTAATGCCCGTAACGAGTTTAAGTTTATGTTATGCCCCGTAGGGGCTTTTCGGTCATTTTAAAGACTTTAAAAAGGGCTTTTCGAGTTCTACAGGAAATCTGAGTTTCCCGAACAGCTTATAAAGCTTAAAATACTTTATTTATTATTTAAAACTAGTGGCAACTGGAATCGGGTCAAAAGACCTTGTAGAACTCCCGTTTTGGCCAAAAAGGGCATATTCGGTATTTACCGAACCGTAGCCATAACCGCAGGTTATGTGCATGGTAAAAATTATTAAAAATCTTTAAAATTCCCAAAATATTATTTTACCACAGTGGGTAAAAGTTTTGGTGACGAAAACTTGGGCTAGATGGGCGTTATGCTAATTGCGCCGTTAATTACAAAACTTTCTTAAAAGTGCGCCTTTTAGCATAACTCTCATTCTAGACCTCGGATTGACGTGAAACTTTAAGGACATGCTTATAATTTAATAAGCAAGGTTTTGGTCCATTCACATGTCCGAAATACTCGTTTTAATTTTAAAAGGCCGTTACGGTCAACTTTTAGGCGAATGACGGGATTTGCGCAAAAGACTCGGATAACTCATGAACCGACCACAGAGGCGTATACCAACATGTGACCTGGTCCTAAGAGAGTCCTAAGGTATATTTATACCTCACTAAAACGGGTCAGAACTGAAGTCAAAACAAAAGTCAAACTTTTGCGACATTCGGCTCCGAACCGGTTCAATATAGTAAATGATCGATTCAAACGAGCGCAAACATGTTTATATACTTATTATCATGTTTTATGATTATCAAAACATGTTCCATAACATATACATTACAGATTATGCATAAATCGCTAAAATAGCTTTCTGTTGACTTTTTAACCGCACGTTTGACTCGACATTTGACATAGTTAGAGTGGTGATCAGGGGGAACCATTTTAGAGGTTTATTACCCACATAAATACCAACTCATAACCACTTTTGATTCGTCATAAGACTGAACCATTACTGATTTATTGTAAAGTCAAACCGTAGTTACGACGGTTTGGTTCTTAGCCATTTACTAAGCAAATGTGGAACCACAAAGGTTGAATTACTTACAGAAGCTTAAGAGAAGACTTAAGAACACAGAGGAATGCTTTAGAGCTCTTGGAATGATCAGATAGGTGAGTTTTGAGTGTGATGAACTTATGTTCACAACCTTGCTATTTATAGCCAATGTTAAGGTCCAAGATCATCACAACTCAGCCTATACTGATCATGGATGATGGGCATATGTCCCCTAAGGTGTATGGGTCAAATGTAGGGTGCCCATGCCTCATTTATTGGCTCATGATCGTTCAAAAGCTCCAAAAGCCAAGTAGTTACAACAATTCTGCATCTGGGCACTTTACGCGACCCGCATGGGAGTTCCCATGCACTTTAACGCGGGTCGCCTAAAGTTTAAATATTAGGCGTGTTATTTAGGAGGCTCGCGGCCCGCTTACACTTAAGCCTAACCTTCACGCGGGTCGCGAGAAGTCTGTTTTTCAGATTTTTAAAATCTTTTGTCATGATTATCAGAATCCGGTAATTAATAACGAAATCTTTCGTAATGATTTACCTGACCTTTCGGTTTTGAAGGGGTAACTTTGCGGTTTGGCCCTCGGTTATTTACCGATAGGGGCCTCGTGTTATTTACCCGCATTATTAAGTCCCCGGTTTATTTATTAATTATATTGGAAAGCCTTAACTTTCACTGTTGATGCTTTTAACCCCTCTTCTACGAATTCGAACGTAACTTTCTCGTTTCATATCGAAACTTCGCGAAATTCATATATATTATTTTAGTGAGGGTATAATACCGTTACAAAGTCTTTGGAACGTTAAAGGGTCACTCAGAGGTATTATTAAACATGTTGACACAGTTAACCCCTGTAGTTTGTAATCTCTCACTTTCTTCCGCGTTTTGTTTTTGTACGATCTATAATTTATTCGTTTGAAGGTTTAAGCATTATTTAGGGATACTATACAATATATTTACCCTTGTTGACATTTATAACCCTCGAATTTATATACTTTCAAGGTTTGTCAAAATTAGTCCTTTATTTATTATAGATGCCACGTGTAAACAAATGACACGTGTTAACACATCATTGGACACAAAAATTCGAGGTGTTACATGATATTTACACAATTAGTCTCTACAAAGGTGAATTGACAAAAATGTCCTCATATGCAAGGCACATTACTAGATTTAACAGAAAAAAATTAACTGGTTAGTCCCAAATGACATAACATGCAAGATTTGGAAACATAAAATACAAAACTCGTCAATTTTAAAGACAAATGACACCGCCTAAAAAGGGTATAAAGATAAAGGTCAAAATTTGCAATTCGCTCTATAATCTTTAAAGACTCAAGTGTGTGACATATCAAAATGGTCCCTACTAGTCCTACACCACCCCGGCCTATACCCAAATGGTCGTTGGATGAAAAACTCAAATGGCAGCTTAATTAGGTCTATGATCCAAACCTTAACTTTTAAACCGTTGTTCGACGAGTCCTCATACAGACGTCTAGAAGTAGGAAGTAATTGTCAGAACTTCAAAGATTAAATCACAAACAAGATAAAAAGCAGTTTTATTACAAGACTTCTTAGAATAACAGTACAAGAACACTAGTCAGTCATCACAGATTGACATGCTTTACAAATGAATCAAAGGGTTTGAAACAACAGCAAAGGATTCCTTACGAATGTACGTGTGAGGGATCAGTAGATAATAGGGTTTTGAGAAGGAGAAACAATGAGAGGCATTGACTTATGATCCCAAGGTAGCCTCTCTTATATACCCACAAGCCCTTAAGCCCACAAGTATGAACAGCCCAGCAAAGGAGCTCCAAGCCCACTCGAACAAAACCTCAAACAGGAACAAATAAAGGCAACAGTTAGAAAATATAAAAGGGAACAAATAAATAGCAAATATAGAACATTTAAACTGAATATATTATAATATTAACATCCCCCCTCAGTTTAAATGTTTAAACAGATTTGTAAGTCCTAAGGACTTACACATTTCGTCATGATTTCTTGGCAGTAACCCTTTTGTGAACATATCCTCGAGTTGGAACTCTGTTTTTATACCGGCTGTCTTTATAATACCAGCAGCTATTTTTTCTCTCGGAAAGAATAGGTCTACCTCGAAATGCTTCGTCTTATCATGAAACACAGGATTAGCAGCTATTGATATAGCTGCAGTATTGTCACACCTGAGAGTTACCGGAAGGTCAACCTTGTCCTTTAATTCTCTTAAGACATTTATTAGCCACAAAATTTCACATGAAGCACTGCACATAGACATGTACTCAGCTTCAGCAGATGAACGAAAGACAACACTTTTTTTTCTTGCTTTTCCAAGAAACTAAAGAGTTCCCAAGAAAAATACAGAACCCTGTGACAGATCTTCTATTGTCAATGCACTTAGCCTGGTCTGAATCACCATAGGTGGATAGTTTATACGAATCACTTTGTTTAAACATAATTCCACATCCGGGAGCATTTTTTAAATATCTCAGCAGCCTAAAGGCAATCTGAGAGTGAGCTTCAGTTGGTTTATGCATGTATTGGGACAGATAGTGAACAACGTAGGCAATGTCAGGACGTGCGTGGGAAAGATAAATAAGTTTGCCTACAAGTTTTTGATATTCAGTGATACTAACTTCTTTTAATTCTTCATTTTTACTCATTTTTGTCAAAATGTGGTTTTTGTTCTATGGAACACGATGGAGATCTTCTATTGGTGCATGTATACGCTGATGATATAATATTTGGTTCAACTAATGATTCTTTGTGCAGGCAATTCGAGCGTGTGATGCAAGAGAAATTTGAGATGAGCGCAATGGGAGAAATGAATTTCTTTTTGGGCCTTCAAGTTCAATAAACCGAGTTTGGGATATTCATCCATCAGACTAAATATGTTGGTGACATCTTGAGCCGATTCCAGATGTCTGACGCAACGCCCATTGGTACCCCACTTCCGCAGAATCACGGGATTACTCTAGATCTGAAGGGTGAAAGCATTAACTCTTCATACTATCGCGCTATGATCGGATCTCTAATGCTTCGAGGCCTGACATCATGTATCCGACGTGCCTGCTTGCAAGATATCAAGCCAACCCGAAGGCCTCGCATCTGGAGCTGTTAAAAGGATTTTCTGCTATTTGAAGGGTTGCCCGGACACCGGTCTCTGGTACCCTAGGGATGATAGCTTCAATCTAATTGCATACAGTGATTCTGATTTTGGTGGTTGCAAAATTGATGGCAAGTCAACAACAGCTGGATGTCAATTCTTAGGAAATCTCCTGGTCACGTGGCAGTGCAAGAAGCAAACCTGTGTTGCTACATTAACTTGTGAAGCAGAATACATTGCTGCCTCTAGTTGTTGCTCCCAAGTTCTTTGGATACAACAACAAATGCGCGACTATGGTTTTGAATTCCTATCTACTCCTGTTTTTGTTGATAACAATGCTGCCTTACAGATCACTAGAAATCCTGTGCAGCATTCCAAGACCAAGCACATCGAAATTAAATATCACTTCATACGTGATTGTTTTGACAAAAGATTAATCGACGTTGTTAAAGTTCACACCAATCACCAACGTCCCGACCTGTTTACAAAAGCTTTTGATAAATCACGTTTTGATTATCTACTTTTGGTCAATGGCATTAAGCTGATACCCGAGTAAAACTTCTTTGGCTAATCTTTTTTGTAAATATTTTCTTTAAAACTCTAAAAATACAAAAAGATTTTCGTTTTCGTAACCTTTTAGCATTTTAGGGGGAGTAAATTCAAGAAAATACAAAAACATTTGAAAAATTAAAAAAATCCAAAAATATGTCTTTTCTTTCTGTTTTTAACTTTGAAAAATTCAAAAATTCAAAAAATAAAATAGAAAAGCAAAAATTCAAAAAAAATTAGAAAACCAAAAATGAGTTTCTTGGATAAAGGAAGATGATGATATTCACTGGTGTGGTCGGTCAACATGTTCAAAATGTAAAACGAAAAATTAAGAAATGATAAGTATCTCTACTAACGATGTATCGGTAGGCTCACAATCAGACTAAAATGTGCAGGATGATACAAACCTAATAGACTTTAAGTCAGGTGGGAACCATTCATTGGCATATGGTCTTGGTACCGAAATTTTGTTTGAGAGATTGCCGAGGTTCTGAGATACTCGGTCTTTATGCTGCCTATCATCTGGGTATCATGGTTGTATCTTTTACTGAAAATTAACGGAGACGAAGTCTAGATCTTCCATGATACTATACATACATGTACATATTGCATTCGACCTCAATAAGTGATCAACAATCACATGTCTAAACAAAATAAGTGATAAAATATCACATATATCTGGGAGTCAAGTTGTCTCTTTGCTGTACGTTGTACTGACTTGTTCACGGACTTGCTCCTGTGCCCTCATGCATATGAAAATCAAGTTCCTCATCAATAAGTGATTCTATCACGTAGGGCTTGTTTTTCAAATCAAAATAAGTGAGTATCTCACATTCTTTTATACGGTCAAACAGATGATAAACGGTATACTCACCGGTAGGATGAACTCTCATGCATACCTTGATACGGGAATGTGTCGTGAGCGGATGAACATCGACTTGTAAGTATAATCCTTACCGTTAATCGTATCTCCTTATTATGATTACATCTGATCAGTTTGAGCTTATGTGGACAACAATACTGATAATCGTGGTAGTATACTTAACCAAAGCTTTAAACAGAAAACAAACATCATGTTGACTAAGTCCGTAATTAAGCTGGTATGATTCCTTTTCCTTGAAATTCACAAAAAGATTGCTCTTCTACAGTCGTTTATTGCTTTTTATAGCTTGTCGATTATTTTACCGCGCTTTAATTCTGTTTTAGTGTAGTTTGTAAAGTTCATTTTTGATTAGCCGAAGTTGTAACTTGGAGTTTTCTGCCGGAAGCCTGAAACCTACTTCATAAAATGTCCTTGCATTTGGTAAACTCAATCAAAATAAAAATATGTTCCAATAAACAAAATCTGTTCAAAAGTGTGCAAAATTTTAAAGAATTGGTTATTTTTGAAAAAGGGTTTGACAAAAAACCCTAAGGTCGACGAAACACCTATATATCGACAAAAGATCATGGTCAAAGTCAACTGTTTTCAAACTTGGTCAAACTTGGCCAAAATTCATTTTGTTCACGACGAAACTCCATGTTTCATCGAGATCACGACGAAACTCACCTGGTCTTCATTAACTTTAATCATGGGCTGACTATTCAAGCCCAAACCAAGCCCAATCAAGAGTTTCGTCGAGCCCGTGTCAAGTTTCGTCGAAGACAGAGTTTCGTCGGGGTCATGAGTATATAAAGGGGTCCCCGTTCAATCAGACCTCACTTTTTCAAAACCCCATACATGTTCACCTTCTTCCACACTCCACACTCCACATCCCATACCCCTTTTACACCAACTTCCGACCCTAAAAATCCTTCATTTTCTTTACCATTTTTATCAAAATCAAAGGTATACATATGATTGTTCAAATGTTTCGAACCTTAGGAACCCTGTGCTTTTGTTCGAAACTTGTTAACAAATCCTCGGTAACCCCTAAGTTTTCGATTTCATCATATAAAAATCTGTTCATTGTGCTTGTTTTTCATGAAATCTGATAATGATAGGGTTTGTATAAGGTTTTGTATGTTGATTTGGTGTTTGTTCTTTTGGGTACAAAAACAGGGGTTAGGTAATCTGTTGGAATGTTTAACTGTTTTGGGTGTTTTTCCGGTCAAAACTCGTACCGGATAAACTACTGGGTTTGTTTCGTTTTGATTGTGATTAACATAAAGTGTCATAATGCTTGTTTTTGTGAATCAAACCTCGGTTAACCGCCTATCAGCGAAACACCCTTTGGTTTGAAAACCCCCAAATTCGACGAAACCCTAACCTGTGACGAAACCCTAACTGCTGTTGACGAAACCTCTGTGACGACGAAACTTATGTTTCTTCAAACTGCTGTCGACGAAACCCCCTGCGACGAAACCCCTTTGTACAATGGAACAACTTTCGTCGAAAGGCTGTCGACGAAACACCAATGGTCAAAGGTCAACTCTGACTTTGTTTGACCAAGGGTGTTTCGCCGTGATGAAGAGAGTTTCGTCGAAGTGTGGATGTTTCGTCGTCTAGTACTTAGAATATTTTCAAGTTTGGTGCCCTTTTCACAGAAGAAATGTATTTGAATGTTAAATGTCCTTTTGATACTTGAACTTGCATAGACTTATGTCTAACGCACATTTTATGTCTTTGTGACTTATTGTGGATGTTTGCACATTCAGATGGCACCAAAAGAGAGAAAAAGAAAGCCCGCGACAAAGATAACTGATAAACCGGAGGAACTTGTGATGTCCGAGAAGCGTCACAATATGATTGCCTATCTGGATCCTGAAGGACAGCTCAGTGAATTGAAAGAGATTACGCGGTGGATAAGGGAGTCACGGATAAATAAAGTTGTCACCTTTTCAACTCCAGTTTACAAATCACTCGTTAAAGCATTATGGAATTCTGCAAGCGTTGTGCAAGTTGATGGAACTGAAGTTATTCAAGGGCAAGTGAATGATCTGAACGTGAATGACTCACCGGAAATCTTAAACACCGTTCTAGAATTGCAAGACGATCCGAATGCACCGTCATTTATTCCAATCATGTGTACTCGTGGCTGTTTGCTAAGGATGAAGTGTATTGGTGACATCTTCAGTACTCAAATCAATAAGGGAGATTTGCTGATGCGCTACAAGTTTCTTTTGCACGTACTTATTCAATGTATCAGCAACAGACGTGCAGGATATGACATGGCAAGCAATGATCTTGTAGGACTCATGGTGGCATTGGTGCTGAACAAACCGTTTAGCATTTCAAAGTACATATTCGCCAACATGAAGGAGAACACGACAAGAACTGGTGGTTGAACAACTGGGAATAAATTTTGGATGTATCCTCGTTTTCTACAGATGATCATGAACGTCTAGCATCCCGGTCTTCCAAAAGCCAACGACGACATCCTGAAGATAGAATCTATGATAGAGCATTCTTTAAGGATATTCAAGGGGCTTGCAACAAAGAGATACAAAGAAAGCGAGCCACCTAGGAGGTTAATCGGTGCTCTTGATAAACCAGACTACATCGCTCCAGCAGATGACAAATGGCGTCACAATGACAGCCAATCTGATGATGAAGAGCCGAAGTTAAAGAAAAGGATGGTAGAAAAGTTTGGTCAAAAGGATTCTGATTCGTTTGACAGTGATAGTGATGGTGATGACGAGGTGGTGAGGGTGGTGATGCAGGTGCTGGTGCTGGTGCTGTTGGTGTATCTGGTGCTGGTGCATCGTCTGCTGGTACAGCCGGTGATACTTCAGCTAGTGGTGATGAGGAGGATACGGAATCGGATGACAATCCACCTGAGCCTGGGTACGAAGTTTATTTTGATGAACACGGTGTGAAAAGGATCAGGAGGATTAGGCGAGAGGATGACGACGCTGAATACGTTTCTTCGGATACTGAAGCTGAACGTTTGAAGAAAAAGGAAACGGTTATCCGTCGAAAGAAGAAAGCAAAGAAGAACATCGGTTCCTCATCTGTTCAACAATTCGTTCTACAACAAGAACCTACACAAGAAGCAGAAATTGATCTAAACCTTGGATTCACGGTCGCTAAAGCTGCTGATATGGTGTCGTCTCCTCCAAGATCCTCTGAACCAGCTCCTGTAGTGACCTCAGCTCCTGACACTCCTATAGCGAAGCCTCAAGAACCAGCTCCCTCTATTGCATCGACAATTCGTGCAACGACTTCGCAGCCGGCCTTAGAGTGCAGACAAACTATATTCTCTCAGATGCAACCCGCCGAAAAGGTAGATTTCCTGTTCTCTCAACTGCAAGCTGTTGCAGGTCAAATCAACAGTCATTCGGAAGTAATGAAAGTTACAAGAGGCGACTTGATCAAACAACAGTTGGAGATAATGAACTCCATTGTTGGTTGTCACCAAGCAGAAATCAATCGCCAACAAGCTGAGATAGAGCAACTGAAAGCTGAAAATGCTCGTTTGAAAGCTGCAGATGAAGTGAGAGAGCGACAGTTGCAACAGATGCGAGTGGTGGATAATACTCGTGGTATAGAAATGAACCGCATGAAAGAAAGTGGCTCTCAACTTCAGAGGTTGGCCGAGTCTCTCAAAGAAAAACCTGACTATATGAAGGAGTGGTACAACTCTCGAAACACCACGATAGTTGATGGAGTTAAAAAGATCAATGATGGCTTTGAGGCAGTAAGGAAGCGTGTCAACATCTTGTGGGGTGATCGGTGCAAACAGAAAGAAGTATTGAAGAAAAGGGATCATGATTCTGAAGATCCAGGGAACCCTGACCCTTCTGCCACATCAGAGCAACCGCCAGTAACTACCTCTACTCAAATGATTGTCTTCACACCTTCGCAACTTGGATCTGCTCAAGGAACCTCCAGTGGAACCGTTGAAGAGATACACCAGATACAACAGCTTGAAAGCAGTTCTTTCATCGAAAGCTCTATGCCTGGTACATCTTCTGTTCCTAGCACTGCTGATCTTGCTTTGCAGGCTGTGCATCCTGTCACTGGTGAAATTCTTGAAGAGGGTGAGATTGTTGCAGATCTTTCTCACGAACAGCTGCTTGCCTTGAACGAAATGAAAACAATTGAAGATTCTGTGATTGATCAAATGCCTGTTGAACCAGAGACTGTCGATACTGAAAACATTGAAGAAATTGTGTTTGAAGGCGAACCCAGCAAATCAACTTATGTTCGTGCTGACGGAATGGAGTTTGATCCATTTGATGAAGAATGGATGAAAGAGAATCATGAAGACATTGATGAGCAGTTAAAGAATCGAACGTCTTCTGATAATCCGGCTGATTCATTCCAAGAATGGAGGAAACGTTTCTTGTCAAAGGTTGAAAGGCCTATGCCTCCCCAAGCACAGGTTGATTTTCTACAGTTTGAAGAAAGTTAAGCCGCATGGGAAAATTCTGAGCTGGATGTTCATAAAGGAAATTCACTGCGTTGCCATCATGTGTGAATTCAGTATTCAGTACTTCAGTTCGCTGCTGAGCATATTGTCCTTACCATTTTACGACGTTGCAGCTTTGACGAAACTTGAGCTCGTTAATCGCTCGAACTTCGAAGGAGCTACATTGTTCGCTCGCAAAATAAAGTTAAACAAAAGGACAGGCTGGAAAGACGAATTGTACAAGCCTCAGTTCCCCATCTATCAATAAATCAAGTTCACCTTCGATCCATCGACCAACATGGCGCGATACAAGCTTGTTTATCAACCCGCTAAGGTCATGGACAAGATCCCTTTAATGCTGATGAAACAGAACTTTCTTGATGATATGAGGTTATGGTGTTACGATTCGAATACTCATGAAGCGGTGATTGTGTTTAATGGTGATCGTGAAAACTTTCGGATGCTAGATCCGATGTGGATCGTGAGTATGTCAGCGAACGATTTCAACGCGTCGCTTGTTACTGCTTTTACCGAGGAATTCATGCTGGAAGCACCTGGACGCTGAAACACTGAAGATTGAAGACTGAAGACCAAGTAACAGACAAAGGGGAGTTTGTTGGTGCCTTATTTTGTGTTTGTAACTTGTTCTAGTTTAACGATGTATTTGTACGGTCTTTTTGGTTATCGAGTCTGTATTCGCCGTCGACCTTAGTTGGATATCCTCCTATCTTTCTATGGTTCGATAAGTTTGTCTCAGTTGCTATGTAATGTTTAATGAACAATGCATGTTGCATATTTGGTTTGTATGTTTTTTTGTGTGTTGTGTGTTTGCTGCAAACTGTCTGTTTGCAGCACCTCTGTTTGTGCAGCCTTCGACGAAACACCATGTTTCGTCGAGTATACATATGATGAAACTCCCTTTGGCCACAACTCCTAGTTTCGCCATGAACAGTGATGAAACACCTAGTGTTTCGTCGACTGTGATGTTTCGCCAGGCCCATCATATGTTTCGTCAACACTTGGGCTTAGGCTGCCTATATAAACACAACATGGTTTCACACAGAAATCATGAGAGCATACCTACTTTGAAAGTTTACTGTCAAACATTGTGTGTATTTGTTTGAACCTTGTTCTCATCTAATCAATTGACTGTGATTCATTGGTTACTTTGTTTTGTTATTATCTGTGTTTGGTTTGGCATCGTCACGGGGATTCCGCACTTGTGACGGTGTTTGTGATAAACAAGGGTTTGGTTTCGTTAATCGATCCTCCGAAAACAGACCTACAGTTTCAAATTGAGTTAGGATCAGATCACGGAAATCTTTAATATTTTCAAACACTTTAGTTTTGAATTTCATTAGGTAGAACCAGACAGATCTGGTGTAGTCGTCTACAATAGTGAGAAAAAAATTTATACCCATCAAGACTGGGTCGTTTATATGGACCCTAAACATCAAGATGAACAAGGTCACCAACACTTTTAGACTTATGGTCACTTAATGGAAAAGGAATTCTATGTTGTTTGGCCTTGTGACAAGTGTCACATGGTTCAGCTTGACCTGATTCATTTTTAAGACTTAGAACATGTAAGACTTGGTCGGAGGGATGACCAAGTCTGGAATGCCAGAACTTTATTGTTGCAGTCTTATTAAAGCATGCAATAACAGGTATACTAAAGTTACCACAGAAATAAAGCCCATCCGTTTGCCTACCAATCACAAGGTTTTTCTTTAAGGATACATCCTGAATATAACAATTATGTTCGTCAAAAAAACAACTTTAAATTTATTATCTTTAGCTAGTTTGTGAACAGAGATAAGATTCACACAATATTCAGGGACAACGAAAACATCTTTCAAAATCACATCTTTAGATAGTTTAAAGCATCCTATTTGTTTAACTTTAGTATTAGTTCAATTAGGATGTTTAATAGTAATATCATACTCAGACACATCAACAAGATTAAACATGTTGTCATTGTTTATAACCATATGTTGATTTGCCCCCGAATCAACAATCCATTTCAGTTTATTTTGATGGAAAAAACTGGAGTTAAAGAAATAAGTGTTTTTATAAGATCCTAGAGAAGTGAAAGCATTATAGCACTTACCACTCATATTAGATTTGTGAGAATCTTCCAGCTTATTTTCATTTAGTAGGCCTAGCAGCTTAGAAAATTGATCAGCAGTTAAAGCATTCAAGGAAGGATTAGCAGGTTGATCATTCATAGTATTGGCAACAGAGTTATTAGCAGACACATTGGTTTTAGACCATTGGGAACTGTTTTGATTTGATTTATTTCTATAATTTGATGGATAGCCATGAAGTTCAAAACACTTTTCAATCACATGACCAACCTTATTGCAGTGGGTGCATTTTAAGTTGGGATTAGGACCTTTATTAAAACGGTTTCTATTATCATTATACTGTGTTGCCTTGGCAACAAAACCAACATTTGAAATTTTTTAGGATTTATTAGAATCTCTATGAGATTCTTCTCTAGAGATGACAGAAAAGGTAGTTTTAACAGTAGGTAAGGGATCCCTGGTTAACAGGTTTGATCTAACAGGTTGATAAATGTCATCTAATTCCATTAGAAACTGCATATGTATAATCAATTGACTGAACTCATTGTATTTAGATGAAGCATCACAAGTACAGGAAGGCAATTGAACCATGGCATCAAATTGTTTCCACATAGTGTTGAGTTTATGATAATATTCAGAGACACTAGTGTCATTTTGGCTAACACAATTAATCTTTTGATGTAACCCAAACACAACTGACTCATCATCTCTATCATAAGTGTCTTTTAAGTCACTCCAGACTTCACTAGCAAGACTAGAGTAGACTTGACCAACATATAATTCTTCAGAGACAGAGTTGAGAATCCAAGTTAAGACAACTGAATTGCACCTATCCCATTAACTTGCTAACACATCATCTTTAGTAGACTTGGTACAAGTACCATTAATAAACCCTAGCTTATTTTTAGAAGTTAAAGCAAGTTTCATAGCATTTGACCAAACCACAAAATTCTCAGTTCCTTTAAGTTTAATATTGACAATAGAGAGACTACTAGAGTCACTAGCATGCAGGTATAACGGATCACTTGCATCTAATTTACTAACCAATGTGACAGAGGATTCACCTTGTTTTTCAGTCATTATAGCACACAGTTACAAACAAGCAGATAATCACAGCAACAGCAAGGGATCAGTATGACAGATAATCACACAGTCACAATAGCATAGCAAAAAGCAGCACAAAAAAGAAGGGGACAGAAAGGTCAGGGACGAAGCGAAGCCTGAACAGAAGTCCGATCAGAGGTTCATCACTCAAAGGTGCCACCGCAGACAATATTCAGGGAGCTTAAAGACACGGACAAATGCAACAGACAAGCAAGTAAGACTCGATCAAGTGCCGGCCCGACTAGTCCGGTAAACAGGGATGCCTAGACACACACGACTCAATGATGCAGGAAACAAAAAAAAAATAAATAAATAAAGGACAGAGATAGAACAATCTCACAGTGGGTGCGTGCAAAATCCAAGAGATCAAGACTTGTAACCTTCACTTAGGGTTACAAGAACTTGACCAGAAGACAGAAGATCAGATCTGTTGGTTTGCCCTAAAAGGGACCAACAAGAAATTCTTCAAACAATCCGATAAGAAAACCCTAAAAGTTAGGGTTTCTATTCTAAACAGCGGCGCAGCAACCATGATCAAAAAATGGAACCAGAAAATAGATACGGCAGACCACAGGACCGCCTAAGAACCACCACCAAAAACCACCTTTAATTCAGAGTCCTTGGACTGAAACAACCAGAGAAACAGGCAACGGGGAGTGCAGCGGAAGATCACCAGAGCACCAGATTAACCTTAGAGCTCTGATACCATGTCAGAACTTCAAAGATTAAATCACTAAACAAAATAAAAAGAAGTTTTATTACAAGACTTCTTCGAATAACAGTACAAGAACACTAGCCAGTTATCACAGATTGACTGGCTTTACAAATGAATCAAAGGGTTTGAAACAAGGGCAAAGGATTCCTCACGAATGTACGTGTGAGGGATCAATAGATAATAGGGTTTTGAGAAGGAGAAACAATGAGATGCGGTGACTTATGATCCCAAGGCAGCCTCTCTTATATAGCCACAAGCCCTTAAGCCCACAAGTATGAACAGCCCAGCAAAGGAGCTCCAAGCCCACTCGAACAAAACTCAAACAGGAACAAATAAAGGCAACGGTTAGAAAATATAAAAGGGAACAAATAAATAGCAAATATAGAACATTTAAACTGAATATATTATAATTTTAACAGTTATGACACAAACTCTAACCTTAAAACGACCATTCAATGAACCTCAAACGCTAAACAGTGTGGGATTAGATTAGCATAGTACGCCCCTATTAGAATATGTAACTTCTCGAAAGAAGACTAATGATTGTAAATTGTAACATCGGATAGTACTTTCAAAAATATATAAGTTGAGTGAAATATGGTCCATGAATGCATTCGTTAAATGCAATAAGTAGTGTATAATTTGTATGTTATATAATTAAGGTTTCAAGTAAAAATCTAAGATTTAGTATTAATACTACAATAATTCTATGAATGAAAATGAATCTATCTATTATACTAAATGAATTCTCTTAGGCCACAAGGGCTATTCTTAGCCAATCATTTTGATGATGTGGACACCCTCTTAGGCCAGAGAATTAGCTTTGGGCGGCAATTCATTTTCCTTTTTATTAACACGCGCGCTCTCTCTCTCTCTCTCTTTAATAAAAAACCCTAACTCTTCATTTCCTTCGATCATCGCCCCTTTTCTTTATCTTCGGGTTTCTTTTGTCTTCCCCTTCATTATCCTTTGTAAACCCTAAAGGAATCTACACCAGTTCTTCGAGGATTACTGATTCAGTCCGATGGAATAATGGATCTTTCAAATGTCATTGTTGTTCTGCAAGCAACAGAGTCCCAATTGTGCTGAACGAAAAGCCGCTGAAGATAACCTCAATCAAGTATACAATTTCATCTATCTTCGATTTTAGGTAATTTGTATTTCCATTTTTTATTGATATAAATTATTTTAGGTTATACATCATTTGCTATGTGAAACATTAAATCCCCTATTTTCGAAGATTATCAACAAAAAATATGCTATATGTAGGATCGTTTTCGGACCCGAACGAGTCGATCAGAAGAGTAATTCACCAATACAAGAGGCGGAAACTAATGTATCAGTGTTATTTCAGCCGTATTCACTTTAAATTGTTGATTTTATTGATATAAAAGCCTTTTACAAGCACAACAACACTTCGTCAGCACTTCGTTGCAAACCGGAAGAATCTCTGCCTAATTTCGCTCCAAACTGATCTATATATAGACGACCATATTCCGCTTGAACACATTTCAAGCGGAATCAACACGTTACATTTCGAGCAGAATCAGACTTGCATTTTCGAGTGGAATCAGAATGATATGGGATTTCGCTTGAAATGACAAGAGGTCATTTAAAGCGGAATCACCTACAATTACCACTATCTTGGATTCCGAGCCCTAAACAATCTAAAAATATACAAGACTCGATACAAGACGAAGTCGATAGACGGATGCACCAACAAACTCCCCCTCGGATGTTGACGGAGTCTTCAGTGTCGAGTCTTTGGTTGTCGAACCTTCAGTCTTTATCAGTCTTCGTGCTACTCTTTTGAAGTATTATCCATTGTAAGCATCCATATTTAAACTCTCTCTTGATGTCTTCAGACTCCCCCTCTCAATGTACTGGGATCGTAGTCTGGAAATTACCATCTGCTCAGATATCGGAATCTGGCTTAAGTCAATCTTCATATCTGCAAATTCTCTACCACACACATAAGTTTCTCAAAAATTTAAATCTTTAAAATTTAGAAACCATTTGCAGAGTCATTCAATAATGATTTATTCTCTGAAAACCTCATTGAAAAATATTCAATCATTTTCACACACTTTTTATCCAAACCTGTTCATAAAGTTTAGCACTTGGAATTTTGAACATCAACTTTTCAACATCAGTTGTCGGAAATCTTTTTGGATTTTTCAAACTTTATGTTAAAACACACTAAAATCTTTTTGGATTTTTTAATGTAACGAAAATGTAGTAAAGAAAAATTTATAGACAATATTTTTATGAGTTTGTGCAAGAGGATCATATCAGTTTTGAGATGAATCACTAACACCGTTAAGCTTTAGTCATTTTAAGTTCTAAACAATTCACCTAGATTGTCAGTATACTGGTCCTCTTAAATTTTCACACAAATTTCAACTGTTCCGAGATATGAGATTAATATCTTAAGGACTTAAACTTATTCATGTGTCCCACCTCTTGAATATACTCCCGTATCCAGATCCCAATATTCAGTCTTACAGGTGAATATATCTAGATAATATCTGTAAAGGGGTTAAATTGCGAGGGCCGTGAGAGCTCAGGTCAGAACTTCCGTTCAGCAGAGAGATGACGGCTTCGCCTTTTAATGTGTCCCCTTTAGAGGATCTTTTCTTCAACAGCAATGATTATCAATTTTATTGTTTAATCATTTTTGCTGAGGGTTGTGCTATATTTCAAGCATTTGCAGAAAGTATTATGCGGGGACTAGGTCAGAATTTCCATTCAGTAGAAGTCCTGGGATAATACCCCAGATATCACTAAGTATAAAGACCTAGTATCTCAGAAAGAGGGCCCTTTCAACCAAGATTTCGGGGGTTACCCATATATCCAAGAAATGTTCCCCACGAGATAAGTAAGTTTGAATTTAGGTTAATATCTCTTCATAATTTACTAAATGTGTAAAAAACCTACTGACACATCCGCAGTAAGATTTTCATCACATTTAAACATTCCATTTCTTTAGCGTGTTGTGATAGTCCACTGATGTACTATCATTTCCTCTTTTATGCAACAAAAACTCATTTTTCATTTTATCATGTTTTTGGCTTTTTAAATTTTCTAATGTTTTTGGATTTTCTAAAAATTCTTACTCCCCCTAAAATTTAAAAACATTTAAAGAAATTTGAAAACAAACTATACAAGAATGTGATAACTGTTGTATCAAGTTTCAGATCATCATCCCCTTTGGCATAAACAATCAGAACTCCCCCTTACAACAAACTATTTTCCCATTATGATTTCAAAACACTTAAGTTTGTTTTAATCAAAATGGTTTTTCCGGAAAGATAAGTTTAGTTGATTTTACCATTTAAAGGTTCGGGGTTCATCACATTGTTCATTTTTAATCACTTGTAGTAAATCAGATACAAGCTAATGTCCCTGATTTACCACTTTCAAGAATGTACAATCCAACATCTTTACCACTTGTAAGACGAAATCACTTTTTCGTGACTTTCTCAAGAAAGATGTCGATTCCTGCTCCACGCTTACCAACCTGGGAACTCCGGCAATTCATACTTCTCAATTTTAACCTTTTCAAACAATTTCAAGAATGATGCCGATTCATGCTCCGCGATTACCAACTTGGGAGCTCCGGCAAGTCAGGTTTCTATTCAACGAAGAATATATCCACCCAAGCCTGACCAGCCTTGGGTGTAACTTGTTCAGTCTCATTCGGGGTTCCATCTTTCCTTTTTAATTGATAAAACTCCTTAACCCCTTTAGCCTTCCCCTCAATCATTTTTCCAAAAGTATTTTTCACTGCAGGGTTAAAGGCTTTTTCAACATCCAATTCTTTCTTTTTAGAAAAGAATTGGTTTGAAATTTCAACTTTCCCAATTTTAGATCTCAAATTTTCAGCTTTCAGTGGTGGAAAATTCTCATCATCCACTGGCGGAACTTTCTTTTCTTCTTTGACAACAACATGCGGCTCATCTGATTTTATGGAATTAGATTCATCACCAGAACTGTTTCTTGATTTCTTAACAACCCATTTTTGGTTGTTAAGTGTTTCCTTCTTTTTGAAAACCTCTTTCGAACACTCACCAACTTCATAAATTGAATTTTCAAAAACTTTAAGTTTGTTCGTTGGTGGTTCGATTTTCTCAACAATCTTTTCCTTCAGTTTCTCAGAAACTTCCTGTTTTGGTTTGAATGTCTTTGGACAGTTCTTAGCAATATGATCAGCAGTTTTGCACTGAAAACAGGTTCTCGTCTCTGTCTTTTTCTGAACAACATTCTTCTTCAATTCTTCTTGCTTCTTGGCAAGGAATTCTTGATTTGTTTGCTTCCTGAATGCTTGCTCTTTCTCAGCTTCTGAGGATTTTCCTGAAACAAACACAGTTTTTGGTTTATAAACTTTTTCATTTTTATGATCTTTCGGTTGATTAAATCCAAGACCTTTCTTTTTGAAATTACCATTATGTTTTGGTTTCTTTTGGAAACTATAACCACAATTGTAACCCATTTTCTTGTTAATTCTTTGTTGATCTCTTGAAGTGTATTGTTTATGTTTTTTAGAAAGATTTAAATCTTTTATTTCAGAAATATTAATTTCTGTGATTTTGAAAACCTTTTTAATCATTTCGATTTTAACACTTCTTATTGGAAAAATCTCATCAGAATATAATTTGTCAGAATCTTTCAAAATATATGCTACTTTGACTGATTCATCATTCAAATTAGATTTTGATAGCAAAAATTCCTTATCATAAACCCGTTTGTCCTTTTTGATTGTTGACTTTGACATATCGAACTCAGACTTTGACTCGGATTTGGACTCCGTTTTTGACTCCTCAATATCATCACTATCCAACACCTGATCGACTACACTTTTTATCAACTTGGACTCATGATCAGTGTCGGACGATGTGAATGTGACATCAATATTTTCTGGCAAGTTATCTGACGACCCTGACTCCCACTGTAAGTTTGTTGCCTTTTTGACTCTTTCGGAATTTGGATTTCGAGGAGAATATCCATTTTCGACCGGAGGTGGACATCTATTGTAGACAACACTTGGTTTCTTACCAGAAATTTTCACTTCATCGTCTTGTCTTGTCTCGGATTTCTTTTCTTCCGAAGTCTTCTCTTCTTCGAACGTCTTCAATCTTTCCACAATTGGATAAATCCTGTCAACAACAAAAGTAGAACATGGATAACTTTTCAATAAATTGTTAACTCTTTCAGTTTCAATTCTTTGTGTTGCCAACTTCAATTCAAGCTCAGCACACTTCTCTGTGTAGTAGTTGACATTGTCAAGCTGTCTCATGTATGCTCCTTTGAGTGTGTTCATTGCTACAGCTTGCTCACTACTTGACTCGTTGTACTTATTCATTTCTCTGTTCAAGGTATCATATGATTCTTTCAACCTTTTTATGTTGTATAGCAGCTCATTGTTTTGTTTGATCAAAGAATCACAATTCATACACTTCTCAGAAACTTTGATTGCTTCAGCATCATCTTTGATTTCAAACTCTGGAACTTTTTTGACTGTTCTCACTTGAACTTCTTATGTTCTTTTCTTTTTCTCAGCTTCAGCTTTTCTTCTTTCTTCTTCTTCTTCATATCTTTTCCATTTCTCCTCTTCAGCTTTCCTAATTGTTCTGTAATTTTCTACCCAATATTCATCAGAAGCATTAGCAACCAAAGCTTTAGCGTTTAACATATCTTTTGCCATAAATTCTTTGTCTGCGCAATAATTGTCCCAACTAAAACCTTCAGGCAATTTTTCATCGTCTTGGTCTGCCAAGCATACTTTACTATCCGTTGGAATGTATTTATCCCAACTGAATCCACTATCCTTGTCCTGATTGACCAGACATGCTCTCTTTGAATCTTCAATTTCTTTTCTACCATGTGCAGTTTGTGCCTGTTGTTGTTGATGTGGCTGATGTGTAACTTGATGATAAATCTCCTTTTTATAGTAGTCGTTGTTTCCGAAAGGATTTTGAGCTCCGTTCGCTTCGCGATTTGTACACTCTCTTTTGAAATGCCCCTTTTTCCTTGCAACGAAAACAAGTAACTTTAGACTTATCAAAACCTAAAGTTGAAACATGTGCCTTGCGAAAATCATCTCTGCCTGTAATTTGTTTGAACTTTTCAGCCCGTCTCAACACACTAGCCATGCACCATTTTATATCCATCAGTTCCATTTCCTCGGCATCAATTTGATCGTAATCCTCCTTCGTGAGCATTGGATTCCCGATCCTTCCTGCAACTAAGCCTCCATAGGATTCAAGCACTGTCACCAACAAAGACATGTGACTTTTAGCAACTTCCTCGGTATAATTCTAATTCTGATCATTTTCAAGTTTTAACGCAATATTGCATTGAAGAACTTTGCCACTCTTTGTTGTAGAAAACTGTGGATCAAATGTTGGAAATGAAGAAAATCCTGTTGTGCTGCTTGATCCCTGAGATGAACTTTCAGAAGAACCTTTTGCATTAAAAGCAGTTTCAACTTTTGGAGAGAAATTTATCTTTTCACTAACACCACTTTTAAAGTACAAGCCGATGTCTTGTTCTCCATCATAGTTCTTCATCCTAGCAATCTTCCTTTGCTCCATTTCTTGAGCTTCAAGATGTTTGATGAATTCACCCAGTGTTAGCTTTTTATATTCCTTTCTGTTATTTCTCAACGTCATCAGATACGTTCCCCAAATATCATGTGGCAACGCATCAGCTAGTTTCTCAATCAGCTCATCTGATTCCTTTTTGATGCCCAATTTCGTCATATTTTTCACCAACTTACAATATCTTTCAATAATTTGCTTGGTATTTTCTGTTTTCAAACCACGAAATAGATCAAATTCTTTCTTCATCAGTGACATCTTGTTCTTGAGCATATCATCACTTCCCAGAAATTTTGCTTCCAATTCATTCCAGTTGAATATGAACTTCCATCATGTTGAAGAAGAATCAATACATCCTCTTTAATCGCTTGCTGTAACAAACTCACCCTCAATTTCTCATCTCTATACTTCTTTTTCTCATCAGCACTCATTTCTCTGATTGGCATTATCTGATTATCATTCTTTGTTGGCCTTTCATATGGAACTTCAGTATGTTCCCAAGCATCCAAATGATAAGCTTCAACCCAGTTACCAAAACGTTCGGACCAACCGTTATAATCATCAATATCCAAAAGCTTAGGCGGTTTTTGTGAAGACCCCGTTTCATTTTCAAGCAGTGTACTCTGAGTAATATTCATTGGACCAACGAAGGCATTATAAAACTCGTTCTCCATGATTCGGTTTTCAAAAGTTCACAATGATCAATTTCAAGCGAAACCACTCCTTGAAGCGAAATCAACAATAACTCAGTTTCAAGCGAAATCCCCTGAAGCGGAATAAGAACTTTCAAGTGAAATATGCACTTTGAAGCGGAATCACAAAGATTTTTCAAGCAGAAATACGATTTGGAGCGGAATCACCAAGTTCTTTCAAGCGGAATCACTGAATTGAAGCGGAATCAGTGATTTCAAGCGAAAACAGCCAAAATCTCAAGCGTAACCTCGTTTCAAGCGAAATCAATCTAATTTTTCAAGCGAAATCAGGATCAAATCCAAGCGAAATCACAGTGACGTCATCATTTCGAAAAGAATTTCAAGCGAAATAGCAAAAATTTCAAGTTTTAGTTTGATTTTACTTCTGAAACTTTTCAGGATTTGTTAAAACATGATTGCGCGTGATCTGTGAAAAATTGAGCCAATTTTACCGTGAAAAAATTTTCAGTTTTAAAGAAGAAGGTGTAGAAAGTAGAAAATACAGCTGAAATGGCAAGAACTCTTCGTCCTGAGCTCTGATACCACTTGTAGGATCGTTTTCAGACCCGAACGAGTCGAACAGAAGAGTAATTCACCAATACAAGAGGCGGAAACTAATGTATCAGTGTTATTTCAGCCGTATTCACTTTAAACTGTTGATTTTATTGATATACAAGCCTTTTACAAGACAACAACACTTCGGCAGCACTTCGTTGCAAACCGGAAGAATCTCTGCCTAATTTTGCTCCAAACTGATCTATATATAGACGACCATATTCCGCTTGAACACATTTCAAGCAGAATCAACACGTTACATTTCGAGCGGAATCAGACTTGCATTTTCGAGCGGAATCACCTACAATTACCACTATCTTGGATTCCGAGCCCTAAACAATCTAAAACTATATAAGACACGATACAAGACGAAGTCGACAGACGGATGCACCAACACTATACAATGTACAGTAGACTATGGCGATTCGATTACAAACCCTAATTCAAAGATTGCCTTTTATTCAATATGTTTTGCTTTTTGTTTTCATTAGTTTTCTTATTTCAAATCTATATAATATGGTTCTGTATTTTATGTTATTAGTGTTCATCGAGACTATGATATAGAGGTTGAGAGTTTGGTTTTTTATCTTGATTTTTAAGAGAACTGAATATAGAACATGTTAGTGGGTCGGGTTCAATCTGTATAGGAGGTTATTTGATAGACTTTCCATGTGGGTACCATGATTCTCTTGATTGATGATTCATAATTTTAAATTCAAATTTCAAATTTGAATTAATTATGGGGCCAAAGATTTGATGTAATTAGGTATTGATTAGCTACATGATTTGATTGTAGATAAAGATGATATGTTCTTAAAGAGGTGGGTTCAATGAACCTGGACAATCAATGCATAATTATATGTTAACGCTACTTATGTTATAATTCGTGTTGATATATTTACATTTAATAATGCAGGTTCTCCCTAAAGCTTATCTTAGGAAACACATGACCGGAAAGTTGTGAAGAATCAATAGGTAAGCAGGTTCTTCATTATGCATTATTGTATGTTCATGTTTTATTTGAGATTGTTCGATACAATGTGGAGGGGCGTATCTCTATTTTATTAGAAACCCTGAGTAATCAATTGATAAGTATAATCACTATGTTTGGGGTTTTATGTTTTTTCTTAAATTTATTATTGCAAATAAATATAACTCCTCTGTTAGCATTAGAGATGAGTTAAGAGGGGTAGAAATCTGTGTTGGTTGTTACATTTTTCATCAGATGATCATTATCCACCTCTAATTTCGGCAGCAGAAAAGTGATAATCAAGGGTACTGGTATGAAGGAAGAAACTCAATATAGAGTCGTCAAGATCGTCACTAATTATGTGATTAATCGCTTTTGTTTCATTAAATTCATGATCTCATATTACTTCAGTCCCAATGAAATTATCTTTTGTATAATTTGGCTACGTTTGTGCAAGTGTTTGAGAATTGTAGTGTGGAGAAGGGTGTCGCAGAATATATAAAGAAGAAAAACTTTGGTAAATTTATATTTTGTTATAATTTATGTTTCGCTTCATGACGAGCTCACAATTATATCGAGACTCAAGTAGCTTATATGGACCCTTGCTGGTTGAGTTATCATACTTTTATATGTTTTTCAGTGATTAGTGTTAGTAATAATTTATAGTTGATTTTGAAACATAGATCTAATAATTTGGGCAAAAAAATAGCATCTTGAAAAGCTCTCAGTCCAATGAACTCTAGCTTATTGGCATGTTTTTATAATCTGCATTCTTTGTTTTATTTCCTTAAATCTAAATGTTAATTGTGTTTATACTGAATTTAGACTATAACTATCTACATAAAATGCTTAGAGTTAGGTCCAATTGGTAAACGCGTTGGAGTTAAGGTATTGCTCCCCTTGAGTTCAAGGGTTCAAACCCGTCGAAGGCGGATTTGCTATAATTCAAGCTGTTTCAAAAAAAAAAAAAAAAAAAAAAAACCTAAAATGCTTTGAAAAAAGTGTTTCAGCGTGACCCGTTTCCATATCGTTTTCTTCACTTGCTAAGTATTTTATCGATATCATATGTTCTCATACAACCCTGTAGCAACAAATTATATGTTCAAGATTCTAATTTATTGGTTTGCTTTACAAATGAGCAGGGACGCACAAGTGATTGGAGATTTTAATGGATGAGATGGAACCACAAGATGATGGAAAACGATCAATGGTCAAGTGGGCCATGAATATGCCAAACCGGTCTGTACTAGGTATTTTTAGGTTTATTTCATTTGTTTTTTTAGTATAGTTTTGTTAATAAATTTTTGCGTTTTGCTTAATTTACAGGGACTTTGATAGAGTTTATGGTGGTGGAAGGCAATGTGTTGCGAGTTCGAATTTAGTCTTGGAAATATCAAAAATGGCATCCTTCTTGCACAAGATGCATACGGGTAATGCTAAGAAAAAAAATCTCGTTTTGTCGTTTACACTTTTATATTTTTTCGGCTAATATTTTTTAAATGTACAATGTAGAAACTATGTTGTACAGTACATTCTTGAGTTGCAGATTCCATTGGCTGTGTCGAAGCTGACCTCTCAGTTTAAGGGTAACTATGTGCACCTTGCCACCCAAAAGTTTAGTAGCCATGTGGTCGAGAAATGTTTAGCCATGTTAGATGCTCAAATCAGGTCAACCATCATCCGTGAACTGATCTCGGCTACTCAGTTTGAACAATTGCTTCAAGATCCACATGCAAATTATGTTATACAAACCGCCCTTCGTGTTTCTAAGGTCCATTGTTTTCGGTACGAATTTTTACTTTCAAATACCGGTCCTTATCGATACTGGTATTTTTGCTACCGGTACCGGCACCAATTTTTGGGATTTTCGTTACCAGTATTTCCGGTACCGAGCTCATTCCTATGATGGATTGATTTGGTCGTATTTTATCTCTAACGGATCACATAGTAAGAGTTCACTAACTATCTAGACTTGATGCGACTAAAGTCTTTTTTATATTATTGTAAGAATATAGCTTTGGTAATCACATTTAGTGCAATTATTATTTACAAAGTTGTTTTAACAGAACTAGAGAAGAGGTTTTGGGGTCAACCCGACATTGATTTTTTTGTTAATGAATTAGGAATTGTTAATGTTGATTTTAATACAAATTATGTACAGGGTTTCGATACGGAAAGTAAAAAGTTTGATCTCAAATTTACAAAATGTAATGGAAAATAAAATGTTTGACCTTTAATTTGGCCATTTGACCTTTTGGAGTTTAAATATGACCCTAATCTGACCCATTTCCTTACTGATCACAGTTCATCTATGAAGCTGCTGCAAAATTCTGTGTTGAAATAGCAACCCATCAACACTGATGTGGTGTATTACAAAGATGTATCAATCACTCCATTGACGAGTACCGCGAAAAATTACAATTGATTAGGGATCCTGCTCTATGAAGAGGATTCATGTCAGCTAGAACCGTTATGGGATTCTTAGCTGATGTTTATGCAACTGTGGCTTTTGAACTGGGAAAAATACATATTATTGCAGATGAAAGGGTGTGTACTCACTATTCATACTTGTGAGCTATGTAATTTTTTTAACTTTTGCAATATTTTATTACATTTATTTGTTTTATCAGGTTCACGGAGCGGTTTCTGATCTTCCAACAAAGATTGCCAAAGAGCTCTTAAATAAGTACCTACCACCTGGAATCTATGACAAAATATAGCAAGGTAAACTCTATTCAGTTTTTAAATATCAGTTTCAAAAGTGTGAGGTGTTATGAAAAGTGTGAGGCGCTCTTAAATAAGGACTTACCAAATGCCAATACTATTACGCCTTTTACTTTTCATTTTGATTTTGGGCTTCCAATATTAGGCTTTCTTGAGTTGTGAATAATGAATTGGAGAGTTGAAAATTTTTGTTTGGTGCAGAATTGTTGCTGTTGGTTTTACTACTTAACTTAGTTTTTAGTAGGGAACAAAAGCTTTATTAAACACTTCTAGGTATGTTGTGAAAGAAGAAAGGAGAAGAAAGCAATAGAGTGTCCAGCAGAGAAAGGAGAAGTAATCATCTTATGGTTTGTGTAGAGAAGGGGAACGAAAGCTTTATTAAACACTTCTAGGTATGTAATTTTCCCAATTTCTCTATAAATCTTCTTAATGTGTTTGGTTTAGTAGAAGTTTTGCTTAATTTCATAGTTATTTTACTTTGTTGCCATATGAATGTGACTATGTGTGTAAATTAAAGAAGGTAGATTGTTGAGGTAAACCTCCAAACCCTTCTTGATTTTTCGGTCGTTTAGACGCTTACCGGATAAAAGATACGTTTGTCGTTATGGAGTTCTTTTTGGAAATTATAAACAAGTTTATATCAATTATTGACCAAATTAGAGATGACGTGAGTGTGTTGCTAACTTGCTATTTATTGTAGAGTTCCAAAATTTATACACCACTTGAAGTATAATGACCAAACTAGATAAAAAAAAGAATGCTCATTAGTTTTGGATTCAACCAGAATATTGTTTTGACTACAAAAGTCAAAAGGGGCATGGTTGAATTTTTCAATTTTTGATCTTGATTATGCTGTATTGATTTGCAGTGGCCATGGAAGCTTCTCCAACAATCCAAACAATAATAGTGTGGTTGGGCATCTTCTACATTCTTCAATTCTTATGCCTTATCATAGATGGTACGTTTTAACTAACTCCACTTTGGTTCACTAATTTGCTCACTATTTCACAACATGAATCAGTATTTCACATACGTAAAGAATTTCTACATATATTTGATGTTGTTGTCTAAATAGAATTCTGAAATGATAACGTATTTCATATAATTAACATCACTAATCAAGCTGGCCCTGCATTAATATTTCCTCATTACAAGAGAAATTGTCATAGAAGCATAACCAAAACCATGGACATGTTGAAAAACGATGAATGATGGCACCCGGTATCTTTCTTATGGTTAGTTGCAGCATTATGTTGAAAATTTATGATCAATTTATTTAATTTTCCTGATTTTCTTCTATAGTTAACCGAGACAACATTCAAGACTTTGGATTGGATGGCACGAACACTATGCTTCACCCTCCCTTTTTCAATGCTTGCTTATCCTTTTTACATGGTAATTATACTTCTTATTTTTAAAAGACCGATTTAATACTCTTAAAAATTTCATATATATCTTTTAATGCAGTGCTACATCACCAAGGTAAATGCTAAGTTGAAACAAATGTATAATTTAGTTAATCATTACCAATTCTCCATCTCACATCATTTTATCTTCATTCATAACCATTCCTTTGTTTTAGTTGGCAGCATCCGTTGAAGTTTTAAGGAAGGCGCAGTTGTGATTGAAAAATAGGGAAGCTTTGTGAAACGTGAACGAGCCATATTGCAATTTTATGGGGAGAGGCAACCATGGTGGTGGAGGTTTCTTCGTCGATTAACTTCGTCTTTGTACCTGCTCTTGATTCTATTCGATTTAGCGTTTTTTGTAGTTGGCGTTGGGTTAATTAGGATCGATTGCCGGATGTTTCTATTAGTTGTTTTCGTGGCGGCGTTAAATACTGGTGCTTTTCTTTGCCGAAGGTTTGAGATGGTTATTTTGTGATTAAGGTACCTTATTCTCTTATGATTTAATTGAACTTATTGTAGTCCTTTGCTTGATGACTCAAAGTTTTTGAATAAAGTCTTTTAAATGAACAATTGTAGTTTGAGGAAAAACGTCAAACTTTGTTTGGAGATTTGGAATTCATCTGATGTTTGTTTTTCTTATTTGATTAAACTTTCATTCCAATTGCTTTAGTCAGATTAGATGTCAAAAGGTAATGAAGTTTAAATATTTTTTGTTTATAAACTGTTTAATAGAATGATGTATTTTGTTATTTGGTTGCTTTCAAAATTTTATGGTTGTGATGATGAAAAAGTCTTAATGTGATCATGGTTGTGACTTCCTGGTTAGATTAACCCAACTCAGCCTATTTGAAAGATTTAAGGGTGTGTTGTATGTAATTTTTGCTTTTGTTTGTTAGATGGTTATGATGATGAAAAAGTTGTTCCTCACATGGTTTTGGATATTCATAAAAAGGTAACCAATTGTGAGTGTAATTTATTAAATCAATGTGTAACGAACATTATGTCGATGTACTTTTGGGACGTTCTCAAGTGTCTCAAAATATTAGGTTTAACAATCAAAGTTTAAGGGTTCTACATTTAAATTATTTTGTGTTTAGTTGGTGTTTAGCCACCCGTGAAAGTCGTGGAGTCTTAGGCTAGTTAAGTTAATATTGATATCCACTTAGGAATAGTCTAGTGGTATTGGTGAGTTAGATAGAGTTTTAGGATAGAAGGGGTTAGGGGTTCATGGTGTGCAAATTTAGCTATTAAAAAACAAAAGTTAATATTGATGACTTTGTTATCCATTGGGAATAGCCCAATGGTGTTGGTGAGTTAAATAAGGTGTAGGATAGTAGGAGGTCATGGGTTCAATCCCCATGTTATGCAAGTTTAGCCATTCAAAAAAAAAAAATATTGATGACTTTGTTTTATATCACAACCTGTGTCTTTTGACTATTAATTATTTTAATGAGACAAAAGTTAATGTTGATGATTTTGTTTTATATCCAAAATATAGGCTAACAGAAAGCCTCTACAGAAAAAAAAAATACTTAAAACTACAAAAGGCATCATCCGCCTAAATTCAGACAAAACAAAACGAGAGAGTAATGGATCCGGATTCAAGATCTGAAACAAAATAAAAATTTATACATCATATGCAACAGTAATACTTAGGTGTGTCTCATTTGATGTACTTGCTACTTATAAGCTCAACTCATTCTCTACAGCCATGAGACTCTCCTTTATGGGTGTCTTGAATAGGGTTTTCCCGGAGCGCCCACCAAAGTACACCTAAAACCACACATTTAATGACAAATACATGATCGGCAACCGATATTGTGAAAACGAAGTTAACTACTATTGAAATAAAAGTGTCTCCGAATTCATGTCTCACGCCCTAGTTGTTTATAATATAGATTTGAGTACTTTTTGTAACAAAAAGTGTTTCACGCACGCATAAAATAATAACCCAAATTGACCCGTTAACCAATACATCCCCCCCCCCCCCCAAACCCCAAACTAAAAAACCTTTATTTCCGTCTGGAAAACATTATATTCCGACGAGCAGCTATATATAGGTAATGGGAGGAGAACCTTGTTGGTTTCGTAGTTGCTGTTGAAGAGCTTGCTTGACTTGGTCTATTCGTAGCTCTTTCTGACCTCATGCTTTCAATCAAACAACAAGAATGCAATTAGTATCACATAAATTTTCTTCCATTTAATAATCAAATTCGTTTGGGATGCATAATTTCAAGGTTAAGCATAGATGGTAAGGCAACGACAGACTTCAATGATAGAGATTATATTATATAACTTCTTAGCGAATACATATATATATATATATATATAGGGTAAGGTTCATGCGAGAACCACCCTTATTGCGAGAACCGCGAGAACCAATGTGAACACAAAATAAAATCTAAAAAAAATCAAAAAAGCACTCAAAAATTTTTTTTTATTTTTTTTAATATTTTTTAACAAAAAATCGCTATATTTCGTTCCATAAAAAAAAAAAAAAAAAAAAAAAACTTTTTTTTTTCGAGTAACAGTTATCCATGCACATGTGCATATGTATCATTACTTCAACAAATTCGGTAATACATTATCAGGAATAGACAATTGCACTTTAATTTACAATACCATTAGTAATACACTACTTTTTACATTACCAATATTCAAAATGCACATGTGAATAATTAGGTATAACCATGATATAACGTGTTTTGGTACAAAAAGTTTGTGATTTTGAATGGAGAAGTAGACCCATATACATGTTTTTTGGTTAGTTATATCTAGTGGTTGATGGTTTGTTTATAGTTGTCAATTTTTTATGTAATATGTTGATTGGATGGTATAAATGGTGTTTACATACATGTAATAAAGTGAAAATATTGTTAATGGTATTGTATTATGGATGGTAGGAGGTAATGGTATTGTATTATGGATGGTAGGAGGTAATGGTAGTGTATTATGGATGGTATGATAGATGAAAGGGAAAGTGTATTCAAAGTGGTGTACCAAAACACCTTATTTCATGTTGATACATATAATGCACATGTGCATTTCTAATATTGGTAATGTAAAAAGTAGTGTATTACATATGGTAGTGTAAATGAAACTGCAATTGTCTAATATATGTAATGAATTACGGAATTTGTCAAAGAAATGACAGAAATGCACATGTGCATGCTTGTGTATTATGGATGGAATGATAGATGAAAGAGAAAGCAGTGTACCAAAACACCTTATTTCATGTTGATACATATAGATGCACATGTGCATTTCTAACATTGGTAATGTAAAAGATAGTGTATTACACGTAGTAGTGTAAATGAAAGTGCAATTGACTATTATTTGTAATGAATTACGGAATTTGACAAAGAAACGACACATATGCACTTGTGCATGGATAACTGTTACTCGAATTTTTTTTTTTTTTGAATTTTTTTTTTATTTTTTTTATTAACAAAATATAGCGATTTTTTTCAAAAAAATAGTAAAAAAATAAAAAAAAAATTTTTGGGTGTTTTTTAGATTTTTTTAGGAATTACTGTTTGTGTTCACACTGGTTCTCGCGGTTCTCGCAATAAGGGGTGGTTCCTAACAGATCTTTGTCCTATATATATATATATATATATATATATGGTGAGTGTTGTTTAATTTTAGACGGGAACTGATTGTATTGAACTCTAGGGTTTCAATCGGTGTCTTTTCGAGTACATCACTAGGAGAGACAGTTTGCTCCCAAACTTTCGAGCATTTGGATGTTAACGGTCATTACGAATTGTATATGCTTAAATCATAACATGTGCTAACTTGAGTGATGCCTTAAATGACCAGTCGACGAGATCTGAACAACTTAACAGATTCTCCACTGGTTCCCAAGTGTTGGTGTTTTCAGGCCATCCAAACCTACACAAAAGCATATAAGATCCAATTACTAACAAGTCAAATATCCCAATTCGTATATAAATACATCATTACCATGAAAGAATTTCAAATTAACATAGCAATCGAGTCATGAATTCGGAATCAAAAACCCTCAATATATCACATTAACTAGAGTTGATTCAGTAGACAATCCCATTCTTCACTACTCAGATCTAAACATCTTAGATCAATTATTTCATGTTGATAAGATCAATTAATTACTACTTGAACTAGTTCTCCGATTACAATGATCCAGAACACATGATCGCACAATTAATTTTGCTAGTTATAATTACCAATTAATTGTTTATAAATCAAAACCCTAAAGAATTGAATTAGGGCACTTACCATTTCACAAGGTACTGCACTTTCCCCTTTTTTCCACAAGCAAAGATCGTCATATACACATAAAAAATAAGAAAGTAAGATCAAGAGATTGAAACTAACTGATGAAATTAGCAAACACACGAATTGAAGAAGAAACAATAATAGACCTTGTGACATCTCTTCTTTCTGATCTTTTCAACTTGGTAGAATTCTTCAGCTAAGTTGGGACAACTGTTATCTTCTTGAACTCCGTTCATTCTGTGATGATTTCGCTTTCGTAAGTTCTTACAAACCCTAGAGATTTTTGAGCTAGGTTTTGTCGGATTTTGTGCTCAGTTCCCAATTTGGCCCCAATTTTATAAGGCCCTAACTATCTGCACACCCAGTTTGCCTATCTGCACAATTAGGGTTTACCTACGCTGCGTATTGACCTATACGCAGCGTATAGGGTTACCTCTATACGCTGCGTATAGAGCTATACTCAGCGTATATAAACCATGAATTTCAGAGCCTTATCAGCAATCATTGCACAGAAACAAGGGTTATATGCGGTGCGTATAGGTCTATACGCAACGTATATAAACAATTAGATTTTTTTGAGTCATTTTGGTAGGTTTGAGGAATCATCTTTTCACAAAGTTTAAATACGCTGCGTATAGACCTCTAAGGAGCGTATATAAAGGTCTGAACATGTCTTTTATACCCTTGTGTTGAGGCTATACGAAGCCAAATACAAGGGTAGTTGTGTCATTTTTGTCTCATACGCTGCGTAGGGACCTCTAAGGAGCGTATATAAAGCTCCATTTTTGTATTTTTTTATTGTGTATTCATTTGTTTATTTATAAAAAAAAAGTAAATTAATTGTGTGTATTTTGGGGTATTTCCATGTTTATTTATAAAAAAACAATATTCTTAAAAATAATACAAATATTATGAATTATAAGAATTAAAAATAATACAAATATTAGGTCCCGTATTGACCTCGTATAAGCCTATAAGTGTGATATCGTATCGTATAGGTGTGGTTTAGGTCCCGTATTGACCTCGTATAAGCCTATAAGTGAGATATCGTGTCGTATAAGTGTAGTATAGGTCACGTATTGACGTGTATAAGCCTATAAGTGTGATATTGTATCGTATAACGTAGTATATGTCACATATTGACTTCGTATAAGCCTATATGTGTGATATTGTATCGTATAGCGTCGTATAGGTCACGTATTGACCTCGTATAAGCCTATAAGTGTGATATCGTATCGTATAGGTGTAGTATAGGTCACGTATTGACCTCGTATAAGCCTATAAGTGTGATATCGTATCGTATAACGTAGTATAGGTCACGTATTGACCTCGTATAAGCCTATAAGTGTGATATCGTATCGTATAGCGTCGTATAGGTCACGTATTGACCTCATATAAGCCTATAAGTGTGATATCGTATCGTATAGGGGTAATATAGGTCACGTATTGACCTCGCATAAGCCTATAAGTGTGATATCATATCGTATAGCATCGTATAGGTCACGTATTGACCTCGTATAAGCCTATAAGTGTGATATCATATCGAATAGGTGTGGTTTAGGTCACGTATTAACCTCGTATAAGCCTAAAAGTGTGATATCGTATCGTATAGGTGTGATTTAGGTCTCGTCTAATCCTATATGCATATACAAGACCTATAGGAAACCTATACGAGACTTATACTACACTATACGATACGATACAATACTATACTATACAATAACACCCGTATAGGCCTCTATACGAGACTTATATACTATACACTATACAATACGATACGATATGATGTAATACGATACGATACGATACGATACGATGCAATACGATAAGATAATTTAATTTAAACGATAACAATATAATATATTTGTATTATTTACGAATAATATTGTTTTTTTATAGTTAATTTTCTTTTTTTATAAATAAACAAAGGAATACGATAATTTAATTTAAACGATAAAAAAACAATATATTTGTATTATTTACCAATAATATTGTTTTTTACAAATAATTTTCTTTTTTAATTTTTAGAATTCATAATTATATTATTTTTTATTTTTATAATTTATATTTGTATTATTTACCAATAATATTGTTTTTTTATAAATAATTTTCTTTTTTTTATAAATAAACAAAGGAATACACAAAAAAAATACAAAAATGGAGCTTTATATACGCTCCTTAGAGGTCCCTACGCAGCGTATGAGACAAAAATGACACAACTACCCTTGTATTTGGCTTCGTATAGCCTCAACACAAGGGTATAAAAGACATTTTCAAACCTTTATATACACTGCGTATAGGTCTATACGCAGCGTATATAAAGGGTAGTTTTTATTTTTAACCCCAAACATGTGGTTAAATTATCTTTTTAACCCTTATTGCATATCTACGCTGCGTAAAGACCTCTAAGGAGCGTATATAAAGGTCTGAAAATGTCTTTTATACCCTTGTGTTGAGGCTATACGAAGCCAAATACAAGGGTAGTTGTGTCATTTTTGTCTCATACGCTGCGTAGGGACCTCTAAGGAGTGTATATAAAGCTCCATTTTTGTATTTTTTATTGTGTATTCATTTGTTTATTTATAAAAAAAGTAAATTAATTGTGTGTATTTTAGGGTATTTCCATGTTTATTTATAAAAAAACAATATTATTAAAAATAATACAAATATTATGAATTATAAGAATTAAAAATAATACAAATATTAGGTCCCGTATTGACCTCGTATAAGCCTATAAGTGTGATATGGTATCGTATAGGTGTGGTTTAGGTCCCGTATTGACCTCATATAAGCCTATAAGTGAGATACCGTGTCGTATAGGTGTAGTATAGGTCACGTATTGACGTCGTATAAGCCTATAAGTGTGATGTCGTATCGTATAACATAGTATAAGTGAGATATCGTGTGGAATAGGTGTAGTATAGGTCACGTATTGACGACGTATAAGCCTATAAGTGTGATATCGTATCGCATAACATAGTATATGTCACGTATTGACTTCGTATAAGCCTATAAGTGTGATATTGTATCGTATAGCGTCGTATAGGTCACGTATTGACCTCGTATAAACCTATAAGTGTGATATCGTATAGGTGTAGTATAGGTGACGTATTGACCTCGTATAAGCCTATAAGTGTGATATTGTATCATATAACGTAGTATAGGTCACGTATTGATCTCGTATAAGCCTATAAGTGTGATATCATATCATATAGCGTCGTATAGGTCACGTATTGACCTCGTATAAGCCTATAAGTGTGATATCGTATCGTATAGGTGTATTATAGGTCACGTATTGACCTCGTATAAGCCTATAAGTGTGATATCGTATCGTATAACGTTGTATAGGTCACGTATTGACTTCGTATAAGCCTATAAGTGTGATATCGTATCGTATAGCGTCGTATTGGTCACGTATTGACCTCGTATAAACCTATAAGTGTGATATTGTATCATATAACGTAGTATAGGTCACGTATTGACCTCGTATAAGCCTATAAGTGTGATATCATATCATATAGCGTCGTATAGGTCACGTATTGACCTCCTATAAGCCTATAAGTGTGATATCGTATCGTATAGGTGTATTATAGGTCACGTATTGACCTCGTATAAGCCTATAAGTGTGATATCGTATCGTATAACGTAGTATAGGTCACGTATTGACTTCGTATAAGCCTATAAGTGTGATATCGTATCGTATAGCGTCGTATAGGTCACGTATTGACCTCGTATAAGTCTATAAGTGTGATATCGTATCGTATAGGTGTAGTATAGGTCACGTATTGACCTCGTATAAGCCTATAAGTGTGATATCGTATCGTATAACGTAGTATAGGTCACGTATTGACCTCGTATAAGCCTATAAGTGTGATATCGTATCGTATAGCGTCGTATAGGTCACGTATTGACCTCGTATAAGCCTATAAGTGTGATATCATATCGTATAGCGGCGTATAGGTCAGGTATTGACCTCGTATAAGCCTATAAGTGTGATATCGTTTCATATAACATAGTATAGGTCACGTATTGACCTCGTATAAGCCTATAAGTGTGATATCGTATCGTATAGGTGTAGTTTAGGTCACATATTGACCTCGTATAAGCCTATAAGTGTGATATCGTATCATATAGTTGTGGTTTAGGTCACGTATTAACCTCGTATAAGCCTATAAGTGTGATATCGTAACGTATAGGTGTGATTTAGGTCCCGTCTAATCCTATATGCATATACAAGACCTATAGGAAACCTATACGAGACTTATACTACAGTATACGATACGATACGATACTATACTATACAATAACACCCGTATAGGCCTCTATACGAGACTTATATGCTATACACTATACGATACGATTTGATGCAATACGATACGATACGATACGATGCAATAGGATAAGATAATTTAATTTAAACGATAACAATATAATATATTTGTATTATTTACGAATAATATTGTTTTTTTATAAATAATTTTCTTTTTTTTATAAAAAAACAAAGGAATACGATAATTTAATTTAAACGATAACAAAACAATATATTTGTATTATTTACCAATAATATTGTTTTTTATAAATAATTTTCTTTTTTAATTTTTATAATTCATAATATTTATATTATTTTTTATTTTTATAATTTATATTTGTATTATTTACCAATAATATTGTTTTTTTATAAATAATTTTCTTTTTTTTATAAATAAACAAAGGAATACACAATAAAAAAAAATACAAAAATGGAGCTTTATATTGTAGGTCCGTTTGCGGATCGCCGGACAACTACGAGATCTTGTTTATAATACCGTAACGAGTGCGGAATCCACATTACGATACAAACTGAGCGAGAGAGTGAACAAGACGTAAAGATATCAACGATTAACAATTACGTGTATTGATTTCGACAAAGTTTCGGTACAATATTCGACAAATACAAGGCTCACCGGAACTTTCTCTCTCTACACTCTCTCTCTAGCTTATCCGGGCTCACTCTTTCTGTCTCATCTTGCAGTATATATAGTATCAGCAACACAGAAATCGACGAAACAAGTTGGTCGACGAAACACATGTTGGTCAACGAAACAGCCCTTGTTTCGTCGACTTGCATGTGATTCGTCGAATGGGTTGTGGCCCAGTTGAAGGTTTAAGCCCAAATGTAAAAGTTTCGGCCCACTAGAGTTGTTTCATGCATTCCTTACGTGAAACATGTTTCACAGAATCCATATTTGAAAGCTTAGTCAACTTATGTCATCATCATGGCATCATCATGATGATGTCATGATGATGTGGCAGCGGGAACCGGCTCGCGGCGCTTCGTGCTTTGCGTGTCGAACTCTGGAGCGCACGAAGGAGGAATGTCGTGACGTCGTGCTTGAGCCGAACCTAACCGGGTCGAACCGAACTGAGTCGAACTGAACCGAGTCGCGTCCACATAATATGTATCAACAAACTCCCCCTTGGACGCTACTCGTGAGGTTCATCTTCCATGTCTTCCATGTCGGAGGATCTTCAAAGTCTTCACGCGTTGTAAGCAGAAAGTGTATCAACAAACTCCCCATTTTATTTAGGAAGTGTGTTAACAAACTCCCCCTTAAGATAAGCTCTCCTTTAAATTATGCTCGTGAATCTTTTGATCTTCAACTCTTTAGATCCTTGTGGTGTTGATGATGGTTAGCGCCAACTCGATCATCTTTATCTCTTGAGTGCCTCCATGTCGTGTCTTCATTCCGAAGCTTGTCATCGACCATCTTCTCCTTGCCTTTAGAATCTGCACATGCAAGAAATCTAAACGCGTAATGAGAACAACTGCTTGGAATATAGTTAACATAAACAAACGACACACGTATGACCATATTTTAATCAACTATCGTCCGACAGTTTGAAAGTTTAACAAATTTGTCAATTTTAGTTTTTAACTTTCAAAACTTGCAAATTTTGACCGTTTATGAAGATTTAGTCGATTTGGTTTTCAATCAGGTTTCAGGAACGAAGACTCGAGATCCAACATCGTACAATCGAAAATAAGATAGAAATAAAATCTTTTTGGATTTTAGAAAGTTTATATTAAAACACACCTAAAATCTTTTTGGAATTTTTGAATATTTCAAATGTAAAGACAGAAAGCAGTAAATAAATATATACAAAGATACAGAAACTGAAAGCATTAAATAAATATTTACAGATATTCTTTTTGCGAGTTTCGAGGGTAAGAGAATCATATCAGTGTACGGTCACGCCAAAACGCTCTTGTTGTTCAATTAGTTAACATTTAGATAAGCATCCTATAACAATTATCGGTATTGTTGTCCACATAAGCTCAACTTATCAGATGTAATCATGGCGAGGGGATACGTTAAGGTATGATTTATACTTACCGACCGGTGTTCATCCACACACGGCACATTCCCGTATCAAGGTATGCACGAGGGTTCATCTTACTGATGAGTATACCGATTATCATCTGTTTGACAGTATATGATGTGAGAAACTCACTTATTTTGATTGAAACCAAGCCCTATGTGATAGAATCACTTATTGATGAGGAACTTTGTAACACCCTAGTTATTTTATATGTAAATACCACAATTAGATGTGTAGTTAAGACCACACATATTATATAAATGCGGGTTTTTTAAAACTTTTACAAATTATAATTTATTCTACATATCGTGATCGAAGTTCGTTGTTTAAAATTTACAACATGGCGAAGTGCGGAAGCATGTAACTGTATCGTGTTCGGTTGTTCGTTGAGCTTGATCGTCTTCCGGCTTCCACAAAGTACCTACATTTCATAAAAACATGAAATGCTTTAGTCATGCGGGATTTAAAACGTATCTAAACAAGTCCAGGAAACAAAACTGATCAAAAATACATTTTGTACAGGGTCCACCGTAAATTACGGTGGACACCGTAATTTACGGTAGTCCTTGTTTTGATTTGTTTCCATCGTAAATCAGGAGTGTTTCACCGTAAACCATTTCAGGTCCACCGTAAATTACGGTGGCACCGTAATTTACGGTGGCACCTGCATCCCACCTTTCCATTTCGCCGTAATTTGACACGAAATCTTTCGTATCTTTCAAACCGCTTATCCGTTTGACCTACCGTTTCTTCCTACATGTTTGTAATTTAATTCTCAATTATATTATGGAGTTAAGATCTGACATCCGGATTAAATAAAATTGAGACTTTTAAGCCTTCGGCTTATTATCTTTTCAACAATTTTCGACCCGACTATGTGATTATTAAACAAACATGTTTGTTTGACCATCATTCATCATGAACCCTTAAATTCTAATATTGTCAATCATATTAAGTACTGAACACGGGTTTCTACACAATTATTTACCCATTTTCGTTTAAAATCTTATTTGACCCGTTAAGGGTATTTACGACCATTTTAGCACGGACGGTGCTCATTTCTCATGTACCTCATAGTTCCACCAATTTGCTATTAGCTAGTCTTCCACCACAACTATGAATGTGGTGGATTTAACGAAATGGACTATTTATTCCGAGTTTAATCCTACGGATGTGTATTTTTGCGGCAACACACAATTTAAGCATTTAACTCTTGAAAGTTTATGTCTACAACTTTCATGCGCGTCTAAAGGTTACAAGATCGTAAGATAAGTTCCTAAACAACCTTTATAAGTTGTTTGCTCAATTTACCCTTCAAGGGCAATTTAGTCGACATTAGCCTCTCATTTACTAAGAGAGGCTTTCACTACCTATTTGACCAAGTTTGTATGTTAACTATAATCGTATGCATACGTACCTGGCTAGGGTCAACATATAGACCCAAATTATACCTTGCTTTTATCATCACACTTAGTGTGGGCGAAATTAACTGAATCGCGAATCGCTCCTGTTAACACAAGACTTGACAATCGCATTAGTCGATGTTGTCAAATAGTGTTATCACCACCATTTGACCCGTTCGGCCTGTATGCCCAACGTTGCCTATTAAATCAAAAACATGGTTTTTGACTTCTAATTCATACATCCATCCCGTCCCGGATTTCATTACCGAATCCCTTTTTTTGCCATAAACATGGTTTTTATCATCTTTATATGTTCCGACTCGTATCAATCACGTCGGAAATCCATATTTTCAATATTAGCATTATTGCATCTATAACGTATAGAATGAACAAGTAATCTACACAATTATGTAAGTTTCACTTACCTTGCATCCGAGCTACGCTTTTCTTCCGTGCTTGACTTGTTTGACCCGCTTTCACTCCAATCTTCCACCTAGCTTGTTACGCGTCAAACTATCATCATCGTTTTCAAGGTGGTTAGTTTAATCATACTCTAATACGATTATTCCACCTTATGCATTTCATATCAAAATTGCTATTTATTGTATTATAGGTCAGTTTGACCTTTTTAATAGTCAAATGCCCATTAGTATACTAGTTTGCATTTTCGAGTTATCAACTAGTTTTAGCACTCTTTAACTACTCGGTAGGCGTTATCTTTAGACCTCCGTTTTAACCCAAAGTTCTAATCGCGTTTAACACATTTAGAACTCTCTTTAATCACTTTTTGCATAATAGTCGAAACATCACAACTAGGTGTTTTAACTACAAAATTCTAGTTTCGAGCCTTCTTTGAGGCATTTCAACGAACACCTTAAGGGCAGAATTTTACATGTTTATTTATCATGTCTCTAGCTTATCTCTTACCCCAATTTTCACATAAATCAACCATCTTACAAAGTGGTTAACTTCTATAATTTCTGAATTCACTTCAAAATCGTCAATTTACACTAGATCAACAATCTATTTCCTAGTGTTCATCATATTAACATAAAACCCACTTAGCTTATCAATGGATCATCATGAATCTCATAGTTTTTCCAACAATCTAACATGTTATTGACTAGGGTTTACTCCTAGACATCATATTACTTCAAGATTCACTCATGCATGACATAATCAAGCTCAATTTCAGTTTCTTACAAATAACCTAGAATTTTGAGATGGATCAAAACGTCACAATTTTACATACCTTGTGATCCTTTCAACTTGGTGTTCATGAATACGAGCTTGGATTTTGATTTGGGACTGATTTGGCCTCTCAATTTCTTGGATTTAGGCAAGTTAGGGTTTGAGTAAGGAACCCTCCCTTGGCTCCTGTGATTGTCACGACCAGAACACACACTTTAAGTGTGTGTTTTGGTGTTTTAACTCTTGTTTTAATAAAACAACTTTCCCACTTGGCAACATTGGTCCCTCATGTTTCCTTTTGATCAAATGGAACTATAACTCACCTTTAGTCACTTAATCACATGCTACTAACTAGGTTAATTATTCATTGTTACTTTAGCGGGTTCGGGAAGTCATAACCCGTTATGTATTTAAGTCACGTTAATTCGGACTTCTTCTAAACCTTATTTACTTGAAAGCATTTATTAACGTTTTATTAAATATTAGTTTTATTTACTTAAATCCTAATATTTACTGGGTTACTCTCACCACTAACGGTATTTTACCCACTCTTTTGTATTAACGAGGTTTAATTACTAAACCCGTTTTCGGGGTGTTACAAACTTGATTTTCATATGCATGAGGGCACAGGAGCAAGTATGTGAACAGGTCAGTACTTTCGTACAGCAGAGAGACGAACTTGACTCCCGGATAAATGTGATATATTATCACTTATTTTGAGGGACATGTGATTGTTTATCACTTATTGAGGTCGAATGCAATATGTACACGTATGTATAGTATCATGGAAGATCTAGACTTGTGTCCCCGTTATTTTTCGGTAAAAGATACAACCATGATACCCAGATGATAAGCAGCATAAAGACCGAATATCTCAGAACCTCGGCAATCTCTCAAACGAAATTTCGGTACTAAGACCATATGCCAATGAATGGTTCCCACCTGGTCTTCAGTCGATTTAAGTTTATATCACCCTGCACACTTTAAAATGATTGTGAGCCTACCGATACATCTTATATAGAGTTGCTTATCGTTTTTCATTTAAGGTTTAAAGAGGTTTGGATAGACCACTGATGTACTATCATTTTCTCTTTTTCTCGCCAGGAAACTCATTTTTGTTTTTCTATTGTTTTTGTGTTTTGAAATTTTTCGATGTTTTTGGATTTTCAAATTTTGGATTGGATTTACTCCCCCTAAAATCAACAAACTGAGATAAAATTTTAAAGACACAAAGATATGTACAAAAATGATTTCCCGATGTCGGATTAACTCATGTTTTACCTCAATGCCGTTTACCAAAATTAAATTTTAATCAGAAATGATTTATCGAAATTTGGAAAAATGAGTTGGCACGTCGGTAAGCGGTGCGGACCATGACAACATTGACGAGTTTCATAGAGAAACAATCACGTGTGAGGTGATATTCGAGATCAACGTGTCAGGCCAAAGAGTGCTGTATGAGATGATATAATTCATAAAGCAGCTTAAATATCGGCAAGTATAGGAGAGATTAGAAATTAAAAACCATATCCTGCAACTGCTTCGTGCATTGCCGGAAATCTAAGCGCTCTCCCAACTGGATATCCATCCGGTGTGGATTTCAAGGTCGATTTTTGTAGCTACTTCACTTAATCTGAGAAAACTCTTCACAGCAACAAGATCATAAACCTCCAGGTCCGGCTGGTCTTCCACATTGCGCCAACGAAGGTCTTTGTCTTTCTCTTTCAGAAGTAGTGTGCGGTTGTTCAATCCACGCCAAGGCATCCGCACACCTGGTTGGTTTGTTCAACAAACACATTTTCTTCAATCACACTGCGAAGAAATGTACACTGCACGTTCATTTTGTTGATTGTGAACTTCAGACGTGCTGCAGGTGCGTACATTTCATTGGAATCTTTCCTGAGGACCCGATCAAAAACCATAACAACCAAATTTTGGCACATTTTTCATCTGGTCGAATTTTTTAACTTCATTCCTTTTTCACCAGACATTCCTTCATCGGAATTTTTGTCTTCTTTTCCCTTTCCTTTCTCTCCATCAATGGCAACAATATTCTCCTAGATGTAACAATATTTTGGAGCCTTATGTCGCCGATCTTGTGCATGGACGCTCCACTATCAACAATCCTAAAACTATCAATAGTTCCTCCTGGAACATCCTGCACACTCATTCAGAGATTAGTTGGAGAGAGGGACCCAAGCCATCACAGACTTAGGTCGTCCGTCATCATCAAGAATTGTAACATCCATTTCCCGATGATTCAGAATTGCTGTAGCTCCCCCTGAAACAGTTACCGATTTTGGTTTCCAAATCTGTTTTTGTTTTTCATGTTTAACTTCTAACTTAACAGACTGTGTTTGGATAACCTCTGGTTTCAAAGCCTTTTCAACTTCTTTTCTTTGTTTCTTTTCTCGTTGTTTAACAAGACGAGGGTCTTGTTTTGGTGAAACAGATCTTTTATGGTAATTGTTACCATAGGGGGCATCAACCTTTGACTTTCCCTTGGTGAGATATGGACAATTCTTAATAATGTGTCCATACTCACAGCATTCAAAGCATGATCTCCGCTCAACAAACCTCGGAGTATCATAACTGTAAGAGCTTGATGATGAACTTCGTGATCTTGAGGTACTTGGTCCTACATCACAACCGTTTGTGTGTTGTGTATAGTTGTTTTGACGGTTTCTTTTCAAAATTTTACTTTGTTTAATAAAATCCGTGTTGGATTTGTTTTCGAAAGTTTCAATTTTATCAGTCCCTCGGGATTTCACGAAGTTTATCTTCCGAACCTTTTTCTTGTTTTAGCTCTGTTTGCCTTTTCCATTTCCTTGGGCAGCATGATTTTGCTTTCGTTCATTGTTTTGTTTTTGCAATTTTTGATTCCTATATTTCTTTCTAACTTCGGATTTTGGGATAGGAACACACTGAGTTACTACAACTCCTGGGCTCGACTTTCCCAAAAACTTACTGGTAGAATCTTCGAAAACTTTATCAATCAAAGATTGATTGACATTGTTGATTGGAAAATCATTGTCTGAGTATATTTTATCAGATCCAATCAACGTGTAAAGCAAGTTCACGCTTTCACAGCTTCCAGATGAGGATTCAACAGACTTTGTTATAGTAGTCATAACCGGTTTTGCAGGTGGATCACAAAGAGTGTAATTTTCGAGAGGTATGTCCTCTTCTTTGAGGGCTGAGTTAGTATCATCGGATTCGTCATCTGAAGAATCAACATCCTCTACAATGACTGGAGGATCCTGACTCTGTTCAGCTGAAGACACACTTGTATCTGCTGATACATCCGAATCTGATGATACTTCCGGTTTGTATCCAAGCCCGGTCGCAAATTCCTCAATGTCTAAAGGAACAGATGGCTCAAAGTGAGTTCTATTCTCCTCATTAGGCAGTGCATCGTAATTGTGTCTAACAGGTGGTGGACATTTCTTATATCCAATGCATGTGACATCCTTTTTCTCTTTCTGAACATCAATGATGTGATCCAACACATAGCTAGAGCTTAAATAGCTGTCTAACTTGAGTCGGATCGCCTCACTTTCAGTTTTAACACAAGCCATTTCTTTTTTGCATTAACTCGAGCCTACTGATGTAAAGGTTTATTTTCGTTTGTTTTCTTGAAACCATTTTCGTTAGCTCAGTCTTATCCTTTTTTAATGTTTCGATTACCGATTTAAACTTCTTTTCATGGTTTTCATAAAACATGTTGGCTTCTGTGCACTTAGAAAGATCCATGGTCAACTTTTGGTTGTGGATGAATGTCACATCATACTTGTTTTGCAAAGCCTCATGTTTGCTTTGCAAATCACACCACTTAGCATCTAAATCAACATGTTTGTTTTGCAAGTCAAACAAATCAGCTTTTAAAGCATCATGTTTGCCTTGCAACTCAGACATATTTGCATCCAAATCAGCACATTTAACGCTTAATCTAGCACAATTATCACAATTAACAGCAGTGGGTTCATCGACACATACTTGACTGGAATCACTCTCAGATGTTGGCCTTTCTGCATCAGAATCAATAACCTCCCTTGATGATTCACATTCAGATCCATCCTCGCTTGAACTTGAAGTTGTATCATCCTCAACTGAAGTTGAAACATCTTCATCTGAACTACTGTCATGTTCAGAACTGTCATTATTTCCCGAGGATTCACCATTGCTGGCATCTTTGACAATTTCAGTATACAACGCCGTTTTTGTCTGACTACAGTTCCTTGGATCAACAGATGATGGTGCTACAGTAGAACGATGGCGTTATGAAGCAACTGATGGTAATGGATTTCCATACAAGTCTGTTGTTCTTTCTGGTTTGGGAACTGATTGTATTGGATTTCCGTATATGTCTGTTGTCATTTTCGGTTCACTTTGCTTTTGATTGGTAACCGATGCCCATTGTTCTGCCGTAATTCGAGATCGTGTGGGAGATTCGGCCCATGATGGCGACAAACGCGTGTTTATATACTTGCTTTCAGCAGTTGACGGATTACCCCACCAATCCGGATTCATTTTTGATGTTTAAAGACTAATACGATGAAATAAAGTCTGACGAAACTGGTTTGTGTGGTTTAGAGGACGAGACAGACTGAATGATATGTATGACGAAACGTATGACGAAACAAGTTGATGTTTGACGAAACTAGCCCAATTCTTATGCGATGAAACAGGCCCAATTCTTATGCGACTAAACAGGCCCAAATCTTGTGCGACGAAACAGGCCCATTTGTTGTTCGACGAAATGGCTTTTGTTTCGAAATGGCTTCTGTTTCGTCGATGCTCTCTATGGCGAAATGCTTTGTGTTTCGTCGCTTATCTGTTTCGTCGAAGAAGAACTGGATAAGGCTGCAGAGGTTGGTGAATTTGGTGAGATTTTTCAAACTCTTCTGACACAATAGACATGCTTTCGGCTAAAAGCATGCTCAATTCACCAACCCAAGCATGGTATACAATTATTTTAATCAATCTTAATTTTTAATTCATAAACACCTTGAACAGTTAGTTTCCAAAGGATCAAAAAGGTTGAAAATATGAAGAACACCTATGAGCCTTTTGAAGATCCGAAGAACATATGATTTTCCGGTGACCGATAAATTTTCCGAACACAAATTTTAACGTCGAAACTCAAAGCAAAATGTACCTATGATAATCTCCAACACTTTTCAACAAGTTTTGAACAGAAACGACACCAAACAACACCAATTTTCGAGTTTTAATTCGTATTTTCAGAAAAAGGAAACTGGGTTTATGATTTTTTGTCCAAGAAAAGCTTAAAACCCACTCGAAAATCGCACCGGTAACTCGGTTTTCAACAAGAAATCGAGCCTTACGCTCTGATACCAATTGTAGGTTCGTTTGCGGATCGCCGGACAACTACGAGATCTTGTTTATAATACCGTAACGAGTGCGGAATCCACGTTACGATACAAACGGAGCGAGAGAGTGAACAAGACGCAAAGATATCAACGATTAACAATTACGTGTATTGATTTCGACAAAGTTTCGGTACAATATTCGACAAATACAAGGCTCACCGGAACTTTCTCTCTCTACACTCTCTCTCTAGCTTATCCGGGCTCACTCTTTCTGTCTCATCTTGCAGTATATATAGTATCAGCAACACAGCAATCGACGAAACAAGTTGGTCGACGAAACACATGTTGGCCGACGAAACAGCCCTTGTTTCGTCGACTTGCATGTGATTCGTCGAATGGGTTGTGGCCCAGTTGAAGGTTTAAGCCCAAATGTAAAAGTTTCGGCCTACTAGAGTTATTTCATGCATTCTTTACGTGAAACATGTTTCACAGAATCCATATTTGAAAGCTTAGTCAACTTATGACATCATCATGATAATTTCATGATGTTGTGGCAGCGGGAACCGGCTCGCGGCGCTTCGTGCTTTGCGTGTCGAACTCTGGAGCGCACGAAGGAGGAATGTCGTGACGTCGGGCTTGAGCCGAACCTAACTGGGTCGAACCGAACTGAGTCGAACCGAACCGAGTCGCGTCCACATAATATGTATCAACATATATACGCTCCTTAGAGGTCCCTACTCAGCGTATGAGACAAAAATGACACAACTACCCTTGTATTTGGCTTCGTATAGCCTCAACACAAGGGTATAAAAGACATTTTCAGACCTTTATATACGCTGCTTAGAGGTCAATACGCAGCGTATTTAAACTTTGTGAAAAAATATCCCTCAAACCTACCAAAATGACCCAAAAAAAATCTAATGGTTTATATACGCTGCGTATAGACCTATACGCAGCGTATATGACCCTTGTTTTCTGTGCAATGATTGGTTATCAAGCACTACTGAGATCCATGGTTTATCTACGCAGCGTAGAGGGTTAACCCTATACGCTGCGTATTGACCAATACGCTGCGTAGATAAACCCTAACTTTGCTAGGGTTTGGTGTGCCAATAGGCACACCCTTTTATAACCCTAATTTACCAACTTTAGCAAATTGCATAGAAGGGCCTGCACTTTGAAAGTTTTTCATATATTTATTAAGATATTAAATATGTAGAGTAAGGTTATTGTATAAATAGGTTTTAACATACAAAATGAACACGTATTTTAGTCTCAAAATCTTAAAAAAAAAATCGTGATTTTACACTAGTAGAGTAATTATAATAACTCTACAAATATTGTAGAGTAACTATAATATTGTAGAGTAATTACATAATTACTCTACTAATGTAAAATTGGGATTTTTTTTTTACATTTTTCAATTAAACATCATACTTAAGTAGATGAGAATTTTTTTTTTAAATGTTTCCTTCACTTCTTATGCGTCGAGCCAAATATTTTATATGTAGATAAAATAATCAAATTCAATGATGAATAAAACGTTATTGAAACCAAAAATCATAAAAAGGAACAATGATATTTAAATTGTTTGGTTAATTGGGGAACACTAAAAAAGTGGGGAACAGTGGGGAACCGACCCAAACGAACTCCGATTTGACTCATTCCAGCGGCGTTGGAACCGGCTCGTCGAACCCTAACTAGGATCTTTTAACCCTAAACCATAAATCATAACCCTAAACCCTAAATATATTAGGGTTTGACTTTTAGGGTTTAGCTTTAGGGTTTATGGTTTAGCTTTTGGGTTTAGGGTTTAGCTTTAGGTTTAGCCTTTAGGGTTTACCTTTTAGGGTTTATAGTTTAGATTTTACGGTTTAGCTTAGATTTTAGCCTTATTTTTTAGCTTTAGGGTTTAGACTTTAGGAGTTAGGATTTAGGGTTAAGAGATCCTAGTTAGCGTTCAACGAGCTGGTTCCAATCAGAGTTCATTTGAGTCGGTTCCCCGCTGTTCCCCACTTTTTTAATGTTCCTCAATGAACCTTCCCCTATATAACAAAAACTAAAATACTCTCATCTCTTCCTCTCCCTATTAACCACCACCACTTACCCCTTACAACCGGCCACCACAACCACCGGTTTACCACCACCAGCCGCCCAACACAAAACTGGTCGCACCTCTCCCCAATTTCAAAACCAACAAATCAAAAACCCCTTAATTTCAAAATCTTAATTCAAACCCACCTCAATTATCATCTGAATTGGAATCCAAATTAGATTCTGGATGACGTTCTAGATGAAAAATCAAACCCACCTTAATTATCTTCGTAGATCTAGATGACATTCCGGTCTTCGACGACTAGTACCAGGTCAGATCTTATAGTTGTCGACCTAATCTCGGTCAACATGAACAGATCCCAGCCTGAATCATGTAGAGATCGTCGGATATTTAGCAACAGATATCACCGGAAACGTCAACACTTGCCGGACAAGTTTCTTGAAACCCCAAATAAAATCGTCAAAATACAAACGAGCAGTCGAGTGTAGCAACTCTCACTAAAAATCCTATTTATTATTAGTCGAATAGGAAACCCAAATTGAGAAACCCAAGTGATTCTGCAGAAACCATAAGATTTCCAGAACAATCAGAATTAGGATCAGGACCCCTAAAACTCAGGGGGGTATTTCCTACTTGACGATTATCCTAATTATTCGTTGTCAACATAGAATTTTAAGAAACTGTCGACTCAGCTAGGCTACCGGGACACATGGCAACCCTATGCTAAAAAGTAACCCGTCGCGCCACGCGACAGAGTTAGGTTTCCCTGTCGCGACACGCGAAGGGGACGATTTTCCAGCTATAAATAGAGGGCTTTGGGACTTAGATTTTGGCATTTGAACGACGAGAAAACTCTCTCTGTAGGCTGAGATATCGTCTAAACAGTCCAACAACACACACAATCACTTAGTGCTGCTACGATTCAGGGTATTAATTCGATCGCTATTACGATTCAACGTCCGATCGATTGAAACTATCCAACGTATGATTAAGTGCTGCTCAAATTGAGCTGATACTTTATTGATTCGTCGTGATTTCGACTTGAATATTTGAGTGCTGTTCGAAGTCGGACTATGCTCTGTTATTCGTTGTGAATCTGCTGAATTGTTAAGTATTGCACTTTGTTAATCGTTGTGAGGGTTTAATCTCGTGAATTGTCGTAAATGCTGTATTGGTGTAGGTCCCTTTTCGCGGAGGATAACGAACCTAAACCTTGTTATACTAACCCACTAGCAAGTGCGGAATCCAAGCTAGTAGGCAAACCGGGATGAAGCAAGTAGAGAAACACAAACACACAAGATTTCACCGATTAACACCACTGTATTAATACGTATGAAGGTTCCGGTTACAAGCACAATGTTTACAATCAGTTTGCAAACTCTCAAAGTGTGTGTGTGTGAGTTTCGGACAGAATGCTCTCAACTCTCCAACTTTCTGTCTGTGTGCATATCTGCCTCACACTACACTGCATGGGTATATATATACCCAGCACAGGTTGTCTATCCCGAAGGATCCGATAGATGGTCCGAAGGATCATCTATCGTGGACAAGTCATTCGAAGGATGAGCAGGGACCTCGAAGGATGATCCTTCGAGGTCTAACAGTCGAACCATATCTATCGACCATCTCGAAGGATCAACAGTATCCTTCGAGTCTATCCTTCGAGCCTATCCTTCGAGACAGACTAACATATTACAGCTTATTGGCCAAGTCAAACTAGGAGGATAGTTGACTTGGTCAACTTACAGACTAACTTAGGACACCGTTTACATACAGACCGAATACAGACAAAGTACAGACACAAGTGCACCAACAAACTCCCCCTTGGCTGTAGCTTTGTCTTTATCTTCTATAGTTGTAGACTCGTCTCGAACTTCGACGGTCTTTGGTCTTAGAGTTACCAAAACTCTGATGTCCTTTCAAGTCTTCAATGTCGGAGGATCTTCAAAGTCTTCACGTCTTGAAAGCAGAGAGTGTATCAACAAACTACCCGTATCATGTAGGAAGTGTGTTGACAAACTCCCCCTTAACATAAGCTCCCCCTTGAGTTATGCTCTTGAAAAGACTTTATCTTTATGAAGTGAGATCCTTGTGGTGTTGATGATAGCCAGCGGCAACTCGATCATCTTCATCAGTTGAGCGCCTTCTCGTTGTGTCTTCATTCCAAAGCTTGTCATCGACCATGTTCTCCTAGCCTTTAGAATCTGCACATGCAAGAAATCTAAACGCATAATGAGAACAACTGCTTGGAACATAGTATAAACAAATGACACACGAATGACCATGTCACAATCAAACACCGTCCGACAGTTTGAAAGTTTAATAAATTTTTCAATTTTAGTCTTTAACTTTCAAAAACATGCGAATTTCGACCGTTTATGAAGATTTAGTCAGTTTGGTTTTCGTTCAGGTTTCGGGTAACAAAGACTTGAGCTCCAACATCGTACGATCGAAAATAAAGTAGAAAGAAAATCTTTTTGGCTTTTATAAAGTTTATATTAAAACACACCTAAAATCTTTTTGGTATTTTTGAAATTAAAAGACAACAATTTAAAATCCTTTGAGTGTTATCAACGACATCACCGCTAATGTCGTGCTGATATGCACCAAACGACGAAACTGTTTAAAAAGAAAAACAATAAAAGTTAAGCAATAAATAAATAAATATATACAAACATTCTTTTTGCGAGTTTCGAGGGTAAGAGAATCATATCAGTGTACGGTCATGCCAAAACACTCTTGTTGTTCAATTAGTTAACATTAAGATAAGCATCCTATAACAATTATCGGTATTGTTGTCCACTTAAACTCAACTTATCAGATGTAATCATGGCGAGGGGATACGTTAAGGTATGATTTATACTTACCGACCGGTGTTCATCCATATCACGACACATTCCCGTATCAAGGTATGCACGAGAGTTCATCTTACCGGTGAGTATACCGATTATCATCTGTTTGACCGTATAAGCTGTGAGATACTCACTTATTTTGATTTGAAAACAAGCCCTATGTGATATAATCACTTATTGATGAGGAACTTGATTTTCGTATGCATGAGGGCACAGGTGCAAGTCCGTGAACAGGTCAGTACTTTCGTACAGCAGAGAGACGAACTTGACACCCGGAAAAATGTGATATATTATCACTTATTTGATTTGGACATGTGATTGTTTATCACTTATTGAGGTCGAATGCAGTATGCAATATGTACACGTATGTATAGTATCATGGAAGATCTAGACTTGCGTCCCCGTTATTTTTCGGTAAAAGATACAACCATGATACCCAGATGATAAGCAGCATAAAGACCGAATATCTCAGAACCTCGGCAATCTATCAAACGAAATTTCGGTACTAAGACCATATGCCAATGAATGGTTCCCACCTGGTCTTCAGTCGATTAAGATTTATATCACCCTGCACACTTTAAAATGATTGTGAGCCTACCGATACATCTTATATAGAGCTGCTTATCGTTTTGCATTTAAGGTTTAAAGAGGTTTGGATAGACCACTGATGTACTATCATTTTATCTTTTGCTCGCCAGGAAACTCATTTTTGTTTTTCTATTGTTTTTGTGTTTTTGAAATTTTTCGATGTTTTTGGATTTTCTGATTTTTGGATTTACTCCCCCTAAATTCAATAAACTAAGATAAATTTAAAACACACAAAGATATTTATAAAAATGATTTTCCGATGTTGGTTTACTCTTGCTTGACCTTAATGCCATTTACCAATAATAAGAAGTCAAATCTAGATTTGTCAAAAGCTTTGGTAAATAAGTCGGCACGTTGGTCATCGGTGTGGACCTTAACAACATCGATTAGCCTTTTCTCAAAGCAATCACGTATGAAGTGATATTTGATTTCGATGTGTTTGGTCTTTGAATGCTGCACAGGATTTTTAGTGATATCTAAAGCAGCAGAATTATCAACGTAAATAGGAGTAGTTAGGAATTCAAAACCGTAGTCCCGCAATTGTTGTTGGATCCAAAGAACTTGTGAGCAACAACTTGAGGCAGCAATGTATTCAGCTTCGCATGTTGATGTAGCGACACACGTCTGCTTCTTGCACTGCCATGTGACTAGGCGATTTCCTAAAAACTGACATCCAGCCGTTGTGGATTTGCCGTCGATTTTACATCCGCCAAAATCAGAATCACTGAATGCGACCAAGTCAAAGTTATTATCCCTAGGATACCACAGACCGGTGTCGGGGTAAGCCTTCAAATAACGAAAAATCCTTTTGACAGCTGCAAGATGTGAAGCCTTCGGATTAACTTGATATCTGGCAAGTAGGCACGTTGGGTACATTATATCTGGCCTTGATGCTGTGAGGTACATAAGGGATCCGATCATCGCGCGATAGTATGAAGGGCTAACAGGTTCACCCTTCAAGTCAGGAGTTATTCCGTGATTAGTTGGCAATGGGGTACCAATGGGCGTTGCATCGGACATCTGGAACCGGCTCAAGATGTCTCCAACATATTTAGTCTGATGGATGAATATCCCAGACTCCGTTTGTTGCACTTGTAGGCCCAAAAAGAAATTCATTTCCCCCATAGCACTCATCTCGAACTTATCCTGCATGATGCGCTCGAAATTCCTACACAAAACATCATTAGTAGAACCAAAAATAATGTCATCAACATATACCTGTACCAGAAGAAGATCTCCATCTTGTTCTTTGATGAAGAGAGTACAATCGATAAGACCTCTTCGAAAACCGTTCTCCAGCAGATATGTAGATAAGGTTGCATACCAAGCTCGTGGCGCTTGATGAAGACCATAGAGAGCTTTGTTGAGCAACCAAACCCGATCGGGATGAACAGGATCTTCAAAACCTGGAGGCTGTTCGACATATACCTCTTCCTCAACCACACCATGTAGAAATGCACTTTTGACGTCCATCTGGTACACCTTGAATCCTTTGAATGAGGCATAAGCCAGAAAGATCCGAATAGCTTCCAGACGTGCAACTGGTGCATAGACTTCGTTGTAGTCGATCCCCTCTATCTGACGAAAACCTTGAACGACTAAACGAGCTTTGTTTCGAATAACCACTCCACGGTCGTCTTTCTTGCATTTGAAGACCCATCGAGTGCCAATCTTCTTGTAATTCTCAGGTTTTTCAACAAGCTTCCAAACACCCAGCTTGTGAAATTGCTGTAATTCTTCCTGCATGGCTTCAACCCAAGCACTGTCTTTCAATGCTTCTTTCCACGACTTTGGTTCTTCTTGTGACACGTAACACGCGAAGGACCAGTCATTTTGTTGACCAGATTCTCTTATAGCTGAATACAAACCAGCATTCCGGTTGTTTCTCAGCTGATTACACGTCTGCACACCGCGATGGACATCTCCTATTATGTTCTGCTGGGGATGGGTATCGTGAATCCGCATTTCAGGATTATCTGGCACACGAGCGTTGATACCCAAATTGGTAAGATTAAGATCAACAACCAACTCCACACCTGGAATATGTGTAGAAGTGGATGCATTCCCTTCAGCAGTGTCTATATTCTGCGTATGAGGTGTATCACCAGAGGCACCTTGAACAGGAGCAGCTGGAGCTGAAGATCCTTCGGCTGCATCATGATATTCATCATCTTCGGAAGAGTCATTATAATCAGCAGCATCTTCATAAACCTCATTTTGTACCATATTGTTGACTGACGAAGACGCTTGAGGGTCAACAACAATAGGTCTAACCAATGGCGAGACAGCAGCGTTATCACTTTCCAACAACATTCGATCAGCTGCTGATTCTTCGTCAAAGGTTGGCAGATTGAAGGAGTCAAATAGCCCATCATAATCGAACATCCACGGATCACCCGGAGCCCTAACAGGACTCGTGTACCTTTGAACCCTAACTTCGCTCCATAGCTCAATCTTTTTGGTAGCTAGATTCCAAACACGAAAATTCGGAGTTGCATATCCAAGGAAGAAACCCTCGATAGCTCTTGCACCAAACTTTCCATCCGGCTCAATCATAGTACAAGGAGCACCAAACGGTTCAAGGTAAGAAAGATCCGGTTTCCTTTTCTGTAGGAGTTCGAAGCAAGTCTTGCCATGTCTCTTAACTGTAAGAACTCTGTTCAACGTGTAGCAAGCAGCCGATACAGCCTCTCCCCAGAATTGAATAGGGAGTTCCGACTCTACTAACATTGTTCTTGCAGTTTCAATAATAGTCCGATTCTTCCTCTCAGCGACACCATTTTGTTGTGGAGTATAACGAGAACTGTACTCATGAAGAATGCCTTTAGAAGTACAAAACTCATCCATAACTTGATTCTTGAATTCAGTTCCATTGTCGCTTCGGATCCTTTTCACTTTCAACGTATAGAGATTCTCCAACATTGTAAGAAGATCCTTGAGGATGCCAGGAGTTTCACTCTTGTGTGCCATAAAAGATACCCAAGAAAATCTAGAGTAGTCATCAGTAACTACTAAACAATAAGCATCACCAAACATTGTCTTGTGCTTCATAGGTCCAAAAAGGTCCATGTGAAGACGTTCAAGAGGCATGCTGACAGTGTTGATTTTCTTCAAAGGGTGAGACTTCTTTGTTTGCTTCCCCTTTTGGCACGAGACACAGATATCTTGTAGATGAAAACTTCTTACAGGCACACCATTCACAAGATTATTTTTCACCAAATGGTTCATCTTTCTCAAGTGAATGTGTCCCATTCTTCTGTGCCAAGATATAGACTCCTTTTCTGTGGCTTTTGAGACAAAACAAGTAACTTGTGCAGATGTTGTAATCGCCTGGCTCATGTCGAGAATATAAAGATCATTAACTCTCGGAGCCGATAAGAGAATCCATTCTTGTGGAATTTTGAATCCAGGTTTCAGCACATAGCAGCCAGCGTCATCAAAAATCACTGAGAACTTTTTATCGCAGATTTGCGACACACTCAGAAGATTGTGATCAATTTGCTTCACATAATTGATCTTATCAAAGCACACGATACCATTGGAGATACTTCCTTCTCCAGTGATGTACCCACCTTTATCACCCGCAAAAGCAACATACCCTCCTCTAATATTTCTTACGTCGTATAGGAGCCGTAAGTCGCCAGTCATGTGCCTGGATGCTCCACTATCAACAATCCAATGACTATTAATAGTTCCTCCTAGAACATCCTGCACATGTCATTTAAACACATCAGTTGAGAATGGGGACCCAAGCCTTAGTGGTCTTGGGTCGTCCCTTGGCATCACGATACGTATGCTCTATCTCTTGATGGTTTTCAAGAACAACTGCTCCCCCTGAATTGTCACCCGACTTAGGTAACCAAGTTTGTCTTTGCCTACCAGTTTTTGAAGATTCTGGTTTTACAGGTTGTGATACACTTGGTTCCTTTTGTACTGTTTTAACTTCAGATTTTAAAGCTTTTTCAACAGTTTTTATGTTCTTACGTCGTTGTTTAGTTTCTTGTTCTTTTACAGTTCGTTTATCATGTTTAGGTGAAACTGATCGACGTTGAGGGTGAACTGATTCAGGTGGAGCTTTTTCAACCAATTTCTTCTTTGGAGCATTTGGGCAGTTTCTGATAATGTGCCCAATTTCTCCACATTTGAAACAAGTTCTCCTTTCAACAGACTTAGGAGAACTTGATCGAGTACCAGATGTTGAATTTGTAGAACCTGAGGTACTTGCTCTTTCATCACACCCGTTTGTGTGTTGGGTGTAGTTGTTATCACTGTTACGTTTTAAAATCTTGACTTGTTGTACAAAATCAGTGTTTGATTTGTTTTCAAAAGTCTCAATTTTATCCGTACCTTTTGATGCTACAAATTTAACATCTTTTCCTTTCTTCATGTAACGAGCTCCTTTTGATTCAACCTTAGCCTTTGGCTTTGGAGCTCGTTGTTGTTGTTTACCCTTAGAAGCAATAGGTTGTAGAGTGGTTTGAGATTTTTGATTACCAAATTGTTTCCTAATCTCAGCCTTAGGAATTGGATCACATTGTGTTACCACAATTCCCGGAAGTGTTTTTCCCAAAAATTTGTTTGTATTGTCTTCAAAGACTTTATCAATCAAAGATTTATTTACATTTTTTATTGGAAAAACATGATCTGAGTAGATTTTATTATCTCCAACCAAAGTGTACAACACATTACTGCTTTTAACAGTAGACACATCTGCCTTATCAACCTTGACAGGATCAATCACTTGCTTCTTAACAGATGGAATCTCAGGAGTATCAGGATCACAAAGGATGTGATTCTCTCGTGGAATATCTACTCCTTTCATCTTGCTAAGTGATTTATCCTGATCACTTACAGCCACATCTGATTCATCATCCGATGTCTCATAGTCCTCGATAATTGGAGGACTTTGCTTCATGGATGGTGAAGCTTCTTGTTCCTTAGGGGCTGTGTTTGAAGAATTGTCCGGTTTGAACCCAAGGCCAGTAGCAAACTCCTCAACATCAAGAGGCACACTGGGTTCATACCGAGGCATTTCTTCCTCATCAGGCATCTTGGTATAGTTGTTCATCAAGGGGGGCGGACATTTGTTATACCCTATGCCTTTCTGATTTCCCTTTAGTTGTTGAACGTCGATGATGTGATCAAGCACAAATTTGGAGTTAGAATAACTATCCAATTTCTGTTTGATCGCATCATGTTCGCATTGGGCAATAGCTAATTGCTTTTTAGTTTCTTCCACAATGTTAATATATTCATTTATACTCACTTGCTTGTGGTAAACTACTTTGTTAACCTCGGACACATTTTTCTTTAAAGTTTCTATTACAGATTTAAATTCTTTTTCATTCCGAGTTAAAGCCATGTTTGCCTCTTTGCATTTCGACAGTTCAATAACCAAATTCTGGTTATGACTATGAAGCTTTTCTGATTCAAGCTTCATCTCTGCACATGATTTACAAATACTAGGAGCAGGGGGTTCAGAAGTTACCTGACTAGTAGAGGCTGAGCCGTTTTCCATAAAGGCAGTTTGAAAAGAAAAAGCTCCATCTTCAGAGAATAGCTTTTCCATTTCCTTTGATGCAGTAGCAGCCTTCCTAATCAGAATTGATTTCTGACATTTAAGCTCATCAGCTTCATTCAGTAGCTCCTGAATATCATCATCTCCTTCTTCATTCACATCAGGCTCTGAGTGATTATCCCCAGAAACAGAGCCTTCTTCATCAGAACTTCCAGAATAACCAGAACTGTCATCACTCCCAGAAGATTCTTCTTTATGAACCTGCTCGATGACCTTAGCATACAAAGCAGTTCCACTTCCCTGATCACCTTCACCAAACTGAACTGACCAGTCACAGCCTTCATCTGCTTGAACAGCCAAAGCCCGATTGTGATTGGTAGTTCCAGGCTGTCCCTGATTGTTATTCACTGCCACCATCCTCCTCTCACGGTTTTCTTGTTGGGCATTCACACTCGTCTGGTTTCTAAAAGGGTTGTGATTGCCGTGTTTTGTTGGTCGAGTGCACTCGCGCTTAAAGTGCCCTTTCTCGCCACAATTAAAGCACGTGACGGCATTAATATCAAACCCATACTTCGTGTTTTTCTTTCCTTCCAACGAAGTTCTTCCAGTTCGTGCCATGAAATCTTTTGCCCTTCTAACCGCACTAGCAAAAGCCCATTTAATATCCATCAACTCCATTTCTTCCTTGTCGATCTGATCATAATCTTCATTGGTCATGTTGATGTTTCCAAGCTGACCTGCTACCAAACCACAGTATGCACTGACCATGGTGTTGATAATCTCCATATGTTCCTTAGCAACTTCAATACTAAGGTGTGAAAGATTTGAGTTGTCGACTCGGATTGTGTGATGACTTTGGGGTTGAGATTGAGGATTGCTTGTATAGTGAGCTTGCTGTTGTTGTTGTTGAGGTTGTGGTTGTGGCTGTGTTGGAACAGGAATGTAAGACCTCGGATCGAATTGAGGTTGTGGTGGAGCAGCTGTTGACTGAGGAAACGGAAAGGAACTTGAACTTGTATTGGACACAAATGCAGTCTGCAGCTTAGGTTGCTGTTGCTGAGCTGCAGCAGATCTTGCCAAAACATCGAATCCTGGAAGATACATTTCCGTATTCTGAGGAGCTGGAGCACGCCTTGCTTTCCTAATTTCTTCATCATTTTTATGTTCCAGCTTTTGAATGAACTCATAGATGTTGACTTGATCTAGAGTTCCAGTATGCTTCAACAGTTCAATGAAAGAACTCCACTTTGGAGGTAAGGCATCAGCAAATCTACTCACCATTTCTTGTTGAGTAGCGACAACTCCATAAGCACACATCTCACTAATCAAATGATAGAAACGTGTGATCATATCATTCAGAGTCTCGTTTTCCAAAAACTGAAAGGATTCAAACTCTTTCTTCAACAAATCATGCCGAGATTTTCGAGCAGCTGCATTGCCTTCTCCTCTAGCAACTAAGGCATCCCACAATGCTTTCGTGGTCTTGCAATATGAGAACTGATGGTAGATGTCTTTGTTGAGTGCTTGAGTAAGTGTGGCAAAGGCCTTTTTCTCCAATTCATAAGCCTTCTTGTCATTTTCAAGCATATTTGCATAACCTTCTGAAGTTGACGCAGCAGTCTCAAGATTAGTATTGAACGCATTGATGAAACACGTCCAAAGATCAGTGCTTTGCCCTTGAACATATGTGTGAAAACGGTTTTTCCATGATGGAAAATCGTTCATATGGTTCAACTTAGGTGGACGATTGTTGCTGCCAGTTTCACTTTCACTAATCAGAAGGTTCTGAAGACTTTGACTTTGATTGGATACCAAAGCCCATTGACTTGGACTAATTGATGGCTGTGGAACCATACTCTTTGCCCAATCTGCAGCAGTCACTAACTCTTGATTGTTTCGTGAGTCCAAACTCCAATCCCATGGACTTGTACAGCTCATTTTGATCAAATATAAATTGAGATCCTTCACAAACACAAACTGTTAAGTTTAAACAGACGAGAATTGAAAGATAAAAAAAACTGTTCGAAAGATCAATACTTGTTCGAATGATCAACAGGGTTCGAAAGATCTTTGTTGAGTTTCGAACAAAAACTTCGAAGGATGACTTCGAAAGATTGACTTATACGAAGGATCCTTATCTTTCGAAAGATGATTTCGAAAGATTCTCCTTATGTTTCGAACACAGGTCTCGAAAGATGACACTTGTTCGAAGAATCAACAGTGTTCGAAGGATCACTGTTGATGGCTCGAACAATAACCTCGAAAGATAACCTTGAAAGATTCACCCAACACGAAGGATCCTTATCTTTCGTAATGAACAGTAACTCGAAGGATGTATCTATCGAAAAGATTCCTTGACTCGAAGGATAACACACTGACTTCGAAAGATGTTCGAAGGATGGTTATCTTTCGAATCTCCTTGATCGAAGGATGATCCTTCGAGCTCGAAAGTTATCTTTCGACGGTCTGACACGCTGACAAAAGTACGACAGGTTGGTGAAAAGTTGATGTGGTTGGTGAGCCAACTTTCGGCAGAAAGGATGTTCTGCCACCAACTTTTCCACCAACTATTTGACTTTCAAAAAGTTTACCCAAAATGGCAACCTTATCAACAAGATCTGGTCACCGGAAACACACCGGAGATATGGCCGGAAAAATCAAAGTCACTTAAAAACAAGTTTTCAAGTTACCCAACCCAACCTTGAACACTCCCGAAGGTTTAGAAACCGTTTTTCAGTTTAAACAAGCAAGAAAACCACCAAAAACGGGTGCTAAACCAAGTGTTCAAACACACCAAAGATCTTGAACAACCCGGTTTTAAACAAGGTAAAGAGCCAAGCTCTGATACCACTTGTAGGTCCCTTTTCGCGGAGGATAACGAACCTAAACCTTGTTATACTAACCCACTAGCAAGTGCGGAATCCAAGCTAGTAGGCAAACCGGGATGAAGCAAGTAGAGAAACACAAACACACAAGATTTCACCGATTAACACCACTGTATTAATACGTATGAAGGTTCCGGTTACAAGCACAATGTTTACAATCAGTTTGCAAACTCTCAAAGTGTGTGTGTGTGAGTTTCGGACAGAATGCTCTCAACTCTCCAACTTTCTGTCTGTGTGCATATCTGCCTCACACTACACTGCATGGGTATATATATACCCAGCACAGGTTGTCTATCCCGAAGGATCCGATAGATGGTCCGAAGGATCATCTATCGTGGACAAGTCATTCGAAGGATGAGCAGGGACCTCGAAGGATGATCCTTCGAGGTCTAACAGTCGAACCATATCTATCGACCATCTCGAAGGATCAACAGTATCCTTCGAGTCTATCCTTCGAGCCTATCCTTCGAGACAGACTAACATATTACAGCTTATTGGCCAAGTCAAACTAGGAGGATAGTTGACTTGGTCAACTTACAGACTAACTTAGGACACCGTTTACATACAGACCGAATACAGACAAAGTACAGACACAAGTGCACCAACAATTGGTTACTTACCTAAATTCGTGTGCGTTAGATTATTAGGCTTATCAGTAGGCTAAACTCTATCCCATACCCTTACAATCAAAGAAGATAGGCAAACCAAGCAAAGCAAAAGCAAAGGTGAGTTCACAAACTTTCTACAAGGCACGGCCATCCTCCAGAGGTAGGATGCCACTCCACTAATCTTCGCACACATGCCTGTAGGGCTGCGACGTGATACGGATACTAACATTTGCACACATGTCTGGGAGACCGCGATACGGGCTAGTAAGCCAGCGAACCAACCGTGAATTCACTCAACTTTGTTGTTGACTCGTTGTTACATGCCTTGCAGGTCGTTAGATCCCTAGCTTAAGGAGCTTGCACGAGGAGGCGTGGTCGTTGTGGGGAAAACTTATATTAAACTTATGTTTTGCTTCCGCTGTAAACTCAAACTATATTTTGACACCAATTGTATTGTGGTTGGTTTTTATAAATAAACTACATGCTTGTTCAATATGATTGGTGGCTATGATCCTGGGCATGTCACGCCTCCAAGGCGGGGTGGGGTCTTGGAGGGGTGTGACATCGAGTGTTTTTTTTTTCAATTTGCAAATCGTTTTTTAGACAAAAAAGAATCAGGAAGCAAATTGCTTCTTATTTGCAGATCTTGTTGTTGCTACTTGCGACATTCAAAGAGATATTACGTGTGATTGAAGGCTAAGTTTTGAGAAAGAGAATGAAGGGGTGGGTGGTGGTGGTGGTGGTGGAGTGGTGTGGTGGATGGTGGTGGTTTGGCAGGTGGTATAGGGTGGATGGCGGTGTTATGGGGTGGAGAGAGATACAACTATAACTATGAGAAATATATACAGAGAGAGAGAGAGAGAGAGTAGAACCTGCAAATGGTTGGATATCTTTTAAAACCATTTTTGAAGTATTTTTTAATAAATGGATGGATATTTATGAAATTTACACAATTAGTCTCTGCAAAGTGAATTGACAAAAATGCCCTCGTGTGTAAGGTACATGGCTAGATTTAACAAAAAAAATACTGGGTTAGTCCCGAATGACATAACATGCAAGATTTGGAAACATAAAGTACAAAACTCGTCAATTTTAAAGACAAAGTACACCGCCTAAAAAGGGTATAAAGATAAAGGACAAAATTTGCAATTCGCTCTATAATCTTTAAACATTCAGGTGTGTGACATATCAAAATGGTCCCTACTAGTCCTACACCACCCCGGCCTATACCCAAATGGTCGTTGGATGAAAAACTCAAACGACAGCTTAATTAGGTCTATGATGCAAACCTTAACCTTTAAATCGTTGTTCGACGAGTCCTCATACAGACTTCTAGAAGTAGGGGGGTTATGACGCAAAAGCTAACCTTAAAACGACCATTCAATGAACCTCAAAGACTAAACAGTGTGGCATTAGATTATCATAGTAAGCCCCTATTAAAATATGTAACTTCTCCAAAGAAATACCAATGATTGTAAATTGTAACATGGGATAAGTACTTTCAAAAATATATAAGTTGAGTGAAATATGGTCCTTGAATGCATTCGTAAATTGCAATAAGTAGTGTAAAATTTGCATGTTAAAGTAATTAAGGTTTGAGGTAAAAATCTAAGAACTGGTATTAATACAACAATACATTCTATGAATGAAAATGAATTGAGTGAATATTGATATCCACTTAGGAATAGCCTAGTGGTATTGGTGAGTTAAATCAAGTTTTAGGATATGAGAGATACGGGGTTTAATTTTCATGGTGTACAAATTTAGCTATTTAAAAAACAAAAGTTAATATTGATGACTTTGTTTTATATCACAAGTTCACAACCTATGTCTTTTGACTATTAATTATTTTAAAGAGACAAAAGTTACTGTTGATGATTTTGTTTTATATCCAAAATATAGCCCAACAGGAAGCCTCTACAGAAAAGAAATAATAATTAAAACTACAAAAGGCATCATCCGCCTAAATTCAGCCAAAACAAAACGAGAGAGCAATGGATTCAAAATCTGAAACAAAATAAAAATTTATACATCATAAGCAACAGTAATACTTAGGTGTGTCTCATTTGATGTACTTGCTACTTATAAGCTCAACTGATCATTCTCTACAGCCATGAGACTCCTTTATGGGTGTCTTGAATAGGGTTTTCCCGGAGCGCCCACCAAAGTACACCTAAAACCACACGTTTAATGACAAATACATGATCAGCAACCGATATTGTGAAAACGAAGTTAACTACTATTGAAATAAAAGTGTCTCCGAATTCATGTCTCACGCCCTAGTTGTTTATAATATAAATTTGAGTACTTTTTGTAACAAAAAGTGTTTCACGCACGCATAAAATAATAACCCAAATTGACTCGTTAACCAGTACATCCCCCCCCCCCCCCAAACGCCAAACTAAAAAACCTTTATTTCCGTCTGGAAAACATTATATTCCGACGAGCAGCTATATATAGGTAATGGGAGGAGAACCTTGTTGGTTTCGTAGTTGCTGTTGAAGAGCTTGCTTGACTTGGTCTATTCGTAGGTCTTTCTGACCTCAGGCTTTCAATCAAACAACAAGAATGCAATTAGTATCACATAAATTTTCTTCCATTTAATAATCAAATTCGTTTGGGATGCATAATTTCAAGGTTAAGCATACATGGTAAGGCAACGACAGACTTCAATGATAGAGATTATATTATATAACTTCTTAGCGAATACATATATATATGGATGTTTGCTCTCAAACTTTCGAGCATTTGGATGCTAACAGCCATACATATGTGACCATTATAAGACCTTTTAAAACATGGTGGAAGGTGAAATAATTAGAAATTTCCTATAATTTCGTCATTACGAATTGTATGCTTAAATCATAACATGTGCTAACTTGAGTGATGCCTTAAATTAACCAGCCCTGACCAGAAAGAAGAAAAAATGAACATAAAATATAAGAAAGAAAATAAAAACCTTTCTTCGAATTTGTCGACGAGATCTGAACAACTCAACAGATTCTCCATCGGTTCCCAAGTGTTGGTGTTTTCAGGCCATCCAAACCTACACAAAAGCATATAAGATCCAATTACTAACAAGTCAAATATCCCAATTCGTATATAAATACATCATTACCATGAAAGGATTTGAAATTAACATAGCAATCGAGTCATGAATTCGGAATCAAAAACACTCAATATATCACATTAACTAGAGTTGATCAGTAAACAATCTCATTCTTCACTACTCAAATCTAAACATCTTAGATCAATTATTTCATGTTGATAAGATTAATTAATTACTACTTGAAGTAGTTCTCCGATTACAATGATCCAGAACACATGATCGCACAATTAATTTTGCTAGTTATAATTACCAATTAATTATGTTTATAAATCAAAACCCTAAAGAATTGAATTAGGGCACTTACCATTTCACAAGGTACTGCACTTTCCCCTTTTTTCCACAAGCAAAGATCATCAGATACACAAAAAATAACCAAGTAAGATCAAGAGATTGAAACTAACTGATGAAATTAGCAAACACACGAATTGAAGAAGAAACAATAATAGACCTTGTGACATCTCTTCTTTCTGATCGCTTCTACTTGGTAGAATTCATCAGCTAAGATGGGACGACTGTTATCTTCTTGAACTCCATTCATGATGATTTCGCTTTCGTAAGTTCTTACAAACCCTAGATTTTCGAGCTAGGTTTTGTCGGATTTTGTGCTGAGTTCCCAGTTTGGCCCCAATTTTATAACCCTAATTTACCAACTTTAGCAAATTGCATAGAAGGGCCTGCACTTTGAAAGTTTTTCATATATTTATTAAGATATTAAGTATGTAGAGTAAGGTTATTGTATAAATAGGTCTTAACATACAAATTGAACACGTATTTTAGTCTCAAAATCTTAAAAAAAAATCGTAATTTTACACTAGTAGAATAATTATAATTACTCGACTAATGTAAAATTAGGATTTTTTCTTACATTTGTCAATTAAACATCATACTTAAGTGGATCTTAAGTGGATGAGAAATTTTTTTTTTAAATGTTTCCTTCACTTCTTATGCGTCGAGCCAAATATTTTATATGTAGATAAAATAATCAAATTCAATGATGAATAAAACGTTATTGAAAGCAAAAATCATAAAAAGGAACACCGATATTTAAATTGTTTGGTTGATATCGATTCAATATGGTAGTGTTAAGGCACCGTATAGTTTGTGAAACCAAAAGAAGTATCTTATTTTAAATAAAACTTCGTTTTTAATAAAGTTTATATATCGGAATGTTAACCAAAAATTAAAATCATAAAAAGAAAGTTGTATTTAAATTGTTTGGTTGGTATCCATTCAGTAAGGTAGCGGTAAGCTACCATATAGTTTGTGAAACCCAAAAAAAAGTATCTTGTTTCAAATATAACTTCGTTTTTAATAAAGTTTATATCAGAATGGTAAGCAAAAAATTAAACATAGCAGCATATTGATATGTTTTAGAAGTTAATAAATGTAATTTATTAAAGAGCTAGGATTTTTACCCGCCGAGCGTTGCGGCGGCAAAAAAACATGGCGTAGAGCTTCAATGTTACAGTTAGTTTTGTGAGTCTTCAATGTTACATGAAATCAACCAAACTGTTCCGAACCAACTCTATATTTCATTTTTCTATTTAGCTAAATACTCGAAACCAATAAATACAAATTTGTCTGTCATTTAAATGTTCCTAACAAACTCTAATAGACTGGTTATACAGTTGTAGTCATGAGATTTGAGAGGCAAAAATTATGCATGTTGTACAGAAGCAAATCCTCACTTTTGACATAATATAAAAGTGCTGCAAGTAAAATGATGAGCAATATGACCCTTAAAACTCCTGCTGAAATAGAAAAAAAGAAAAGAAACCAAAACGATAGTAAGAGTGGTAAGTTGGTCGGGTTAGTAACATGTCAGGCCATGTAAATTGACCCGCAAGCGCTTTGTGGAACCTTTTTTTATCAATAATAAATGCGTCATCTATGAATACGAGAACAATTAAGTATTCAAATTTTTCCTTGAGATCACTCAAATATTTAAATTACTCAATAAGAAGCTTAACTTGCCCTTAAAAGACTTTATAAAAACAAATATGTTACATTACGGGTCAACATACTATAGGTTTAAATTGTTGTCTTTTTGAATTTGAATACATGGGTAGCCTCCAAAAGCATTTTCCTAAATCTTAGTTTGACCCATTTGAGGTAGAAACACAGCCTATATTGATTAACTCATAAATAAATGGCCCCCAAAGTGAAGCATATTCATATCGTTTTTGCTAGTTTATTTTATCGTTGTCACTCTTGCACATGAATCTAAAGAGGCTCTCTTGCACTTGATCTAAAGAGACGAGGCTAAAGCCCTATATATAAAAATAACAAAAATAAGCAATATGGTACACATAATTAAGCTCAAGATAGTTATTGATCAAAAAATAAAATAAACCTTGAATAGGTTCTTTCCTAACTGAATCGGTTTTAAGTTGGTTTAACAAAGGAGTTCCTAACTTGAAAATTATCTCATAAATTTTACCCAAATTTAGAATGTGGGAACAACTGAAACAACTAAACCTAGAATGAGTACCACTTGAAGATAAGTATGGGTTATTGAACTATATATCTTCATCACCTAAGGTTTACCTCTTGGAGAGAAGATGATCAAAGCAACTTCAGCATTCTCCTCATTTGAGTCTTCCCTCTCACCATCTTGATCAATTTTCTTGAAAAACTTAAGCTTTCAGCCTGTACAACATAAAAGTTAATAAATAAAAGGTTAAGATATTGTGAAAATGCAAGACATTTTACTGTCATTGAAGTAAATGAATACGAGGGAGAACCCATTGATTAACTGATTAAGATCTATCACACAAACACCCATATCAGTTCTTGAATCAAGATAAGTTCCAGCAACCACCGTTTACTCAAATACCCATATCAGTTCTTGAATCAAGATAAGTTCTAGCAACCACCGTTGCCATCTGTCCTTTGTACCCACGCTGACTTCCAGATACGGGTCATCCACTAATCTTTAAGATCTAACAACATCCAGACCCAAATAGGTAACCGGAGAAGTCGCCGGAGCTTAACTGAAGGCCTGTAACATCGAAAATAGCTTCAACGTACACAAGATAGACCCATCTTACCGGAATTCGTGCAGGAGTTAACCTGAGTCTTGTCAGAACCCTAGCTCGCACCGCCTCACTGGATTCCTTGTCTTCTGCTCTATAGGTAGGGGTACAACACTCGCCGATGATGCTGAGAAGATGCCGACAGATCCGCCATGGCTCTGCCACCGGAGGTGGTGGTTGGCCACCCTGTCTCTCCGTTTCTAACACTCTATCTCTCTTCCAACTTTGTGTTGCATAGATGTGTGGACATGTGTAAGCACAACCACATATTCCTTTTTTTTTTGAAGAACACCCAAAGCTAAGGGTATAACCAACCCAAACTCAAAGTTGTTACTTATTTATAGGTTTTAATTACCAAAATTAAAAAAATATTACTAAAAAGGTAAAATAAAAGAATAAGAAAACTTGCTATTATATATATATAGGAAAAGTATATTGTACATTACGGCTTAACTTACTTCACGTACAACAACGTGCGTGATTTGTTCAATAACATGTGTGATTAATGTTTTCAATATGCGTGATTATTGTGTTTCAACATGCGTGATTTTGGATTTTTGAATTATAGCGTGCGTGATTTTAAAATGGACGTGCGTAATTACCTGTCGTACGTGATGTATGTTAAGCCGTAATGTACGTTAACCTTCCTCTATATATATATTATACATATTAATTGCATAACCCCTGTATGGCTTCTTCTATTTCTCGATAAAGAGAAATATGACCAAGAGTGGTTCGATTGATTGACGTAATTTTTCTACCGCGTGTACATTCCCATAATGATGGTGTTTTTCCAAAAGAACACTTTGTATTCCCCTTTCGGTCTAGTTAATAGCTCTAGGCAACTACCTAACGGACTAAGAAGAAGCTCCTTATAAATAGTGCCAACCACAAATAAATAAATAACTATTAAATAACTTTATTTAATTCTTGAAAATTTATTAAACGCTATTATTTTATTTTATATCAGTTATAATCAGTTATAATCGGTCAAGTTTTTTATATTTTTGGTTCGTTTATAAATAAACTATATATATAATTGAGTTTTTCCTATCTGCCAAACTGAATGATACCATACGAACAACATAGGTATCGGTATTCATTTTTATGCTATTCTCGATGTTTCTACCGGTTTCGTGACGAACCGATTCGATTCAACTTTGACCGAATAACACTGTTACAAGTAAAACCGTTGCCGATTGCTACTATTAATACCGGTATAGGTTTAGTTGAAGACGGAGATGTATTTACCCATATATTCGTTTTGTTTCTTTCGATTGCTATGTCAAGGGCTTGTATCGTACTCATTTCATGATGAAACAAACCGATACCAACCGAAAACCCCCATCATGAAGCACGGACAAACCTGCTAGTATATATATGTTCGACGAATGATAATGAACAGTAACTTTATTACTATAATAAAATATAGTTTTTTAAATTTTTTAGTTAATATTATAATAATTTACTATTATGTTCACTTTTAAGTTTTAACATTTTTTTTATTTTTATTTAACTTTTTTTAAACCATATTTTCTTTTTCATTTATCTTTTGTCTTTATTAATTCTTTTTTATTTTATTTTTCTTAAAACATTCCTTTATTAATTAGTGTTATATTTATTTAATAACTTATGTTCGTTATTTTTTTCCCAATGACAGTGAGTAGTAAGTTTATTTTTATAATAATATATAACTTTTTTAATATTATATTATTTAATACTATAATAGTTTATTATTATATTTACTTTTAAGTTTAAACATATTTTATTGTTATTTTACTTTTATAAAACCATATTTCTTTTATCATTTATTTTTTGTTTTTAACGATAATTCTTTTTTATTTTTTTAGAATCATATTTCCTTTATCACGTAATTTGAAATTTCTATAATAACTTATGTTCGTTAAAAAAATTTTTAAAACTTAACTACGTAGTTTTGTTTAATTTTTTTCCCTCAACATTTCTGATATAAGTTTAGTTAAAAATTAAGCTGTATTCAAGATAGTGTATTTATTTGGTATTGTGATGATAAACCAAACTGATTCTGACTGTTTGGCTTTCTAAACAACAAGCTTCGTTTTCATATAACGTTTATTTTACATTATCATTTGCTATATTTCTCCGCAACGCGTGACGTCAACAAACCTAATTCATCTTGTTTAAAAGAAAGTAAAATAAAAGAATAAAGAAAGCCTACTATTCAGCGTCCTTTTTTTAATATATTTATAAATTATAAATATAAATTAAAAATAAAAATAAAAATAGAAATAGCAATGGTAATAGTTTTGGCAAAGTATTTATTCTTTAATTACTTATTTATTTTACTAGTGTTTCTTTCCTATATGAGTCATGTTTGTTTGACTGAAATATACATATAAAAGTTACATCTTCGATGTAATTTATGAAATTAGAAGATAGGTAGACAATATTAGATGATTTTTTTTCTTAAGTAAATGTGAAGGTAAAACATATGTATACAATGGATAACCTAATTATAATTTAATACATTGTATAAATACAATCCAGCGTTACTCAAATGTAAAACATACCCTTTAGTTTTGGCATTTGGCATTGTCTATGTCTATTAAATTTAAAACATGTTACCCGTTTAATGATAAATGCATGTTAACAAATAGGTTATATGGTTTATATGAGCAACACCCATGTTTCTTCTTCTTGTCATCAATAACTTCATCTGTTTTTGTCGCTCACTCGCCTTCCGTTGTTTTAATTTGCCATGATTCATCTTTGACGACAAGCACTTTAAAAGATAAAAAGGGGTATATTTTTGTCTTAATTGGTGGTAAGTTTATAAATGCTCAAGCATAACTTAGTTACCGTGTATAGGGACGAGAATTGTATGATTCGATTGAATATGAGGTGTTTTTTGGATCTTAAATTCAGTATTTTATGGACTTTCTAACTTCAATGTTCTTTAGTTACTCGATGAATTAAAAAATGACCAATAATAGACCTTTTGACATTTTTTTTTCTGGTCTCTTTGACTCCGTAGAATCCATCAGCTAACTTAGGACGGTCATAGCCATTATCCTAGACTCCGTCCATTGTTTGTTGGAGTTGGTTGCTCTGTGATTTCACTTTCGTAAGTTCTACGGAACCCTAGATTTTCGAGCTAGGTTTTGTCAAATTTTGTGCTCAGTTCCCAATTTTGCCACAATTTTATAAACCTAATTATCAACTTTAGGAAATTGCATTGAAGGATCTGCAATTTGAAAGTTATCCATGTTTAATATAAAAATTGATATGTTAAATATATGTAAATAGAAACAAGAAAAACTATTAATAATAAATGATAATGTGATTAGGTCTATATTACTAAAATATCATTAAAAATTTGTTAGACTAATATTTTTCATTAATAATTTTGGAGAAAGAATTCATTCTTTAATTTAATGTTTTATTAAACTAGTCTTTATTTTAAATCATTTTTTAGTGCAACATCTTAGATTTAATTTGGAAGTGGATAGACAAAAAAAGTGGGAAGGTGCTAAATGCACCTTAAGATATGTATATGATAGATTACCTAATCACAATTTAATATTTAATATAATGTATAAAAATAATCTTGCGATACTCAATATATAACCAAAAACCTTTAGATTTGACAATGTCTATCAAACCAAACACCTATTGCTTTCGCGTTTGACGTTTGACGATGAATGCATGTTTACACTTAGGTCGTAGGGTTTACATAAGCAACACGCTTTGCATGTTCCTTCTTGTCGTCAATAACTACACCTGCTTTTGTTGCTCACTCATCTTCCTTGTTTTAATTTGTCACGATTATCTTTGACGACATGTACTTTAAATAATGAAAAGGGTATAATTTTGTCTTAAATGGTGGTAAATTTATAAATTCTTGAGCATAACTTAATTACCGTATGGGGACATAACTATACGATTTGATTGAATATGAGGTATTTTTTGGATCGTACATGTTTTATTTTATGACTAGGGCTTTCTGACTTTTGATTTTGTTTAGTTACTGAATTAAAAATACATATATACAAAAAAAGCTTACTTGTTTTTCTTTTTCAATAAAACAATAGAGAATAAAAACACCAACGGAAAGTCTTTATACAATATCAGCATATACAACCCTAACAAGAACAAAATAACTTTATATAGAAACAACATGATTCATCGTCCATTATATCCATGCATATATACCTTTTGCAATCTGCGAATGTATTCTTCGATCATATTTTGATTATGAACGAGACTTTATAATTGAATCATAAGTAATTTTTCTTTAAAAGGATTTTTTTTCTTTAAAATCAAATTAGAAAACTATTTGTGGTTATATCGTGAGAAAACTATTCGTGTTTCTATCGTTTCCTTTTTATAGTTTCTGATGGTGTTTTCAAATCATATTATAATAATTGTTTTGACAACAATAATGTTATAAATTTGTGTTTTACTAAAATTTCTTGTAATGTAGGCCCATATTTAAAACACACATACGATGGACAAAAACAGAGAAGAAAGCCCATAATTTGTGAACACCATGACACTATTTTTGTCAAAATTATAAACTTGCAAAGCCTCGATACATCAAATGTAATAACCCTAGTTATACTCACCAAGACACCTAATATTAGAAAACCGAATAAACATACCAACTAAACGATAAACATACTAAATAAAATAAGCCTATATTTAGATTCTTTTACGATTCATCCCTTCAACTTTCACTTTCTTTAAAACGACCCAATTAGGATTTAAAGCTTCACAAACATAAATTTATCTATTATACATTTATTGGTCTATGTAAGATGCTCAATTAGTCAATTTTTTTTATTGTTTTGTTTGTTTTATAAATTGTATATGGTAAAATCATGTGAATAGCCATTTTGACTACCATAATACCTAAATAGTCATTGCATTTTTCTTAAATGTATTAGTTTGAGCATTACAAGTGATTTAATCCGATCAATACACCTCATTGATACCAAGTGTATGCAAATAGTGGCAAAGATTATAGCTAGCTTTTGCGCCAATCGATCATGCTACATCTTGCAAGTCTAAGTGTCCCAAACGTGGCTAGCTTTTGCGAGTAATAACACATATACCGATGCGTTGTTGATTTGGTTTCCTTACATTAAACAAATGTAAACTATCAAACTGATAGATATTTAAAAGAATAAACAATCAATGATGGATATTTTTATATAATAGTCTTTGTTGCAATCTAATAAATTAAGCTTAGCCATTTTGTTTTGAAGTTGGATTCAAAATTTTTATGTTTGATGAAGATGGAGCATCGTACTCATGATCATTGATAGAATGACACACACAAAGTTGATTAAATATTTTACCTGATAGAGGAAGATGTACATTTGGATCTAAACACTTACTTACAAATAGAAAGCTACACTAAGCAAATCATTATAATAAATAACCTGTAATAATTTAAATAGAGTTTGATCATGTTAAATAGGACAACTAAATTAAATCATTTCCCTTGTATGCACGAATAAAGAACCAAACATTGACATGGCTAAAAAAGATCAATAATAAGAAAAGAAAAAAAAAAGTCTTGCAATAGCCTGTATAGTTACTCGTCTCGCAACAAGGTCATGGTTCGGGTGAAGGGAAAACCATCACTTAACCCGACCCGATCACCTTCACTGCATAAGATTTCCCTGTACACATTTGCATATACATATTCTACCTTTCATACCCATACGCATACCCATACCCATACCCATTCCCATTCGATCAACTATCATTACTATTCCCATAGTGATTCCTGATAGCGTGACTTATTGAGGCAGGTATTGGCGTAAAATCTCTGTTCTATCTGTGTTTCTTAACTTGCGAAACGCATACAATTCAATTTGTCTAACCCGTTCACGGCTCACGCCCATTACATCGCCAATCTCTTGCAATGTTCGGGTTTTTCCATCTTCTAACCCGAATCGCCACCTAATCACTTTTTGCTCTTTTTCGTTTAATGTACCCAACACCTTCTCTAGGTCCTCAGACATTGTTTGTTTTATCAATATCTCCTCAGGCGTCTCTTGGTCAGGATCGTCAATAAGGTCCTAAAAAACCAAATATGTTATATTACTATCGAAATAGTTATAATGTGTTGTAAATTCTATGTATTTAATATCGCGATATATCACCGATATATCAATTTTCGGCACTCTGGTGAGATATCGGTGCAAAATATCGGTACCAGTATTATCAGCGATATTGACCGATATATCACCAATTTTCCTGATATTAGTACTTTTCTTCTTAGTTCTACCATTCGTCTTTCTTCTTATTGCTGTTATTGCATGCGGCGTGCGCATATAATGTATATATGTGTGGTCGCTCAGAGGGCAAAAGTGAAATTGCACTAATTTCAACGTTATTCTACTAATTTTGTGAAAATAACGTTAAAAGCGGGGGACGGTTGATTATGCATCATGTGCTGGCGCTGATAGCCAAAAGAGAAGAGGGTTACATGCACCGATCCGTTTTTGTCCCGATTGTTAAGTGTTATGTGCCTTAGGTCCAAGGCTTTGATGCAAAACTACTATCGAGCCGGGGGTCTCACTGGAAGCAGTCTCTCTATTCCTAAGGGGTAGAGGTAAGGCTATCTACATCTTACCCTCCTTAGACCCTACCTTAGTTTTGCTATTGGTGGGATTTACTGAGTATGATGATGATGACGATGATAGTGTTAAATGTTAGTGTTTTAAGTCTTAATTAGTTCCTACTTGCTATAATTGTTAGTGTTTTGCAAGTTAAAAGGTTAATTTGTTAATGGTAGGAAAGTATATTGAATTGTTAGTGTTAAATTGCTAAATGTATAAATTCTGCATGATATTAAAATTAACGATATCCCACCGCGATTTCCAATATCTCAAATATCGGTGCTTGACAGATATCCGATTTTTTACTGCATTAACTGCTTAGGTTGTAATCATATATCAAATGCTAGTATTTTAAAGAAAAAGTATTTTGGCCTCGGGTCAAACCAACCTTACAAGCACAAAATGACATGTACAAGCCCGTTACCCAAACCGCCCGACCATTATGATGAAAAACATGAGATGGGGACAAACCGTGAGTTTGGTCTTGTTATCGAACCCAACAGGAATATCAATAGATCGGGCTGGTTTAGGGGCATGTTCAGCAGATTGAATCCTTTTAATGGAGATGCCCGTTTCCACTGCAATTTCTGCACGAGTCGGTTTTCTTCCAAGCTGCTTATCCAATCGTTGTCTGGCCTCATTCACCTTAGATTGCACCTCCACCATATAATACTATACAATCAAAGAAAAAAACCATAAAAAAAGTTGCAACAAATTTTTATGAGGAAGTATGTGAAAAGACAAATATGCCCATCACATGTGATCATTGGTTTTCCTTACGGGAACGTGAATTATCCTGCTCTGTTCAGCACGTGACCTTTGGACAGCTTGCCTTATCCACCAATGAGCGTATGTTGAAAACTTAAAACCCTTTGAAGCATCAAATTTCTCTGCACTTTTCACCAGGCCTCGGATTCCTTCCTGAAACGGGTCAAACGGGTCAGTTGGTTATGTTTAATTCCATACGGGTCAAATAAAAACATTTAGCTACAAAACGAAACGGGTCAAACAGGCCAAACAAGTCAAATGGTGATAATGATGCGTACCTGAACAATATCCTGAAGATGGACCTTTGTTCCATAATAACTTCTTGCAACAGAAATAACGAGTCGAATATTGCTTCTGACCATTTTGTCCCTGCATTCTTCACCATAATGCAAACGTCTCCCTAACTGTACCTGATCAATGCCTGCAGCAGTAGCCCATTCTGCAAAAGTGGGTGGGACCCCAAAACGGGTCTCCAGCTCTTTGTGCACTTCTTGCAATTTCAATAAGTCCTGAGTGTATACAACAAGAAATTTAGTGGAAGAACGCTTCACAGATTAACAAAAATAACTGCAAGACAACACCTAATAAATATCAAACAAAAAATTAACATATTATAATGTGAATTCAGAAATACCTGTATCCCTTTAGAAAGTTCTACTTCCTCAGCAGCAGTTAAAAGCTTGGCATTAGTCATTCCTCCCAAAAACGCCAAAACGTCTTTTTTCTCGGCGCGTCTTCTGCTCACTCCAGGTTTCACCGCCACAGTACCGCCGGCACCCCGCCCTCTGCCGCCTGCAGTTTTCACAGACAGACTACCAGCTTCCGCCCGTTCTGCTGCCCTAATCCTCCTTTCTTTCCGTTCCACTTGACGTTTTGATCTCACAGCTATGTTAGCCGATAGTTGTTCTTCTAGAAGCTTAAGTTCTTCCATTGTTGGTTCCATTTCTTCTGAGACCTGTGGCCCGAGCCCATTTATTGAATTATCTGGTTCAGATAATTTAGGTTCTTCTTTAATATCTAATGGTTTGGGCTGTAGATGGTTCATGTTCATCGCCATTGTTGCTGCACTCTTGGCAACTTCTACTGCAGCCTTTGCTAAAGCAACTGCTTCAGCGGCTGCATCGGTATATTCTTTTGTGGTAAATTCTGATGGCAACGCTGTTCCTTTATAGGCCCATGGTCTGCTCCCAGTTATCGAATTTGTATGAGAGTCTAAAGATGGTAGCTTGAAATTTTCGATATCAAGCACTCCAGTTGATGACGAGGATGACGATGATGATAACCACTGTCTGTCGGCAGTACCTGAATTTGAATGAAGTTCTAAAGATGACAGATGTAGCTTCTCTAAACTAAGAACTGTAGATTCTGCTGATACAGGTGGCGCTGTAGTTGATAAAATGCACTGAGTCGGGGAAACAGTAGGCTCTCTGCATTTTGCTGCATATAAACCGATGAATCTCATTTTAATTTTTTTTGGAGCATCTTTCAGAACATAAAATGCAAATTTTGATCAACTCTAATAAGACACTACATTTAAATATCTTTTTATATAAATAAACTATTGCGTGATTTATTAATAATTTGTAGCAAACCTTAAGGACAGGCCCAGTGAGAAAAGCTCCAACTAACAACTAATGGCAATAACCTAAATATCAAAACTCATAAACCTAATATATTGATGGGCCATGGGTGATCCCTGCTTAAATTTGTAAAACCGTAAAACTTATGTCATAAAAGTTTGGCATTCTCCACAAGAAACCATGAGAATAATAAATAATCAACTTTAAAGTCTCATTTATGTAAAGAATCTACTAGTTCTATAAGCGTAATAGGGTCCACAACCAACTGCAAAGCAGCTAAATTTTTTAGTTTACACAAGAAGACACTAAACTCTTTATAAGATGACCCGAAACTCTATTAATATAGCAATCAGACCACTTCTTCGTGTCTATTTTCGTTTCTTGTGAGTTAAAAAAAAAAAAAAAGTGTTCCGAAAACAAGACCTATGAGTTCGAGTAACATTCTAGCACTTAATCAACAAAGCAGGGATTCCAAACTTGTTCAAGCAGATGCATAGCCAAAATATTTTAAGAAAAAAAAAAATGCACCTCTTATTACACTATGCACCAATACGAGAATTAGGGATAATGAATGAAATAAAAATAAACAATTTAGATTTGTTCTTTTTATGGTCCCAGTTATTTTATGTTCTGAAATGAATATCACCATATGCATCTATACATACATACATATATATAGTATATGATAAATTTTTAACATCAAACTAAATAGAAGTGTTTGATCTTTATAACACAAAATTTTCAAAGTAGTAAAACTAAAATGTCCATAATGTTCAAAAGAGTTCCATAATTGGAAATTGGGCATTTTTGCAGAGTGAGGGTGAAAAACTAACTATAACTGAATCCTAACAAATTGAATCCAGAAAGAAAACAAGAATGCTGGATCAAAAACAGAACTTCCAAACAGATAACAGACTCAGATTGATGAATCAGATGTGGGTATCTACATACTAAAGAAAAGAAGAGAAAGAAAGAAGATATGTGATCTTACAGAGGTTTGAATGATGATTGTGGGTTTTGAATGGGATGGAGAAAGAATCCGGCAAGCACTTGAATTGAGGGAGCAAACAGGACATATTTTGTGCTACAGGCGACGGTATAGATGCATTCATGTGATAATTGGAACATGAAAACTGGATTCAGATGTACATATTTGAGATGAAATATATATGAGTTTAGGGAGTGAAGATCGGTGATGATAAAAGAGTGAATGAAGAAGATGAAAGGGAGAGATGGGATTTTGTTGAAAGAGGATAAGGAGTCAGAAACTGAGGACCAAAGATGGACACCCATTCTTACAAACTGGAATGGACACCCAGATTTTGTTGTAATATAAATTTTAATATTTTTTGAAAGGAAAATGTTCACCATCTATAAATTTTAGAGTAAACTGTCATAACGGATTTTTTTTTTCAATTTAAAATTTTTGACCAATTTTACTTCTAATAATTTACATCGAGATAGTTGGTAAACAGGCAACAAACTGCGCCGCTTCCCCTTTTTGAATGGCAAAACTAAGTCTTTTAAAAACTACGTCCATAGCTCGGGGTCATAACATTACTATGCATGACCCTTTGAACTCGACTAAGTAGGTCCACAGCCTCTGGCGCCAAAAAACCAAAAGTATCAAAAGCAAATGGGATAAACACGTGCTGGTCGTCAAGGCACGCTTTCTCATGCTTGATCACTTTACCCGAAGCAGCCTGACCCACCGTGAAAGCACTACTCCCTAAGCCCACAAGCGGGGAAACCCCTGTTAGATCCGCACAGGTGTGTTTTCCTCCTACCCATCCAAAGACAAGAATGTCGGCTGGTCGAAGGGTAGATCTCCCTTCCAACGGGTTTGTTAAGAAATTAACGGGTGTCTCTTTCTTAGCAGAAATACCAGCGCACCTGAATATGTCAAAAAGGACATCCCTAACCAAATCATGTCGGTATTTGAACCCCGGGAGCTCTCTACAATGAACTGCATGCTCACTAAAAGAATCCAAACACACCTTATGACAAACTGGGCATACCTCGTCAACTGGGAATAAAGGAATCATGAGGCGATACTTAAGGATAGTACGGTACTACACTGGCGACATATGCTGGCCTAACCCATCTATAGGTATAGCAAGAAGAAAATCTTGTGCATGTGGTGCTCGGAGACACTCAAAAACGGCTTTTTGTCTAACGGTCAAGTCAAACTGCACTTCGATTTCGTGGACAATTTTACTAAAAAGAGCACTCGCCAATGCATGTTGGGCATTAGGGGGGCGGTGTCCTTATTAGTGAAATCGCTGAAGTCAAAGCTTGGAATCGTATCACGAAGACCAGCCAAAGCACAAACATAATCAGAATCCATACCGCATATGCCACTGTCTCTTAAGATGTGGTCCTGTAGCACCCACGATTGGGCCCTCGAGGCCACAAAAGCGTAGGATGAAGCCTCTACAGCCGAATACAACCCCAAACCTCCAAACCTAATAGGTAAAGAAGCAAGTCGCCACTAGAGGTCTCCAAAGAAAGGACCTCCACAAACCACCAATTCCTCAATCGCCTCCACAAACCTTTGTCATAACGGTCCCTAAGGTTTGGCCTATTTCGCCACTTTAGTCCAAAAATCAAACTTTTTGAATCTGGGTCCCGGTGGTTTCAATTTTATTGTCATTTTCATCCAAAAGCAAAATCTAGTCAGATTTTTCAACTAACATCCAGCTTTTTTGTCTTTTTCCTTCATTTAATGAAGGACAAAAGGACAAAATTGTCAGATTTCTTTAATTTGTTATGATAAAACGTTAAAAGACCATTTTGCTCTTCATTAAAAGGGAGGAAAAAGACAAAAAAAAAAAACTGGATTTTAACTGAAAAATCAGACAAGGTTTTGATTTTAGATGAATATGGCAACAAAATTGAAACCACATGGACCCAGATTCAAAAGGTTTGAGTTTTGTATTAAAGTGACAAAAGTGACCAAACCTCAGGAACCATTTTGGCAGTTTACTCTAAATTTTAATAATTTTTGAAGAGTTAACTTCCTTTTTGCTATCTATGTTTTGATCATTTTAACGATTTTGTCTCAGTCCTTTTAAAAGTACCATTTTCCCTGAAGAGTTAACTTCCTTTTTGCTCTCTATGGTTTGATCGTTTTAACGATTTTGTCTCAATTAAAAAGTATCATCTTCCTCTTTGATGTTACTAACTTTTCACCAAATTGATCCCAGCCCCAAACGGCGTCCATTTTAGTTGTTAAATATTAGTCACGCCCCTCACATAAGGAGTATTTCAGTTTTTCTCCTTCCAAGATGTTTTATACCCTTCATTTTAAAACCCTAGCTTATCATAACATGTCATCTTGTTGAAGACTCAAGCAAACATAACCTGCATCTTGTTGAAGCTTCAAAAGAAATCCATAGCCACCACCATAACCACCACCCGCGGCCACAACCACCACCCACCGCCATCACCACCATCAATCAACCTCGCCCAACATTGTTTCAAATCTGAAAAGGGGCAGTGAGCTCTAATTTGGGTGCTAAGTTTTGCTTAGATCCAGTGAAGAGAGGCTAAGATTTACGCAGATCCAGTGAAGTGAAGAAGGGGCTAGTGATTCTAGACGGAAATGACATGTTTCAAGAATGTCAGGGATAAAAATGGTACAAATTTAAAACTTGGCCTGAACTGGCATAATTGGACAAACCACATGGACGAAAATAACAGTTAACTCTTATTTATAAAATTTTAAGTGAAAACTTATATAGGAACCCACCAGAAAAAAATTCTACATTCTCCACTGCTCACCCACTATCTAAAAATATTGCGTCACCTCAAAACTACCCAAACTACTTTTAACTACTCATGTTTCGGATGAGGTCATTTACCCACAAGTACTCACATCCAATATCCAATAATATTGTGACACCTAATCCACATTCGGTTCGGCTTGGTTTGTTACAATAATGACGCGATACATGCATTTTGTATATATAGCAAGCGAAGGAGATATTCCAAAAGGTATATCGAAACGTGTCTTACGTCAATTGAAAACATAAAAATGAAGGCTTGTACCCAAGACGTCCAACATTCTCTTTCTCCACCAGTTCCCCAACCTGCTTGGCGGGTGTTACGCATTAAAGGTTGCTCATTCGATGAATCACTAAGTATCACAAAATCTTCCCCTATGGGAGAAAAAACATAAATAAGCTTAGCCAGAGTTACAAGCCGAGCACTAGAGGTTTCTTGACGGCTAGAATCACTACCAGACTTACCTGGACAAAGAAACTTATCTACAAATTTCTCCAACTCGGTAAGCTCACCAGGCGCAAGCTCATACCGTGACATCTTGATATTGAGATCATAAAAAAAGATCACATAAACAACGTCTATATCTACCTATTTAAATAATAAACAATAAACTCACGCATTCAAAGTAAGAGGGAATGGTATGGCTTACTTTCACCATTCACGGTACAAACAGATGTCTTTCCAAACATTTCCACACGCGACTCGTCCGCACCATTACAAGCACATACTCTGGATAGGGTGCAATATTCGAAGGATTGTCAGTCAGTGTCCCATACCATACAGTATTCTCATAAGTTTCTAGAGGCGGGTCAACCATAGAATCGGTGGTTGAATGAATCTTCACAGCCACAAAAACCACCTCCTTCTTGATGGAGAAACATACTAAGCCTTCACCTTTCCTCTCTTCACGAACGAGAACCAACCTTGCGGGGGACCATCTTATAAAAGACATTAAACATAACACAGGAACGGTCAACACCTTGCAAACGACAGTTGAGCTCGAAGTTGGTTATCTGGCAAACACCTATCGGATGCATCTTCAAGATGTGAAATTAATAAAACATAAAAAGGTTGACGAAAAACCCGATGAGGGGAAGACGAAAGTTGCAATTTTGGAGGAAGTTAGTATACATGGCGATCTTCTCCTCCGGGACATTCGCCGACATCCATCCTAACTCCAGTAACTCAGCCCCCATTCATCTTCAAACCGAAGATTCCGACAAAGGTCATTGAAGTCATTTATGTTCCACTTTATGGTAATAGTTTCCATAAGGGAGGTCGTAGTCTCATCCTTGATAACCTTGACCTTACCTTTTGGTGGATTGATGTTACACCCTGATTTCTCGGTGGGCCTGGAATTTGGGGTATATGCGCGACGATCAGATAGCAGTTATCATAATGCACAGTAGAAGTATAAAGATATCCCAAAGGTAGGATCCAATAAAATGGACTTGAGACTATCTTGAGTCTTTCCATGGAGTCGCAAATTCCATTGTTTAAGACAGGCACTATCCAGCCTACTTCGTTATTCGCCACCTGTAGATTAATCTTTAAAAATACGTCACTTCGCTGGTTAATAAATTAACCGACACATTTTGAAAATCTTTTCAAAAATGTTTAGATACCATTTGGTATATCATTTTAAAAATAACTTAGGACAAAGTGATATCTCTTGTTACCAGTTTTACATGCTTGTCCATACATATGGGGCCTAGACAAATCTCTGATACATGATTAACTGACATGCCACATTAATCCCTATTGGATATATATATATATATATATAGGGGAAGGTTCAAATGAAAACCACTAGTTAACGCGAAAACTCGAAAACTAATTAAAAAAAGCCAAAAAAACATGCAAAAAAAATTTTTTTTAAAAAATTTTTTTTTTCAATCAAATTTTCGCAGGTTTTTTTATTAAAAAAAAAAAATTCAAAAAAAAAAAAAAAAAAAAATTTTTTGTGTAGTGCACATGTGTAATACTGCACATGTGTCTGTGTACTACACATGTGTATTATTACACATGTGCACTACACAAATTTTTTTTTTTTTTTTTTTTTTGAAAAAAAGTTTTTTTTTATATATAAAAACTAGCGATTTTTATTAAAAAAATTGAAAAAAAAAAAAAAAAAAAATTTTGTGTGTTTTTTAGGCTTTTTTTAGTTAGTTTTCGAGTTTTCGCGTTAAAAGTGGTTTTCATTTGAACCATCCCCTATATATATATATATATATATATATATATAATGATCGCATTAGCGTCTGTCAAGTGCATGCCTACACCCCGCACTAGTCGTGGCCACTTGCAATTAAGTGAGCCAAGGACGTCCAGGACACGGTCGCATTAACCCCCAATTGTTTAAGATATAAAGCAAAATGGATCAAAACGGGTTATTTAAATTTTAAGCATCATTTGCCCATGATTTAATACTCGACCAAGCGGCAAATTTTGCCGTATCCCAAGCCCATATAGGGAAAGCTAAGAGTAATTGCCTGTGCTAGCTGCATTCTCACAGTGTATTTGGTTCTCGTAGCATAGTCATAAAGTTTATTAATTCAGGAGCGATTTACTGGAGGCTTCTATAGTCTAGAATGGAAGGAAATATTATCCTATAGAATGTTCATGGGTCATTATATCCTTTGGACTTTAACCGGCTACTTAGAATTATACTTGATTTCGCTAAACTAAGAGTTGATCGAATAGAATGTGGTTTATACCCGTCCGAGTGCACGGCCTTGTTGGACACGGGTTGTTTAACCTAGCATTCTGATTTGGAATGGTTTTGAAATCATTTGACCCGTTTCAACTAGTTTATATATATTATATTACTTAAATTAGTCATAAGCGCATAGGCGGTATTGGGTAGTCGAATAGGTATATGACGAGTCCGTTATCTCAAAATATTTTTAATAATGGTATATAATCAGCCTTGAGGTCAAATTATATGCCTCATTGGTTTAAAAAACCATTTTACGCCATAAGGGCATTTTTGACATTTATAAAAGTATATAATATTGGCTCGTCAATAAATCCATCAAACGACATGACCAAAAGGTATAACCTCAGAGGGTTATTCCCTACAATATTATGGTCATATAACAAATCCTAATCGGGTCCTAAACTAACGGGTCAGTATCAAAAGTCAAAGTAAAAGTCAATTGTTTGACTTTCGACTACGGAATAAGCTCTAAATAAGAAATGGTGAGTTGGTGATGTGCGTGAAGTGTGTTATAATTTAGATGAATATTTAAGCCCCTTTTTACACTTTTAGCCAAGTTTTAAATTTATAAAACACGATATTTACTAACACTAAACACACATATGGGCAAGTGCACCCATCGTGGACGTAGTATAGTGTTGGTAAGATACCGAGGTCGTCCAAGGACACAAGAGCTTTTAATACCGGTTTATCCTCAACGTCTAATCAAATCAAAAAGTGAGAAAAATGTTTTAAACTAAGAAAAATAAAAACTAACTAAATGCTGAAAAATAAAATAAAATAAAAACAGATAGACAAGATGAATCACTTGGATCCGACACGTGTGTTAGTATAACCTTTGATTATTTTCGCACTTTTGCACTTGTTTTAAGAGATTATCTTAGTTATTGTAGTAGGCCCCTCTTTTGAAGGCGACGTTACCCTCAACCCAGTAGTTTGAGTCAGCAAGGATACAATCCTAAAGGGTCGGATTATTGAAAGATAATGAATTAAGTTATTAATGCAAATTGTGGTAGGCCCCGCTTTCGGCGGTGATGTTACCCTCGGGTAAGTAGTCTGAGTCAGCAGGGATACAGTCCTAAATAGCCGGGTTATAGTATTAATAGTAGTTAACTTATGAGGGGGTCAAAGAGTTTGGATCCCCGCCATCCAATACCTATGGGCATTGAAGGAGATCCTACTAAATTTGACCCAAGTCCCAAGCAGGACCTCTAAACGCTGAATAAGGGCAAGACCCTTACCAAACCGTTCCCTTAACCCCCGACCAGGTAGCCAACATACCTCCATATAGACCGTGGAGATATGAATGGTGAAAATCTTTTATTTTATATAGACAGTAAAATAACGCCAAGACACCACGGACAAACGATAAGGAAAGATCACCTTCAACATAAGCAACTAGTTATTAAAGTCATTAATACAAAACCAAATAAAAAGTGCAAAAGATTAAAAATAAAAAGTATTATACTAAACACTTGTCTTCACCAAGTGATGTAAGAGACTTAGGCAAACATGGCCTTGATTGTCAAGAACTCTTACGATCAATCTTGGATCCCGAGACGACTCACACACTCTACGATGGACAATGAATGATGGTGGTGGATGATGGTGTTATGGTGGTGGTGGGTGGTGGATGAAGTGTGAGAGAGGTGGTGTGCCAAGGGATGAGATGGAATGAAACCAAGCACCCCTATTTATAGGCTGAACAGAAGGCTGGGCACGGCCCCGTGTCCGCTGGACACGCCCCCGTGCCCGTCTGACACTCTCTCTCTTCATTAATTGTAATTCGCAATTACAATTAATGCGCCTGCTGTACTTTCACCACGCCCCCGTGCCCGCTGGACACGGCCCCGTGGTGGGCAATGGAAGCTTCTACTAGTTTGTCTTTTCTGCTGCTTCTTGGGCACGGCCCCGTGTTCGCTGGACACGGGGCGTGTTCAGTCTTCTGTTTTCTCTTCTTTGCCTTAGGGGGTGCCGTTGAGGGTCCGGGCAGTCTACTTTTATTCATTTTCTTGTATTTATGCTAGAATTAGTTGTCTTTTTGCTTCTTTTGTGATTTTGAGCTCATTTCATCCTGAAAATACAAAAGAAAGACAAAAACACTCTTTTTCCAACATTAGTACTTAAAAAGGGTTAGTTTTATGCCTTAATTGATGTGATTTATATGTTGCATTTTACACACATCAAATACCCCCACACTTGAACTTTTGCTTGTCCTCAAGCAAAACTCTTTAAATGTGGCTTACACTCCCAAATGGAATAGGTAGAAGAGAAAGTTTTTAGCTTGTCCTAGAGTGTCGGGAATCCAAGGTCCTTGTAAGTTTTATTTTTATTTATTTACAATCCTATTCGTTATGATTTATTTTGAACGTTTCATAAGATAAATTACTTATTCGGGCATAGTATGCCTTATTAAAATTCCATTTATGTACAAGTTCACATACCTCGCGGGGGATCACTCAACACTCGGCCGAAGGTGTGGATTTTTTAGTGAATCACTCGTGAGCGGCATGGAACTTACGCCTTCCATAGGCTTGCCAAGCAATCAATCCTCCTCCTTTTTAACTTTTTACCTTTGTAAATATCAAGAGGACTTTTGGGGTGAAGGGTTAGGCTTGGGTTAAAGGTGGTCGGTTGGGTTAGTTAGAAAAAAGGGCGAAAATCATAAAAAGCGTCGGTTTCCGTGACATACCTTGTTTTTAGTGACTTTTTATTTTGAAGTATTTCTCCAAACAAGCTTTTATATAGCTTTTGTTTGTTTTTGACTTCATCATTGTTTGTTTTTTTTTTTCATCACATAAAAAGGCGAGTTTACGAAAAACCGAGCTTGTTACTAAAATAAAGGGTGAAAAATAAAAAGGGTTTTTTTTTTTTGGTGGGTAAAAAGAGTTTTGGGGTAATGAAATGAAAGGTTTAGGCTCAAAGGGGCTATCTAGGGGGATTTTGGGTAGGTGGTAAAAAAAATGAAAAATAATGGTTTAGAAAGAAAAATATGGTTAGTCCTAATGCCTCCATCACTTACTTACTTGGGTTTAAGTTGGTAAGGACCCGGAATGTATCGTCGTGGCAAGTTCTAGAGTTGTAAGAACCAAGCGGCTATTCACACAAGAAACGAAAAATGAGCATTTAGTCTAAATATGTATATTTTTGTGCTTAATAAAGGCTCAAAACTCACTTTTGTGGGAATGGGTTTTTAATGTGATCAAGTATATATAATCGAATTTTTAACTAGACTTGTTATGCCGTTTCGTAATTTTCTTATGTTGGTTCTTTGTTATCACGACGCTATCGGTTGTAAATTTGTAAAAATATAACCTTTTTAGAACTTGTTATTCCCAAATTAAACTTAAGACAAGTAAATGAAAAAAAAATGAAAAAGTTTTTGAAAAAATTTGGGGTGTTTAGCGGTTCCAATAGAGTTTTGTGTAAGGCTTGTATTTAGGATTTGCAAAATTCAAGGTTTTAGCATCCCCCCCACACTTAAATTACACATTGTCCTCAATGTGTCCAAAAATAAGGTTTTTGGTTGATTAGAATGTGTAAAAGTAGGTTAAAAAGCAAAGATTTATGTTACTGGCATCCTGGACACGGCCCCGTGGTGACCGGGCACGGCCCCGTGGTCAGGTGCCAGTAACAAAAATTAAAGAATTAAAACAGAAGCCTGGACACGGGGGCGTGTCCGCTGAACACGGCCCGTGTCCAGTTACCTGAACTGGGTGTTTTTCTGCAGGTGGCTCAGCACGGGGTCGTGTTGGTTGGGCACGGCCCGTGTTGAGCCTTCTGTGATGGAGATTTGTGTCGGGTTGCTCTGTTCTTCGTGCATGGGTCCATTTTTCTCGTTCCCCTTTTCATCCATTACCACCATGAGTGTGTTTTATTCGTTAAACAACCATCAATCTTAAAAACCATCATATCATTGCAAACATAGAGAGACATTACATAAAGTTAAAGATGAAAGTACATAAATATTAAACCATGGAGTTCTAGCCCTATGTTTTATTCTAATTTAGCAAAATTTCCAAGAAGCTACTAATCTTGGTTAGATAAGGCTTTTTAGAACTCCTTCTTCCGGGTGTGGTCCTCCTCATATGTCGGCGAGCCACTCCTCTACCTCCCTTGGAAGGAGAAAAGAGGGCTCATTTGCATTAGTTTGAGGAGTTTCGACTTCCGCTGGAATTTCTTGTGGGTGTTCCATGGGAGGTTCTGCGAAAAAGTCTTCCCACCCGGTAGGGTTGTTAACCCCGAGTGCCAAGTTCCAGTCTTGTTGTGGAAGGACTGGTTCCATAGGAGGTGCTACCAGAATGTTTAACCTTTGGTGCAAAAGGTTAATTTCTTGGAAGCTACTTTCAAGTCCCATCGTAAGATCGTTAATACGGTCAATTAGGACCTCCTCTACTGACGTCATTTCGTCGAGAGCTTCCCTCAATGCTATCACATAGTGCACAAGTGTAGCTTCAACGGAGGGCCTTCTTCCCCTTCGGCTGTTTGAGGAATGAACGGATGATGTTTCGCTGTTTTCACTCGCCATTCTACGAAAAATAAACCAAAAGTAGTTTATATGACGAAACAGTTTCTGGACACGGCCCCGTGCTCATTGAGCACGGCCCCGTGTTCATCTTTCTGTAGAATTTCGAAGCAAGGAATCTTGGGTTTTTAAGTTATTTTCTGAATTTATGTAGACTTTTTGGTCATAAATAACTTTAAACAATGTTACACAACATGTTTTTACCAAGATTCCATGATCAAAACTCATTGTTTCCTACCACAAAGGTTGAAGAAATCAAACTTTTCATGGTAGTTCTTGAAGAAAGATGAAAAGAAGGAAATGTCTAGAAGAGGAAAGGACAAGATGGGTTGTTGGAACCTTCTTTTAGACTTACCTAGGATTGTTTGAGAAAAGATTCCTTCAAATCTCTGTCCCAAGTTGGTCCAAATGTGCAGGATTTTTGGCTGCATTTATAGAAAACGACAGCCTTCTGGACACGGCCCCGTGTTCGCTGGACACGGCCCCGTGTGCAGATGAAATTCTGACACAGTTTGTCCGTTTTCTGACGTTCTGATAAGAAGGGAATCTTTTGGTGGACACGGGGGCGTGTTGACCGGGCACGGCCCCGTGTCGGGAAGCTGTTTTTATGAAGTTTGTCGCTACTAAGGAGTTTATTTATATCGGGTGGTTCTTGATTTGTTGGAACAACCCCAAAGTGCCTAAGATACCTTAATTGTCCTATACTAAGGCGAGAACGCAAGAGGTTATCGGTGAGGGTAATTCCTATTTTCATTCTAGGTGGACAAGTCCAACCCTTTTCCGGGCTCTCGTTAAAGAAGGTGTATGCCGAATCGCTCAGGTCTATGTATGCATCGAACGAAGTCGATGGGGAGTCCTTCACGGCACAATCGACACAGGGACGACTATCGTCCAAGTCTTTTCTAGGTATGAAGGTATTTTCGGGAGCAATGAGGTTGTCGGAATGCGGTTCCAACATTTCCTCATGGTCATCATCTTAGGATGGATCTATAAAATCCTTCCTAAGTTCTTTTGACCAATTGAGAATTAGCTCTTCTAGTTGAAATAACTCGTCAAGGAGCATTTCTCCTAGAATATCTGGCTGGGCGCATTCGAGGGAGAGATAGTGCTTATTTTTACTTTCGCCCCTCTTAAGGTTACAAGGAATCGGTGGGTCTATATAGTGGGGCCTATAATTGAGAAAATAACATTTTAATTCCTCATGTTCGCCTCCACATAATCGACACCACATACCATAAGAGTGCCGAAAGTAAAAAGAATTACTATCACTCATGTTTGTGTCAGAAATTACCAACCGCCGGGATCTAACGGTTCTGTTTTCAGTAAGAGAATCTTGGGCACGGGGGCGTGTTGAGTGGACACGGCCCCGTGTTCAGCTTACTGTCTGACTTAAAACAGGATTGCCAGTTCCAATGATTGAGCACGGGGGCGTGTTCAGCAGGCACGGCCCCGTGGTGAGCTCTGCAGAAGCTGAAAATCTACGAAAAATCCTAGAAATTAAAGAAAAAAATAAAAATATGATTAGGCCGTTGATTCCTAACTTTCTTAAAATCCTTGTGTCCCCGGCAACGGCGCCAAAAACTTGATGTGCGTGAAGTGTGTTATAATTTAGATGAATATTTAAGCCCCTTTTTACACTTTTAGCCAAGTTTTAAATTTATAAAACACGATATTTACTAACACTAAACACACATTTGGGCAAGTGCACCCATCGTGGACGTAGTATAGTGTTGGTAAGATACCGAGGTCGTCCAAGGACACAAGAGCTTTTAATACCGGTTTATCCTCAACGTCTAATCAAATCAAAAAGTGAGAAAAATGTTTTAAACTAAGAAAAATAAAAACTAACTAAATGCTGAAAAATAAAATAAAAACAGATAGACAAGATGAATCACTTGGATCCGACACGTGTGTTAGTATAACCTTTGATTATTTTCGCACTTTTGCACTTATTTTAAGAGATTATCTTAGTTATTGTAGTAGGCCCCTCTTTTGAAGGCGACGTTACCCTCAACCCAGTAGTTTGAGTCAGCAAGGATACAATCCTAAAGGGTCGGATTATTGAAAGATAATGAATTAAGTTATTAATGCAAATTGTGGTAGGCCCCGCTTTCGGCGGTGACGTTACCCTCGGCTAAGTAGTCTGAGTCAGCAAGGATACAGTCCTAAATAGCCGGGTTATAGTATTAATAGTAGTTAACTTATGAGGGGGTCAAAGAGTTTGGATCCCCGCCATCCAATACCTATGGGCATTGAAGGAGATCCTACTAAATTTGACCCAGGTCCCAAGCAGGACCTCTAAACGCTGAACAAGGGCAAGACCCTTACCAAACCGTTCCCTTAACCCCCGACCAGGTAGCCAACATACCTCCATATAGACCGTGGAGATATGAATGGTGAAAATCTTTTATTTTATATAGACAGTAAAATAACGCCAAGACACCACGGACAAACGATAAGGAAAGATCACCTTCAACATAAGCAACTAGTTATTAAAGTCATTAATACAAAACCAAATAAAAAGTGCAAAAGATTAAAAATAAAAAGTATTATACTAAACACTTGTCTTCACCAAGTGATGTAAGAGACTTAGGCAAACATGGCCTTGATTGTCAAGAACTCTTACGATCAATCTTGGATCCCGAGACGACTCACACACTCTACGACGGACAATGGATGATGGTGGTGGATGATGGTGTTATGGTGGTGGTGGGTGGTGGATGAAGTGTGAGAGAGGTGGTGTGCCAAGGGATGAGATGGAATGAAACCAAGCACCCCTATTTATAGGCTGAACAGAAGGCTGGGCACGGCCCCGTGTCCGCTGGACACGCCCCCGTGTCCGCTGGACACGCCCCCGTGCCCGTCTGACACTCTCTCTCTTCATTAATTGTAATTCGCAATTACAATTAATGCGCCTGCTGTACTTTCACCACGCCCCCGTGCCCGCTGGACACGGCCCCATGGTGGGCAATGGAAGCTTCTACTAGTTTGTCTTTTCTGCTGCTTCTTGGGCACGACCCCGTGTTCGCTGGACACGGGGCGTGTTCAGTCTTCTGTTTTCTCTTCTTTGCCTTGGGGGGTGCCGTTGAGGGTCCGGGCAGTCTACTTTTATTCCTTTTCTTGTATTTATGCTAGAATTAGTTGTCTTTTTTGCTTCTTTTGTGATTTTGAGCTCATTTCATCCTGAAAATACAAAAGAAAGACAAAAACACTCTTTTTCCAACATTAGTACTTAAAAAGGGTTAGTTTTATGCCTTAATTGATGTGATTTATATGTTGCATTTTACACACATCAGTTGGATATGATTAAACATGTCCTAATATGTTTTATAAACTGATATGATGTCAAAATTTAAGGTTTTGATAGTTAGAAACTTATTTAGCGTAATTTGCAAAGTTTACGTTTTTAACCTTTTTATTTAATATAAATTTGACTCATCATTTCGCATATTTAACGTGATGTTCAGATGGTGTTATCACAAGGGATTAACACCTTCATTATTACGATCACGTTGCAAAGTTCGATTAGAACTTTGACAAGACCAAAATGGTTAGAACCGAAAGTCAAAGCAAAAGTCAATTTGCTGGACTTTCGGTTAATAACTAGCCTAAATAATGAAATAGACTAGAAAGAGCACTTACTAGTGTTGAAGAACACTTAAGGTACTCAGAAAGAGGCTTCCAATACTAGAAGCAAGCTCCATAAGAAGATTAAGAGTGAAATAATGAGAGGTGTGAAGAAGTATGAACTAAGATAGCCTATTTATACTAATCTTATCATGAGGAAATCATGACAAGTGTCCCTAATGCTCTAAGGAGTTGATTAGTGGCACGTTATGGGTCACCATGTGGTTAAGTGTGGCAACAAGGTGTTTAGGTGTTACAACATACCAATAAGGCTGCTGCAAGCTCAAATTCTGCTGTCAGCGTACCCCTTATAGACCGTAAGTGTGATGCCTTGCGGTCCGTAAGGGACCACAAACGCCCAGAATGTTTTGAACAACCTTACGGACCGTAAGAGGATGTTCTTGTGGTCCGTAAGAGACCTCAAAAAATTATAAAAAATGCCTTTTAGGCATATTTAGCCCCTCAACTTTAAATTTATAATATTTTTATGATTTTTAATCCTTCCTTTCAACATTATAAATTATGTGGAAGGTTTCTAGACACGTGTCACGCTAGGATTCTGTGACAACCCTCACCAAACCAGGTATCCGTACGACTTAATTAACTATTAATTGTTGCCTAATTACTGTGCTTAACTGAGATTTCTGATAAACTGCTACTTGATTGTTGATACTTGTACATATCTGCATCATACTTTGATTTTTCCGTCACTACATTACTTATTTACTGAACTTTAGTGACAAACATGATGCACAAAAGCACAGTAGCATTTGAACGGATAACCTATTGAACATGCTGATATAGCCAGCATCAGGCAAACACTGCCTCTAAAGGCCTGTATGAGCCAGAAATATTTTACTACACCTATAGTGTGTGTAGGTATACAGGGGTTGTATGATTACGTCTCTAGGGATAAGATATAGAGATTTGGATGTGCCTAAAACATACTTTAAGCACGGAACATAGCACTTTTATCAACATACTAGCTTCTAGCTAATTAATAAAGTGCCAAAACATGAAAAATTATTCCTGACACTTGGCAGAATAAATTGTGTCGCTAAAAATATTATTTACGACGCTTAAAGGATTACTTAAGCACTTTAACGGATTACTATCCAACCGAACAACCGGACAATACCCGGAGCATAAAAATATTGCCATAAATGTTATTGGTATTTTTCTGAGCCAGTTAGGGTCCCTGATTACCCTAACACCCGCATTATAACGCATTAAACAACTAACGGGGTTAAACCCTAAACTTAACCGACTTAACTTAACTAAACTGTAACTGAACAATCGAGATTCAACCGGGTGGCCCCACCACCCTAATGAAATCGGCCAACAAGGAGGGTACACTTTTATTATATTATATTTGATTTGTGGATATCTAGAACGAGAAACCGATGGACGTTAGCACTTGAATCCTCTATATAAACACACACACACCACTCACAAGATCACATCCACCACCACTCCACTCTCTCTCTTCCTTCCCTCTCCCTCTCGGCCGAGAACACTCACATCCATCCATCCATTTTTCGGTTCGTGTCTCTCCATTCCAAGCATACACTAGTGTCGGGGATCACCTACTACGGAGCTTGGAGCAAACGGAAGTGGAAGGACCTCGCTACGTTGCTTTTATCCACGCCATTTTAGACTAGATTCTTCCCTAGCCCCGAGCTAGAGGTATATTGTTTAAAACTCACTCTTGAACATATCTAAAGTGGTTAAAAGGATTTTTAATGGTTGAAAGTCGGTAACCCATCATTCGAATCTAAAAAGTCTACAAAAACATGAAAATCGTTGGATAAAAGGTCATGTCGCGTGTAAATGTTGTAGTATTTGAATATGTTGGTTATTATGGCCCGATCTATGATGTGGTGGCTCCTATCATCGTTTAACCCGACTTTGTTAAGATCTCGAATCTTGACATACACTTGTTTCTAGCGGTACGAGGGTTAAAAGCTGAAACTCCACCACACGGGAAACATGAACTTGTGTAAAAATGTTTTGACATACAAAATAGTATTTAAAACGAGCCGATCTACGTATGTACGAGTGGTATATTCGTAGGACCGGGTGTTGAGAAAATCATGTTTTATAAAAGTGGATAACATGTTAATAAAAGATGTTTTCTATAAACTACAAGTGTAAAAACACTTGTGAAACGAAAGATCCGACAAAATAACCATTTTTACAAAAGTTGTCAGGGAAGTTGTAAAGGAAGATTTGTTATAAAACTGGGTTTTTACAAGACTAAATCATATTATACATAGATCCACAAAAAAATAAGGAGATCTACATTATGACTTTCGGAAAAATTACAAGTTCATGTAATATTGTGATTTTACATACTAGTCTACAAGTTTGGAGTGTTGAAACTTGTTTAATGTGTCGGAAATTGATTGATTGATTTGAAGAAATTGTTGAAATGATTTTGTAAAAGAAAATGATACGCTTGAAAGCGTGGCCACCTCCAGTTACAGGGGAAACTCTGGCGAAATTTTTTCTAAAATTTAACACTTGGAATTATTCACAAGTGTTAGAGTTATTTTTGAAAATATTTACAAAACATATTTCGCCATGACCTTATTTATTAAATAATCGGAGGTGGGATTTTTCACAAAACTAAACGTGATAAATATATATTCGGTAAATATATTTTGTCACCACACTGTTTATGATTATTTTGTGAAGATGTATAAATATTATTTTTAGAGTAAAAATAATATTTACAAACTTTGTCGAACCCAAAATGATACAAACGCTTATACGACAAGAATATAAGTTACAACGGTAATTATCATTACCACTTAATCGCCAAAACGTAACTTACGCTTTATTCGGAAATATTCATAAACGCATGTGTTGTCAATATATTATTTTGGGGAAAGTATTACGTGGAAAAGGAAATATATTATTTTTGAGAAAAATAATTATATTTTTGGAATAAGAAATAAAATGTATTAAGTGGGACTTAATAGAATGATATAATTACACATGTATTAATTCCCCCATCCTTGGGAAGGAAAATACGTTATCAAGTATATACACGGAGCGGTTGTCTAACCGTTTCCCAAAAATATAAACTATGAAGCTAAAGCACGGCCATCCGTCTAATAGAATTAGCACATGTAGGTCGTTGCGCAGCACTTGGATATTTGGATTACTTGATATTGTGACGCATTCACTGTGAGTTCATGTCCCCCTTTTCTCTTAACTGTTTTCAGTTTTCTAAACTGCGGGGGTGAAATACATGTTACAATGATTATGAATACTTTATACATGGTATGTTAGCGTAAGGAGGGTTACTTTTAGATCATGTGAATGGGTAGGCGGAAACTTGAGGTCATTAATCCTCAGGGTGGGGACCGAGGGGCAGGAGCGGTAGATCTATTTGGGTGTAGCGAGCCCAGTCCCAGGTCCAGCATAACGGACCTTGGGATGACTTTGTTCCCGACGCATAAATTTGCTAGGTTTGAGCCTTCCTACTTGCATTTACACATATCAATGGCCTTGCAAACCATTGGTGATCTCTTTTTCCTTATTTGCTGCATACCAGGGTTTTTGATAAAGATAAAGGTTTATTTACTCACTTTCGCATGAACTCGCTCAACATTATTGTTGATTTTTCAACTTACATGTATTTCAGGGAATTAAGGATCTGGCACGGTATAACAGGTTTCCCGCTGCATAAGACATCAGGGTCATCCAGGATTCGGGGAATGTGACTTCTTCCTGGACGAGTCACAGACCTTGAATCATGTTTATGTCATGTTTATGGTTGTAATGTTTAGACAAGCCATGATTGTTGGGTGTTTCACCCGTTAAGACAATGTTTTACTATTTTATTATCAATGGATGATCTTGCATATTTTTAATTCATATAGCTTTGTTATGATTAAGCTATGGTATTAAGAAGTCACACCAAAATAACCACGCTTCCGCAAAGCCAGGGTGTGACAGCTTGGTATCAGAGCTCTGATCATAGCGAACTAGGATTCCTTCTCGAGTCTAGACTATGATCACTAGGGCTCTCACAAAAACATTTTTCTGCATACCACTTAAGTCCAGATCCAAAACCTTTTTATAAACAAATGTTGAGCATATTTTATTTATTATTTTTAGGCTCAGTCTGGGAGACTGAGGCTCGGTCTGGGAGACTGAGGCTCGGTCTGGGAGGCCGAGGCTCGATCTAATGGATCGAGGTAGTTGTCTAGTGGGACTAGGGAGTCAGTCTGGGAGGCTGGGAGAATTTGCTAGTGGGACTAGGGAGTCAGTCTGGGAGGCTGGGAGAATTTGCTAGTGGGACTAGGGAGTCAGTCTGGGAGGCTGGGAAAGTTGGCTAGTGGGACTAGGAAGAACAGTCTGGGAGGCTGGGAGGCTAGTGGGACTAGGAGAATTATGTGACTATTATTTGGTAGCTTATGTGATTACCTGATTTACTGATTATTTGTGCATACTTGTGATTGTGTTACAGACACATGGATACATCAGATACCGGAGACTCGGATACTACTGGACCTCTACCCATGGTGTCGGATGACATTGTGTCATCAGAGCATGAGGTGCATACCTCAGATTATACGAGCACAGATGATGATGACTTCCAGCCGTTCGCTCTACCCGACGGCATTGACGAGCATACTGATGACTCCTTGCCCTTCGCTTTACCCGAGGGTGCCTATGAGCCTATTGATGGCGATCCTGCTGAGTATCTTCCCCTTGTTGTGATTCCAGCTCCGATTCCTCTTGCTTCTTACCCAGCACACAAGCTATTACTAGACGCCGAGGCTGACGGCGACATTGATCTCTACGAGGACGAGCCTTTTGAGGACGAGGATCCTGATGCAGCCCCTTTACCCGCTGGCGGTCTCTTGATGATTGCTGATGCCCCAGCTGGAGACTCGGCCGTCCACTCACCAGTCCCAGACTCTTTTGAGTCTGTGGCTTCTGCTCCGTCTCACGAGGTGAGCATTCAGCATTTTGTTCATGACTCGGACCCTGATCAGGCATCTTCTGCCGCCCCCATTCCGAGCCTTGTATTTGAGCATGACGTTATTGAGGACTCCGATCCCATTTTTCCTCCAGGATTTGATCCTGACCGCGACATTGAGTATAATCCTATGGACCATCATATGGAGGACCCTGATCCCGTCGATCCTATCGATCCCTTTGATCCAGAGTTTGATTTTGACATGGCTTTTGACGACCAGGAGCCTGCCGTAGCCCCAGAGCAGGCAGCTGCTTTCGATCCTGTACATGAGCATGACTTGGTGCATGCTGATGTTCCTGTCGATCCTGTTTTGGCTGACCCGCCAGTTGGCGATCTTCCTATTGATGATGTCCCTTTGATAGATGCTGATCATGCTGTTGATCCTTTTGTTGACCCACCTTTGATTGCTGACGTTCCTGTTGACCACCATGTTGATCATGTTGATCCTGTCATTGCTCCTTTTGATCCTGTACCCATTGAGCCTGAGCACGCTCTATTTGCAGAGCATATGGATCCACCTGATGAGGAGGCTCAGCACGGTTGGATACCGGCTGACGAGGATGTTCCACCGCTTCCACCACACCACACTGAGGCACATCATACTGATTTTACGTTTCAGATCCCACCATTTGTACCTCCAGCAGGGCCTGGAGAGGGCTCTTCAGCCCACCCCTTTGGGCACATACCGATGCCTATGCCTTTCATGCCTCAGATGACACCTGTTCCATCTTCTGTTCATGTAGCACCATTCGATCCCACCAGCATGCCACTGCTTTGGTCATCTTCCTCACCGATGCCACCCACTGATCCATATCATCCATTCCATATGGGACATACCATTGAGGACGTCTTGATGTCCTTTGTCCATCAGCATGATTCCCATACACAGCGACTCCAGGAGCTCGAGAGAGCTCAGCTATCTTTTGGTCCATATCTTGGTCAGACATCTTCATCTTTTCAGCCTTTTCGATCATTACCCCCTGACTTTGCTGCCCGACTTTCGACTATGGAGCAGCAGATTGCATCTGTTATTCGCACTCAGCAGGCGATGGAGGAGGATTGGCTTCATTTACGCCGCTTGCTCTACACTCACTTTCCCCCTCCTCCACCCCCATCCGCATAGGGCTCATTGGTACCATAGTGGTAGGCGATGGTGAGACGACCGCGATTGTGACTGCACAGCCTTTTGGAGACCATCTGACGATACTGATTTTTGTTGATATTTGTTGATGTACTGGATGTATGTGACACTGATGTGATATTGTTTTTGACGGGGGTGATGTAGCCCCTATTTGATTTGTGATTGTATGATACAGTGACGTACTGATACCCTTACCACATTATGGTCTCGATATATATAACAATCGCCGTATTCTCACCATATCTGATTCACTTGATTGCTTATTCATGTTGGGACATGGGATGTTGTATGTATGATATTTGCAACATGGGATGTTGGGACATGGGATGTTGTGTGTATGATATTTGTGACATGGGATGTTGGGACATGGGATGTTGTGTGTGATATATAGATAACATGAGATGTTATATGCTATTATTATTACTATATACGCTTTATTATGGCCTGACCAACGTACACATCTTTAGAAGATGGCGCCACGACGACAACCTCAGCCGGTGCCTACTACTCCTGAAGAACTACAGCAAGTTATTGCTGCCGCCATTGCTCAATATGCTGCCTCGCAAGGAGGACCAAGCGGAAGTAGCTCGAACATCAACGGCAACCAAAATCCTCCTCATGGGTGCACCTACAAGCAATTTTTGGACTGTAAGCCCACAAACTTCGATGGCACTGGTGGTGCTGGGCAGAGAAGACCGAGTCCGTACTTCGCATGAGCAAGTGCGCTGTGGATCAGCAAGTCACTTACATCTCAGGGCTATTTGTGGATGGAGCCCTATCCTGGTGGAATCTACAGGTCCAGACCCTTGGCGAAGCCGCAGCTTACGCACTGATCTGGACAGAGTTGAAAGAGCTCATGCGCAAGAAGTACTGTTCTCGTGCTGAAATTCAGAGGTTAGAGACCGAATTCTGGCACCTAAAGATGGAAGGTTCCAAGATAGCTGAGTATGTCCAGAGGTTCCACGATCTGTCGCATGTGGTACCCTATATGGTTACGCCTGAGTTCAAAAGGATTGAGCGCTTCATCTGGGGATTGGCTCCTCAGATAATCAGTATGGTGACTTCTTCCAAACCTGCAACCATCACAGAAGCCATTGATCTAAGTGTGGCTCTCACCGAAGAGGCGATTCGGTTGAACAAGTTCGATGAGATTGAACCCAAGAAAAAGGAGACTCATGTGGAGTCATCTGGTGGTAATAAGCGAAAGTTTTCGAGTCTCAAGCAAAGCACCGGGATGGTGGTTAAGAAGGGAGAATCGAGTGCGCCAGCTCAGGATTCAGCTGGTGGTAGAAAGAAAGGGAAGGGATACATGGGTGCACAACCCAAGTGCAACTCATGCCAAAAGCATCACTCTGGTCGTTGTGGATTGAAAGTTTGTGAAGCATGTGGAAAGGTTGGCCACCTGAAGGAGACTTGTTGGACCACTGCTGGCCGGGGAGGTCAAGGAGGATATGGGAATAGGAATAACCGTGGTGATAATGGGAACCGCCCACAAGGAAATCAGGGAGGTGATGGAAACCGTGTTAATCATGCTAACCAAGCAGGCACAGTGAACCGAAACCAGGGAAACCACCAAGCTGGAAACAATGGTGGGAACGGGCAGAGGCCCGGATGTTTTAATTGTGGAGATCAAGGGCATTTCAAGAGGAATTGCCCAGAATTAAACCAGGCACGTGGAAGAGTTTTCAACATGGAGGCCAGGGAAGCGCGCCAGGATCCTAATGTTGTCACTGGTACGTTCCCTGTAAATCATCGCTATGCATCCGTTTTGTTTGATACTGGTGCCGATTATAGCTTCGTATCATTAGAATTTAGAAACATGCTTGGTTTAGCTGCTAGTAAGTTAGATATTCCTTACTCGATCGAATTAGCAAATGGCAAGTTAGTGGAAGCCACTGAAGTGATTCGAGGTTGCGTAATCGAATTAGGAGAGCGTGAGTTTACTCTCGATCTACTACCAGTCCAGTTGGGAAGCTTCGACGTGGTAGTAGGGATGGATTGGTTATCGAGTAATAAAGCGGAGATAGTTTGCCACGAGAAGATTATTCGTATCCCGACCGATGATGGTGAGACCATTGTTGTTCATGGGGAGAAGCGTGAGACGCCGTTAAGGATGATTAGCTGCCTGAAAGCAAGGAAGTGTTTGAGGAAAGGACGTGTTGCTTTTCTAGCACACATTGTGGATAAGAAGGCTGCTGAGCCAAAGATCGAAGACATCCCTGTCGCGAGGGAATACCCAGAAGTCTTTCCAGAAGACTTGCCTGGCTTGCCGCCTCAAAGGCAAGTGGAGTTTCGCATCAAATTAGTTCCAGGCGCTGCGCCTGTGGCTAAGGCACCTTATAGACTCGCTCCGTCTGAGATGCAAGAACTGTCGACACAACTTCAAGAGTTGTTAGACAAGGGTTTTATCCGACCAAGCTTCTCGCCTTGGGGAGCTCCAGTTTTGTTTGTGAAGAAGAAGGACGGTAGTTTCCGTATGTGCATTGACTACAGAGAGTTGAACAAGCTGACAATCAAGAATAGGTATCCCCTGCCAAGAATCGATGATCTGTTCGACCAGCTTCAAGGTTCAAGCTTCTATTCGAAGATCGATCTTCGATCTGGATACCATCAGCTACGGATACAGGAGGAGAGTATCCCGAAGACAGCCTTCAGAACTCGATATGGACACTACGAGTTTCTGGTTATGCCGTTTGGTTTGACAAACGCACCTGCAGTGTTCATGGATTTGATGAACTGAGTTTGTAAGCCGTACTTGGATAAGTTCGTGATCGTATTCATCGACGACATCTTGATTTATTCGAAGACGAAGGTTGAGCACGAGCAACATCTTAGAGCCATTTTGGAGCTACTAAAGAAGGAACAATTGTACGCCAAATTCTCTAAGTGTGAGTTTTGGCTAAGGGAAGTGCAGTTCCTTGGGCACGTGGTGAATGGAAATGGAATCCATGTGGACCCAACCAAAATCGAGGCGATCAAAGATTGGGAAACGCCAAAGACGCCAACAGAGATTCGGCAATTCTTGGGTTTGGCTGGCTATTATCGAAGGTTCATCGAGAACTTTTCTAAGATCGCTCAACCGTTAACGCTCCTCACGCAGAAAGATAAGAAGTTTGATTGGGGAATCAAACAGGATGAAGCATTTCAAGTGTTGAAAGATAAGCTTTGCAACGCGCCAATCTTAGCTCTACCAGAAGGTACAGATGATTTCGTGGTATACTGCGACGCATCGCGTCAAGGATTGGGTTGTGTGTTGATGCAACGTCAAAAGGTTATCGCCTACGCATCACGCCAACTGAAAGTGCATGAAAAGAACTATACCACGCATGATTTGGAGCTAGGCGCAGTGGTTTTTGCCTTGAAGATTTGGAGACACTACCTTTACGGTACAAAGTGTACGATCTTTACAGATCACAAGAGCCTCCAGCATATATTCAACCAGAAGGAGTTGAATATGAGGCAAAGGCGATGGGTCGAGCTGCTAAACGACTACGACTGCGAAATCAAGTATCATCCAGGGAAGGCGAATGTGGTCGCCGATGCCCTAAGTCGTAAAGAGAGAATCAAGCCCATAACGGTTAGGGCTATGGAAATGATTATTCAAACCGATCTTTCCTCACGCGTTCGTGCAGCACAGAAGGAAGCTCTCAAGGAGGGAAACCTTGAGGCAGAATATCTCCGTGGGATGGAGAAGATGTTGGTGCCAAACAGGGAAGGAACATTGTGTTTTGGGAAAAGGATTTGGGTTCCTCTGTTTGGTGGTTTAAGAGAGGTTATCTTTGAAGAAGCTCACAAGTCACGGTACTCTATCCACCCTGGAGCGGATAAGATGTACCAGGATCTTAAAGATTATTACTGGTGGCCCAGGATGAAGGGCGATGTTGCCATTTACGTGAGCAAATGTTTAACTTGCGCCAAAGTTAAGGCGGAATACCAGAAGCCTTCAGGACTTCTGCAGCAACCGAAAATTCCCCAGTGGAAGTGGGAGGAAATCTCCATGGATTTTGTTACGAAGTTGCCAAGGACGCCAAGAGGCCATGACACTATCTGGGTGATAGTGGATCGCTTAACGAGGTCAGCACACTTCTTGCCTATCCGCGAGAAGGATAATACAAGCAAATTGGCTGAAATCTACATGAGAGAGATTGTTACACGCCATGGAGTACCTCTCTCGATTATTTCTGATAGAGATGGGAGGTTCGTATCGAGGATATGGCAATCCTTCCAGGAAGCTTTTGGCTCGAAGCTGAATATGAGCACAGCTTTTCACCCGCAGACCGACGGTCAAAGTGAGCGGACAATTCAGACGTTGGAGGACATGCTGAGAGCATGTGTGATGGATTTAGGCGGTAGCTGGGATAAGCATTTACCCCTAGTTGAATTTTCATACAACAACAGCTACCACACCAGTATTGGTGCCGCGCCATTCGAAGCGTTATATGGGCGCAAGTGCAGGTCACCGCTCTGTTGGGCAGACGCAGGTGATAGACAATTAGTAGGTCCCGATGTAGTTCAGGAAACTACAGATAAGATCGCGCAAATCCGAGATCGCATTAGTGCGGCTCGTGATCGTCAAAAGACCTACGCAGATCTGAAAAGGAAACCTCAGGAGTTTGAGGTTGGGGATATGGTTTTGTTGAAGGTATCACCCTGGAAGGGTGTGGCACGCTTTGGGAAGCGTGGGAAGTTGAATCCACGCTACATTGGTCCTTTCAAGGTTTTGGAAAGAATTGGGACCGTAGCATACAAGTTGGAACTACCTGCCGAACTGAATAATGTTCACGATACATTCCATGTATCCAATTTGAAGAGAAGTCCAACTCAGGTTAACGTTGCCATTCCTACCGACGAAATTCATGTTGATGACACGCTCCACTTCGTTGAAGAACCTGTTGAGGTCACAGATTGGAAAGTAAATAAAACCCGCCGGAGCAGTGTCAAGCTCGTCAAAGTTCGCTGGAATGCTAGACATGGTCCTGAGTTCACCTGGGAGCGTGAAGACCGAATGAAGGAGAAATACCCCCACTTATTTCCAAAGAACCCTGCTTCTACAAGCAGAATTTAAAATTTCGGGACGAAATTTATTTAACGGGGGGAGAATGTGACAACCCTCACCAAACCAGGTATCCGTACGACTTAATTAACTATTAATTGTTGCCTAATTACTGTGCTTAACTGAGATTTCTGATAAACTGCTACTTGATTGTTGATACTTGTACATATCTGCATCATACTTTGATTTTTCCGTCACTACATTACTTATTTACTGAACTTTAGTGACAAACATGATGCACAAAAGCACAGTAGCATTTGAACGGATAACCTATTGAACATGCTGATATAGCCAGCATCAGGCAAACACTGCCTCTAAAGGCCTGTATGAGCCAGAAATATTTTACTACACCCATAGTGTGTGTAGGTATACAAGGGTTGTATGATTACGTCTCTAGGGATAAGATATAGAGATTTGGATGTGCCTAAAACATACTTTAAGCACGGAACATAGCACTTTTATCAACATACTAGCTTCTAGCTAATTAATAAAGTGCCAAAACATGAAAAATTATTCCTGACACTTGGCAGAATAAATTGTGTCGCTAAAAATATTATTTACGACGCTTAAAGGATTACTTAAGCACTTTAACGGATTACTATCCAACCGAACAACCGGACAATACCCGGAGCATAAAAATATTGCCATAAATGTTATTGGTATTTTTCTGAGCCAGTTAGGGTCCCTGATTACCCTAACACCCGCATTATAACGCATTAAACAACTAACGGGGTTAAACCCTAAACTTAACCGACTTAACTTAACTAAACTGTAACTGAACAATCGAGATTCAACCGGGTGGCCCCACCACCCTAATGAAATCGGCCAACAAGGAGGGTACACTTTTATTATATTATATTTGATTTGTGGATATCTAGAACGAGAAACCGATGGACGTTAGCACTTGAATCCTCTATATAAACACACACACACCACTCACAAGATCACATCCACCACCACTCCACTCTCTCTCTTCCTTCCCTCTCCCTCTCGGCCGAGAACACTCACATCCATCCATCCATTTTTCGGTTCGTGTCTCTCCATTCCAAGCATACACTAGTGTCGGGGATCACCTACTACGGAGCTTGGAGCAAACGGAAGTGGAAGGACCTCGCTACGTTGCTTTTATCCACGCCATTTTCGACTAGATTCTTCCCTAGCCCCGAGCTAGAGGTATATTGTTTAAAACTCACTCTTGAACATATCTAAAGTGGTTAAAAGGATTTTTAATGGTTGAAAGTCGGTAACCCATCATTCGAATCTAAAAAGTCTACAAAAACATGAAAATCGTTGGATAAAAGGTCATGTCGCGTGTAAATGTTGTAGTATTTGAATATGTTGGTTATTATGGCCCGATCTATGATGTGGTGGCTCCTATCATCGTTTAACCCGACTTTGTTAAGATCTCGAATCTTGACATACACTTGTTTCTAGCGGTACGGGGGTTAAAAGGTGAAACTCCACCACACGGGAAACATGAACTTGTGTAAAAATGTTTTGACATACAAAATAGTATTTAAAACGAGCCGATCTACGTATGTACGAGTGGTATATTCGTAGGACCGGGTGTTGAGAAAATCATGTTTTATAAAAGTGGATAACATGTTAATAAAAGATGTTTTCTATAAACTACAAGTGTAAAAACACTTGTGAAACGAAAGATCCGACAAAATAACCATTTTTACAAAAGTTGTCAGGGAAGTTGTAAGGGAAGATTTGTTATAAAAACTGGGTTTTTACAAGACTAAATCATATTATACATAGATCCACTAAAAAATAAGGAGATCTACATTATGACTTTCGGAAAAATTACAAGTTCATGTAATATTGTGATTTTACATACTAGTCTACAAGTTTGGAGTGTTGAAACTTGTTTAATGTGTCGGAAATTGATTGATTGATTTGAAGAAATTGTTGAAATGATTTTGTAAAAGAAAATGATACGCTTGAAAGCGTGGCCACCTCCAGTTACAGGGGAAACTCTGGCGAAATTTTTTCTAAAATTTAACACTTGGAATTATTCACAAGTGTTAGAGTTATTTTTGAAAATATTTACAAAACATATTTCGCCATGACCTTATTTATTAAATAATCGGAGGTGGGATTTTTCACAAAACTAAACGTGATAAATATATATTCGGTAAATATATTTTGTCACCACACTGTTTATGATTATTTTGTGAAGATGTATAAATATTATTTTTAGAGTAAAAATAATATTTACAAACTTTGTCGAACCCAAAATGATACAAACGCTTATACGACAAGAATATAAGTTACAACGGTAATTATCATTACCACTTAATCGCCAAAACGTAACTTACGCTTTATTCGGAAATATTCATAAACGCATGTGTTGTCAATATATTATTTTGGGGAAAGTATTACGTGGAAAAGGAAATATATTATTTTTGAGAAAAATAATTATATTTTTGGAATAAGAAATAAAATGTATTAAGTGGGACTTAATAGAATGATATAATTACACATGTATTAATTCCCCCATCCTTGGGAAGGAAAATACGTTATCAAGTATATACACGGAGCGGTTGTCTAACCGTTTCCCAAAAATATAAACTATGAAGCTAAAGCACGGTCATCCGTCTAATAGAATAAGCACATGTAGGTCGTTGCGCAGCACTTGGATATTTGGATTACTTGATATTGTGACGCATTCACTGTGAGTTCATGTCCCCCTTTTCTCTTAACTGTTTTCAGTTTTCTAAACTGCGGGGGTGAAATACATGTTACAATGATTATGAATACTTTATACATGGTATGTTAGCGTAAGGAGGGTTACTTTTAGATCATGTGAATGGGTAGGCGGAAACTTGAGGTCATTAATCCTCAGGGTGGGGACCGAGGGGCAGGAGCGGTAGATCTATTTGGGTGTAGCGAGCCCAGTCCCAGGTCCAGCATAACGGACCTTGGGATGACTTTGTTCCCGACGCATAAATTTGCTAGGTTTGAGCCTTCCTACTTGCATTTACACATATCAATGGCCTTGCAAACCATTGGTGATCTCTTTTTCCTTATTTGCTGCATACCAGGGTTTTTGATAAAGATAAAGGTTTATTTACTCACTTTCGCATGAACTCGCTCAACATTATTGTTGATTTTTCAACTTACATGTATTTCAGGGAATTAAGGATCTGGCACGGTATAACAGGTTTCCCGCTGCATAAGACATCAGGGTCATCCAGGATTCGGGGAATGTGACTTCTTCCTGGACGAGTCACAGACCTTGAATCATGTTTATGTCATGTTTATGGTTGTAATGTTTAGACAAGCCATGATTGTTGGGTGTTTCACCCGTTAAGACAATGTTTTACTATTTTATTATCAATGGATGATCTTGCATATTTTTAATTCATATAGCTTTGTTATGATTAAGCTATGGTATTAAGAAGTCACACCAAAATAACCACGCTTCCGCAAAGCCAGGGTGTGACAGATTCGATCTAAAAATATTGAGGTGTTACAATTGAAAGAAGCCATCAAAAACTAGAAGAGATTTGTGTAAGATTCTAAGGTTTCTTTGAAGAAAATATGGAGAGAAAAGAAAGCAAGTGAAGGGTCCGGTGAGAGGGGAAGTCCTTACTGTCACACCCCAACCGATGGCGGAATCATCGGGGCGCGGCACTAAGCGAAATAGATTGTCCAGAAGTTTCCATAATGAAGGGGTATGGTCCCAAAAGTTGCGCAAACCTTCTTACAGGTCGCGCACAAGACCATACTCCTTAATCAACAACATGTTCAATTCTAACCTCGCGCAGGTTAATCTAGCATTGATTGACCCCGCGCGGGGTCTGAACAGGGTAACATATTAATTTCGATACTTGGCTTTCTGAGTAACATCCTACAGCGACTATGATCCTACGCGGGCTAGTTACGTGCTCAGTAGAGGCCGCGCAGGACTCGTAGCGCATGTACACTTCAGAGAGTACAAAGGTACAAGTGGCAGAGAAAAAGAGCCAATCCGCGTCCTTCAGACCCTGCTCAATCGTGCTCCACGATCGCATGACGTACAGGAGACAAAAAGTACTCAAGGACACCTACGTGGCACCAATCATAAGGCAGAGACATCTGCCCCATGATCTCCACTTACTTGTTGATGGCAGTGAGACAACAAGGCCGACAGCAGTGACACGTGGCTCCAATCACGGTGCGCCAGCACCGGGAAACTTCTAGAAGCCACTAACGGTCGACACCAGTGAGACAAAGAGCATATCCGCTACGTTGTCACTTTGCGGCCCAAGGCCCATCAGCCCACATCCTCTACACCTCTCCGGCTATAAATAGAGACCTTAGTTCACAGGTTGATGCATTCTCTTCCCTCTACTCTCACTCTTAATACTCGATTACCTCCTCAATACAGTTACTTATTCTCACGCCGGAGTCTGGTTAAGAGGGAAACCCCCATATTCCCCTCTTAACGAGCTAACGGTGTTCTGTTTTGCCGGATTAATCTGTCATTAAAGAGCTCAGGAAACCCAAAGAAGATTAACCATTATAGTTGAAACATAAACCAAACTAATTAACCCTAGGATTAGTTACTAGTTTCTTCACATAACAACTATATTTACCAATTATTTACAGCAACATATCCCATACCATGTCATAAAAGATAATACAGTTATTACAGAAAAGATCTAGTCAAATTGTTCTGTTCCGACAACTCAGATTTTTATTACAGACAATTGTTTATTGACCTTGGTCTTTCCTAGCCTCGATTTCACAGCAAGCTAAGCAAATAAGCATCCTAGGCATCTGTCACATACGTTAAAGTAAAAGTCAATACACATAGTGTAAAGGTGAGCATACAAGTTTAGTAGATATAATAGAGTTCGAAATCGTTACGCATAACCAGCACGTGCACAGTGTAAAACGAGGCATGTTAGTTATCGACACGAACCTATCGATACCAACGACTGCGAGTTGACTGCCCAAGGCAGTTCGTAATACACACTCACCACAGTGAGCCATGTAACAAATTGTCCTTAACAACCCCTGAGTGAACAGGTGCTGAGTCCAAACAAATAGTACTACTGTTGCTAAGGCAGGTAGACAGCATTCCATGTGTAAACATAACAAACAAGCATACATTAAGTAATGTATAACATGCAATAACGGTTAGCGTTTAAAGTATTGAGTAGTGTATTTGATTTGATTTAGTATAAGAAACGTATGTAACACCCAAAAGTGCGTAAAGCAAAAAGGGATCGAGTATACTCACAGCGATTGGTGGATTGAGGGAGCGCTAGAGAGTAAGGTTAGCCTGATCAGAACGATAGCATAACGATAAGCGACACTTAGAACGATAAAGGGTGTAAGTGGGTCGGACAACAGTTCGATCGGATGGTAGTCCTATCGGATAGCTGGTCGTACGGGTGACAGTCCGCACGGAGGGTCATCTAATCGGGTGACCTTCCGAGTGGATTGTTTCTTCCTTTGGGAAGGATGTGTTTGTGTATAATGGCTTGACTTTTGAAGTTTTCGTTGTAGCATTTTGAAAACATAGAAGTATCTCTACCTTTCAGGTCGATCGATCGAACGACCGTTCGATTGAGCGATAACCCGATTGGTTGGACACTTTTGTGAGAACAAGTTCATAGCAGTTTGTTACTCGATCGGATGATAGTTCGATCGGGTGGCAATCCGTTGATATTGAACATGTTGAAAATTGTTTAAGTTTGTGAAGTCTGAACATTACATGGTCGAGTGATAGTCCGATCGGGTGGTAATCCGATCGAGCAGCACTTCGTTCAATGTTCAACCTTCAAGTTTGAAAATAAAAGTTGAGTGTGGGGCCAAGGTGCAAGTCGATCGAGCGACAGCCCGTTCGGGTGTCAATCTGATCGGACGGTAGTCCGATCGGACGGCATTCCGTCCTGGTCGTTCTGATCACCTTACACCTGGTTGTTTTGATAGTTTGTCATTTTATCGAGATGTTTTGATAACGTGTTAAGCAACAGAAACCTCGTCACTACTTGGTACTCCTGATCGGACAGGAATCACCCAAATCCGACCAGTTAACTGTTCGAGACGGTGTTCCATGTTTAACCCGAAATCGGTAGTCTCGTGGATAGAATCCAGATCCTGAACCAACACATTAACAAGAATGAGTAGAAGGTCGGTACAAGCTCCGATTTCTACCGGTTTTGAGTGCATTGAGTGTAAAAGAGTTTAAAGAAAGTTGGAAAACCATCTTTCAATCCTTTTCACCTTGGATATGTTTAGATCTATGAAAGATCTTCGTTTATATATGTGGAAATCGTTCAGAACTAAGTTGTTCTTGGTGGATTGAGGCCAAAACATGAAGTTCTCAAGAACACCATGATGACATCATCCTAGAACACCTTGAATCTTGATGATTTCACGGTTAAAAGTGAAGATTCAAAAGATAGAAAGGTGTAGGAGTGCGTGTAGATCAAGAAAGTACAAGATTTAGGTTGAAAACTTACAAGATTTGAGAGAAATCGGAGAAAAGAAGCTTGAGTGCGGCTGGTTCGAGCAGAGAGATGTCACTACCAAAAGTAGTAACAAGTGGGGTATTTATAGGGTTTCCCAAAGTGGAAAGGGCTGGTCGATCGGGTGGCAGCCTGATCGAATGGCTGGTCGATCGAGTGGTAGCTCGATCGAACAGCTGGTCGATCGGCTGGTCACTTGGTCGATTAGCCATTTGGTTCGAGTGTTCGGTGCGTCGAGTTTTGCGATTTGATTGCGATTGAGTTTCGATTGCGTTTCGATTAATCACCACACCATAAACATAAATAAACACACACAAGTAACACATAAGGCACACACACATATAAAACAATACCCAGAACGCGTAATTCGAGTTGCGAGTATGATTGCGATAAGCGATAAGGCGATTAAATATGCGATAAATATCGAATAAACCTCGATTATTAATAAATACTCCACATAATACAACTAACGTAAAGCATGAAATAGACTATCTACAAGTCAAAGAAGTCAAAACAGGGATTGAGCAATGAGTGACAGATCGCAATTAGCAATCTTTTCTTCCTTTGACTTCAATCTTGACTTTGACTTTGACTTTCGAAACACGGGGTGTTACAGCCTCCCCCACTTAAGGGAATTTTGTCCCGAAATTAGGCTGAAGCCGTAACAAACAATTGCGTGTACTTCGCCTTCATGTCGCTTTCGAGTTCCCAAGTGAACTCTGCGCCTCGTTTGCCTTCCCATCGAACTTTCGCAATAGGAATGCGCGAGCGTCTGAGCTGCTTGGTTTGGCGGTCCATGATCTTGATAGGCTTCTCCACGAAGTGTAGTGTTTCGTTTATTTGAAGATCATCAAGGGGTACAATTAAATCATGCTCAGCCAGGCACTTTCGGAGGTTCGAAACATGGAAAGTCCGGTGGATGTTACTAAGTTCCTCCGGTAGTTCGAGTCTGTAGGCGGCTTTTCCGATCCTTTCCAGAATCTTAAAAGGTCCAACATATCGAGGCGCTAGTTTCCCTTTGTTGCCGAATCTGACCACACCCTTCCAAGGTGATACCTTTAGGAGTACGTAGTCGCCAACGTCAAATTCAAGGGGCTTGCGTCGTCTATCGGCGTAACTTTTCTGACGACTCCAAGCTTTCAGCAGATTGTCTCGAATTTGGAGAACTTTGTCAGTCGTTTCTTTCAATAGCTCAGGACCGGTTAATTGCGAGTGCCCGATCTCGTGCCATATAATAGGCGATCGACATCGTCTTCCGTATAAAGCCTTAAATGGTGCCATTTGAATGCTGGAATGATAACTGCAAGTAAGCGTCCCAATTACCACCGAAATCTATGACACACGAACGAAGCATGTCTTCAAGGGTACGAATCGTTCTCTCAGTCTGACCGTCGGTTTGAGGGTGGAATGCGGTACTGAGATTAAGCGTAGTACCGAGAGCCACTTGAAACGTTTCCCACAGTCGTGAGGTAAACCGAGCATCACGGATAGAGATGATGTCGCGAGGCGTCCCATGATTACAAATGATCTCATCAGTGTAGAATCGGGCTAATCGTTCTACCTTGTAGTCTTCTTGTATTGGCAGAAAGCGAGCAGATTTGGTCAAACGGTCAACGACAACCCAGATGCTGTCATGACCTGATGGCGTGCGCGGGAATTTAGTTATGAAGTCCATAGCTATACTCTCCCACTTCCATATAGGGATCGGGGGTTGTTCGAGTAAGCTAGAGGGTCTTTGGTGCTCAGCCTTAACCTTCGAGCAAGTCAGGCATTTTCCGACGTATAGAGCGATATCCCTTTTCATGCCCGGCCACCAGTACTTGTAGCGAAGGTCCTGGTACATTTTTTCGGCACCGGGATGAATAGAATACCGAGATTTGTGGGCTTCGTCCATCAAAATCTGTCGCAAATCGTTCCGCTTAGGGATCCAAATTCGGTCCAGATAATGGAATATCCCGTTCAACTTATTAACAAGATGGGCTCCATCGTGGTGGATTCTTTCCTTCTTCAAGGTTCGCTCGGTAAAACACGCATGCTGGGCTTCGCGAATGAGGGTTTCGAGATGATGCTGGGCTGCAATATTAGGAATGCTATGCAAATAGCTTCGTCGGCTTAGAGCGTCGGCAACGACATTTGCTTTGCCTGGATGATAACGAATCTCACAGTCGTAATCGTTGAGAAGTTCTACCCATTGGCGTTGACGCATATTAAGTTCTTTCTGATCAAAGATATGTTGTAGGCTCCTATGATCGGTGAAGATCGTATACTTGGTACCATAAAGGTAGTGTCGCCAAATCTTTAACGGAAAAACAACTGCGCCTAGTTCGAGGTCGTGGGTTGTATAGTTCTTCTCGTGGATCTTGAGCTGACGAGATGCGTAAGCAATAACCTTGTCTCGTTGCATGATAACACAACCAAGACCAAGGTTTGAGGCATCGCAATAGACAATGAAGTCATCGTTTCCGTCAGGCAAAGTGAGGATAGGAGCATTGCAAAGCATATGCTTGAGGGTTTGGAAAGCAGACTCTTGTTCAGTTCCCCAAACAAAAGGCTTGTATTTATGAGTGAGAGTGGTAAGCGGCACAACGATTTTAGAGAATCCTTCGATAAATCGACGATAGTAGCCTGCTAGTCCGAGAAAAGAACAGACTTCAGACGGGTTCTTCGGTGTAACCCAACTCTTAACTGCCTCAATCTTCGCGGGATCGACATGAATACCTTGACTATTGAAAATGTGACCGAGGAATTGAACCTCCTCCAGCCAAAATTCGCACTTGGAGAACTTGGCATAGAGTCGATTCCTTGGAGTAGCTCGAGAACCAAACGTAGATGTTGCGCGTGTTCGGCTTTCGACTTGGAATAGATCAGGATATCATCGATGAACACGATAACGAAGCGGTCAAGAAAAGGCTTACATACCCGATTCATCAGATCCATGAAAACTGCGGGTGCGTTAGTTAAACCAAAAGGCATAACAACGAACTCATAGTGTAACACCTCGAAATTTTGTGTCCAATAATGTGTTGACACGTGTCATGAGTTTACACGTGGCATTAAATATTAAATAAAGGACTAAAGTTGACAAACCTTGAAAGTATGTAAATTCGAGGGTTATAAATGTCAACGAAGGGTAAATATACTGTATAGTAACCCTAAACGATGTTCGTACCTTCAAACGAATAAATCATGGATCGTACGGAGCGAAACGCGGAAGGAAGTGAGAGATTACAAGCTACAGGGGTTAATTGTGTCAACATGTTAATTTATACCTCTAAGTGACCCTTTGACGAACCCGAGGCTTTGTAACAGTAAAATACGCTCACTAGAATATACAATATAAATTTCGCGAAGTTCCGTTTTAAAACGAGAAAGTTATGATCAAATTCGTATGAGAGGGGTTAAAAGCGTCAACAATAAAAGTTAAGGCTTTTCGGATAGTAATTAAACTAACCGGGGACTTAACAATGCGGGTAAAAGGCACGAGGCCCTTAGTGGTAAATAATCGAGGGCCAAATCACAAAGTTACCCCTTCGAAACCGAAAGGTCAGGTTAATCATTACAAAAGATTTGAAAATCTTGGAAATCAGGTCTAATGCGGGCCGCGTTAAGGTTATGGGTGATTTAATGCGGGCCGCGAGCCAGCTGCTGATTCGTTTTCTGACATTAGGATTCATGCGGCCCGCATCCGAGTTGCTGAATCCTAATGTGGGCCGCGTACGAGTCCCAGATGCAGAAACTTTGGACAGATTCAATGTTTAAGCTTGTGAACGATCTTGTGAGCATTAACTGAAGCATGGGCGCCCTCTACATGTCCCCTAGCACCTTAGGACACCTGCTGATCATCCATGAGCAATCCTAGAGTGAGTTGTAATGATCTTAAGCATGGAAATTCACTATAAAAGCCAATGCATTGTGCACAATTGAAACACACCTCAAATCTGCATTCTAGTTCATCTCTGGAGCTCTAAACCATTCTTCTATCATCCCTAGTCGTGCACCAAGCTTCTGTAAGTGTGCCTACCCTTTTGTAGCTTTGTTTTTGCTTAGTTTAGCTTAAAAGTCAATCCGTCGTAATTAACGATTGACTTTGCGATAAATCACAAATGTCGAATCAAAGATAGTTATATGTTGGTAATCATGTGGGCTTTAAACCCCTAAAAGGGCACCCTCTGATTCCCACTCTAACTAGTCCGAATGTCGAGTCAAACGTGCTTAGAAAAAGTCAACAGAAATGCCATTTTGCGATTTAATGCATAATCAGTAATGTAGATGATATGTAACCTGTTTAAACACTCATAAAACATGATAATAAGTATATTAACTAATCTAAGCTTGTATGATCCGACCATTTACGGTTTTGACCCGGTTCGGAGCCGAAAGTCGCAAAGCTTTGACTTTTGCATTGACTTCAGTTCTGACCCGTTAAAGTATGATTTAGATATGTCTTAGGACTCTCTTAGGACCAGGTTACATGATGGTATAACCCTCTGTGACCGGTTCGTTGTTTGTCCGAGTCTTTTACACATTTCCGTTAAATGCTTAAAAGTTGACCGTAACTTCCTTTTAATTTAAAACGAGAATTTCGGACATGTGAAAGAACTATAACCTTAGTTACTGATTTCTAAGCATGTCTCTAAAATTTCACGTCAATCCGAGGTCCAGAATAGGAGTTATGCTAAACCCAGATTTCGACACCAAACCTTTTACACACTGATGTAAAATAATATTTTGGGATTTTTAAATATTTTTAATTATTTTTAACCTGCTCATAACCTGCGGTTATGGCAACGGTTCGGTGAATACCGAATATACCCTTTTCGGCCATAACTTGAGTTCTACAAGGTCTTTTGACCCGATTCCAGTTGCTACTGATTTTAAATAATAAATAAAGTATTTTAGACTTTATAAACTGTTCGGGAAACTCAGATTTCCTGTAGAACTTAGAAACCTCTTTTATAATCTTTAAAAAGACCGAAATACCCCTACGGGGCATAATATGAACTTAAACTCGTTACGGGCATTATGGAAGGTATCCTACTGATACCACAACCTCTTTAAAGCATATTGACTTAGGAAACCAGTGTAGGACTCTTACGGTTACCCGTTGCGCCTTTTGCGCGCACGGTTCGGCTTATGTAACTAGTTTACATAAACTAGCCGAAACGGGTCAAACCATATTGTTTTGACCCCAAAATCTAGAGTGTGGTTATTATACCCATATAAAACAAGTCTTCAAACTTGTTGGGTCCAAAATCACATTCCATTCGCGGTTTTCGCCTTTCACGCGATTAAACCGTATCTATCCTTGAAACTGACCGGTCTAAGCTACGGCTAAATTAAAAGACACGTTAGGATTCTAATAGGTTATATTAAACCTTCGTTCCAGAATAGGAGACCAGTAAAAGCTATCTGCAATTTATTTCGATTAAGGACTTATACTTGCAAAGGTAAATACTTTTAACTTATTTTCCGTTATACGGGCTTGGGTTACCGTATACAGCATACCACTTGATCAGGCATCAAATTCTCCACCGATTGAGTGGGTAATTGAATAAATTTGATCGGCCCGTTTAAACAGTCTTGTTACTTAAAAGCCTTTGGGGGGTTAATGACCATGTCCCGGATATCCCTGGCATCATTTTACGAAATGGCCACGACCTAAGCGCGGAGTGTAGGCGTACACTCGTCAGTGCATAAATAGTCGCTGTGGTGTGTCTATTGATCTTTAACCCGGACTTGATCCGGGCTACTGAACGCATAAGGAACATGTCATTCGTTCACAAGATTATATTTTTAAATAATTCTCCCGAGTTATAAAAGAGTTTGTGCCTTGTGCATTCAAATCAATTTTAATAAACATTTTTCACAAGCGTCGGTTGAATGTATTTACCAGTGTAAACTGACGTATTTTCCCAAAAAGACTAAATGCAGGTACTATGCTTAATTGGCTGGATATTCTCTTTAGCATCATAAAGAGTCTCGCAAGCTTAAGATGCCTATGTCTGTTGAACAACACTTATATTTTTATTTGATCCGCCGTGGATACATTTTCGACTATTCGTAATACATTTGATATTACAAACAATGGTTGAAATATAATTATCTTTATGCTTCCGCTGTGCATTCATATATTGTGTAGTTTGACTATATTGTTGCCAACTACGTCACGATAATCCCCCACCGGGCCCACCGGTGAGACACGTGGAAATCGGGGTGTGACAGGTTGGTATCAGAGCCAACGTTGAGTGAATTAAACACTATCCTTATGTGTTTAATCTCAATGACACAATTGCACATATTTGAGTCTAGACAAGAACATAGGACAAATTCGAATTGCTATTCCAGTTTGTCTTTTTTTTTTTTGTTTATTGTTATTTAAAGTTTTGAAAGCAGGAAATATGCCACCAGCAATCAGACGAGGAAGAGGAGGAAGAGGAGGAAGAGGCAAAGGAACGATCATTACTCACAATGATCACGAGGCTGGACCTTCGAACATGCGAGCTCCTTCCAGTACAAGAAGTGAGGAACCACAGAGACGAAGAAGAAACCTCTTTGAACCTGCGAGACATTCCACCTCGCACAGTTCGACACCCTCATACCGTCATTCGTTTGGACCAGATTCGGAAAACAATCCCAATAACCCTCAACCATCATTCATACCTCTCCAGCGATCTGCTTCGCACCGTTCTTATGGCGATCCTTCACCTTTCTTCGTAGGACAGTTTAACCCGGCGGATTATGTCCAAGAGCCAATAGGGTATAACCCTTTAGGACCAGAGGATCACTTTTCTGAAGATAATGCAGTGGATATGGACGAGGATACAGACCCCGTCGAACCTGCAAGGGGTACTCCCAACCATCCAATCGAGATTTCTGATGGGTCATCCTTTCATGGGACACCCTATCAAGGTCCCGACAGTTAGCAGGCGAGGTTTGACCAATGTAATTGGTACTTTACACCGTCACATCACTTCTCGCCTCACGACCATCAGCAACAACAGGATCCTTCTGAGGATTCGCGGTTTGTGGCAGTTACGCCACCGCCACCGGTACAACCAGTAATTCCAGATCCGCCAAGGCGTAGAAGATCAGGCGCACGAATGTCCACCCGAGGAGGGGAATTCCATTTCAGCACCCCTCGCCACTCGAGTGCGAGTCACTTTCCGTCAGTACCTGAAGAAGAACCACAATTAGGGGAACCTTCTGGTCACCCTGCAGAGGTGAATTCTGCACCAGTTGCACCACCTCCGCCACCTTTCGGATATGACAATCCGATACCAGCGTACGGCGCTTCCACTGCGTACAACCCGTTTGAGCAGCCGACTCACACGCACTACAACTATAACTATGATGCCGATCCATATGTGGTAGCGGCTAGTTACAATGCCCTCCATGGAACCTCTTGGAGACCAGATGTCACATCCCGATCTCCACGTGTCACCGGTGGGCCCGGTGTGGGGTATGGTGACGTAGTTGGCATCGTCATAGACAAACAACACAATATAATAATGCACAGCGGAAGCAGAATAGATTCATTTCAACTTTAAAGACAATGTAATAATAAATATCACGAGTAGTTGAAACGGATCCACAGGCGGATCAAATAAAATAAGAAAATTGTTCAACAGTTTTATTGTCGTCCGAGCTTGCGAGACTATTGTGGACGCTCTAGGAGACAGCCAGCCTATTTCGTTTAGTACCTGCACTTAACCTTTTGGGAAAATACGTCAGTTTACACTGGTAAATACAAATTAACTGACTCATTTTGAAAATGATTGAAAATTGATTTAAATGCACATGGCATAATTTTTTTTTATAACTTGGGATAATTATGCAATATAAACTTGTGAACGAATTACATGCTACTCGTACGTTTGGTAGCCCGGGATCTTGTCCGGGTTAAGGATTAATAGACACACCACATTAAAGAGTTATACACGACGGGTGTACGCCTACACCCCGTGCTCTGGTCGTGGCCATCTCGTAAGATAATGCCAAGGATATCCGGGACACGGTCATTAACCCCCCAAAGGCTTAAAGTAAAACAAGACTGTTTAAACGAGCCGATCAAATTATTCCAATTGCAAACCCAAGGGTGCAAGATTTGTACGCTCGATCAAGCGGTATTCTATATACCGTACCCCAAGCCCGTATAGGGAAAATAAGTCAAAATGTATTTACCTGAGTAAGTATGAATCACAATTGGCAAGTGTAGGTAGCTTTTACTGGGCCTCCTATTCTGGAACAAAGGTTTATAATAACCTATTAGATTCCTAACGGGTCTTTTATTTAAGCCTAAGCTTGACCGGTTAGTTTTAAGGACGATACGGTTCAAGCGCACGATTAAGCGAAGACCGGATAGAATGTGATTTAGACCCGACAAGTTTTAATACTTGTATAATATGGGTATACTAAATACATTCTGGATTTTGAGACAAAAATGATAACGTTTGACCCGTTTCGGTCAATTTATGCAAACTAGTTACATAAACCGAACCGAACGCTAAAAGAGTGTTACGGGTAACCAAAAGAGTCATATGCAAGTTTCCTGAGATAATATGCTTTAAATATGATATAATATCAGTAAGTTATGTTCTATCATGCCCCGAATAATTTTAAACTCAATTTATGCCTTATAAGGGCATTTTGGTCATTTAAAAGATTATAAAAGAGTCAAATTGGAAATCTGAGTTACAGGTCTGATTTATACAGTAAATATACTTAGTTTGACATATTATAGCAGTAGGGTATGACCCATAAACAAAACTTATCATTTAAAATCAAACTATACACCGTAGGGGTATTTTAGTAATTTCACAAGGGCTAAAAATGTCAAAACTGGAAATCTGAGTTCGAAATCTTATACTTACTGTTATTATATGAAAATATGCTAAATACATCAGTAGGTATGAGTCTTATATGTTTAATATGAGTATAACGCTTACTATGCGCTAAAAACGCTTAAAAAATGCGATTTAGAGCCGTTTCCGGGTTTTCAAAAGGAAGCTGAGATTTTTATATTTCCAGAATGCTCAAAATAATTTATTTAACAAATAAAATCAGTAGAAAAAGGTTTGGGGTCAAAAGGATTTATAAAACTCATTTTATGGCTTAAACGGTCAAAACCGGCATTAACCGAATCAACTTAGCGACCTATGATACGATCAGCCAAAAATTAAATAAAAATCATCAAAAATCCCAAAATATTATATAACATCAGTGGGTAAAAAGTTTTATATCAGAAAGTGGCCTTAAATAGGTTATACGCTAAATGCGCCGATTATGTAACATAAAGCTTTAGTTTTACGATATCGGCCATAACTCAAAATCTGGACCACCAACTGATCTCAAATTTTCGGTGCAAGTCTATAAATCAGAAATAAAGATTTCTACTCTTTCACTTTTCCAAAAATCACGTTTTATATCAAAAAGGGCAAAATAGTCAACTTTAAGCATAAATCGGAAACATGCATATGAATCGGTTAAGCATAGACTCAAGTAGTAAAAATTCCAGAGAGTTAAACTTAAATAAAAATGGTCAAAAATAAACTCTAATACAGATCTCAAACATGCATGCACGGATCCGAATCGAGAGTCAACGAAAAAGTCGTTTTATAAGACTTTCGGTTCCGATCCGAGTTTATACTAAAGATTGTCGAGTTGATCATGGTAAAACATATTCTTATATTCATTATAAAGTTATTTTTGATGATCAAACTGATTGCATGTCATCTACATTACCATTCATGCCATATTTTGCAAAAACATTTCCTGTTGACTTTTTAAGAACAACTTTGACTCGACAAATAGCATGCTTAGAGTGGGAATCAGAGAATACCCTTTTGAGGGTTTGTTTCCCACATAAATACCAACTTATAAGTGGTTTCAATTTGAGAAATGACAGAGCCAAATTCGTTTAATCGAAAAGACAAACTATATGAACAACGGATTGACTTTTGGCTAATAATCAAAGCTAGAACGAATTAGAGAATGATATGAATGCTTACAAAGGTCCTAATGAAGCCTAGATAGCACTTGGAGGTTGCCTTGTCGATCAGATTGCTCCTGGAATGCCTTATGAGTTCTTGCAAGTTTGCTTAGTGTTCTTGTTACAATACAAGTGCCTCAAAAAGTGAACAATTGATCTGATTTATGGAGGTTTCAGGAGTTGTGAGAGCATCACAGGTGTCCCAACATGCATGCTCATCTATTGGTGAGTTTTGGAGGTGCTCATAGCTGTCCTCAACTCAAAAATTGGACCAGAATGCAAAAATTCGCGAATTCTGTTACTGGCAGGGGCACGCGGCCCGCTTCAGGTAGCCCAGGCGGGCCGCCTGGGGTTCTGCAGGTCCAAACATTTTTCAAATGTTGCAGCTTTGGTCCCTGTCTTCGCACGCGAGGTTTTGCCTATTAATTTTGACTCGTAAACCCTCAAACTTGGTTTCTAAGAACCTTGGGACATTTACCAACATGGTAATGTCCTCGGTTAACTTTGCGCTCACCCGAAAAGTCATGAAATTCGACGTTGACGCTTTTAACCCCTCAAGTACGGTTTTGGCCATAACTTTCTCATACGTTAACGAAACTTCATGAAATTTTTACCACATATTCTAGTGAGTATATTTTAGCATTACAAAGCTTCGGGTCTGCCAAAAGTTCACTCAGAGGTATAAATTCAACATGTTGACACTTTTAGCCCCTATAGTTTGTAATTCCTCACTTTCGGGCAATTTCCGCTTTGTATGATCCATGATCCATCCGTTTAGGGTTATAGACATTATGTAGGGTTATCATAGAGTCTATTTATCCATTGTTGACACTTTGGACCCTTACGTTCCATAGTTTTCACTGTTTGTCAACTTTAGTCCCTCTAAAGTATGTTTTCGCATACCGGAACCCTATGACACGTGTCAATACATTATTGGACGTAAATTTTCGAGATGTTACACCAGATTACTCAGCTCATGGGTATCCAATACCTCCTAGACCTCCGGTTCAGCAACCGTTGCAGCAGCCACGTTTTTCTCCACCGGAGCAAGAAGAAATACTCCACCGTTTAAACCGTGTGGAACGAGACTTCGAACAAGAACGTAAGAGTAATCGTGGATTTCTCAAGGGCCTAGCAAACCTGCTAAAACGGAGGAAGAAAGAGATCATTAGTCTCCTTATGTATTGTTGTATTTACAATTTAGTCCCTGCGTGGACATTTGTCGTATTTCAGTCCCTATGTGGACTTATCTTTGAGTCCCTGCGCGGACATCTATCTTGTATTGGTCCCTTCGTGGACTTGTTTTTCTAAAAACCTCTGCGTAGGTAATTATTTATTTAAAAAGTCCCGTTTAGGGCAGCGTGTAATCATATTTGAAATTTATGGAATGTTAGGTTATAAATTTCATTTTTGTTATTATTATATATGAAATAAATCAAAAATCATTCCTTTTAAATTTAAATCTGCCTAAATAAAGAATCTTAAGAGTGAAACCTAGCCAGGTGTCTTTATAAGATCCGGCCAAGATGGTAAGACCTGATTAAAAGATTCAGATTCCCATTTAACCTCTGTAAACATGTTAACGTTCATGGCAGATGTGATTCGTTAAAATCGCACGCGTCATTCTTATATAAGAATCCTTTTAAGGATTCCAAAGCCCAAATTAATGATTTATAAATCATGGGTTAAATCGTCAATGAAGATGATCAATTATTAAACATCCATTAGTGATGTAATGCCTACGGGCCAAACTTATTAAACATCCATTAGCGATGCAGTGCATACAAGCCAAATTTATTAAACATCCATTAGTGATGTAGTGCCTACGGGCCATATTTATTGTTATATAAGACAAAAGGCAGTGGTAGTCTATGACTCCCTGTCAGAAAAGGTAAAAGGACTACGGTTCAAACCTTCATGCCTTGATTCTCTGTAATCCCGGCTAATATTATAAAAACGTCCTTGTGACTAGGCTATTATGCCACTAACAATATTGTTTGTAATTAGGATAAGTTATATTCAAATCCTAAATAAAAGTGAGTAACAAATTAACCAGATATGGTCTCTGTTTACCATGGTTAATGAATTGCCATAAAAGACAATTCCATAATAAACTCCTAAATAAAAATTTTTCCTGATCTTCTGTAGCAGATTCAAGTTACCATGGCTAATCCAAATGAGGAGAACAGTCATTCAAAAGAAGATGAATACGATAACGCCCAGGTTCATTTGACGGGCGCAGAATTGAAAGCTCTGGTCGACGGTGCTGTTAAGGCAGCCCTGGATCGACAATACGAAGAGTATACTGAATCCCGGAGCAGAACCATATCTAAACCACACTCAAAGCCAAAAACCCACTCAAAATCTCACAGCAAACCACCGTCTAAGCCTAAAAAGGACGATGATAACCACTCATCCAATGAAAACAGTGTCCGTCTAGAAAAAGTGTATACTGATGCGTCTCACACCAGGGGTTGCACCTACAAGTATTTCGTATCATGCAAACCCTGAGACTTCACTGGGGAGAAAGGCGCAGTAGATTGTATGACGTGGCTAGACGAGATGGACACCGTGGTGGACATCAGTGGTTGCGCAAAGAAAGATGTGGTAAAGTTTGTTTCACAATCATTCAAGGGCGAGGCCCTGGCTTGGTGGAGGTCATTGGTTCAGGCCTCGGGGAAGTCTGTTTTATACAGCATGACATGGGAGGAATTCATTTCTCTCATTAAGGAGAATTACTGCCCTCAACATGAGGTTGAAAAGATAGAGACCGACTTCCTATCGTTGGTTATGACGAACCTTGACTGTCAAGCTTACCTCACGAGCTTCAACACGATGTCCTGGTTGGTTCCGTATCTGGTAACCCCGGAGTCAAAGAGAATAGCTCGTTTTATCGGTGGTTTAGCCCCCGAGATAAAGGCAAGCGTAAAGGCCTCTTGGCTAGCGACCTTTAGACCTGTAGCTGACATTTCTTTGTCCCTCACTCTGGATGCGGTCCGACAAAGATCGCTGAGGAACAAAGAGGCTGAGAAGAGAAAGCGTGAAGATGATACTTCACGAAGGTCGGGCAAGAAGCACCGTGGAAACGGTGACAACAAGAGAGGGTCTGAGTCAAGGAAGGATGGGCAACAGTCTGGTGAGAAGCCCAAGTGCAAGAATTGCAAGAGACATCACTTTGGAAAGTGTAGACTCGAATCAAACTCGCAGACTCAGTCGAAGTCGTATGCTTGCGGGTTATGCAAGTCCAAGGACCACAAGACCGTGGATTGCAAAAAGATAAAGGATGCAACTTGCTACAGTTGTAATGAGAAAGGGCACATTAGAACCAACTGCCCTAAACACACCAAGAAGCCTGAAGAGGCCAAGAAGACCAATGCGAGAGTCTTCAAGATGGATGCGAAAGAAGAAGTACTAGACGATAACGTGATCACAGGTACTTTCCTCGCAAATGATATCTTTGCAAGAGTACTTTTTGATTCGGGCGCTGATAACTCTTTCGTAGATCATAAATTTTGCACATTGCTAAATATGCCTGACAAAACCTTAAATGTGAATTATGAGGTAGAGCTAGCAGATGGCACCATAGAAACCGTCTCCACTGTGTTAGATGGATGTGTGATATCCATTAAGAACCACTCTTTTCCTCTATCTCTACTTCTCTTTAAATTGGCTGGTTTTGACATAGTTCTGGGTATGGACTGGTTATCTCACAACCAGGCCCAAATCGTCTGCAACAGAAAGCAAGTGGTGATAAAGACTCCGTCTGGTGAATCGCTTACCATTCGGGGAGATACCCAGTATGGATTGCCCGAGCAAGTGACTATGCTCAAGGCTTCAAAATGTCTAAAGAAGGGTTGTGTCATCTACATGGCACAGGTGATTTTTGATGAGCCTAAACCAAAGATAGAAGACATTCCCGTCATTTCGGAATACCCAGAAGTTTTCCCTGAAAATCTACCTGGTTTGCCACCAGATAGGCAAGTGGAATTCAGGATTGATATCATCCCTGGAGCAGCACCTATTGGCAGAGCACCTTACAGGTTAGCACCAACCGAAATGAAGGAGTTGAGGACCCAGCTGGATGAACTGCTAGCTAAAGGTTTCATCAAACCTAGTTCGTCTCCCTGGGGAGCACCAGTCCTGTTTATCAGGAAGAAGGACGGGTCGATGCGTCTGTGCATCGATTATCGCGAGCTTAATAAAGTCACAATAAAGAATAGATATCCCTTGCCAAGGATCGACGATTTGTTCGATCAGTTACAAGGGGCAAGTTATTTCTCGAAGATTGACTTGAGGTCAGGCTACCATCAACTGAAGGTCAGAGATGAGGACGTACATAAAACCGCATTTAGGACTCGTTACAGTCACTACAAGTTCCTAGTGATGCCTTTTGGGCTCACTAATGCACCAGCTGCGCTCATGGATCTCATGAATCGCGTCTGCAAGCCGTACTTAGACAAATTCGTCATCGTCTTCATCGACGATATTCTTATCTACTCTAAGAACCGAGCTGACCATGAGAAACACCTTCGCTGTATTCTCAAACTCCTGCATCATGAGAAACTCTATGCCTAATTCTCTAAGTGCGAATTCTGGCTTCGAGAAGTCCAATTCCTAGGACATGTTGTCAGCGAGTGTGGTATCCAAGTGGATCCCACTAAAGTTGAAGCTGTCATGAATTGGCAAGAGCCAAAGACGCCTACAGAGATTCGTAGTTTCCTGGGGTTAGCAGGATATTACAGGCGATTCATTGAAAATTTTTCAAGGATTGTTGCGCCCTTAACTTCCTTAACCAAGAAGAAAGTAAAGTTCGTTTGGGGCCCTAAGCAGCAAGAGTCCTTTGATATTCTAAAGCAAAAGCTGAGCAACGCTCCTGTGCTGACATTGCCTGAAGGTACCGAGGAGTTCGTAGTTTACTGCGACGCATCACACACTGGCATGGGATGTGTGCTCATGCAGAAAAGCAAGGTTATTGCCTATGCTTCGAGACAGTTAAAGGTGCATGAGAAGAATTACACCACCCATGACTTGGAGCTGGGTGCCGTTGTGATCGCACTAAAACTGTGGAGACATTATCTGTATGGTATCAAGTTTGTGATCTATTCTGATCATAAGAGCCTTCAACATCTGTTTAATCAGAAGGAGCTAAACATGAGGCAACGCCGTTGGATGGAGACTTCAAATGATTATGATTGTGAAATCAGATATCATCCCGGCAAGGCGAATGTAGTCGCTGATGCCCTGAGTCGAAAGGAAAGGGTGAAACCCAACCGAATCAATGCCAAGAGCATTGAAGTAAAGAATAATTTGATTGAAAGGTTGTTAGCTGCACAGAGAGAAGCTGTGTTGGAAGCTAACTATCCTAAAGAAAAGCTGGGAGTAACTGAGGAGCAGTTAACTCTTAGCAAGGACGGAATTTTACGATTAAATGGACGAATATGGGTTCCAATTTATGGAGGACTACGAGATGTTATCCTCCAGGAAGCCCATAGTTCCAAATATTCTGTTCACCCGGGAGCTGATAAGATGTATCAGGATCTAAAGGCAAATTATTGGTGGATAGGCTTGAAAAAGTCTGTAGCCGCTTATGTAGCAAAATGCTTAACTTGTGCGCAAGTTAAAGCTGAGCATCAAAAGCCATCAGGCTTGCTACAACAGCCTGAACTCCCTGAATGGAAGTGGGAATGTGTAACTATGGATTTTACTACCAAGTTACCCAAGACGAGGAAAGGAAATGACACATTATGGGTTATAGTCGATAGACAGACTAAGTCAGCACATTTCTTACCCATCAAGGAGACTTATAGCTCCGACATGTTAGCCCAGTTATACGTTGATAAGATTGTAGCCTTACATGGCATACCTGTGTCTATTATATCCGACAGAGATACTAGATACACGTCTCATTTCTGGAAAAGCTTCCAGCAATCTTTGGGCACACGTTTGAATTTTAGTACGGCTTACCATCCTCAGACAGACGGTCAGAGTGAGCGTACTATTCAAACGTTGGAAGACATGCTACGTGCATGTGCTATCGATTTGGGTGGTAGTTGGGATAAGAACCTGCCACTAATCGAATTCTCCTACAACAATAGCTACCATACCAGCATTAAGGCTGCGCCCTTCGAGGCATTATACGGTAGAAAGTGTAGATCGCATGTTTGTTGGGCGGAAATTGGAGATGTCCAATTATCAGGACCAGAGATAGTCTTCGAAACGACGGACAAGATTGTCCAGATTCGAGACCATCTCAAGGCTTCCCGAAATAGGCAGAAGAGTTACGCGGATCCAAAGCGTAAAGATTTTCACTTCGAAGTAGGTGAAAAAGTGTTACTTAAAGTATCACCCTGGAAGGGGGTGATGCGTTTCGGTAAGAAAGGCAAACTAAGCCCGAGATACATAGGACCTTTCGAGGTTATCGAACGTGTCGGGTCAGTTGCCTATAAGTTAAACTTACCGGAGGAGCTCAATGGAATTCACAATGTGTTCCACATCTGCAATCTGAAAAAGTGCTTCGCTGACGAATCACTGGTAATACCCCATACAGATGTGCATATAGATGAGAGCTTGAAATTTGTGGAGAAACCTTTGTCGATTGAAGATCGACAGGTAAAGAAGCTTCGAAGGAAGCATGTACCTATAGTAAAGGTCAAGTGGGATGCCCGTAGAGGTCCCGAATTCACGTGGGAAGTTGAATCCACGATGAAAGAGAAATACCCTTATTTATTTCAGTAAATCTCGGGTCGAGATTTATTTTAAGGGGGTGAGGATGTAACACTTCAAAATTTTGTGTCCAATAATGTGTTGACACGTGTCATGAGTTTACACGTGGCATTAAATATTAAATAAAGGACTAAAGTTGACAAACCTTGAAAGTATGTAAATTCGAGGGTTATAAATGTCAACGAAGGGTAAATATACTGTATAGTAACCCTAAACGATGCTCGTACCTTCAAACGAATAAATCATGGATCGTACGGAGCGAAACGCGGAAGGAAGTGAGAGATTACAAGCTACAGGGGTTAATTGTGTCAACATGTTAATTTATACCTCTAAGTGACCCTTTGACAAACCCGAGGCTTTGTAACAGTAAAATACGCTCACTAGAATATACGATATAAATTTCGCGAAGTTCCGTTTTAAAACGAGAAAGTTATGATCAAATTCGTATGAGAGGGGTTAAAAGCATCAACAATAAAAGTTAAGGCTTTTCGGATAGTAATTAAACTAACCGGGGACTTAACAATGCGGGCAAAAGGCACGAGGCCCTTAGTGGTAAATAATCGAGGGCCAAATCGCAAAGTTACCCCTTCGAAACCGAAAGGTCAGGTTAATCATTACAAAAGATTTGAAAATCTTGGAAATCAGGTCTAATGCGGGCCGCGTTAAGGTTATGGGTGATTTAATGCGGGCCGCAAGCCAGCTGCTGATTCGTTTTCTGACATTAGGATTCATGCGGCCCGCATCCAAGTTGCTGAATCCTAATGTGGGCCGCGTACGAGTCCCAGATGCAGAAACTTTGGACAGATTCAATGTTTAAGCTTGTGAATGATCTTGTGAGCATTAATTGAAGCATGGGCGCCCTCTACATGTCCCCTAGCACCTTAGGACACCTGCTAATCATCCATGAGCAATCCTAGAGTGAGTTGTAATGATCTTAAGCATGGAAATTCACTATAAAAGCCAATGCATTGTGCACAATTGAAACACACCTCAAATCTGCATTCTAGTTCATCTCTGGAGCTCTAAACCATTCTTCTATCATCCCTAGTCGTGCACCAAGCTTCTGTAAGTGTGCCTACCCTTTTGTAGCTTTGTTTTTGCTTAGTTTAGCTTAAAAGTCAATCCGTCGTAATTAATGATTGACTTTGCGATAAATCACAAATGGTCCTGTGGTTTGTCGAATCAAAGATAGTTATATGTTGGTAATCATGTGGGCTTTAAACCCCTAAAAGGGCACCCTCTGATTCCCACTCTAACTAGTCCGAATGTCGAGTCAAACGTGCTTAGAAAAAGTCAACAGAAATGCCATTTTGCGATTTAATGCATAATCAGTAATGTAGATGATATGTAACCTGTTTAAACACTCATAAAACATGATAATAAGTATATTAACTAATCTAAGCTTGTTTGATCCGACCATTTACGGTTTTGACCCGGTTCGGAGCCGAAAGTCGCAAAGCTTTGACTTTTGCATTGACTTCAGTTCTGACCCGTTAAAGTATGATTTAGATATGCCTTAGGACTCTCTTAGGAACAGGTTACATGATGGTATAACCCTCTGTGACCGGTTCGTTGTTTGTCCGAGTCTTTTACACATTTCCGTTAAATGCTTAAAAGTTGACCGTGACTTCCTTTTAATTTAAAACGAGAATTTCGGACATGTGAAAGAACTATAACCTTAGTTACTGATTTCTAAGCATGTCTCTAAAATTTCACGTCAATCCGAGGTCCAGAATAGAAGTTATGCTAAATAGCGCAAATTACGGAAACTTTAGTAATTTAATAGCGCAATTAGCATAACGCCTATCTAAACCCAGATTTCGACACCAAACCTTTTAAACACTGATGTAAAATAATATTTTGGGATTTTTAAAGATTTCTAATTATTTTTAACCTGCTCATAACCTGCGGTTATGGCAACGGTTCGGTGAATACCGAATATACCCTTTTCGGCCATAACTTGAGTTCTACAAGGTCTTTTGACCCAATTCCAGTTGCTACTGATTTTAAATAATAAATAAAGTATTTTAGACTTTATAAACTGTTCGGGAAACTCAGATTTCCTGTAGAACTCAGAAACCTCTTTTATAATCTTTAAAAAGACCGAAATACCCCTACGGGGCATAATATGAACTTAAACTCGTTACGGGCATTATGGAAGGTATCCTACTGATACCACAACCTCTTTAAAGCATATTGACTTAGGAAACCAGTGTAGGACTCTTACGGTTACCCGTTGCGCCTTTTGCACGCACGGTTCGGCTTATGTAACTAGTTTACATAAACTAGCCGAAACGGGTCAAACCATATTGTTTTGACCCCAAAATCTAGAGTGTGGTTATTATACCCATATAAAACAATTCTTCAAACTTGTTGGGTCCAAAATCACATTCCATTCGCGGTTTTCGCCTTTCACGCGATTAAACCGTATCTATCCTTGAAACTGACCGGTCTAAGCTACGGCTATATTAAAAGACCCGTTAGGATTCTAATAGGTTATATTAAACCTTCGTTCCAGAATAGGAGACCAGTAAAAGCTATCTGCAATTTATTTCGATTAAGGACTTATACTTGCAAAGGTAAATACTTTTAACTTATTTTCCGTTATACGGGCTTGGGTTACGGTATATAGCATACCGCTTGATCGGGCATCAAATTCTCCACCGATTGAGTGGGTAATTGAATAAATTTGATCGGCCTGTTTAAACAGTCTTGTTACTTAAAAGCCTTTGGGGGGTTAATGACCATGTCCCGGATATCCCTGGCATCATTTTACGAAATGGCCACGGCTTAAGCGCGGAGTGTAGGCGTACACTCGTCAGTGCATAAATAGTCGCTGTGGTGTGTCTATTGATCTTTAACCCGGACTTGATCCGGGCTACTGAACGCATAAGGAACATGTAATTCGTTCACAAGATTATATATTTAAATAATTCTCCCGAGTTATAAAAGAGTTTGTGCCTTGTGCATTCAAATCAATTTTAATAAACATTTTTCACAAGTGTCGGTTGAATGTATTTACCAGTGTAAACTGACGTATTTTCCCAAAAAGACTAAATGCAGGTACTATGCGTAATTGGCTGGATATTCTCCTTAGCATCATAAAGAGTCTCGCAAGCTTAAGATGCCTATGTCTGTTGAACAACACTTATATTTTTATTTGATCCCCTGTGGATACATTTTCGACTATTCGTAATACATTTGATATTACAAACAATGGTTGAAATATAATTATCTTTATGCTTCCGCTGTGCATTCATATATTGTGTGGTTTGACTATATTGTTGCCAACTACGTCACGATAATCCCCCACCGGGCCCACCGGTGAGACACGTGGAAATCGGGGTGTGACACATAGTGGCCGTATCGAGTGCGAAATGCGGTTTTGGGTATATCCTCCTCTTGAATGCGTAGTTGGTGATAGCCTGAGCGTAGATCGATCTTCGAGAAACACATAGCACCTTGTAGCTGGTCAAACAAATCATCAATTCGAGGCAGGGGATAGCGATTCTTGATTGTCAACTTATTCAACCCCCGATAGCCGATGCACATCCGGAACGACCCATCCTTCTTTTTGACGAAAAGGACTGGTGCGCCCCATGGAGAGGTGCTCGGGCGAATGAAGCCTTTATCAAGTAGTTCCTGGAGCTGACTCGAGAGTTCACACATTTCAGACGGAGTGAGTGAATAAGGAGCTCTAGCAATGGGGTTTGCTCCAGGAATAAGATCGATACGAAAGTCGATATCACGACTTGGCGGAAGGCCAGGAAGGTCATCAGGAAACACATTAGGAAATTCGCGAACCACAGGAACGTCTTTCACTTCTGTCTTTTCTTTCTTTTCCTTCTCCGCTACTACAACGTTGGCCAAGAAAGCTCTGTATTCCTTGCGGAGATACTTGCTAGCTTGGGTACACGAAATAAGCTTAATACCCTTCGAGGGAGTTTCACCATAAACCCATAACAAATCACCGTTAGCGAGGGCGAATCGGATCATCTTATCCAAGCACACGACTTCAGCATGGTTTTCGCGAAGAAAGTCCATGCCTACTATGATGTCAAAACTTCCGAGCTGCATCGGAATGAGGTTAATCGGAAAGATGTGATTGTTGAGTTCAAGAGTACAATCACGAAGAACAGAATTGACGGCGACGGTTCTTCCGGTGGCGACTTTGACATCAAACGTCGAGGGGAGATGGGAGCGCTTACGATTAAGGAGCCTCTCGAATTCAAACGACACAAAACAGTTATCGACTCCAGTATCAAATAACACGAAGCATAAATACCATTCACAAGAAACGTACCATTAACCACGTTGTCGGCATGTGCTTGGCGCGCATTGATGTTGAAAGTTCTGGCGCGGGCGGCTTGTTGCTGTTACTGTTGAGGCTGTTGCTGTTGTTGAGGCTGCTGCTGGGGCTCTTGTTTCACAACCCTGTTTGGGCACATGTTCGCAAAGTGGTTGGGATCACCACACGCGAAGCAGACTCTAGCGTTGACCGTGGGTGCCTGAGCCGCTTGTTGGCCTTGAGGGGCTGGGAGCAGAGCTTGATGAGCAGTGCCTTGCGCTGGTGCTTGTCGAGGACCAGTACGGCAGTTAGCGGTGAAATGGTTGTACATATTGCAGTGCACGCAAAATCGGCAGGCGATACCCACCGGGTGATGATAAGTACAGGTCGGGCAAGCAGAGTGGGGGCCTGTGTATGCACGCTTTGCAGGCGGTGCATAGGTAACTGGTGCTGGTGCTGATCGGTGCTGGGGTTGCTGCTGAGCCGGTACGGCTTGGAGTGGAGCAGCAGTGGTTGTGACAGCACAGTTCTTGTTGCTGGAGCTGCTATTGTTGTTCTTCCTCTTACGACGAGAGGACTTTGATGACTGTGATGCGGTGGCGGTGGTGTCAGCGGTTGGTGCGGCGGTGGTAGCTTGGTGCAGGTTCTTTGAAGCTTTATCCCAGAAACCAGCTTTTACTCGCTTGTCGTTGATTTCAGCGGTAAGCAAGTAAGTTTCTTCGATCGTTTCTAGCTTGGAAGCATGCACAAAATCTGCAACACAATCCGGCAGAGCGCGGATGTACTTCTTGATTTTCATGTCGGTAGTCTTCACCTGGTTGGGACAGATAATGCTGAGCTGCTTGAAGCGAGCAGTCAGGGCATCGTTGTCACCATCTTTCTGCTTGATGTGCCAGAATTCATCCTCCAGCTTTTGGCGCTCATGGGGAGGGCAGAACTCATCGAACATAACGTTCTTCAACTCGTCCCATGACAGACCATAGGCTGCATCATTTCCGCGCTTGTTCCTCTCGGCCGTCCACCAGTCTAGTGCGGGGGACTGGAAAACGCAGGTAGCATTTAGGGTGCGGAGATTGTCAGGACATCCACTCTGACGCAAGGTGACTTCGATCGAGTCGAACCATTGAAACAAAGCCGTAGGGCCTTCTTCACCAGTGAACTCTTTCGGTCCGCATGCCTTGAACTGTTTGAAGCTAAACCCATACTTTGGCGAGTCTGTCCTTGACTCTTCAGACGATTTGCTCATGTTTTCATACAGTTCACTGACGACTTGAGGTACGACCTTCGCCATTTGCTTGGAAACCATAGCGGCGAGGCGTTTATCTGCCTGCTTTCGGCGAGCAACTTGAGTAGCTCCAGATGACGACATTGTCTGCAACAGACATCGCCACAGGACTCAACACAATATAATCGAATCTCACCTCACACGCCTAATATTACTAAAGCTCAGGAACACGTATAATCACGTAAACACATAGGCACATTTCACATAAGCACAGAAGCACATAAGCACATAACACGTATGCACATAGGACACGTAGGGCACATATAGCACATAGAGGCAGTCAGAATACAGAAACCTATCATTCAAAGTCCGCGAGCGTTCGAGATTAGCGATTTCGAGTACCATATCGGTTAGTATAGTATGAGCGTGTAATATAGCATGCGATTATCCACAAATAGCGATTTGTTGGCATTTTGAGATAGAGGTGCAGTGCGAGTCGTGTGTGTTGATCAAAGCGATAGCGAAAAGCGAGTAAAATCACTAAAAATCGAAAGTTATAAAGGATAACATCAAATAAACACATAAAATCCATGTAAATTGACAAATATCAGAGTCGCCAGTAGCGAGTTCAGAATTGAAATGCATAAAAATCAAGAATTAGATTGTCTGCGGCTGATAGACATTGACTACCCAAGGTGATTCGACTATTCACAAGGACTTTTGGTACACACTTTGGCCTTCGGGACTGTGCTCTCGCCTCGAATTTGGGCGAATGGCACGCATCCTTCCAGTTACGGTGCGACTTCAAGTCGTTAGAGTCCGTCGAGACCTTGGTGAGGGTTTTATAAAACGAAATAGGGCGGAATACGATGTCAAGGTTCGGGTTTCACACCTAACTTTTACAACTTTTTTCCTGGTTTGGTGAGAAAATAGGGATGAAAATCCGCGTTAAAGTACGGATTTCACTCCTGATTCAACGCAAATTCTTGTGTTTTATAGATAAAAACAGATCAAATAAGTGATTTAATCGAGAGTTTGCGGTTTTCACACCTAATCTCGACCAAATCACTTGTTTATTTTCGAATAATAATGTGCAGTGATAGTGTAGTGCGGGCGAGAATAGCGAGATATAGCAAGTAAGCTCGTACCAAACCCCTAGGGATTTGTACAAGTCGGTTTGTTGGTACTTAAACTATAGACAAGGTCGTTTCTAGGACATCGACCCAGACTAGGTCGAGTCTGGCCTAATTCCCTATAGTTATGGCTCTGATACCAATCTGTCACACCCCAACCGATGGCGGAATCATCGGGGTGCGGCACTGAGCGAAACAGATTGTCCAGAAGTTTCCATAACAACTATATTTACCAATTATTTAAAGCAACATGTCCCATACCATGTCATAAAAGATAATACAATTATTATAGAAAAGATCTAGTCAAATTGTTCTGTTCCGACAACTCAGATTTTTATTACAGACAATTGTTTATTGACCTAGGTCTTTCCTAGCCTCGATTTCACAGCAAGCTAAGCAAATAAGCATCCTAGGCACCTGTCACATACGTTAAAGTAAAAGTCAATACACATAGTGTAAAGGTGAGCATATAAGTTTAGTAGATATAATAGAGTTCGAAATCGTTACGCATAACCAGCATGTACACAGTGTAAAATGAGGCATGTTAGTTATCGACATGAACCCATTGATACCAATGACTGCGAGTTGACCGCCCAAGGCACTTCGTAATACACACTCACCACAGTGAGCCATGTAACAAATTGTCCTTAACAACCCCTGAGTGAACAGGTGCTGAGTCCAAACAAATAGTACTACCGTTGCTAAGGCAGGGAGACAGCATTCCATGTGTAAACATAACAAACAAGCATTCATTAAGTCACGTATAACATGCAATAACGGTTAGCGTTTAATGTATTGAGTAGTGTGTTCGATGTGATTTAGTATAAGAAACGTATGTAACACCCAAAAATGCGTAAAGCAAAAGGGGATCGAGTATACTCACAGCGATTGGTGGATTGAAGGGAACGCTAGAGAGTAAGGTTAGCCTGATCAGAACGATAGCATAACGATAAGCGACATGTAGAACGATAAAGGGTGTAAGTGGGTCGGACAACAGTTCGATCGGATGGTAGTCCGATCGGATAGCTGGTCGTACGGGTGACAGTCCGCTCGGATGGCCATCCGAACGGGTGACCTTCCGAGTGGATTGTTTCTTCCTTTGGGAAGGATGTGTTTGTGTATGATGGCTTGACTTTTGAAGTTTTCGTTGTAGCATTTTGAAAACATAGAAGTATCTCTACCTTTCAGGTCGATCGATCGAACGACCGTTCGATCGGGCGATAACCCGATTGGTTGGACACTTTAGTGAGAACAAGTTCACAGCAGTTTGTCACTCGATCGGATGACAGTTCGATCGAGCGGCAATCCGTTGATATTGAACATGTTGAAAATTGTTTAAGTTTGTGAAGTCTGAACATTACATGGTCGAGTGATAGTCCGATCGGGTGGTAATCCAATCGAGCAGCACTTCGTTCAATATTCATCCTTCAAGTTTGAAAATAAAAGTTGAGTGTGGGGCCAAGGTGCAAGTCGATCGAGCGACAGCCCGTTCGGGTGTCAATCCGATCGGACGGCATTCCGTCCTGGTCGTTCTGATCACCTTACACCTGGTTGTTTTGATTGTTTGTCGTTTTATCTAGATGTTTTGATAACGTGTTAAGCAACAGAAACCTCGTCGCTACTTGGTACTCCTGATCGGACAGGAATCACCCAAATCCGACTAGTTAACTGTTGGAGACGGTGTTCCATGTTTAACCCGAAATCGGTAGTCTCATGGATAGAATCCAGATCCTGAACCAACACATTAACAAGATTAAGTAGAAGGTTAGTACAAGCTCCGATTTCTACCGATTTTGAGTGCATTGAGTGTAAAAGAGTTGAAAGAAAGTTGGAAAACCATCTTTCAATCCTTTTCACCTTGGATATGTTTAGATCTATGAAAGATCTTCGTTTATTTATGTGGAAATCGTTCAGATCTAAGTTGTTCTTGGTGGATTGAGGCACACACACATATAAAACAATACCCAATACGCGTAATTCGAGTTGCGAGTATGATTGCGATAAGCGATAAGGCGATTAAATATGCGATAAATATCGAATAAACCTCGATTATTAATAAATTATCCACATAATACAACTAACGTAAAGCATGAAATAGACTATCTACAAGTCAAAGAAGTCAAAACATGGATTGAGCAAGGAGTGACAGATCGCAATTAGCAATCTTTTCTTCCTTTGACTTCAATCTTGACTTTAACTTTGACTTTCAAAACACGGGGTATTACACTTACATAGGCTTCACATTTAATGTTATGTGATACCTCCGGATAAACGTGTGATGTAACGTGTGAAATGGTAGTGGAGAATTGATCACGTTGATTCTGTAAATACCCGTGATAATCTTCACCAAACCCTAACATTCAACCCAAAAGGCAGAGAATCTGAAGTGATAAAATGATTATTGCCAAGATTTATGAATGACCATCCGAATTACATGTGAGGGATATAAATAAGAACCAAAATTCGAAACGGACCATAAAAAGGCCATGGGCCAAACACAAGCCCAAAAACAAAATGTATAAAACATGAAAAAACATAAAATTGCTCGTAACTTCCATTAGAATGCGTTTTTTGAGCCGAAACTTGGACAAGGCCTTACCACGACGTGCTCGTCGTTTCAAACTTCGATTTAACTAGTCGAACGTGTCACACCCCCAAAATCCACCCGCGGAATACCACCGCTTGGGAGCGTGACTGACCAGGATCAAGCCATCAATCATATCAAACCATAGCAATTAATAATAAAAGTAGTTAATATAAGTCACCATGACATGATTGATGTTTCAAAAACCAAACATCGTTTAAATAGCGGAAGCATAGTATGAAATCTCAAAATAGTTATAAGTTCAAATATCGTTCATGATCCGTATCCCACAACGACCTGCTCCTCCCTGTGCAAGCTCCATAATGTACCTAAGGTCCTGCAAGGCATGCAGCAAATAATCAACAAACTAGTTGAGCGAGTTCACAGAAAGTAAGTTCATAATGTAATGCATAAGTATAGCTAGTGGGGGCTTCCCATACTAGTGTGTACTAAAGGTGGGGGTTTCCCATGTTCATCCTGGCTAATGAGGGCTTCTCATTAACGGTACTTACTAGACTAACTTCCGACCATGTGTTCTTCTTTACCGAGAACAGGAAAACGTACAGGGTCACGTAGGCTTTACGTGACGTGCCCTTCCCCGAGGACAGTGGTACGCGTGGGGGCTACGTAGGCTTTACGCAGCGTGGCCTTCCGACCTGGAAGCCAGTAGATGGTATTGGGTTACGTAGGCTTTACGTAACGTGTCCTTCCCGACCCGGGAGACATATGGCAAGTATACTGGGTTACGTAGGCTTTACGTAACGTGTCCTGACTAACCTGAGGACGATGGTCTATAGTCTGGTATATGCGTAAGTACGAGTAACTCATTTTACAGTAACAAATCCAACCCAATTCCCAACCCGGGAATCCCATGCCTTGGCTGTGTGAACTCACCTTGGTTTGCTCGGCAGATACACAGAAAGAGTACAGGTAGCAAGTAAATGGTCAACCACGTCCTATCATGGTTATTATGCAAGTCAGGTTCGTACATAGCACGTATATAGTATCACATATAGTCATGGCAACCACGTACACGTATCAGCAAATGGATAAACAATCTAAGTGTTCGGCCCAATCATAACCCGGCCCAACTATACAAGTCCAATCATAAAGGTTTCGGCCCAAATAATATAAGCAGTCCAATAACAATCAGTCCAACAACATAACAGTCATAGAATTGGGCCCGTGACAGTGTAGGCCCAAAACAGTGTACATGCAAAGAAGGTCTCGAGTCGCAACCAGCGATCTCGAGTCGCAACCGGTGGTCTCGGTTCATCATGGCCTGGTTACGAGTCACGGCCGGAGATTACGAGTCGCAACAGGAGGTTGCGAGTCGCAACTGGTGATCTCGACTCATCATGGTCTGGTTACGAGTCGCAACGGGACTCGCAACCGTGGTCTCGGTTTGTGCTGTTGTGGTCTCGAGTGGGGTTCCGACTCGCAACAAGCGATGCCGAGTCGCAACCGTGTGTGTAACGACTTTCCTGATTTCATGCAATTCATTTAGGCAATTCAATCATCGTTGACAGTTTCCAAAAATCAATTATCAACTAACAGTTTGCCATTCAAGAATTCATCGATCAAACAGGGGAATAAATCATCAATTCTTATGAACCCTAATAATCCCACTTATGAACAATAACAATATTCATAACACTCAATCACATTATGATCCGATTTCATGAACGTTAACTCGAATTGCATAGCCAATCAACAAGACATTATCATTAACATCATCAACAATAAATCAGATTAACAAACATCACTATTATAAGTACTCGCATCCAACATCAACAACCAATCAATTTTACTAACATACACCCTAGTTACATCGCATAACCGAATGATAGCAATCATGGCATCACATACAATCGAACATGAATTCAAACAAACATACTAACCGGTTACAAGTAACGAGATGTGATCCGAACCAGAAGGGTGATCGGATGGCCTTGTGCCGTCGGTTCCTAAACAAGCCGAGAGAGAGACGAGATAGAGGAGCTAGGGTTATGTGTGTGTTTTCTTGTGTTGTAACAAATGAGAGGAAAACAAGACCCTTAGTTTTGGTATAGTGGTTGCGAGTGGGGAGTGGGCCGAGCCCACTCGGTTACCTAATGGACCGAATGTAAGGTGTAAGGCCAAAGGCTTGTGTGACCGGTTATCGTGTGCAGTTTGGGTTCGGTTCAATTAACATACAACGTATATTACACAATACACATAATGACATCTCATAAATCACGTAATATTCATTAGCTCAAAATGTCACATAAACACGTAACGATACATCAAGCAAGTCTAAAGTTCGAGTTGTCACATTATCCCCAACTAATTGGAAATTTCGTCCCGAAATTTGGTATGCACTCACTGAGGAAGCTAGGTAAACTGTACCGTTCACTGATTTTCCTGGGGTGTCACATCCTCCCCCCGTTGATCTGGAATTTCGTCCCGAAATTCCGAAGTAGTAGCTTCAGCCTCAGTAGTGGTTGCCTTGTTCCCGAATAACTGGGGGTACTTTTCTGTCATCCTGTCTTCGCGTTCCCAGGTGTACTCTGGGCCACGTTTGGAGTTCCAACGAACTCGGACAAGAGGGATTCTCTTGTGTTTGAGGACCTTCACATCCCGGTCCGTGATTTCGACTGGTTCCTCAACGAACTGCAACCGCTCGTCGATAGTGAGTTCCTTGAAAGGAATGATAAGATTTTCATCTGATAGGCACTTCTTTAGGTTCGATACGTGAAAGACATTGTGAACTGCCCCGAGTTCAGCTGGTAAATTCAACTTGTAGGCTACCTTGCCAATCTTTTCTATAATTTCGAATGGTCCGACGTATCGCGGATTCAGTTTGCCCCGTTTGCCAAAACGAACCACACCCTTCCAGGGTGAAACTTTCAATAAAACCCGGTCCCCGACCTCAAATTCCAATGGCTTTCTACGCTTGTCCGCGTAGGCTTTCTGACGGTCTCGTGCTGCCGCCATGCGTTGTCGTATCTGTGCAATCTTTTCTGTGGCGTCCACTACAATCTCTGGACCCGTAATCTGACAATCTCCCACCTCTGCCCAACAGAGAGGTGACCGGCATTTACGCCCGTACAATGCCTCGAATGGAGCGGCTTGAATGCTGGTGTGATAACTGTTATTGTAAGAAAACTCCACCAAAGGGAGGTGCTTTTCCCAGCCGTTGCCGAAATCGATGACGCATGCCCGAAGCATGTCTTCAAGAGTTTGAATCGTACGCTCAGACTGTCCATCCGTCTGAGGGTGGTATGCTGTGCTCATGTCTAGTCGTGAGCCAAAGGATTTATGCATTGCTTGCCAAAGTTCTGACGTGAATCGTGCGTCGCGATCCGAAATGATGGACGTGGGCACCCCGTGCCTCGAGACAACTTCTTTAAGATAGACGTCTGCAAGTGTGGAGAACTTGTCCGTTTCCTTAATCGGCAGGAAGTGTGCAGACTTAGTGAGTCGATCAACTATGACCCATATCGTATCGTTCCCACGCTGGGATCTAGGTAGGCCTGTAACGAAATCCATGGAAATTTCTTCCCATTTCCACTGAGGTATCTTAGGCTGCTGAAGTAGACCAGCTGGTTTCTGATATTCGACCTTGACTCTTGCACATGTCAAGCATTTTCCAACATACGTAGCAATGTGGGCCTTCATACTAGGCCACCAATAGGTAGTGCTGATATCGTGGTACATTTTATCCGACCCTGGATGTACCGAATAGCGAGACTTGTGTGCTTCATCCATCACAAGTTCGCGTAAACCGCCATAAAGAGGGACCCAAATCCGGCCCGTTACATAATAGGCGCCGTCTGCCTTCTGTTCCATCTGTTGTCGTGAGCCGCGTAAGGCTTCAGCCTTGACGTTTTCGGGCTTCAATGCTTCTACCTGAGCATTTCGTATCCGTGCAGGAAGACTAGACTGAATCGTAAGCTGTAGTGCTCGCACGCGCTTCGGTAAAGTGTCCTTTCGACTAAGGGCATCAGCCACCACATTGGCTTTGCCTGGATGATACTTGATAGCGCATTCATAATCGTTTAGTAATTCGACCCATCGCCGTTGACGCATGTTCAAATCCTTCTGCTTAAGGATATGCTCGAGACTCCTGTGATCGGTGTAAATCGTGCACCTGGTACCGTACAGGTAGTGTCGCCATATCTTAAGCGCGAAAACAACAGCTCCCAGCTCTAAATCGTGCGTCGGGTAGTTGCGTTCATGAATCTTGAGTTGACGAGAGGCGTAAGCGATAACCTTGTCGCGCTGCATTAACACACATCCAAGTCCCCGAATGGATGCATCACAATAAACCACGAAGTCATCTGTGCCCTCTGGCAATGAGAGGATAGGTGCACTGCAAAGTCTATCCTTTAGGTGCTGAAAAGCAGTCTCCTGGGGCTCTCCCCAGCGATAGGTAACACCCTTCTGTGTCAGTAGCGTAAGCGGCTGAGCAATCTTCGAGAAGTCTCTAATAAACCGTCTGTAGTAACCTGCCAGACCCAAGAATTGGCGTATTTCCGTTGGCGTACGCGGTGCAGGCCAGTTCCTGATCGAATCTACCTTGGATGGATCGACATGGATCCCATCCTTGTTTACCACGTGGCCTAAGAAGTGGACTTCACGAAGCCAGAAGTCGCATTTAGAAAGCTTGGCGTACAACTGTTCCTTCCGAAGGAGTTCCAAAATAAGGCGAAGATGCTGCTCGTGCTCCTCCTGACTCTTGGAGTAAATCAGGATGTCGTCGATGAACACAATGACGAACTTGTCGAGATAGGGTTTGCACACCCTGTTCATAAGATCCATAAATACCGCAGGCGCGTTCGTTAACCCGAATGGCATGACGAGAAACTCGTAGTGACCGTAACGAGTTCTGAAGGCTGTCTTGGAGACGTCCTCATCCCGGACTCTCAACTGATGGTACCCAGACCTCAAGTCTATCTTCGAGTAGTAACACGACCCTTGCAATTGGTCGAATAAGTCGTCTATGCGTGGAAGAGGATAACGGTTCTTCACCGTCACCTTGTTGAGTTCACGGTAGTCGATGCACATCCTGAACGTACCGTCTTTCTTCTTCACGAAAAGCACTGGAGCTCCCCAAGGCGAAGAGCTTGGTCGTATGAAACCCTTTTCCAAGAGTTCCTGCAGTTGCTTTGACAATTCCTCCAATTCTGATGGAGCCAGACGATATGGTGCGCGAGCTATGGGTGCTGCTCCTGGAGTGAGCTCGATCTGAAATTCGACCTGACGATGAGGCGGTAAGCCAGGTAAGTCTTCAGGAAACACCTGAGGGTAATCGCGTACAATTGGAATATCCTCCAATTTCTTTTCCTTTGCTGATGCGTCTGTAACGAGAGCCAGAATGGCTGCGTGACCTTTTCGTAAGCACTTCTGAGCCTTCAAGAAAGAGATGACGCCAACCACAGCACCACTCTTGTCGCCTTGAACTTCTAGAGGTTCCTGACCCGAACGAGGAATGCGAATAACCTTTTCGCTGCATAAGATTTCTGCCTGGTGTTGGGACAACCAATCCATCCCAATCACGACGTCGAAGCTACCCAAAACTATGGGAATGAGATCAATAGAGAAGGCTTGACCAGCTAAGATAAGATTACAACCTTGAACTACGTGCGTGGCTTCTAGACTTTTACCGTTAGCTAACTCTACTACGTGTTTGGTGGGTAAAAGTGTTGGTGCACGTTTTAGCAGTTGACACATTTTCACAGACATATAGCTTGTATCCGCACCCGAATCAAACAAAACAGTAACGTAAATATTGTCGAGGAGAAACTTACCCATAACAACGTTGGGATCGTTCACTGCGTCGCCCCGACCTAGTACGAATGCACGACCACGAGCTTCATTGCCGTTATTGTTGTTGTTCCCGCCGTTGTTATTCCCATTGCCCTGGTTATTGTTGTTGCGATTCTGGTTCAACTGAGGGCAATCGCGTTTGAAGTGACCTTCAGCCCCACACTGGAAACATCCTCGGTTCCCACGCTGTGGCTGCTGCTGCTGCTGCTGGTTTTGTGGAGCTGGTTGCTGAGGCTGCTGATTCTGATTCGCAGGACGAGGGCTCCTGCAGTCTTTGGCCTCGTGCCCCATCTTAAGACACCTTTGACAGCGACCCTTGTTACATGGGCCGTGGTGATGCCTGTTGCAGTTGTGGCACCTGGGTTGACTACCCTGATATCTCCTCTGTCTGTGACCACCAGAGGATTGCTGACTGGGACTCTGATAGTGGTCGATTTTCTGTTGCTGAGCTTGTGGCTGAACGGTCGCTGAACCTTTACTAGAATCTCCATCCCATTTTCTTTTACTGTCACCAGATGTAGCAGGAGTAACTGAGGTGGTGACGTTAGCAGTAGCGTTAACACGCTTGGGCAGTTTATTCTGATCAACTGCCTGATCGGTGATACGGTGAGCGAGACGTTGAATTTCCTGTATGTTTTCGAGGTTAGCCGACGTCACGTGGCTCTGAATTTCTGGCGCCAATCCCTTGAGGTACAACTCAATGCGCTTGTATGGAGGGTCCACCATAGTTGGACACAGAACGGCCAGCTCATTAGACCGTTTAGTATACGCCTCGATTTCCGATCCAACCATTTTCAAGTTATACAGCTCGTCTTCTAGCTTGTGAATATCTTCCCGCGTGCAATACTCACGCTTGATGAGTTCCTTGAAATCGTTCCATGGGGTGGCGTTAGCAGCTGCCAACCCTAAGATCTGGACTTGGGCGTTCCACCAAGTCAATGCTATCCCTTCCAAAGTACCGGTAGCAAACTTGACCTTGCGAGCCTCAGGGCACTCGCACATTTCGAATACTGATTCTAGCTTCTCGAACCAGTGGAGGAGTCCCACTGCCCCCTCTGTGCCGCTGAAAGAGTTTGGACGGCAGTCCATGAAATTCTTGAACGTGCAGACTGGCTGCTGCGCGTGTTGACCTATTGTGTACGAATAGGACGAAGTTAAATACGAGAGTTAATGTAGGATCTAAAGATCCTAGTGTGTGCCTATACTGCAGGATATACTACCTGCTTGAGCTGCTGCAACTGCCGCAGCAACTTGAGCTTGAACAAGAGCCTCTAGCTGGGCTTGTGTCATGTTGATTCGTCCAGACATGATCTTCATAGTAACAAGTAGCATACGTAAGAATGGTTCGCGGGTAGGGCGATGACAGAAAAGCGTAGGCATATAGGTGTTCTCATGAAATCAAAGCATGTGTATCTAAGCGTAATGCGAGCAAAGTTCTAAACAATTCTAGCATACAGGCAATAAACATAAACCTTATTACCTAAGATGTCGAGTCTTGCACGTGGAGCGAAGCGTCGTTGTGGATCATTGAGAGCACTGTTCTGGTTATAGTCCGGTTTTAATAAAAACGTTTTCCCATATTAAAACCAAGTTCTCTATAACCAATGGCTCTGATACCAATCTGTCACACCCCCAAAATCCACCCGCGGAATACCACCGCTTGGGAGCGTGACTGACCAGGATCAAGCCATCAATCATATCAAACCATAGCAATTAATAATAAAAGTAGTTAATATAAGTCACCATGACATGATTGATGTTTCAAAAACCAAACATCGTTTAAATAGCGGAAGCATAGTATGAAATCTCAAAATAGTTATAAGTTCAAATATCGTTCATGATCCGTATCCCACAACGACCTGCTCCTCCCTGTGCAAGCTCCATAATGTACCTAAGGTCCTGCAAGGCATGCAGCAAATAATCAACAAACTAGTTGAGCGAGTTCACAGAAAGTAAGTTCATAATGTAATGCATAAGTATAGCTAGTGGGGGCTTCCCATACTAGTGTGTACTAAAGGTGGGGGTTTCCCATGTTCATCCTGGCTAATGAGGGCTTCTCATTAACGGTACTTACTAGACTAACTTCCGACCATGTGTTCTTCTTTACCGAGAACAGGAAAACGTACAGGGTCACGTAGGCTTTACGTGACGTGCCCTTCCCCGAGGACAGTGGTACGCGTGGGGGCTACGTAGGCTTTACGCAGCGTGGCCTTCCGACCTGGAAGCCAGTAGATGGTATTGGGTTACGTAGGCTTTACGTAACGTGTCCTTCCCGACCCGGGAGACATATGGCAAGTATACTGGGTTACGTAGGCTTTACGTAACGTGTCCTGACTAACCTGAGGACGATGGTCTATAGTCTGGTATATGCGTAAGTACGAGTAACTCATTTTACAGTAACAAATCCAACCCAATTCCCAACCCGGGAATCCCATGCCTTGGCTGTGTGAACTCACCTTGGTTTGCTCGGCAGATACACAGAAAGAGTACAGGTAGCAAGTAAATGGTCAACCACGTCCTATCATGGTTATTATGCAAGTCAGGTTCGTACATAGCACGTATATAGTATCACATATAGTCATGGCAACCACGTACACGTATCAGCAAATGGATAAACAATCTAAGTGTTCGGCCCAATCATAACCCGGCCCAACTATACAAGTCCAATCATAAAGGTTTCGGCCCAAATAATATAAGCAGTCCAATAACAATCAGTCCAACAACATAACAGTCATAGAATTGGGCCCGTGACAGTGTAGGCCCAAAACAGTGTACATGCAAAGAAGGTCTCGAGTCGCAACCAGCGATCTCGAGTCGCAACCGGTGGTCTCGGTTCATCATGGCCTGGTTACGAGTCACGGCCGGAGATTACGAGTCGCAACAGGAGGTTGCGAGTCGCAACTGGTGATCTCGACTCATCATGGTCTGGTTACGAGTCGCAACGGGACTCGCAACCGTGGTCTCGGTTTGTGCTGTTGTGGTCTCGAGTGGGGTTCCGACTCGCAACAAGCGATGCCGAGTCGCAACCGTGTGTGTAACGACTTTCCTGATTTCATGCAATTCATTTAGGCAATTCAATCATCGTTGACAGTTTCCAAAAATCAATTATCAACTAACAGTTTGCCATTCAAGAATTCATCGATCAAACAGGGGAATAAATCATCAATTCTTATGAACCCTAATAATCCCACTTATGAACAATAACAATATTCATAACACTCAATCACATTATGATCCGATTTCATGAACGTTAACTCGAATTGCATAGCCAATCAACAAGACATTATCATTAACATCATCAACAATAAATCAGATTAACAAACATCACTATTATAAGTACTCGCATCCAACATCAACAACCAATCAATTTTACTAACATACACCCTAGTTACATCGCATAACCGAATGATAGCAATCATGGCATCACATACAATCGAACATGAATTCAAACAAACATACTAACCGGTTACAAGTAACGAGATGTGATCCGAACCAGAAGGGTGATCGGATGGCCTTGTGCCGTCGGTTCCTAAACAAGCCGAGAGAGAGACGAGATAGAGGAGCTAGGGTTATGTGTGTGTTTTCTTGTGTTGTAACAAATGAGAGGAAAACAAGACCCTTAGTTTTGGTATAGTGGTTGCGAGTGGGGAGTGGGCCGAGCCCACTCGGTTACCTAATGGACCGAATGTAAGGTGTAAGGCCAAAGGCTTGTGTGACCGGTTATCGTGTGCAGTTTGGGTTCGGTTCAATTAACATACAACGTATATTACACAATACACATAATGACATCTCATAAATCACGTAATATTCATTAGCTCAAAATGTCACATAAACACGTAACGATACATCAAGCAAGTCTAAAGTTCGAGTTGTCACATTATCCCCAACTAATTGGAAATTTCGTCCCGAAATTTGGTATGCACTCACTGAGGAAGCTAGGTAAACTGTACCGTTCACTGATTTTCCTGGGGTGTCACAGAACGCCTAAAACGGGGACTCGTAGCCATAGTTATGGGTGTTTTCGTAAATCACCCTTGGTAGCTCGATCATGGGCCTCCATAAATGCCATGGCTCGATCATCCACACTTGGCCCTGCATTAACGTGCCACATCACGTGGGCCTAAAACCAATAGCAGCGTGCCACATCATACTTAGTACTGAAGTGACGACAAAAATTGGGGCAGCGAGGCCCACCCTATCCCCGCCAAAGAAACCCCGATGTCATTATCATGTGTCATATGTCTTATCACCTACCAACCAACATTTTTCCTCACCAAAAATTCGAAATACAAGGCATGTGGGCCCATAAAGTTCCACCACCAACCACATGGTGGAAACACTTCACATATCAAAAGGTCCACCAAAAGCAACAAAGCCATCAACACGCTCAACAGAACAGACTGTGTGGATCAATAGGTTCGCAAGAGAGAAACGTTGGATGGGGGGAGACTTTAAGAGATAGGGACCTAAATCTCGAGCGGATCCAGGTCAGCTTACACATTATGGGTTACAAGTCACCCAAGGACAACCACCTGAACATATGATACACCCAGGGACCTCCAAGGGCGAATCTAGCTTACAAGTAGGGGTAGCGTGCGCTACTGATCAACTTTGTCGGCGACGTGTAATATTAGTGTAGAAAGGAATTTTTCTTATTTGTTTTTTTTGTACTAGGATACCCTAAACAAATATTAGGATACACTTAGGTCTAAAAAAAAAATTTACGTTACCCCTAACCTTTTCTTCTATATCTGTTACTAGTGACCACAACGTCAAATGAAAAAATTGGTGCATGGGCAGATATCCCCATGATAGAGCCGACCCCACCAGGTAAGACCCACATTAACGATTGCCACTTGGGGGACTGCAAGGATATTTTGATAGTGACATTCCGCCAAAGACACTTCACCATCCAGGCTATAAATAGGAGTATCCTCCTTAGGTATCATCTTCTTTCCAAGGCTCATACTTACTCTTATTATTACGTTACTCTCATACAACCATATACTTATTCTCATGCTAAAGGGTGGTCACAGAAAACCCACCTTGTGACAAAGCTAACGACGTTGTTAATTTTGAAGATCCGGTAAGTTTTCACGAACTCAAGACATTCGGAGAGCTCCAAACCTGTAGGAATCCTAGTCTAAGCACCTGTGCGTACCGGCGTTTATTCAACACTCACTATAGTTTATAGTACCAAAGAAAATACTTTATTATGAATACAATTCTACCTTCATAAAAAACATATTTTCTTACATATTTATAAAACTGAATAAATCTTTAATGTTAAATGAAATAGATTGAGGGGTTGTTTGGCAACTTCTAAATGGGTAAGTACTAAACTAATAAGAAGTGGGAAGTCTGAATCATTAAGTGCTGAACTGGTAAGAGATATGAACCATTAAGAGCCAGTATAATGTTTAACCGTCCAGAGGCAAATGTCTGACCAATTCAGATAATAGATCTTAATCATTCAGACTCGGTATAATGCTTAACCATTCAGATGCAAATGTCTTAATCATTCAAAAATTTGTTCGCGAAACAAACCGACTGAACCATTAAATGTAGAAGCACTAAAATGTGTGAACCATTAATAGGACTTGAACAAAATTGTTATCGATACAATTTTGAAATTGAAGTTATATAAGTTAGAGAAAAATGCCCGGATAGTCCTTGTGGTTTGCCATTTTTTCACCTTTAGTCCCTAACTTTCTAAAATTACAGCTATAGTCCCCAAGTTTTGCAATTTTGTTCCTGGATAGTCCCTAGGCCTAACATCAGTTAGTTTTCTCAGTTAAAAGGGTGTGAAATGACAAAAATACCCTTACTATAAAACAAAATAACTTAACCTATTAAAGAGTTAAATGCTTGGTTGGTCCCTGTGGTTTGCAAAAATTGCAGACTTGGTCCTAGTGGTTTACTAATTACACACGTAGTCCCAAAACTTGTCAAAAATGCACTCGGTTGGTCCCCAACCCTAACCTCAGTTAAATTTGTCAGTTAACTATGTGTGAAATGACTATATTACCCACAAAAATGAAATCAGAGACTTCTTCTTCACAAATGACAAAGAACACAACATCCACAGCCAAACATCCCATTTCCCCTCTCTTCTCCGGTGATCAGAGTCGGTCCCGGCCAACACTCCGACATCTAATTCGGCTAACATCCACAACACCCCTCACATTCCCTCTCCGCCCTAAACTACCAGACCGACACCTCACTCCCCTTTGCGGAAATAAAACGGCCGGCCACCACAGATCGGTGGTGGCGCACGGCAGTTCAGAGATGAGAGAGAGAATCGGAGACGAGGCAAGAGAAGGGGCGACGCCATTCGCGGCGGCGGCGGCTTGGTTCCGGCTGTTCAGGTCTCGAGTTGGTGATGCAGATCTTTTTTGGAATTCGGGTCTCGAGTTTTGGTTCCGAGAATTCGGGTCTGGTTCATCAGAGACTTCATCTTTATACACCCACAAGAATGATGATGGTGATGCAGATCTTTTTTGGAAACTCAAGATTACAACCTGTATTGACTTGATTTTTCCAAAAAAGAATGATGATGGTCCCTGTGTATTGACCTGAGTTTCCAAAAGATGTCGGAGAGGGAAGGTGAGGGGTGTTGTGGATGTTAGCCGAATTAGATGTCGGATTGTCGGCCGGGACCGACTCTGACTCTGATCACCGGAGAAGAGAGGGGAAATGGGGTGTTTGGCTGTGGATGTTGTGGTCTTTGTCATTTGTGAAGATGAAGTCTCTGATTTCATTTTTGTGGGTAATATAGTCATTTCACATATAGTTAACTTACAAATTTAACTGAGGTTAGGGTTGGGGACCAACCGAGTGCATTTTTGACAAGTTTTGGGACCACGCGTGTAATTAGTAAACCACTAGGACCAAGTCTGCAATTTTTGCAAATCACAGGGACCAACCAAGCATTTAACTCCCTATTAAATAAATTTACTTAGTGGGACCCACTCCTTTTAAAAACAAAATAACAACCCACCCCTACCCCACCTTCCTCCCTCTTTCTTCTCTCTTCCCTGCAACTCACTCCATCATTTCATCTTCTTTACAAGAACACCCTTATCAAAGGCCAGAACAACACATATATTAAAGAAAGATCTACCTGATGGGAAAGATCACCGAGAATATATTAAGAGACAACTCTTCACGAACAAGATCACCGGTGGCGATATGAGTGACACCGAGAAGATTCGACAACCGACTAGCATAGGTTCTCTTTCCGACACCGGGGCATCCAAGAAACACCCACTAGAAGTTTTCAGAAGGTTTGGGGTAGGGGTGTGGTGGTGGTGAGATTCGATGTCGGAAACAATGGCGGTGGTGGCGGTGGATAGGGATTGTTTGGAGAGGAGGGAGAGTGATGGAGATGATGAGGGTTTGAGGAGGCGGGTGAAAGCAACATAATAACTGAGGCAAGTACAAAGATGAAGCAAGGTAAGCCTAAAAGCCACCAGAATCATGTTTGCTAAAAGCAAAATCATACGCTTCTCAATATTACTCTCCTTCGTGATAAAGAAAAAAAACCCTGCTTTGCAAGTATCTGTTGTTTTCAATTATCCAAAAACCTCCAACTACATTGCCATTCCACCACACAAAAGTGAGCCATTTTTATTACTTATTTCTGTAGTTAGTATACAAGAAAGAGGAAGACTTGTGTGTTTGGAGTAAATTCGAGGGATATGTGTGCGTAGTATGATACAGACGAATGAATAAATGAGAGCAGAAAATAGGGTCCTAATATTAATACATGCTAAAATCTTATTTACACATGGTGTATACAGGCCGTATACAGTTATACGGCCCGTATATAATAAAATAAAACTAACAAAGTCTATGCCTTCAGACTTTGTCAGTTTTTTTTCATTCCATACGGCCGTATAACTGTATACGGCCCGTATACACCATGTGTAAATAATTTGCCTGGTCGTATACAATGGATACGAATAATTTATACGGGCCATATACAGTTATACGGCCCGTATGAAAAGAAATTAGATTTTACCCAAAGTATTTAATGGATTTAAGGTGTCAATCACACGAGACATTTTACAGTCGTTAGGTGGTCAAAGGTTTCTAAAAGTAGAAAAAATAAAACTTTAACAAGTAACAAAGACTGAAAAACAACAAAAAAACGTGTCGTATGACTGTAATAAAAAGGAAGGGTGAGGCATTTGATGAGAGTTGTAAGGAGAAGCGTTTTAATCACTTGTTTTCAACGGGGATGTAATGCAATGATTACACAGGGTGATATGAACCCAAACCAACTGCTTTGTCTTGAGTCGTCGGGAAAACTTTTCCTCGGGGGAGGGTGAGTAGTATGAGTCTGAGTCCATTATGGTTCGTGAATGTTTCAAGGTCTTAAGTGATGGACAATTGGTTAAAAGATGTAGAAGATTTTGTTGGTTTGTTTCCAAGTAGGGTTTAGAATGTTTGAAGTATTCTTGGTTCAATACCAACTCTTCTGAAAGACAAGAATACAACGTTCATGTATCACAAGGAATGACCGATCTAAGGCAGAGAACCTGATTTAGATA